>NC_090934.1:1350571026-1351209954 GCF_040938575.1 Ambystoma mexicanum | reverse complement strand
AGACTCAAGCAGCACAAGTGTTGTTGCCCTTCATCTAACAAATATACAAACATTTAACTAATCCATAATAGAATTAAAGTAAAATAGATGCACTTCAGAGATAAATAATTCCCTAACATTATAGAAAATAAGATTAAGAGAAAAAAGGAGGGATTTCCTCTTTTCCTTAACTTTTAGTTTTCAAGCTGCTTGAGACTTAGATTACATCTCGTTTAACTTTTATCTAAGCTTAAGGATAATAAAAAGTTGGTTAGTGCAATCTGCAAAAGGTAAGTATTAGAGCACAATAAGAAGGTCCATCTCATTTCTTGGTCGACAGTTTCTATGCAAGGCAGTACTTTCAAGAAATTTATTAACCTTAGGGCATTCAATTTAGGGCAGTAACAGACTAAATGTTCCAAGGATTCTATTGTATTATCTTGCATACAGAATCGTCATGCTTGTAGGGCTCGTGATCGCAGATTTCGCCTTGCCTGAACCTGGTAAGTGGGCCATAAATCGAATCGTGCTCTCAAGAAGCCTGCTCTTAATTTAGCAGAAGGGAATTTTAAAAGATAAGATTCAGGGCATTTCATTGGTTTGGGCTAGAAGCGAAACTTACATGGTTGGCGAAACTTTTGGCATTTATCGATGGTATTTGACCAATCTAGATTATAAAATGCTGTTTTGGAACCCACAGGATTAGCTATTAACTTGTAAATTGAAATGTTAGCAGATGCTAAGGCTTCCAAACAAAGATTAATCCACAATTTTACAAAGTTCTTGTCGGTTGTTAGCATGTAGACACCTATTACAGATAACATATTCATTTTTTGGTTTGCCATAAGACATTTACGAAATAACATACAACATCGCCAAGTATAGACCGCATATATGGAGACAAGGCCTACTTCATATCGCAACCAAGCACTTGGAACACAATGGGGGAGGTTGAGCACAGCCCTCCAAAACTTTCCCTCAAATCTCTCCAGATGCACGTGATTGAAATTCAATAGGGTTTCAGCCCCATACAGAATAGAAGGGATTGCTTTCATGGACCAGTAAGTTATTACTGGTTGAATTGTAAATTTTCCAAATTTATGTAAGATGATTTTAGATTGCGAAATTGCTGAAGTCAATTTTGCCTCCATGCGGTCAATTTGATGGTGCGGTTTGAGCGAGCCACTAAATTCACAACCCAGGTAAGTATATGATTGCACAACTTCCAGTGGGGTATAATTAAATGACCATTTGGATTTAAATTTATGTAGCCGATTTGCCTTATAAACTACAATCTGGTTTTTTTTAATGTTGATTATCAATTGGTTCTCAATTAGGTACACGTTAAATGCATCGATGAGGTTCTGTAAGCCCTGCGGCGTTTTTGAGATGAGGACTATGTCATCCGCATAGTTTAAATTAGTAACTTTTTGTCCTTTAAGGACTGGAGCATCAGAGGCAATCTGTAGAAAAATTGGAGTTAGATCATGGATGAAATAATTAAAAATTGCTGCAGCTAATAAACACCCTTGCTTTAGGCCCCGGTCTGTCTTAATCGGGGCAGACAACAAGCCATCTAAAGTGAGCCTTACACGAATCGAAGTGGCTGCATGAAATGCGTGGATAATATCGTGAAGATCTGGGGGGCAGTTGTCTCTTGTTAGTTTCATCATAAGCAGGGCACGTGAGACAGAGTCAAAGGCAGCATGTAGATCAATGAATGCGAAATAAATGGATTGTTTGTGAGACTGACTGTGGGCTTTTATTGCATTTAAAGTTAACAGGTTTATACAGGTACCCAAGCCTGCGACAAATCCCGTTTGTTGCCGATCTCGCTTGGCAGCGAGGTCTGTCCAAAGATTGAATTCATTTAGAACTAGTTTAGCAAAAAGTTTGCCCGGGACATCCAGAAGGGCAATAGGGCGATAATTACAAGGATCAGCACGATCACCCTTCTTATAAATCGGGACTATGACAGAGCATAGCCACGAAGTTGGTAAAATATGGCGTTTCATAATTTCGGAAAAAATGGCATGGAGATTTTTTGCCCATAGCCTCGGGTTTTCTTTCAGGATGGCATTGTGTAGGCCGTCAGGCCCAGCGGCATGTGAAGAGCTCAACTTTGTGATCAGCTCTTCAAGTAAGGCCGGGGAGCAGGTAAGGTTCCAATGAGTTTTGGATTGGGGCTTATATGCGTTATGATGGAAGAGCGGATCACAATATAAGTCTGAAAAATGTGCGATCCAAGCAGCTTCGGTAACCGCACCAGTTTGAGCATGTGCCTGTGATAGGTTAGAATTCGAATTGAGGAGGCGCCATATTTCAGCCGTATTCTTGGACTCGATTGTACGCAGCATGGCATCGCTGTCTTGTTGAAACATCCATGCTCGACGTCCACGAATCCAATTCGAATATTTACATTTAATAGATCTTAATGCCCTGTGAGTATCGGTATTATTTAACTTAAGGATGAGTCTCTTTTCCTTGCGATATTCGGCTCTGCGTGCTTTGATTACAGGGTCGTAAAGATGTTTGTGTTTTTTTATCTTTGGGTTTAGTACAATTGTATTCCGATATGGTTCAAGAAGATCGGTATACTCAATTAAGTCATATGAGTTATCAACTGCAAACAATGTATTTGAGAACTGTGTAAGGGTTCTCTCAGACCATTTTAGGCGGTTTTTTGTATTATTAACCGTTAGGTGTTGGGTCATCCATTGTTTGATGAGGGGGGTACCTGACCAGGTAAGATGTAATGAAAGAAGATGGTGATCACTTGCAGCTTGTGCAATTATTTCAAATGAGATAACACTACTATACATAGATTGGTCAATATACATGTAATCAATGATACTTTGACTCTTGCCACGCTGCCATGTGGGTTTCGGGGAGATATCACGTTCCACTGAGCCATTGATTACTCGCATGTTGCGCTCATACATAAGATGGGACCAGGTGGATAAGGCCCTTGTCTTGTTTTGGTTACCAGGGGATAAACAGTCCATATTTAAGTCACCCATGATCAGGGTATCAGTGATACCAGAAGTTGCCGAAATTTCATCTAACAGGACCGTTAACCCCGCAAAGAAGGCTATGTCAGATAGACCTGCCGGATTGCGATAGATGTTAATAAGGGCTATGGTGTGGTCACTGTGGGTGATCTTTACTAGTTGCAAAAAGATATTAACATTTAACCACGCCTCAATTTTGAAGCCAAGTTTCTTATTAACTGCAACCATTAAACCCGATGAAGGGCGACCACGTAGTCCCATCTTTGCTGGTAACAAAATAACATCAAAGTTGTCCCAATTAGGGGGGACCATATACCAAGTCTCCTGAAGTGCAATTATAGCATAGTCCGTCAAAGATTGTACAGAAGTGTGCAAATGAGTGTAGCCTCGGGTGTTCCAAGAGGCTATTTTAATGACATGAAACTGAGGTGCAATTGGTGGTTAATTATTAGGGGATTGGAGGTCATCACCGGAACTGTAATATATTTGTGATAGATGGTGTGGAGGGGCCTCAACACATTCCTTTAAACGGGCTGGGTCTTGCGCCAATAAGAATCCCATATTAAAAAGGGTCCTCTTGGCTAACCAAATCGTATTCAAAACAATGCCTGAAGGAATCCAAAGCCTCACAATAGCTGTGGTATCGTCATTCAAATATTCCACTTGGGCTATGTCCTGGGAAGTCAAGTCTTCTAATTCTCGGACATCACTGAAGATATTAAGTACGCTTTGTCTGTTTAGATTGTAGGTTGGATAGTCACCTTCACGGCATTGCAGAATCAATGTATGACAGGTAGAGGCCTTAGGAATTGAGTGCCGGGAAAGAGTATTTTTGTTAGGCTTCAAGCCGTTATCATGGCGTGTATGTATATGTCGTTCCGGGGTGTATTTTGAAATCAGTGGAGTCATGCACGAAGGGCGTGTGAGAACGTGCGCATCACCGTGAGTTGCAGAATTTGATGATTTTGCCTGTTGGGCCAACGGGGAGGACCAAGATACTGATTTTGATGAAATATCAGTGGTTAACTTCGTTAGTTGTTGGGGTTGCCCATGGTTACACTCGTCCATATAGGCATCCAACGCCTTTCGCATTTCCTTCAAAATCAGGGATCTTTGACATTCGGATTCAGTGGGTTTGGTCACAGGTGGCACGTTAACCATGTGGGGAATTGGCTGCTCAGTTATCACTAGGTCATGATGTTTGATATTTGAGTCAGCACTAAAAGCGTTGACCAAAGCATCCAGTGGTTCATAGGCTTCGATGATAGCAGAGCGAGCTTGGTCATTGGGATGCAATGGCAGGCAAGTTGGGGCAGCTGAAATGCTTTTTGGGACAGGTAGAGCATCAGCACTTGGAATGGTAATTTTCTTGAAAAAAGCATTTAGTGATGCTTTAGTCACGCGTGGAATAGGCATATTTTTGGTTTTCCTTTTTTTGTGTGGTTGTTGTTTAGTGGTAGCTCTGATCTTCTTAATTTTTGGATCAGAGCCAGGGACTGTGCTATGCGTAATATTTGGTACACACATGAGGGGGGGAATAAAGTCCATCACAGGGGCCGTCACACGATCGTTCTCAGTTGATTCTTGCACACTGACCCATGAGTTATTTGTTGGGGTCATGCGAGCAAGAGACTGTTTTGGAGGGCTTCTTGTAATAATGTGAGGGACAGCAGGCAATACAGAATGAGTTGGAATGCACGGTAGAGGTGACCTTGATGCAATCGTTTTATTGGTTAAATCGATGCGCGGTATGCCTTGGCCTACAGGGAGAAAAGCATGAGGAGCCAGGTTAGGTTTTTGAGTCCATACTAATAATTCATCCAACTTTGATTCTTGTTTCGTTATTTTAGCATCCAGAACTTCAAAGAGTTTAAACATGGATAATAAGGTTGTATTAATTGCTGCCAGGGTGGTTTGTAACAGTTGTGGATGAATTTCAGCTGACTCACACTTTGATTGTATTGCAGGGCGCCGCGGGGTTGGGTGTACATAAGAAATAGCGGATATGGAGTGGTCTGGGGATGGGGGGGGTCAGAGTATGAACTATGTAGTGAGTTATGAGAAATGCGGATCGGTATTGGAGACTCGCACTGGCTTGCATAAAGAGAAACCTCTTGATTGTCTGGGGAATCAGCGGTGTAGTCAGTTGACATAGAAGAGTCAGAAGAATTTACAACCAATTGCGGGAGTTGTTGGCAAGGTGAATTTAACATGGTGTTATCAGATAGTTCACCAAGTGCCATTAGTCCCGCAATGGGCCTATTGAATGGTCGTTGTATTGGTAGGCCAGAGCTAGTGTTTGATTTATGTGGCTGAAAAGCCTGTGATTTCAACTGAGCATTTGGTTTCGGTGTGGATAAGGAGGTCGGTTTAAATAATAGTATGCCCGGGTCTTTCGTGGGTCGAGGACATAGAGTCAACACAATGGATTTATGAGAAAGCAAATTTTTGGGTGCAGTGTTCGGGTTGCCATTGTAGCTAGTAATTATCATGGGAGGCATGTCAGATTTTAAAGAGTAAACCTGTCTACGCTTTGACATGACTCACACACTCACAGGCACACAGGCCTGTGCTGAATCAACGGCCACGAGATGGATCTTAGACCACTGGGCAACACTGGGCAGCAGTAAAAGGAAGAAAAGAAGCTGATCTTGAAGGGCACTTACTTTTTTATAAAGTTAATGAAAAGGGCCACCTCCACCGTAAAAGCGGCAAAGCGGGTAATCGGTATTCAGACCGGTACTCGCCCGTGTGCGCGCGCGAACAATTTGTAGAGGTGAGTGACTCCTCGCACGGCCAATCGCCGTGATAGGGGCGGAGTTGTTGAGCCCAGCCTGGACTAGGCGGAACTGGCAGTGGAGAAGCCGAAACGAAAAGAGATTCACTCTGAAAACAAACAGAAAACACGCTGTCACTTTCACTTGGATAGTGTTTGTGAGTCAATAAAGTTCGGCTTGATAAAGTCGATTCATCACCTTGGTAGAAAAGCAGTCCAACTTCAAAAGTCCTCAAAGAGCAGAAACAGGAACAGCGGGTAGTGCGGGTAAGTGGTACTCAGACCGGTACTCGCCCGTGTGCGCGCGCGCTGTGCACGTGCGCGAACAATTTGTAGAGGTGAGTGACTCCTCGCACGGCCAATCGCCGTGATAGGGGCGGAGTTGTTGAGCCCAGCCTGGACTAGGCGGAACTGGCAGTGGAGAAGCCGAAACGAACAGAGATTCACTCTTGGTAGAAAAGCAGTCCAACTTCAAAAGTCCTCAAAGAGCAGAAACAGGAACAGCGGGTAGTGCGGGTAAGCGGTACTCAGACCGGTACTCGCCCGTGTTCTCATTTCAGGTCTGTTTTTGGGCTGATTATCCATTGGGAGAGCCTATTAGGTTATATTGATACTTATGGTAATGGGTTTTATTTTCCTTGTAGGTTCATCCCCATGGTGAACTCCACTCCAATCCTTGCCTAGGTATTTCCTTTAGTTATTTTTGTCTTATTGCCTTCCTTCCTCATCTTGGCACTTCTAATCCTCTTTGTATTCCTTTGCAGCATTGGTTTGGCGGTGCGTGTTTTCACCGCTTTTTTAGGCGATTGGCACCTCTGACTGTTCAGATTGAAACCGCAGAGAGGTACATCGTAGAAAAGAGCCCCTCTTTTGAGGAAGGCTGAATCATAGAATTCAGGGGAGCTGGAATACTGGGGGCTGAACTGTGAATTCCTGTATAACTTCCGTCTCCAAGGTCACCTAATCCAGATTCATTGACCTGTCTACGGAGCGGTGAGTAACATTGTACCACACAACTATTATACCTCCCCCTGATCCAGAAAACTATAAGGAGGTGTGGGTGGATTTGGCGGGTGATGCGGATGCATATGCATGACCTGCACACCTGAACAGTATGTGCAGCATGGGGAACGTTTGAGGCATGCGTGCAGGGCATGGATGCCCATAAAGTGAAGACCTGTATGGGACAAAGAGGCGTGAACATGAGCAGAAGTATGGGGGCGAGAATTTGTTACTGTGTAAGTAACAAAAGGGGGAAATGTTGGGATGGAAATGAGCCTATCCCACACCCCTAGGTGCTTCCAAATGAGGTAAAAACCATATGACCTGATATAACATACAACGCGGGAACAATCCGCTTTATCAGGTTATATATAGGTGCACAGCAGCGCTTAGAAGTAGATGCCTGCTACTAGAAAAGCTCATAGCCCTAGACTCCATTTTGTATTGGGGCCAGAAGGGATAAGCTGCAAGCTGGTGCGGTTCACGTGCCTGGTTCACAAGGCACAATTTCTGTATAACACACTGGCTCTTCAAGTGATCTGTTCCCACAGAAGTCTACTTCCCTCTCATCCCTCCAGTGTTGCGAATATTTAGTATCTTCCAACGGAATGCACCCTGCAAGAGCTTGAGACAACACCCGGCTCTGCACTACATCCATTTATCTCCATTGAACTGTCATTAGGCCTCTAACGCCCACCCAGCCAGGCCGGAGCCAGCCCCACACCACTGATTCAACCCACAACAAGGGTCCACAGAAGATTTAAGCATGCGCAACTGTATTTCTTCCTAGCAGCAACACATCCCTTGTAACACGAGTTACCTGGATGGAAAAATTAAAGATCAAACCCCAGGGCAAAGACCGTGAGTGCGGGAACTGCAATATCAATGAAGCTCTGAATGTGTGGGTCAGCATGCCTGTATATTATCCTCCCTTCCCCCGGCACCATTTCCTGTGCCGCCCAGGCGCCTGCCACTATGAGTTATTATTCTGGTTTAGCTTGTTTAGTTTAAATAGGAACAATGTACAAATGTGTGTACTTGCCTACACCGCGACGATGAGCCCAGCTGCCCACATGAATCCAGACCGACTGGGGAAGAACCAGCCAATTACTGCTTGGCATCCCCTATGGAGCAGGCTCATGTGTAGGGTGCTTCCAATCAGTGGCACCAAATTGTACTGTATGGCGTGACAGGTTTGGGGTTTTTAAGCCCTTGTTTGTGAATGTACTAGTTAGAGCGCTCTCGAGCAGCAGAGTCCTTTGCTGACATTTGTATTCTGTAGAAATATGTCCTGGCCTATTTCCCTAGTGCGGTGTCTTTATTCTGGAGTGTGCATACAAAGGGGACTTGCCTGCACTGGCCCATAGGTTGTAATATGCACCTGCATAGGGACACTATCTGCCTGCCTGGGTGTCGCACTCTGTTCTTGTGAACTTTGGGTAGAGCATAAAAACGGGGAGCTCTAACAGCCCGTGGAGTTAAGAACCTAGCTTCTGGTTCAGTTTCCAGCTTCAACTGCTGTCTCACAGATGTTTTGTAAAAGGGACATAATGTCGTTGGTCGGGTCCTCCAATTAGGATTTTGTAATGCGTCTCATTGGACAACAACTCATTAACAATCAGTTCATACTGGCATTAATGCTTTACTACCACACCTCCTCTCCCTTGTCTGCGGGCTTGATCATAAGATCGCAATTGGTTTTAAGTAGGTTTAATGCTGTTCTCTATATTTGCCTAGATTGTCAGTGAGAAAGGGAATCTGGATTGAGTGCTGGGGAGTAAAGTTGGATTGATCCCTAAAGTTTGGTGAAAGCCTTGTCAAGTTCAGTATTGTATTGCGAAAATCATTTCTCAGGTGGACTTGCCAAAAGAAGGCTCCAATTTGAAGTTCGGTTTGTTGCAGTCACAGATTGTGTGGGTACAAAGGATAATCCTCTGTGTAAGAGTGAAGTATCCAGATACACTTCTGAAAGATTGAAGATAGATGATTTAATCATGGATATGCCCACCTCCTCGTGTCGAATGTCCTGACTCCTCCCCATAACACCCAACATTATCTGGCTGGGGTGGCACCTGCACCCTCCCAACCCCAAACCCCCAATCAGTAGTCTGAGAGAACATAAGCATGGCCATATCTTACTTCCTAAAAACAACATTGTATGGCAGCCCAGAGGATCAGATGGAGGGCTCCTCATCTAGGCCACAGCAATGTGTATCTGAGTCAGAAGGAAAAGTAGCCCAACAAGCCACCTACTGCTTTGCAGAAACTCAATCGACCTACTAGTGGAATAGGAGGGATACCAATCATAAGCCCATATACCTCCATCAGTTAAAAAATAGCCTTGGAAGACTTGGACAAATTTCGCACTGCAATGATGGATCAGTCTAAAGCATAAGCATTAATGAAAGTAATAGTTTTCCTCCTCCTCCTCCTCCTCCTCCTCCTCCTCCTCCTCCTCCTCCTCCCCTACGTCCATTGTATGGACCTTAAACTCTAATGTCCAATGTATCAATATGAAGAGCACTCCTCCACGGCAGCATAGAAAAGTGGATGGGAACCCCATCTGCTTCAAAGCATCTATTGTCCGGGTTGGTAAGGTATACTTCTTTTGTTAAGGCACTGTACATTCATCCTGTCATTATCTTAGTTTTATGTCATATTTCCACATTTAAAAGACGAAACACAAAAAAGACCAATTAGTTTCAGCCGTTTTTTGTGTTGGCTTTAAAATGATGAAAAAAATATTACATACTCCCCCTCGCAAGGTGATCCCTTCCCCACCCCCTAGTTTTCTTATTTGGGGGGTTGCAACCCCCACCCCCAATACCTCTTTTCCCCATCCCAGCACAACACACACTAGACACACACATACACATACACACACTCACTTACACAACACTCCAGTGCCCTTCCCTTTTCCCACCTGGGCCCTCAACCCTCTGACCACACCTCCACCAGCCCTGCCAACCTCGTTCACAGACATCCGCCCGATGAAACGAGTGCCAGTTGCTGCCTTTGAATCCACCTTCATCCCACTGTCTCCTCCCACTGCAGACTATTTCCGACTCTGCTCTCAGCAACCTCCATCTCTAACACTCTCGACATTCTTGCCCCAGTCATGAGGATCCGCCTGAAACCCACCACTAAGCGCAACATTTAATCTAGCAGATCTGAAGCGCAAATGCAGAGCTGCAGAACAGAAGTGGCAGTCCACAGGCTCATCCTCTAACAAACTGGCCCATCGCCTTTCCCAAAGGCAATACAGTCTCACCGTTCGTTTTAAGAAGAGGCCCCACATCCAGGCCCATATCTCTGGAGCGTCCAACATCATGGCCGAACTCTTTAAAATCTGCAGGGAACAAGCCAATCATTCTGCAGTCTCCACCACTCCTCTTCCCCTCTCAGGCCCTCTACACTGCACTGGCCACCCACTTCAAAGCAAAATCTCAGGACATCCTGAGCACTCTTTCTTTCTCCCCTCCTGTTAGGGAGAATTCTCTCTTTAGGCTGAATTTCCTAACCTAGTGAGTCCCCCAGCAGCTTTGCTGGATTTCTGGAGTTTGTTTTTTCTCCTGCCAAGAGTGAGACTCTTTCTCCCACTCTTGGACATGATTTATGGTGTTCCTTTGACTGTTAATGTGTTTTATGGGCTATGGGGTCCTTTACTCCATAGGGTCTCATGTGTTTTTACTATGTGTGTTACACAGCACCCTCTGCAGTAACACAGGGGTGTCATAGTGACACCCCACCATAGACTCCATACCCTGGGACTGCCTACTGTCTCCCAAGGCATGTAAAGTCACCATTGGCTTTACTAGTCCCAAATTATTAACAGAAACCAGTACAAACCATCATATTGTGGACGTACTGATCAGGGCAATTCGATTGCCCCGGGGTCTGTTAGTCGAGGGGGCACGTCTCCGTCCCCCCTGATGGCTGGTGGCAGTGGATACTACTTTTTATATTCGACCGCGAATATGTCCCTATGGGCTTTTCCCATTGTTCGAGGCTACCAACTTTAATTATTTATTTCTCATAGCCTCGAACATACCGCCGTTTTATTTAATTAATATTAATTCACCGGTTGGTATTTTTTGCCAGGACTCGATTCTAAAATGGAGTTTGTGTTCTCTTCTGTGACTCCAACCCAAGTCGAGCCCTTTGTTCCACTTTTTGGCAGGCTTCTCCACAGAAACCTCCAAAAGTGGTGCCACTCTGTCTGTGTACCACAGGGGGTGTGGGAAGGGGTTTAGGCACCCTGGACTGAGTTACCTTGGTAACTCAAGTCGCACTCTTGTGTGATTGGCCCAAGTGGTGAGCCGGCCGGCTCACCACTTAGCATGTTTGATTGACAGCTAGGCTGAGTGAATGGGGGTATGCTGCATAGAAGCAGGGCTTTGGGGACTGGAACTTCAGAAGTCGCCACAGGACCTGAGAATCCGACGAGGGAGAAGCTGAGCAGACCTACCACGACGACACCACCGGTGGAGCCCTGCGGAACCGACTCACCACTTCCCGACGACAGAGAAGATCTGCCGGCTGGAGAGGTTTCTTCCCCTGACTGGTGGGCACAACCAGTTTACCTTCTTCTCTTCGCACCCCAGACCGGCTTGTGATCGAATTGCCCGTGCCAAGCACCCCGGCAACCGGATAGCCACTTACCACTGGACCGCGAATTACAGGACCGCTCCTTTTACCTGAGACTCTGTGGCTGGTTTCTTCCCTGGCAGTGCAACGGACTCCTGTCTTCCTCCCCGATGAGATCTTCGCTTCCCCCGGACGAAGCACCGACTTCCATACGCTCCCAGGAACAACTGCCCCCGCTGGAGTATTCGCACCACTTTAAGGTACCGTGTCCGCCAGGCCTCCCTTTCTAAAGATTGCTACAAGGTAATAATAGCCCCTGGACTGGGCTGGGCTGGCCGCCTTGACCCTCTAACTGGTCTCTTTCTTTGGTCCAACTCTTTTTGAACCTTTTCAAGACTTTTGTGCACTGCAACCGTGTGACCTTGGACACATTTCGTTTTGATCCTCTTAAAGCGGATCCGGCCTACTAACTCTAAACTCACGGTGTTACTTTGCCTTCCTCTCTTGTTGTGTTCGTGAAAAAGTGTTGGGATCTGTTTCAATTTATTCTCTGCTTTTCTCTCCCTTTTTAAAACTAATTATTAGAGTGCCATCTACGTTAAGCGCTCACCGCTGTCTGAAAATAAGGGGGCTTTACTTAAGACTTGTCTAATATTCTTTTAAGGGAGTGTATATCTTTTAGTGACCGTGTTTTTGGATTGCTTACTATTAGTGCCTGTGTGTTTTTCTAGATGTGGTTTTAAATAAATAATTATATCTCTTTTACACCAAGCTCTGGTCAGTGTTTACTTGTTCTATTGTGTTCTTTTGACCTATTATGAATACTCTGTATACTGCCTAACTCTTCTTGAGGGAAGTCTGACTGCCCAGCCACAGCTACCAAGTGAATCTGTGTGGTACAGACTGCTACCAAGTGGGTTTAATGCCAAACACCTGTAGTCCTAAATCTTTTGCAGTGGTCCCAGAGGGAACTGCACAGGTTTCTGCCCAACACCTCCATTCCCCCTTGGCCTCCCAATTCTCTTGTGCGACCCCTCCAGAAAAAACTTCCACCGACCCCTCCTGTCCGACTAACTACCGCCCCATTTCCATCACTCCCTTCCATGGGAAACTCATTGAAAAGCTGGTCTATCCCCAACTGGCACAGCATACTGAGCTCGTTGGTTGCCAACACAACACCAATCTGGATTCCGAGCATCCAGAGGCACAGAAACGGCTCTTCTGAACACCCGTGAAGAACTGCTCACATCTCTTGACACAAACTATCCCGTTGTCCTGATTTTAATTGATCTTTCCTCTGCATTTGACATGGTCAACCATTCCATCCTCATAAAACGGCTCCATGATACCCTTAGTATGTCTGAGCGGGTACTGGACGGGCGGACCTCCTTACTCACGGACCGTCCCTCCCAGGTAATTCTGGGCTCTTTCTCCTCTTAGACCTCTATCTCCACCTGTGGCGCTCCCCAGAGCTGTAACCTCTCACCCTGGCTCTTTAACGTCTATCTCGCTCCGCTTGCTCACCTTCTCTACTTTCTCCCCCCCCCCACCTCCAGTGGTATGCAGATGACACCCAACTCTTCTTCAAACTTCCCACTGATGCTCCCCAGTCTTCCTCTACCATTCCTGACTGCCTATCTGTTATCCAGTCCTGGTGTGCCCCCAATGATATCGGTTTTAATGCCAGCAAGACTGAGATCCTCCCTTCCTCCCTCCCTCCCCCTGGACACCCTCTATGGGCTCTCCACCTTCTCCTGCATCTGAAGCTGGAAACCTTGGAGTTATCTTCGACTCCTCCCTCTCATCTTGGACCTTGGCAAGAAGGCCCCTTTTCAACTTCACCTCCTTAAAGGCATCCTGCCTTTCCTCACTTTTCCTAGAAGCTCAAAGTCTCCAGAGCACTGGTACTCTCTAGGCTTGACTATTGCAACAGCCTCTTCCTTAATCTACCCTCTTTCCGCCCCCACCAGCTTGTCCAGAATAGGGCTGCAAGACTTATCCTTTGCCTCAAGCCCAGGGACTGTATCTCTCCAACCCTAAAACTCTCCACTGGCTCCCAGTTGCTGCAAGGATCAAATTCAAATCCCTCTGCATCATCCAAAAAGCTGCCTGGTACTGAGGCCCAATCTATCTACAACTTACCCTCACCAAATACTCTCCTTCCAGATCCTTACACTCCTCCGGTACCAAGTGCCCTCTGCCAGGCACTTATTGCTGCACACAACTTACTCCTCAGCACTTCCTGGAACTCCTAGCACTGTGTGAAGCCAGAAGGTGTTCCACCCACTAGTCCCTGGGGATCCGTCATCTAGGTGGCCAGGATACCGCCATCGCTTTGGGATCCAATTCCCAGGGGTGGATCACTGTGGGAGGATCACCTGAGTGAGGGGTGTTTGGGGAGTGGGAGTGGGATACCGGATGGTGAGACACAGTATCCCCTTCCCTGTAACACCTTTACCCCATCCTAACAGATAGGATATTTAGGAACGCAATCCCCCAGCCCCCTTTACAACACAAACACTTTCTCACAGACAGCCCGCTATGAAAGAAAACAGACCAACACCTGATCCGTATATCTGATGTGTCCCAGTACAATGGTCAGGCAAGGTCAGACAATTACTGACCATCACACGCACCCGACTTCCATTACACTTCCCCATACGGATAAAAGGCAGAGCACGAGAGTACACTTTGAGCGACGCAAAGCACACAAGGAAACAGCATTTCCAAGATGGCAGTTTAACAAGTGGAGAAAGACCGCGAAACAGAAGGGGATCGCAAGGAGGGAGGTTCCCTTGACCTTTTTGACAAGTAACCATTACTTTCACAAAGCCTCGAGAATAGAAGGCATAAGACCGGGAAACCAAGCTGCAGAATCCTGCATTGTGTGTTGGAGGTACCCGGGGCCCTCCTGCATCGATAATCCAGACAGGGAGAATTGCCAGCTGCTGTGGTACTGTCCTTGGCTCCAACAAAGCAGCGTCAGTGCAATCAACAAAGCTGGTGAGGTGGGGAGACTGATACAAGACCAGTCTGTGTTGAAGCCAAGGTTACAAGCGGCAACATTGTATGGTGAGTGATGGAATGAACATTGTATGAAAACCGTGTGATAACCAACGCAAGGAAGTTGAACTGCAGATGAGTGATTGGACTTTGAAACCAAGATACAATACCTTTGACAGAGTGGTCCGGCACTTCGTGTATGCTCAATCAAAGGTATCCAGCTGAGAGTTGACAAAAATTAAAGAATGACAAAGGATTGTGAATTGAAGCGGTCCTGCGAAGGGTCAAGCAAAATCCTGCGCACAATCTAAAGTCTTTGATGTTGATACAGTAAAGAAAGTTTATAACAAAGTAGATAAAATTGATCCGCGCCCATCAGAGGGAGATCAATTGCAAGCTTTGGGTTAAAGCAAGTTGTGTTACAATAGTTAAATTGGACCAAGCCTGGCAGAGACCAATTTAAAGATTTTGGGTCAAAGCGG
The DNA here is from genome assembly GCF_040938575.1 of Ambystoma mexicanum. NCBI lineage: Eukaryota > Metazoa > Chordata > Amphibia > Caudata > Ambystomatidae > Ambystoma > Ambystoma mexicanum. The sequence continues at coordinate 1,351,195,114 of NC_090934.1, read as the reverse complement.
ATCTGACAAGACACCACTAGGACTGCGTTATTATTTGATGGTCGTAGCTTGCTCCCATCTTTAGATATAGGATTAGATAGGCGTTTTTCAAACCCAATTGAAGTTCAATAAACACCCTTGAACTGTGGTCACTTGTGTCGGTCTTACTGTTGATGCTATGCCTTCCTTACAGCACTTACCCCCTTCCCTGTCCCCACCTCTCCATGTACTTGCACATTCTGAATGCTCACATGCCCTAGTAGGATCGGCCCTTTCCTGTTCACCTGTTTATCCTCGTCGCCTTTGCTCCCATGTGACCTCCCTTTGCCCTGTGGGAGCATTGATATGCATGTATAAGCGCCTTACAAATGCACAATAAATAAATAACTACACCCAAGACTCTGGAACCTCCTCGCCGTCAGCATCAGACTGCCCCCACACTCCTACAATTCAGAAAAAAACATAAGACTCGCCTATTCAAGGGGTCTCTCCAACTCAACACCTAGGCCATCACATTGCCCCTCGGGCCACCTGACTCACTAGATGCTGCCTGCCTCTCATCTATACCCCTCGTATCCAACTCCCCCACTGTATATCTTTTCTGTTACCTCTGAAAAGCTCTCAGTTATGCATGTATACCTCTATAAAGTGCTCTGTTGCTTCTCAAAGCTAGGTCTGCACTCAGCAAATACCATTATAATAATAATTGCTCATCCCAAGCCTAGAGAACCTACCAAGACAACCTATAGCACCAACCACGTACAGGAAAAGTGGAGTGGCATCATCAGTAATGTAACAAGTGAGGTGAACAACCTTTATACAGCATCTGCATTGTAATTGTGAAACAGAAAACCCCAAAAAGTTAAAACCCCAAATACATGAGACCTAAACAGTAGGTCCACAGATCCACCAACAAGACATGAGTCTGTGCATCACCCGCCCAAAAGTAACAATTGAATATCCCAAGGTCCACAAAGACCACAATACAAGTTGTGAGAAACCTGAAGCTGTCTCCCTGTCTAAACCTTGAGGATTTGTCATCCAGGTGGCCACAACATGGCCATCGCTGGTTGATCCTGTTCCTGGGGGTGGACCAGTGAGGGAGGATCACCTGGGTGGAGGGGTCCTCGGGGAGTGGGACGCCGACTGGTGAGACAAGGTATTCCCCTTCCTACAACAACTTTTCCCCATCCTTTCACCTAGAACATTCCAGACCACAAACCCCCTTTTCTAACTAACGCTTTCACACAACACAAAGGACAACAGACTAACACCAAAGCCATTTACCTGACATGTCACAATACAAGGGTCAGGCAAAGTCAGGCAATTGATCCAAATCACACACACCGGATTGCCCATTCCTTTCCCCACAGGGATAAAAGGTGGAGCCAGAGAGCACAGTAGGAGGAAGGCTATGGCACGACGAGATGGCTACAATGCGGCAGTTCAAAAGAAGGAGGAAGGCAGCAAGGAGAGAAGTGACCCTGCCGTTTTCGGCCCAGTCCCGCGGAACCTTCATGGAAGAGAGCCTAAGACCGCGAACAATAGCACAAGTGTCCTGCAGCAGATGTCAACGGTATACAGGGCAAACCTATGCCAATAAGCAGGAGCGAGGGAACCTCTGCACCCATGGTACCGGCCTTGACTCCAGAGAAGCCAACAGCCAAGCAGTTCATCACAGCCAGTGAGTCGAGGGGAGAACTGATAAGAATAGGGCTGTGAGAAGTGAGAATCACAAAGTGGCAAGTTTTGAACCAAAGCTGATGAACTTTGAATGAACTGGTAAAAGTGTGAAGGGGAGACCAGCTGCAAGAGGGAAAGCGCTACCACTTTGGTGCTAACTTGAGACACTCTGTTAAAGCACCATATGAGAGAAACTGCAGGTACCAGAAGGCCGTAGGAGGGCCGGCAAAATAGGTTAAAGTGGTCATACAGAGGGTCAAGCAAAAGCCACGTACAATCGAAAGACTTCGATCTACAAGCAGTGTGAGAAAAAGGGAAGTGAATACCACAGAAAAAGTGAACATTGAGAAACCAAGGGAGTTGAATCCAATTAAAGTCAAGAGGAGTCTGAGCCCGACTGAGGGAGATTCAGGGGTGAAGCCGTCACCCAAACAAGAGCCAGTGAGACACTGAGGGAGGAGAAAATCCTGAAAAGGGCAAAAGGGTCAGAGCCCGACCGAAGGAGATCCAGGGGTGAAGCAGTCACCCGAAATTGATAAAGGAACTATGATATATTTTGCAATACGATTGAGAAGGGTCAGCGCCCAGAAGCGGGGGACCCAAGGGTGAAATAGTCACCCTAGGTAAAAACTGTGAAACAATTGAGAAGGGTCAAAAGCCAGACCAAGGGGGACCTAGGGGTGAACCCATCCCCCAGTGAACCTTAGAAAAGATCTTTCATTTGATAAAGGAACTTTTGTTTTGTTGTTCTTGAACGCAAGAAACTTTCAAGTGAAACAAGACTTGGCTATCGACGGCCCCGATAACTAAAAGCTTGAGGGTTAGAAGCTGAACTCATCTCGTGCTAGAAAAGCCAGATGGTGTGTCCTGGGAGCTGCCATTGGAACTGTTTTGTGCTGGAGAAGCCCGAGACCGTACTGTGCTTCAAGCTCCCATCTTATCCTGTGTCGAAAACGTGGGGCAGGGAGACCCAGGCTACGGCATCCTGACATATTATTTGAGAACATTTCTTTCTTTTCTTGATAACAATCCCACACCCCTTTTTGTATTAGTTGTGAGGTTTGGCAATAGGTTTTTTAGTATAGGCCTGTTTTCTTTTGACACAACACTACTAGGAACCCTTATTTATCATTTGATGGTCGACGCTTATTCCCATCTTAGATTAAAGGTTTAGATTAGGCGTTTTTCCAACCTGCACACAGCATTCATTGTTCAATACACACCCTTGAACTGTGATCACTTGTGTCTGTCTTACTTGTTGTCACCATGAGTTCCTCACAAAGTAGACTGTGTGGGAGCGAGGGGCCATTAGGCCCCTCGCAGCCTTCAGTTCTCAGTACAAAACTCGGACCAAGTGCCTCCAGTAGTGGGTACGCCCCTTGCCCTTATGGATGTTAACTTCGAGTTACATTTGCGTAGATGGGCCAACTGAGCAGGACACAGGGCATCCATTTGTGTACCCCCTTTCGACTCCATCTTGGTGACCAGGGCTCACTGTGATAGTACAAAATGCCTCTCTCCCTTTAACCGCCGCAGCAGCTCGGAGCACATGGCCCCCACCCTTGTTCCCACTCTGACTGGAAAACTCAGCAGCTCCATTCTCACGCTGAAGCCGGAGGTGCTTGCAACAAATAATAAATGTAACATCTCTTTTCCTCCGAGATCACTGTCCTGCATGTGAACCAACATGAGCTAAGTACATAGCTCGTCCATCTCCACAAGTGTCCTTGCCCTCTTACCATCGGCAGTTGAAACTTATTGCCATTCTAACCCTGTGTCCCTGCAAGATATTCCTTTCATGTGCCAGACCGCTGACCATGCTATGAAGCCCACCCAACAGACCCCCAACTAACATTAGACCCATGCTGCAGTATATCGTGCCCAGTACTAACAAATGCCACATACCTGAGATTCTTGCACATGTGAGATGCACTTGGTCATTGTATTAGAGTGGTCAAGACCCCTAACCTTTGACTTGTATAATCCAAGATTATAGATGATATAAGTACCTGTGTGATGTGACTTTTATAGAGACATGATAAACTACTGACAGTCCTTCTGAACCACTAGTATTTAGTGCATGAATTATACAGAATGAATTATATTAGCTTAGATAGTGACCACCGTGTTTCACAGCGACCTGACCTTCACCCATCCGGAGCACAGATGTCTGACGTCAATCCTCCCGCCAACCAAGCAACCAATCCGGAGGAAGAGATGCCACCCACACCCGAGACAGCGTGCAACTAACCAATCCGGAATCGACATAGTATCCTATGTTAATTGCGTCACACTACTGTATAAAAATGTTATGTAACGATAATTTGTCAGAGCGCTCTCAGAGATCTAGATAAACTTTTCCTTGAACTCTCGCAGCCTGCTCTTTTGTGCCTTATTCCCTGTCTAGGGAGTATCTGTTTTATTCATTTTACACGTGTAAGTCAGGGAGGGCACAAACATTCGGTGACCCCCTGCGACGTGATCAGAGAGGTGCCTCGAGGCCGGCGCCGTGCAGCGAGATCTGGGACGCCCCCCCAGCAAAACCATTGCCTCCGCGGCCGACCAGTCTGTGCGCACTACGAAGAAGGGTCAAGGGTTCCCGGTTGACGAATACCCAACTGAAAAGCTGCTAGCCGAGGCGGGCCACGGCTTGGTTGGGGTGCGGACCTAACTGGGGTTGGACTGCGAGCGGTGACCCTCGGGTCACTTGACTGAACATGTGAGTGCCGGTTGCGAAGGTTACCAAGGAAAGGTAAGGGGGAAATAGGAGGGAACAGGTGGTAATGGGTTATAGGGAAGAGTAGGGCCTGTGTGATTGATGACGAGGCTTTTCTGATCTGTCCTTTATATGGCCATTAGGTTTTCTGAAAAGTGAGAAGAAGAAAAGTGGTATCCTAGCCCGAACGGGGTAGAAGGCGGTGCCGCGTAGCATTGTCTCGTCCAGTGCAGAATAAATAAGTGAAGATAAAGAGAAAATAGTAGGAGTCTCGTATATTGAGTAGACTCGGAGTAGTTTAGAATATTCTTTTTCTGGGTATGAAAAGAATTCTTGGAAAAGAGTAAGAGGGTGCAAGAGGTAGGGAGTGAATGAGAAGAGTAGGTGAAACGGGGAAGGGGTGGTAACAAGAACAAACGGGAAGTAAAGACGTGCAGGTAGTGCATGTGCATGATATGAGTTATATGTCTTGTGTTCTATCCATTTTTGTCAAGGATATCCAAGTACTGTGATTGATTTGTGGGTAAAGAGGCAAAATATTGAAAATTGATATATATATATATATATATATATGTGCATACAAACTACAAGTAATTAAGAAGATTTGTGGTATATTGTCAAGCTAGAAGAAAGGAAAGGCAAGTGGAGAAGTGATTAGAGGGAAAGAGACTGAAGGGCAAGTACAGGCAAAGGGGAAAACAGTCATGGGGGGAGAAACACCACTAGCTCATATTTGTTAGCACCTTCCGTTATACAGTGAGAAGATACAAAAATACCACGATTAGTGGTTGACAGAGATAAAAGGAGACAGTGTGACACCAATTTGGCCAGAAGGTGGGTCATTTGATAAAAGGGTGTTAGATTTAGTGTCCACACACTTGTTGGCAAGGTATAAGGGGAAACAGTTACAGCATAGAAGAGAAGTACTAGACCTGTGGCGAATGTTTGAAGAAGTTACGCCTACAGCAGAGGTAGGTAAAGAAAGAACGAACGAAAACCAGAAAATGCAGGAAGAGGTAAACGGAACGCCAAAGGGCGAGTGCACAACCACTACAGCTGAGGGTGATGCAACAAAAATATATCCCTTAATGTCAAGGCCAGCAGTAGGATACAGCGAGCCCCTGTACACACCAGCATGTCCCACCCCCACACCCTCAAACGGAGCAGTCGCTACGGCACCACCGCCCTATGATAAAGGAGGTTTGTATGGTCCGACAAGTGCACCCCCGGTGAATTTGGCACACTGACCCGGAGAATTAGACCGCCAGCTAGCGCATGCACAGATGGAAATAACACGCTAAGAGCATTGTGCGATAGAGGCCAGGGGAGGAGAGGTACCACCGTTATCCATGGCAGATCTCATGCCATCATTAAGCACAGCAGGGGAAGTGGCGCCAGCAATCTCAGAGCCAGCGTGATCAATATCATTACAAGGGGCACGCATACCACAAGGGCGAGAGAAAGAGTGGCAGTCAGGGGAGTTCCTGTTTCATCTAAATGACAAACCCGTGAGGATCATACGCCCACCCACCCCAGAAAGTGAGAAAGGGGAAGGACGTGAAGAAAACAATGAGCAAGAATCAGAAATAGAAGAGGTATGGAGTGACTTAGATGAATATGAAGAGGCAGCTGCCGAGGCCGGGTCCCCACTGCCAAACCGCTGTTACCCAGATACACTATCGCCACCACTATGAGGAGGGAATATGATGGTAAGCAAAATGAAGAGAGGTACGGTAAGTAAAGTAGGAAAGAAACAAGTTGTAGATGCCATTGATACATAGTGGGCCACACTACATTCCATGGGCTCAAATGGATAAACAACTTGCTGAAGGTCCTCCCCCCACTATCGGGAGGGGCTGGGAAATGTATACACGCCTTTGAGAAAAACACAGCAGGAGTGCCACTAGTAATAGGAGATGTGAAAAGTTTATTAGTATCAGCAATTGGCGACCAAGCAGACGCAGTGTGGGAAAAGGCTGGATTCCCCGGAGTAACAATGAGTTGTGACCGCCACAATGGGTCGGCGTTCAACAACGTTCGAGCACAAGTGTGGGATGCATTGTGGCGCACGTTTCCAGATATTCCAGATTTACATTTAGTGATGCAGTGTACAATGGAGGAGAACGAGGATCCTACGCAATTCATACTGCGGCTACAGGATTTGTGGAGAAGCGAAACTGGCACGGCGTGGAACCAGTCCACCGCCTTGTTCTATTTTATCATCAAAAAGGGGCTCCCGAAGGAGGTACAGAAGGCCTTGGATAAAATATCTGGGATAGAAGCCAAGGGTTGGCCTGAAATCCAGAGTATAATTGTGCACCACTGCAGGAGGATCAAAGAGAGAAAAGGAGATAGCACAAAAAAGGCTGGCAGACGAGGCAAAGCTGGTTCAGAACAAATTAGTGAAGGTCGCCGCCATCAACGCCAGCGTAGCCACAGATGGAGAAAACGAGGGGGATGAAGGAGCGGGAAACAGACCAGTCACAATAGCGGCACTGCGGGCAACAGGAGGACAAGGACTGTGGAACGGAGAAGAGCAATACGGCGCACAACAGTGGCAAGAAAGACCAGCAAGAGGAAGAGGTGTGTACCGTGGCCAGAGAGGGGGGTTTGGAGGTATGGGGAATAGAGGATTTGGTGGTCAAGGAATGAGAGGCGGACCACAAGGGTCATGCTGGAATTGTGGTAGGTGGGGACACTATTCAAGAGATTGTAGAATGCGGCCTTCAGGGTATTTCCAAGGGCAAAAGGCCATGGAGAACGAACAAGGCTGGGGGTGCCCACACCCAGGTAGCCCCTATGGACTACCGATGGGAGGAGGGAGACAGCAGGACCAGTGCTATAACGAACCTCAAATGCAGCAAGGACAGCAACCACCGCCACAAACTATGGCAAGATAAAAGATTTGTAAATTGAATATGACCATCTCGTTTACAGAACGAGGAATAGTATGTATGTATCTGTAACTCTGTATGTATATTCTAAGAACTCCTCTGGGGTGGCTTTTTTGTAACCCTTAATCAAGCCTTCTTATGTACCACTTATCAGCGCTCTCTATGCCTTAGGGCTGCAGTGCGCTTTACAAATGTAAAAAATAAAAAAATAAAAAAAAAAATATGTTCAACCCCAGGAGTGTGCCCAGTACGAGCCCTGTTGATGATCAGCACAGTGATGAATGAAGTTGTGGTGCAAGGAATATCCATTGACATAGACGTGTTTATTTATGGCATCAAGGTATTAGCACGAGTGGTACCAGAGATAACGAGAAAAGAATGGAGAACACCATCAGATTTTATATTCCGCCCAATTGCACACACAGATGTCGTGCCAGGCACGATCATGTCCATAGACATTGAGGCAGTTCAGGTATGCAGCAAACCTATTGTGGTCATAGGACTGGACGCGCATGGGTGCGAGTGGAGAACTGGGTTATGCATAGACCCAAACATAATGCTAAGAGACATAACAGACGAGGAATTATTCACCGATAGTGAAGATGACGGAGAAATAATAACGGAAATAAGTATACCATGTGATATTATGATCCAGTACAGAGAGGTGCACAACCCACTCATGGCTAGCGTTAATGCCCCACCGACTATATTTGAGGAAGACATGGCAAAGGTAGCACCTGAAATTTGGACTACAGGGCCCCACGATGTAGGGTTACAACATGAAGTGACACCAATAAAAATAAAACTCAAACCAGGTGCCATACCGCCGAGAGTAAAACAATGTCCCATATCCAGAGAAGCAGAGGAGGGATTTAGAGAAACAATAAATGCACTCCTAAAACAAGGTATCATAGTGCCATCAAACTCCCCGTGTAATACGGAAATTTTCCCGATCAAAAAAGCAAAAGGAGGGGCGTGGAAGATGATCCAAGATCTCCGCCCACTCAATGACTTCATTCAAAAAGAGTTCCCATTAGTGCCTAACGCGGCATCTATATTGAGTAGTATACCAAAAGAATCAACCCGTTTTACTGTAATTGATTTGAAGAACGCTTTCTTCTCCATGCCACTCGACCCAGGATCTCAATACCTGACAGCGTTCACATTAGGGAACAACAGGTATGAACATCGTAGACTCCCCCAGGGGAATTGCGAGAGCCCTAGCATTTTTAACAGAGTACTATGTGAAGACATTGGAAATATAGATGTAGAGAGCACCATTATTCAATACATAGACGATTTACTCGTCTACAGCCATACAGAAGAAAAATGCAGAGAAGATTCTATAGCACTGCTAAATGTGTTAGCTACCAAAGGGTACAAGGTGGACAAAGGAAAATTGCAATACTGCCTCGCTGAGGTTGTATACCTCAGACAGTTAATATCAAAATATGGGAAACGAATACTCCCAGACAGAGCAGCTGCCATATGCAACATAATCATCCCAAAAACAGTGAAGGACATGCAAAAGTTTCTTGGCATCTGCAACTATTGTCGAGCATGGATCCTCGATTGCGCAGCATACACACGTCCATTGCTACAAGCATTAAAAGAAGCACAGAAGAATAGAGCTGCAATAAAATGGACAGTAAATGACACAGTATTTTAAACTAAAAGACCTCATTGCTGATGCCCCAGTTCTCGCGAACCCAGATTATGAGAGGGATTTTTTCTTGTTTTCACACTGTAATGGAACACTGATGACGGCAGTACTGACACAAAAAACATCATTAGGTCACAAACCATTGGCTTGCTACAGTGGGACACTAGATTCCGTAATGCAAGGTCACTTCGCGTGTGAACAGGATCTCGCAGCTGCAGCCTTCGCGATTGAAAAGAGCGCCATCATTGTGATGGGTTGTTCAGTAACGCTATATGCAGAACATTCCTTATTTGCCATTCTTGAGCGATCAAAATCAACATTAACACAGAGAGCAACAGCATATGAGATAATAATTTCGAGCCCCAACGTACACGTTGTCAGGTGCAAAACAGTAAACCCAGCAACATTCATCACAGAGCCATGCACGACAGAGGACATACAGGAACACGACTGTGCCACCTATGAGGGGGAAGGTGATGACATCCCAAAGCAAGTGAAAATGCCCTGAAGGAGGAAGAAATATTTCATAGATGGGTCAGCATCAATAAACCCAGAAACAGGGGAAAAACACGTAGGTATGGCGGTAGTGCGCATGAAAGATGGCTATGAAACGATTGTCCAAAAGCGCCTCCCGTCCCATTACTCAGCACAGGCAGCTGAACTAACTGCATTGATTGAGGCATTGCACACAGCTAAAGGATGCACAGTAACCATATACTCAGATTCAGCATATGCAACCATGACAGTCCATTCAGGGCTGTCCCGGTGGCATAGAAGGGGGTTCAGACGAGCGCATGGCTCTCCAGTACAGCACGCCAAACTATTGAATGAGCTGATAGATGCACTAGCAGTACCGTCGGTAGTTGCAGTGGTGAAATGCCAAGCTCATACCAACAACACAGATGCAATCTCATTGGGAAACGCGGCAGCTGACGCAGCGGCGAAGGAGGCCTCGTATTTCAATGTAACATCAACACTCGAATGTGTTGTAAAGGCGACCATTACAGAACCACTAGAAGAAGCTTACAGTAACACACCAATAGCGCAGATAATAGAGTTACAAAGAAGAGCACCACAGGAGGAGAAAGAATTGTGGAACAAATGGGGATGTAAACAATCAGCCACAGACCTTATTTGGAGGCAGGAGACAACAGGAAAGGTAGTAATGGCCGTAGAATTACTAGAAATTGCATTCCAACAGCTGCATTTCCCCGGCTATGTAGCAAAACAACATATTGCCGCAGACATCCAGGAACATTGGTTTGTCCCCAATTTACAGGAGCACCTGTCAAAATTCATTGTGGAATGCATAACATGCCAAACATGTAATTCAGGGATGACATTGAGAACACTGCGCGGTACCCTGCCCCGGCCAACAGGACCATTTAGAGAGCTCCATATAGACTATGCTGATATGGGAGAGCGATGTAATGGAGCAAGATATTTGATTGTGGTGGTATGCCCCTTTTCAAGATGGGTGGAAGCGGGCTCATGTCCCCATCCAGACGCGAAGTGTGCGGCGAAATTCCTTGTTCGGGAAGTGTTCTCGCGATGGGGAATATGCAATGTGATAAGATCAGACAACGGTACGCACTTCGTGAACGACCTCTTTAAGGAAGTGACATCACTCTTGGGGGTAAAACACAAACTATGTTCCATTTATCATCAGATGGCGAATGGGGTGGTAGAAAAGATCAATGGATTACTGAAGAGTAAGCTATCGAAATTGTGTAATACACTGAAAAAAAACTGGGTATATTGCTTACCCCTAGCACTGTTCCAGCTCAGGACGCAGCCATGTAAGGACCACCATCTGAGCCCCCATGAAATTGTAACTGGGAGGCGAATACACACGCCAGTATCTCCGATTAGAGAGCATCGGATGCACACAGGGCTGCCACAGTGCTGGGGGAAGAGTTCAAGGAATACCTTACGCAGTTGACGCGTGCAGTGCGAAGCATAGCGCGACAAATAGCACCGCCTTTTAATGAAAATGTGGCAACTGATACTACCACACCAGCCACAGACAGCCCAAGTAGGCCACTGATGCCAGGAGCACAAGTGTACGTTCGTAGCTTTGTAAGGAGGTGGAATTCACCTAGGTTTCATGGCCCTTACGGGGTCATATATAGTACACCCACTGCAGTGAAGGTGAAGGGATTGAAGTATTGGGTGCACTTATCAGAAGTGAGGAGGGCACGCAATAGTACAATCCCCCAGGATGGGCAAGGTGCTGCTACTAACACCACAAATGAGGTTGAAAAGGGATAACAAAATTGTCGGCAAACAGAACCTGCAGAGATAAAAGTTATGATATGCGTCTTGTTCTGCATGACCCATCTCCTACTTTCTTCATTTCCGTTCTTCCTTTTTTTATTTTTTTTTATTGTTTAATATTCTCTCTCTCTCTCTCTCTCGATTACTGTTCCTCACTTTTCTCCATCACTATTTCACTCCCCTTCTCTCCATAATAAAAATAAATGTGTAATGGAGAGAATGAGCAAACATGAATAAAAATGATGATTAAATATGAAGTTGAACCAGAAATGTAAATACATGTATATATTGTAGTGATTTAACAAATTTATATCGCCCCTCCAGGTGACAAATGGCCCAACGAACCACAATCGCGGAGAACCGATTAATGCTAGATAGTGATAGGGATACCATTAGGGCTAATAGGTTCAGTAATGTTGAATGCGTTTTAAAATGTGCTGCAGTTTTGTTCTCAGTAATGTTGTTCTTTATGGCTTGGTATTATACCCTTCTATCTTTGGTTAATGACATGCACAAGGGGGGGGAGCGGGGCTAACTTGATACGAGAAGGGTCGTACTTGATATGGACTCGGGTAAAGACAATGTGGAGAGAAACATATGACATTAATGCCAATGGTACAATTGTAATGCAACCTTCAGAATACACCACCACAGGCCCAACAAGTGTCTCCTTGCTACTTCCTAATATAAATATGAGTAATGATTATGAACTCAATGAATACGATGGCGATTATTACTGGCCAAATGATTTAACTAACACTAGTACACGTTCACAGACAACCATATACCCTACCTCACACGACACTGCTGCTACTGATGAAGATACACATGCCTTATTGAATAACAATGATACAACCTGGGCTGGAATGTTTCCAATACATTACAAAAAGGAGAGAAACAATAACAAGGAAGGGAGAGGGAGGAGAAAAAGGAGGTCGGAAGGGAAAAGATACATTTATCATGACCTGGGGTTAGACGAAATAGAAGATCCCTGCCACCCTGATCAATCAAATAAATGGTATTCGGACATGAGTGCCACGGTGAAGCAAGCAACAAATGAAAGCTGCTACGTCTGTTCACTCATTCCGCATGCATCAGGAACACCGGAAATTTTAATACCGCAGGAAGTGCCCTTGTCGGAGGCACAATGTTTGAGTAATGTGGTTTTGTGCAGGATAAAAAGCACGTTCCAAGCACACACCGTCACAATGGAGAAGCTGAAAAATGCGAAAACGTGCACCAGCAAACGTCAAGGAGTAATTTGCCTTAAGGAGCCGTTTCCTGTTATCAGGGGTACAAGGTATGCAGAAAACAAATGGCACGAGGAAACTATCGAGTGCAAAGCAGAAGCACTCAGAGGGCTATCCAACAATACCTTCCAATGGATAAAAGTAGTATGTGCCCCCATCTGGTCGCAACATGTCACAAAGCTAACATCGGTTACAGCACTGGAGAAGCCTATCAAAATACAGAAAGAGGTGCCACATGAACTGTGTTTCCATGGAGAAGGAAGGGTGAGCATGGGGGAAACAAGGAAATGTAACAAGACCGTAAAAATACCTGACATGAAGAAAGGCACTGCTGAACTAATGGACATGTACTGGATTTGCGGCAAACAAGCTTATTTACACCACCCAGCATCATGGAAAGGTACATGTGCCTTAGCCACCCTTCATACAGCCCTGATGGTAATACCAGAAAGTCACATCCAAGGAGCAGCAGGAGAATCGGCTGGCATATCGGCAGCAGGGCAATCGGCTGAACCATCGACAGCGCCCCAACTAATGATAACAGAAGCTCCAGCGTATGAACTGTCAGAATATGAACTGAAGAAAAAATTAGCACAAAGTAAAAGGTCCTCCAATTACATCTCATCCAAATCATCGAAACTCCTTGCTGAGATCCCGCAGAAATATAAGCTCTTTTCATCAGCAGAGACATTTTTCGCCTCACTTCTTGTCCCGGGACTCCAAGCACGAACAAACGCCAAATGGTTGCAGATAGTGTGCTGGGAGCTCATCCAGCTGTTTCACGACACTGAAGAAGGGTTCAACGTGATAAAAATAGAGCTCCGCGCAGTGCGCCTGATGACGAAGCAAAACAGATATGTTCTAGATCTCCTCACGGCGATGGACGGTGGTGTTTGCCGAAAAATTGGGGGGGCGTGTTGCACGTTCGTGCCAACTGAAGATGCTGATAACGGGACACTCTCACATGTGATAACAGCAGTACACAATCTAGGAGAGACGATGAGAACAGAAGGAGGCGCAGAAGAAAGCACGTGGTTCGACAATATGTTCAGTTGGATACCGTCATGGGTAAACGTGGCAATGAAGATACTAATCACCATCATCGTCTTTGTGCTCTTATGCTTCTGAGTGTGCCATCTGGGACTCCGGTTTTGTGAGAAAAGTATGCCTACCGCAGCTATGATGATGGTAACAAATGGCCGACCGACAACGGTAGCTACCATGATAGATGCACAAATACAAACAGGGGAGTACACTACACCACAATACCGGATGACAGCCATTTACAGGCAATATGGAGACATAGTTGATACTTTGCATCATACAACGATAAAAGAACCAAGGGAGTTGCAATGGTACAGAGAAGTATGGGAGGACCTAGATGGGGATGGAGGAATTTACTTGATGTGCACGCCAGATGAATAGGCAAGAAGAGGGAATAGCTCGAGAAGCGTATGTAGGGCATGGATGCCAATAAAAGGTACCCCAGCATGGGACGAAGCAGTTGCAGAAGCTGAGTACTACGGAGGGGAGAATAAGAAATTAATATTCGTGACTTTAGATGTAACGAAAGGGGGGAATGTGTGGGAGCGAGAGGCCAGTAGGCCCCTCGCAGCCTTCACTTCTCAGTACAAAACTCGGACAAAGTGCCTCCAGTATTGGGAACGCCCACTGCCCTTATGCGATGTTAACTTTGGGTTACATTCGTGTAGATGGGACCACTGAGCAGGACACAGGGCATCCATTTTTGTACCCCCTTTCAACTCCATCTTGGTGACCAGGCCTCACTGTGATAGTACAAGATGCCTCTCTCCCTTTGCCCGCAGCAGCAGCTCGGAGCACATGGCCCCCACCCTTGTTCCCACTCGGACTGGAAAACTCTGCAGCTCCATTCTCACGCTGAAGCCGGAGGTGCTTGCAACAAATAATAAATGTAACATCTCTTTTCCTCTGAGATCACTGTCCTGCATGTGAACCAACATGAGCTAAGCACATAGCTCGTCCATCTCCACAAAAGTGTCCTTGCCCTCTTACCCTTGCCAGTTGAAACTTATTGCCATTCTAACCCTGTGTCCCTGCAAGATATTCCTTTCATGTGCCAGACTGCTGACCATGCTACGAAGCCCACCCAACAGACCCCCAACTAACATTAGACCCCTGCTGCAGTATAGCATGGCCAGTACTAACAAATGCCACATACCTGAGATTCTTGCACGTGTGAGATACACTCTGGTCATTGTATTAGAGTGGTCAAGACCCCTAACCCATGACTTGTATAATCCAAGATTATAGATGAGATGATACAAGTACCTGTGTGATGTGACTTTTATAGAGACATGATAAACTACTGACAGTCCTTCTGAACCACTTGTATTTAGTGCATGCATTATAGAGAATTACTTATATTAGCTTAGATAGTGGCCACCGTGTTTCACAGCGACCTGACCTTCACCCATCCGGAGCACAGATGTCCGACGTCAATCCTCCCGCCAACCAAGCAACCAACCAACCCGGAAGAAGAGATGCCTCCCACACCTGAGACAGCGTGCAACTAACCAATCCGGAATTGACATATATTAATTGCGTCACACTACTGTATAAAAATGTAATGTAACAATAATTTGTCAGAGCGCTCTGAGATCTAGATAAAGTTTTCCTTGAACTCTCGCAGCCTGCTCTTTTGTGCCTTATTCCCTGTCTAGGGAGTGTCTGTTTTATTCATTTTACACGTGTAAGTCAGGGAGGGCACAAACAACTGCACAAAGGAAAACTCGCACACATGCAACAGGGCAGCATTGTGTGTACCGAGTAGATACAGTTGCCTTTATATAGATAATACATAGTAAATTTGAATAATACAAACTGCCACTTGAAGCAAATAACAAACAAGTCTTCCAAGAATAACTAAAGAAACCTTCAGCAACAAGAAACATCACAGCAAAAGTCCCCCAATATCAGAATACACTATACAACTGCACCACACAGTGACCCATCAAATAAACAGCAGTAGAAGAATGTCCATTCCCATTGCAAGGAGGGTGGCCGATGCCCGGGGGTAACCACAACAAGCTTCCAGTAGGTGGTCTGGTTTGCAGGGTGGAAATAAAGGATTTGGGCCTTCTGGTGAAGAGAAAGAAAAGTAGTCTTACTACCAGGAGCAACTCGAATTTTAGCTAGATAGTCAATAGAGCATTTCATCTCTTTGGTTCTTGGCTTTCTTTTGACCGCCAGTAGAAGACTTCTGTTAAACTTGGACAGCCGTCTGGGAATATTTTCAAAGTCTCCCTCGAATCACAGATCTTCCTTCCCCCCCCAAACCATCTGCAGAAATGCACCATGGTCTGTGAAAGTGCGCAGCCTTATATTGATAGGAAGCGGTAGAACACACAAAGAGCTTGGGCTACATGCTCGATCCACAGTGAACATAGCAGCAAGCCGAGAGCTATCAAATGATTTTCTGATCAAATGTTCTTAGAGGTGTTCCATACCACCTATTCCACTGGATTCCCACATAATCACCATTCAGATGTTATTCCTGCAGTAATGGGACTCCAAGCCCTCATTCTTGGCAGTAATTACTGTCAAAATTGCCTCCATTCTCAGATTGGTCATCACCTGATCAGTAAAGGAGTCTTTTGCTGTAGAAAAGTTCTGCTCAGCTTCTTCGGCGTGAGTGGTTTGCGGGTCTAGTCTTCATGTGTTCTATTTTAGTGAGGGTATCATTCTTATTAACCAGTGCATTGATGCTCACCTTAAGCTCCAGAATTACAGATTACAGCTCCACCCTAGAGTCCGCTGCAGTTTGACATTGTGGTGCCGAGGCAGGGTCCTTTAATCTGTTCCCTCATTCATCAGCTACGTTGATACCTGTCCAGACTGCAAACGGTTGACAATGTGGAAAGGGTATGGCTGAATAGTATGTAGACGATCCGACAAAACACCAGGAAGAGAATTGCATCAAAGCACCCATTATATCCAACTTTCTTTTTCCTTTTATTATGCTACTCCAGAACTTCATTGAACATTGCTACTATGACACAAACAAGAAGCCCACCAGCCAGAGTTCAAGTATAGCATTCCAGAGAGGGACCCTTCAGTGAGGTCACCACAGAAAACCGGGCTTAAGCAGGCCCCTTCTGCCAAGCAAGATCACAGTAAAGCAATTTCTTATCCAAACCTGGGAACACACTGGAAGCCTGGGGACTGGTCTCCCAGTTGGCGCCAGGGTAAGTAGCCAACATCAGGCAGCCTCCACTGTGTGTGATGTGCAGACAATTGAAGAATGTAGACATTAGATGGTCATTTTGGCCCTTCCGAGGGCAACACCCATGGGCTTAGCGGGGACAGTGGGTGAATTCTTATTCACTGACTGGGACCTCTTACCTTCTTCACCTGCACAACCAGCCGCACAACCTCCAGCATAAGATCAGATGCAGCTGTGCACTTTACAGAGCAGAGCTGCAGTTGCCAATGGCCTGCACCAGTTACAGAGTCAGCAGCCTTCTGGTAGAAGTCCCTGTGAACTAACTTCCACATCTTTGTCAGTAAATAGTCAGATTTTAGGGCTATCCACCCCTGGGTTGACAATGGATTGCAGGACACTGTATCCAACGGGAAGAAATAGCCTAGGATCCGAAGGATGCTGCTGGAGAAACAGAAGAGCAAAAGTGCGAACTAGCGCCTTGGTCGGGCTTGCAAGCACCCTTCCATCCCAATGTGAGTGTCAACATAATTAAAAGCTTAAAATAAAAATCAAGTCATATTTGCTGACAGAAAGCATAAGAGTCATCTTTTTCACCAACGAAAGCAGAACCCGATCACAAAAGGTGGTTGTGTAAAGTTAGTACTGATAGTTGAAAATGCTGTAGTACAATTTAAAGTATTGACTCGATGAAAGCCACTTCCTTTCCTCATTGACCTTTCCCATTTAACCACACACAAGATGATCCTGCCCGTAAAGTGGCAATAAAACCCCTTTTGCACAGCATGGAGTAGAATGCAAATCTCAAAGAAAAGTCCACCTACAGCTTATCCTACTCATTAACTGTCCTACCTTTAATAACATTTTTAAATATAACCTTAGATAAAGATAGACCGACTATAGTGTGGGAAGTCAGGCTTACAGTCAGAAGATAAGTGGCCTTCAAGACTAGGAGAAATAAAAAGCTACTCACTTTTAATTCTTTACCATAGACCTCTTAACACAATTCTGTGCTTTAGAAAAAAACTAGCAAACTAACAAGACCCATTTCTGAGGAGGGCCCTACACTAGCTATACTGAATAAGGTACTCAAAGGTTTGCCCCACTTGGCATCCACATAAAGACTATGCAAGAAAGACAATGTTACTGTAATTTGGCATCCCCTTCATGTACCACTTGCAAATTGCAGCCAGTCGAATGTTATCCAGGAGAACTGCTGTTGCTTTGCATTGCATGTTTTTTGTAGCTTTTAAAACTGAACATTAAAGACTGAGGACAAGATCTAAAGAGCTGGAGCCAGTGAGATTAGTCAGGCCAACACAAACTAAATCCAGATATTAGATTGCTCGGATTAATCTCGTGAAAGAAAAGGATACATGTAATGACTGCGCACTGTGGGGTAGTTTCAGCCGCAAGACTAAAGGAAACCGCCTCTGGCTGACTGGAGCCTAAAAATGCAGAAATACTTTCTCGTAATTGTAAAGCACACTATGGACTGACAGAGAAAAGGGCAGCAGTTCATCTCAACAAAATTTGATAAGAAAGACCATGGAAATGTGTGCATTCTGTAGCTTGGGACAAGGAACATTTTAAATATGAAACTACACTGCAGAAGAGAATTCAAAGGCACACTGTGACAAAAGGTGGCATTTAATTTGCATCTGCCAAACATCAAAATGCTATTTTCAGTCAAACAGAAATACAAACGCAATGGGCTGTGTTCGAGTGACTTGGCCAAAGGCCTGAAACTACTTTCCATTACATGTGATTGATGCCAAAAGTGCAGCTTTGCTAACAAAGAGCTACCATAGAAATGCATGCATTCTGCAGGTGGGAAGCAATTAACATTTTAAATCGGAATCTCCATTGACAGGAGTAATTCGAGGGCCCACTTTAATGAAGGTGGTGACTTTTTAACCTATGGCAAAATACTGACACAAGCAGAACAAGGAAAAATGAAGAGATGTCTTGGTATTTACAGCGGATTTAATGTATAAAAATGCAGACTGTAAAAGCATCATGTATTTTGCTATTCCTAGAAATGAATCTAAAAGCTGGTCTTAGCAAAAGAAGATCTTTACCCAGGAGATTTAAAGAGATTTAAAGGCCATGAACTGCTCCCTTCCCCAACACTTCGCAAGCACTGCCTTCCCCCTTATCTGGAAATTCCTTTTGAAGCTTCTTCAGAGACAGCAAATGGGTGCAGTTTTTGCCTGACCCAGATTTATGTGGGGTATAGGGGGGTGTCTTAGTTACTTACCTGTAACTGTATTTATCCAGCATTGGTATCTTTCATAGATTCAGATGCTTGAATATTCCCGGTCGACAGACTGGGAATCCTCGGTGATAAAATAATTATTAATTTCTTTTTAATATACACACATTGCTACATAGAAATGCATGAACATAGTCCATTATGGCCTATGAGCCATTCTATTGTGTAGTCCCTCCACCTCACTTTGGTCCTTTATGCCCCCAACCAATGAGGTGGCAGGGCTTAAGCCATGCCCCCGGCAGCCGTCTTCAGATTTTGAATTAATTACAGTATGATGGGTGCTGAGCGTAGGAGCAGCCTCTCGGGGGAGGCGGGTGGGCCCATGTGAATCTGTGAAAGATACCAATGCTGGAGAAATACAGTTACAGGTAAGTAACTAAGACTTCTCCGGCATTGGATCTTTCATAGATTCAGATGCTTGAATAGAATACCAAGCAGTTAAAAACATGCCACCATCATATACATATATGCATAATAATAATACAGAAAACATATGTAATCAAAACCTTTACCATGCAGCAACACAACGGTTACATACTCAGGGAAATATGGGAAAAGGAGGCTGGTCCTACCTTATGCGAAAGAGGTGGCGGAGTACTGCCTGTCCAACTGCAGTTTCTTTGTTGGCATCTTCAGCCAGGCAGTAGTGTTTAGCGAACGTGTGCAGAGTGCTCCACGTGGCGGCTCTGCATATGTCCTTCAGGGCCACCCCCGTATGGAACGCTGTTGACTGCGCTCTCCCCCTGGTGGAGTGAGCTGAGGGTGGTTTGGGAAGGGGGTCGCCTTTCGCTTGATGGCTGTGGGTGATGCAAGAAGAAACCGAGTGCGCCTTGTTTGGAAATATGCTGGCCCTTTGTATGGCCAGAGAAAGCGAACAGTCTATTTGAAGAACAGAATTCCCTAGTTCTTTGCAAATAAAACTTTAATACTCTTGCAATGTCCAGAGAATGCAATGTTCGTTCTGCTTCCGAAGAGTGATTCACAGTGCGTTCTGTGAGCGTCATTTCCGATACTACCTTCGGAAGGAATTTAGGGTGTGGTCTTAAAATGACATGGTCCTTATGGAACAACCTGAAGGGGGTTCAGAAGATAAGGCTTGTAACTCACTGATCCTCCTGGCCAAAGTGATGGCTAACAAGAAAGCTGTTTTCCATGACAAGAATGTTATGTCGCACCTGTGGATGGGCTCGTAAGGAGGCTCCATGAGGGCTGTTAGCACAGTGTTCAAACTCCAGGTCGGAACCGGCGTAGGAGGGTATGTACGCAAAAGCCCTTTAAGGAAGACCTTGATGGCCGGAAGGGAGAGTAAGGACTGCATCTCCGGGGCTGTCGTGTATGCCGTAATGGCTGACAGGTGGACCTTGATTGAAGACAGTGAAAGACCTGCTTTGGCTAAGTGTGATAAATAAGGAAGTACTTGCTTCATCGAAGCAGTGAGAGGATCAATAGCATACGTCTCACACCACTTGGAAAAGCAAGTCCATTTCCTAATGCAGGTGATGCATGTAGAAGGAGCCCTTGAGGCCCCGATTATATCCCAGCATTCTGCGGGCAGACTGAGATTCATCAGCTTACGCTGCTCAGGAACCAGGCCTTGAGAGACAGGCTCGCTGGATCGTGATGGAGGATCTTGCGGTTCTGTAGCGTCAATATATACTGATGCGCTTTGAGGCGAATCGGGGGCCATAGGGACAGGTGCTGTAGGGTCGAGTACCAGACCTGCCACGCCAAGTCTGGTGTAATTAGGATCATAGAACACTTCTGCTCTTTCAGTCTGCGTAGTATCCTGGAAATGAGGGGAAGGGGGGGAAAGGCATATAGGAATTTCCCCGTCCAATCCACAGAGAACGCGTCTCCTACTGACTGACACTCTGGGTACCTGGAGGTGAACATTTTGCATTTCTTGTTGGCCCTGTTGGTAAAAAGATCAAGATGTGGATGGCCCCATAAAACAAAGATTAGTTGGGCTTCCTTCTCGTCCAGCTCCCACTTGTGAGAAGACGTGTAGTCCCTGCTCAGTTTGTCCGCTTGGACATTGTCCACTCCCAGAAGGTGTTCCTCCTTGATTTGGACTCTGATGCATGGCCCATGCCCATAGTAGTTGAGCTTCTTGAGATAAGATCTCTGACCTCGTGCCTCCTTGCTCGTTTGTGTAGTGCATGGAGGTCGTGTTGTCTGTCTGTACAGTGAGTACCTGCCCCGCTACTACCGGCAGGAAAGCTTTCAGTGCCCACCGTATGGCCCTGAGTTCCAACACGTTGATGTGGAGTTGGGACTCCTGGGGTGACCAGGAGCCCTTGGATTGTAGGTCCGCAAGGTGAGCGCCCCAGCCTGAAAGAGACGCATCCGTCCTCAAGAGAAGGGTCGACGTTGGTGCCTGAAACGGCATTCCTTGTAAGAGGTGCTGCGGAGCGTTCCACCATCAAAGAGCCTTGTGTAGCATCATTGGAATCTGGACGATGTCCTCCCACGAGCCGAGAGCTTGTTTCCATTGGTGGTCCACTGCCTCCTGAACAGTCCTCATGCGAAGCCTGCAATTTGGTATGAGGAATTTACATGAGGACATCATGCCCAGGAGGAATATGTAAGAGCGCACCAATGTCGTTTCTCTCCCTAAGAACCACGAGGTCAAGCGGAGAAATGCTGATGCTCTTTCTGTCGACGGCCTCACTCTGGGGAATTTTGGTGTCGAGCTCGGCTCCCAGGAAAGAAACTGTCTTGCTGGGAACTGGGCAGGACTTTGCGTTGTTTATGGCAAAACCTAACCCTCTTAGAAGATTGGTTGTCTTTGAAACTGCCAAGCGTGCACTTGAGGCGGAACTTGCTCTTATCAACCAGTCGTCCAGATATGGAAAGACTTCTGTTCCTGACCTCCTGAGTTTCGCAGCCACTGGTGCTAGACATTTTGTAAACACTCTCGGTGTCGATCTCAAACCGAACGGGAGCACTCGAAATTGAAAATGAAGATTGCCCACAGTGAACCTGAGGAATTTTTTGTCTGCTGGGTGGATTGGTACGTGGAAGTATGCGTCCTTCAAGTCTAGAGTGGCCAAGAAATCGTGCCCGTTTAGCCAAGGGAGCACTCCTTGCAAAGTTATCATCTTGAATTTGATGCGCTTGATATATTTGTTTAGCGCTCTCAGGTCCAAGATGGGTCGCCATTGACCATTTTTCTTTTTGATGAGGAAGAAACGGGAGTAGAAACCCTTCCCCCCCCCTTAGAGAGTAAGGTACTGGCTCTATTGCTGCTTTGTGCACCAGTTTCTGGATTTCGGACATGACTTGCTTCAACATATGCACCTTGCACGGAGTCGGGGACAAGGAAGTGGCTGGTTTAGAAATTCTAATGTATGTCCCTTGCGGACCACCTGTAACACCCATTTGTCTGATGTTATTGACTGCCAGCGTTGAAAGAACTGGCTCACCCTTCCTTCCCCCCCCCCCCCCCCAACCAGAGTGTGACGTGGGGGGGGGGGGGGGTCTGTCAGTTCTTTGCATTGCAACATCCCTTGAGTGGAGCCCCACCTCCCTCTCTGGGCGTACTTGTTGGAAGATTGGTACTTGGTGTCCTGGTATGAACTACCTTGCGACTTCTGGCCTTAGGAAGGGTGGTTAAAACCTCTGTATTTCGAGGCTGAAGCTCGAAAAGGACGAAACGACCAGCAATCCTTGTCTTTGTCTTTCAAGGAGCAGATGGCACGTGCCGTGTTTGTTTTGATTCCTTTGAGGTGGTCATCAATCTTTTTCCCTAAGAGTTCTTGACCATCAAAGGGCATGTCCAATATCTGCGCTTGGACCTCAGGCCTGAAATTGGTAGCCTTCATCCAGGCCGGTCTTCTCAGCACCGTGCCGTGGGCCATTTGCCAGAAACCTGACTCCGCCACATCAAATGCAGCATCAATCATGTGATCCAAAGCTGCATCACCATCGGCGATGATCAACCTGGCTTCCCCCTGGAGTTCTACAGGTAGCTGTTTGGCCAGCTTGGACAAGCGGAGCCAAAGCTCGCGGTCGAATCTCGCCGTCATGGCCAGCGCATTTCCCGCCATGATGGTAAGAGGTGCGCTGATACAGACACTTTCCTGCCCATAGCCTCTAGCTTGCGACCGTTCTTGTCCGGTGGGGCTGATGGAGGTGATGCTGGATTGGTCAACTTTTTCCTAGCTGCTACTGTGATGACCGAGTCCGGTTTTGTATGACCTCGTAGACAAAGAGGTGCAGAATCCGGAGCCTTGTATTTTTTCTCTGGCCTGGAAACTAGAGCCGGAGTGGATAAAGATGTGGCCAATATCTTGGAACCGGACTCCCAAATGTTGTTGAGGGGAGGAATGGTAGTAAAAGTTCTCCTACGTTTGTCCCTGTGCTCATAGATCACCAACTTCTTCTCCTCCGATGTGACCTGTAACTGAAACAATTCTGCGGCTTTGCTGATGATGGTATGAAAGGAGACTAGATCATCCGGTGGTGAAGAGCCACCCGGAGAATCTTTCTTTCTGGGCTTTTCGACAATGTAATCGTCCCATTCACTAGTATCCGGCTCTTGAGTGATCTCGCCTTCTTCTGGTTCAGAAAATTCTCTGAAAGGATCTTCTTGCCAGTCTGAGACTGAAACAGAGGATGGTACAATCGTTGGATCTCTAGTTGGAGACCTTGTCCTGTTTGACGATGCTGGCGAAGGGACCCTTGTCGGTGAAGCACTGAATGTCCTGCTCCTAGACCTGCGTGGTGGCTCAGGTGAACGCACCCTTTTCTGTGGCCTACTCCTGGAAGGCGAATGTCTTGGCATGCTTTGTCAAGGTGAAAAATCTCTCTGTGGGAGGTTAGGTTCCCTCAGCACAGCAGACTTGCTTTTCTCCTTTTGACGTCTGTTGAACTCTTTAATGATCCTTTGCATTGATAACATGAGCACAGGATCAGCAGGCACCTCTGTAGTAGGTTGCCAAGGAGGGCTGTGTTCTTAAGGTGTAAGACAATGCTGTTCCTCAACAAACTCAGTGTCTGAAAACTTCTCCTGCAGGATAACGTCAGGTAGCTCTGGCATTTCTCCTAAGGGAGATAATTGTGTTCCTTGTGGTTCAATAGCGTCCACAAACTGAGGCGGCGCTTCTGTAGATTAAGGAAGACTGTCTTCATTGGATGGCGTAACAGTGGCATCAGCGAGGGGCATTTTGGGCTTGTGGAGCCGTTGACGGAGCCGTGGTTGAAGATTTCATCGACAGCGGGGCCATGGACGAAGATTTTGTGGACGGTGGCTTGCCTTTATCCGTGGATGAGTGCGTGGAGGAAGATTTCCGATTTCGTGGATGGTAACTTATCCGTCGAGTGCTTTGTGGATAAATGTCTTGTGGATGAGTGCTTCGTGGACGAATGATGAGCTTCATTCGTCGACGATTGCTTCGTGGATGACAAACTCGCTGACGAGGACTTACTCGTGGACGATGCGGTTTGTCGCGTGGTGGTCGTCGATGGCTTAGTGGACGACGAGCCTCTCCGTGAATGACTGCCCCCCACGTATCTCCCCCACCTGCGGATTTTTGCAAACTCCTTAACTTTGGAGGTCGTTTTTGCCGTAGAATGCTTCATTTTATGGCTTGTAATAATAATAATAATAATTTGGCATTTATATAGCGCTACGAACCCTCAGGTATCTGAGCGCTGCTTATTATTACCCACGGTGTGTGGTGCTCATTTATCGACCTTGGAAGGATGAAACGCTGAGTTTGGCGCTGCCGGGATTCGAACCTGCATTCGAAGGCTCTGCACAGATGTCAAAGCGAGCGCTCTACTCGCTGTGCCACTTGACTTGTAGACTCCAGGGGAGGTAGGAAAGGTATAATTTCCAGCTTCCGCTTGCTCTTGGGAGTGGGATAGGAGCTCCATTCCACTGAAGAAGCCCTTCTTTTAGAAGTTTGCTTCTCAGATGATTTTCTGGAGTGAACAGGGGCTGTCTTCGCAGATTCCTCCTCAGAAGAAAGCCCCTTGGCTTCCAAATGCAGGAAGTCTTGTAGGGTCTTAGTTGAGAAAGACTTGCAAATGTGACATTTCTGGATGTCATGAGGATAAAGACAGTATATACAGTGATCATGGGGATCTTTCAAGTAAACCACCAATCCCCCGAATAGGGAAGGCTTCATGGTAGTCTGAAGGTCAGCCATCTGAAGAGAGAGTTCGACAAATTCAGGGTCAAAAAGTTTTTTGGAGCCCCAAAAACCAGTGGAGATAGCCCCTAGCCAGGGGAATGTTGTAGAGTATATTACAATATAAACTGTGAAAATTGAAGAAAAAATTCGAAAAAGCTCAGAGAGCTTGAGGATTCCCGGTGTCAATTAGACGGTGGTGAAAAATCGGAAGATGGCTGCCGGGGGCAAAGCTTAAGCCCTGCCACCTCATTGGTTGGGGTCAAAAAGGACCAAAGTGAGGTGGTGGGACTACACAATAGAATGGCTCATAGGCCATAATGGACTATGTCCTTGCATTTCTATGTAGCAATGTGTTTATATTAAAATGAATGTAATAATTCTTTTATCACCGAGGATTCCCAGTCTGACGAGGAGGAATATTCAAGCATATGAATCTATGAAAGATCCAATGCTGGAGAAAATTAACATCACTGAATAAACAATGACCCCAGCTAATGGATGTGAACTCTGAATAATCCCCCAAAATTCAAGTTGTGGTCTCTCCCTGGGCTGACTGACAGATAACATGCAACAGAAGACCACCACATAATGACAGGAGATGGAGCTACCCACTCGCTCACAAAGATATGGTAACAGATGCGTATTAGCCATGGGGGAAAGAAATGTTAAGTGATTTTATGGCGGGGAAAACGAGGTAGAGGGTGGGTTTTAGAAAATGAACAAGGTATTATCTCTGCATGGTCACAGGTAAGAAGAGGTAAACCTAATACCTCTTGTAGACAAAGTACAGAAAAAGTCTTGGTTACCTTGCAGTGAGAAATTGATTGTGTGACCCTTTAATAAAGGATCTGACTCTTGTTGCTGTATTTTCAGAGTGTATTTTTTCCCACTTTATTTTTATTGAAATTTTCAGCAGAAGAAAAACAAGTTCTTCAAAGATCATATAACAAAAAACAACA
The DNA here is from genome assembly GCF_040938575.1 of Ambystoma mexicanum. Taxonomy (NCBI): domain Eukaryota; kingdom Metazoa; phylum Chordata; class Amphibia; order Caudata; family Ambystomatidae; genus Ambystoma; species Ambystoma mexicanum. The sequence goes on along the minus strand of NC_090934.1, from coordinate 1,351,169,077 downwards.
AAAGAATCCAACCAACAACTAAACCCTCCTATTGCCTCCCCCCCTTAACCCCAGGTAAACTAGGCCTCCGAGAGTCCATGGTGCTAGTGACAGAGTAGGGACAAAACACATACGCAGCAGTATATTTGGGCCAAGCAAATGGTGGAGTCCCTGCAACCACCCCAACCTGCTTCTGCCGGTTAAAAGCTTCAGAAGCCCCACCCCGGTGCCCTGATACAGAAAAACCACAAAACAGTTCATAGTTTCAAGGCTTCACAGTCCACACTGAGTATAACCACAGTCCATTCCTGCAAAAAAGATGACATAGAATCGTTGACGATAGCAGAAAGTTTTTCATACTCAAAAATAACAATTAACTTGGTAAACCATTCTGTTTTGGCAGGTGCTAGGGAACGCTTCCACTTCTGAGCCAGAGCCAATCTCCCCGCTCTCAACATGGCCCCCATTACCCTCGAGAAGAAACCCACCTCTTTATCAGGCAGGGGAGTGCCCAGAAGAACCTCGAGCGGATGGAAGGAGGGACATGTTCCCAAGATGTCTTTAATCCAGCTAAGCACTTCCGTCCAGTAGACCCGGATAACCGGGCACTCCCACCACATATGAAACCAAGTACCTTTATTGGAACACAGTCTGGGACACCACGGGGACACTTCTACAAACATCTTAGAGAGGGCAACCGGAGGACGATTCCAGGAATGCAAAATCTTAAAATTATGCTCCATTGCCACCGTATACAGCCCCCCAGAAAACACTGACCTAAACACTAACTGCCAAGATCGGTCATCTAAGGACAAGCCCAACCGTTCCTCCCAGATACGCTTAAACGACTGCCTACCTACCAGGTTAGAGGAAATAAGCACATTATAAATCTTGGAGAGGGATCCCTTCCTAGACTTGAACACTTGAAAAAATCTTATTTGGTTTGTAAGGGTCGTATTGACTTTAGTTTGTCTTTCCAAATTTAGTTCTAACCCAGTGCCTCACCACACCGGCACACCTCAATTTCGCCTTACTAGACTTGGCGTCCGCAAAAATCCTCTCAAAAGGAGTTAAAGGGCGTGATAAATCAGCCCTTAAGATTCCCTTAAGTCTCAAATACTCAAAGACCGAGAGTGGCTTGCCCTCAAACCCCTCCGCCACTTGGGCATATTCCATGAAAGACCCTTCATTTAACAGCTGGGCAGCTCTTTCCAACCCCTGATCAGACCAGGCCTCCGTTTCCCGGAACCCCTTCGCGCCCAAATTAATCGGGGAACCCCACAAAGATGACAAGGGGAAAGGCCAAGAGGAAAGAAGCCTATTGTCTCTAAAGGGCTTCCAAACCGACCACAAAACAGCAAGAACAGGGTGTGATTTAATGGGCTCTGGAATGGAGTTCGGAGGAGCCCACAAAATGTCCCTAACCTTTCTTGGATGAACCTGAACATCCTCCCCATACGTCCAGTATGTCCGCAGATCATCCCTCAAGTGCTCCAACATAACTCGCAGTTGAGCCGCCTTAAAATACCCTCTAAAGTCCGGGAACCCGAAGCCCCCAAAGGACTTGGGAAGGGTCAAGGTAGCTAAGCCAACTCTAGGTCTCTTCCCATTCCAAATAAAACGGAGGGTACGCGATTGCAATGCAACAAAGAAGGAATCTGGCACCAAACATGGAAGGGACATGAAAAGGTAGAGGAGCCGTGGAAGAATATTCATTTTAACCACCACCATACGCCCAAACCACGAAAGGGTCAAGGGGGCCCTCCTTGCAAGATCGCTCTGGATTTTTGCCTGGAGCGGAGGGAAATTTAGCTCAAACACTTTACCTAGATCCCTGGGAATATCGATGCCCAGATACCTAGTAGATACACGCTCCAAACGCACCCCATATATTTCTTCTCTTCCCTCAATTTCAAAATCCATCCCCCCCCCCCATCCCTGACGTTTGCCCCGAGAGAGCGAGAACCCCAATGACATGCAGCCATTAACCAACACCCTAGCAGAGGGACCATTGTACAGAGCAGCAACCCACTTACAAAAATTGTCCCCAAAGCCCATTTTCCGTAACACCCTCCACATGTAAAGCCATTCTACACGCTCGAAGACCTTCTCAGAGTCTAACGACAAGAGATAGGCCTCCAAGTCCCGCTTCGACACCTCATGCATTAGCCCCAGGCTATTCCTCACATTATCCGTTCCCTGGCGCCCGGAGATGAATCTGACCTAGTCACCATGCACCAGGGAGGGAAGGAACTTAAATAGCCTATTAGCCAAGAGCTTTGCTAAAATCTTAACATCTACGTAAATGAGGGAAATGGGTCTATATGACTGACATCGCGCGGGATCCTTCCCATCTTTTGGTAACACTACAATGAGAGCCGACATCAGAGGGGGGCAGGGAACCAGAATCCAAGGCAGAGTTGAACACCTTAGCCAGAAACGGGGCTACCACAGCGCGGAATGTTTTATAAAACCGGACAGTGAAGCCATCGTCTCCCGGCGCTGTGCCACTCTTCAAGGAGGAGATGGTATCTACCACCTCCTGGGGAGAGATTGGGAGGGTTCTACGTGATTTCGCCGAAGTATTTTTCTACGTGGGACTTTTCATCGCCACGTTTTCATCGACTAAAACTTTTTTTTATTTTGGAGGGGGGGATCCCCCCCAGACCCTCCCTTAATTAAATAATCATACCCCAACCACAATAAAACACCCACCAAAAAATATTTTTTTTTCTAAAAATTGGTCCACATCAGTCCCGTCCCGAGTATTCCGACGAGTAAAGACCCTCGTAATACCGCCCAAACTCCGCTATCAAATCATCCTGCAGAACTCCCTTCCCTTCCCGATCCACATTACGATTCTCCCTCCTGCTGTTTCGAAGCTCCCTTAAGCGCCACGCCAGGATCCTATCCGCCTTTTCCCCCCGCTCCATGTATCGCTGTTTCAAAAATGCCAGCTTTCTTTGTCCCACGAGCAGAGCAGACAATTTAGCCTTAAGATTCTGAAGTTCTTCCCATTTTCCCGGAGCCATCTGAGACTTCAGCTTTCCTCCCGGCTGAATGGCAGCTAGTCGCTCCCTCAATTTAAGTTCCTCCCTGCCCTGTTCCCTCTTTCTTCTTGCACCCATCTCTTTAAGTATTGCCCTAACCGTGGCCTTAAACGCATCCCACACACCTAGGACATCCACCTCCCCTGTGTCATTAAGAAGGAAATATTCATTAATTGAGCCCAAAAGAGACTCCTTAAGCTCCTTATCTAATAGCAACAAATCATTACATATCCAATGAGCCCTAGTCGGCGTCCGCGGGGGAACCCCTAACGAGACCCAAACTAAATCATGGTCGGACCACGGGACAACCTCCACACCAAAGTTCGAGACACCATTCCGAAGCGTTGAATCCACTAAGACGAGATCTATCATAGAGAACGCCCCATGTACCGCAGTGTAAAGAGGGTCGCGGTTCCCTTCAACGGAGTGCACATCTACCAAGCCGAACCCCTCATTAGTTTGTCAAAATGAATCCGCCATTTTCCTCTGGAACCGCTGGTCGGGACAGGGGGAAAGTGACTTCCTATCCCTATCCGGCCAAAGGACCATGTTAAAGTCCCCACCCACTATCAATGCACCCTCCGCAAAACCCCAAATAGACTCCCCCACCTTTTCCCAGAAGCGACCCTGCGCCTCATTTGGAGCATAGACCCCTACTAGGGTAATCAACCTGCCTTTCACTGACCCCTTAACCATAATGTAGCGCCCTTCCGGGTCAGACCTATGAGCCTTTGGGACAAAAAGAGCCTTGGGGGAAACCAACAACACAACTCCCCGCTTCTTCGCCACATATGAGGAATGGAACACATATTGAACAGCTTTAGCTCGAAACGGTGGCTCCTTCCCCCTAACCCACTGAGATTCCTGCACAAAAAGGAAGTGTAGATTAAGCCTAGTTAGTTCCCTCGTCACCAGGGACCTTTTCGTCGGAGAATTAAATCCCCGCACATTCAGGGACCCCCACCAACAACCTCTGCATAGAATCATCCATTAGATGGGCCAAAAGAAGCTGTCCCACCCCCTTGCAGGCCACACCTGAATGCCCGCATCTCCAGCTCACACGCACCAAAGGAGATGAAATAAGGACCTGTATACCCCCTCCTTCTCAGACCCCATCAACCAAAAACACACCCCCAGAACCAGGAAAACAACCAGACCACCCATTGCCCACCCAAAACCATCCCAACACCATCAGCTTCCTCCCACCCCCACCCCCCTCACCTCCGAGCACCTGGATAGACTGCGACATCTCCCCACCGCACTACCAGGCCCCCAGAGATCGCCTCCACCTCAGCGCCTCCCACATCATGCAAACAAACAACATTTTGAGCCCCCCCATCCCCAATCAAGAAACAAGCCCCCAACACCACCACTTGTATATGCCATCCCCCCGATCTCGAGACCCCATCATAAGCTTGAGACAAAACAAAGAACCAGTAACACAGGAGGGCGGCCAGGCCAAACAGGACCAGGCAGATGGCCCTATAAAACCCCAACAGCAACCAACACGCAAATCTCCAACAAAATCAAGGCATCGGCTGCTTCGGTGACGGGGCGCCACTCTCCTGAATTTCCTGTGCCCCAGTACACGTCGCCGACCCACAAATTCCGATGGGCCAGGGCGGTCTCTGTCTGAACCCCTCTCCCCGCCCACATCGTCCTTAGAAGGGGGGTCTCCCAAGAGTTCACGAGAGACTCGATGAATGTCAGTTTCAGAGGAGAGAGAGTATTTGTAGCCATCTAGTTCAAAGGCAAGGGAAAACAGGTGGCCCCATCTATAACGTACTCCCTTGGATTGTAGCCACCTCGTTAAGGGTCCGCAAAGGCGCCGTCGAGCAAGGGTGAGCGCCGAAAGATCCCGATAAATCTTGATTTGCACACCTTTCCAGTCGATAGGACCCTTCTTACGAGCTAAATCCAGGATCTTGGCTTTTTCAGCAAAGTACTGAAACTTCACAAGAACCGTAAGGGGCTCCCCGCACGCCCCCACCCGCCCTATGGGCCCTATCAATTGTGGGCTCACTAGTATTTTCACCACCAAAAAGGCTACTTGCAATCGCCTTGACCCCCCTCACAATGTCCGCCTGAGACTCCCCCCTCCAATTCGGGCATACCAAAAAACCTTAGATTAGAGCGCCGTTCCCTATTTTCTAAGTCGTCCAGCTTGAGGGTGACTTTCTCCTTCCACTTCTCAAGCTCAGCTAGCCTCATATCAAATTGCGTCTCAAAAAGGTCCGCCGAGGTTTGGTTGGCCTCAAGGGCCTGAACACAATCTTCTACGGCGTCAACCTTCTTGTCCAGAGAATCCAGGTGTTTATTGACATCCGCTCTAAAGCCTCGTATCTCCTCCAGCAGGGCTGCCATGTTGCGGCACACTGACCGAGCCTTTGAAGCTTCCAACTGGACCCCAGCCTGCATGACGGCCTCCTCTTCCTCCTCTGCTCCCACTCTTCGATATTTTTGTATGGCCTGCGCCCAGTCCATTCAAATGGGACCACGAGATCACCCCAAACAAAATAGCAGGAGACCTCCCGGGGCAGTATTGTTAAGGCCCTCAGCCTGGTCCGGAAGGCCTCTCCCCTCCAACTGGACACAGATCAATTTACAGCCCGCAGACAGACTGCTGCCTCGGCCAAGCAGACAACCAACCTACTTCACCCCCCAGAAAAGGGGCAAAAAGCCTGTCATACCATCTTCATTCTTTTTGGCTGACTGGAAACAAAAATATATATGCTCCGACCTAAAATTGCAGCACGAGCAGCACCATGCACAGAGGAAAATGTCTCTGTAGGGGCTGCAGTGCACGAGAAAATCAGGCGTTATCTGCTTTCAAACAGGTAAGAGCTCTGTGCCGTGATGTCATCCGTACCATAGCGATCACTTCAAAGTCAAAGAAGCACTCCTTGTGGGGTCTGCTGCCAGTGCTATGACAAGCTGTTTAAATGTCTTTCAAGTTTTTTAGCAGCCTACCTGCAGGTCGAGGGTTTGTAACACAGGGCCAACGTAATAGAGGACAGACCGCACAGCTTTAGGAAGAGGGCTCTCCAAACGTAGTCCCGTGTCCAGCAGTTGTCCAGCCAAGATCGGCCTCGAGAGGGGGGGTGGGGGGGGCAGCTCGCCCTTCACAAAGCGTCCACGGGGCACCTATACCAGACTCAGCCCGGCCCCAATCACCGCCACAACCCGGCCGTGTCGAGCCTCCAGGTAGCCCCCCTCCGCTCCAACACTGCAGAAAAACACTGGGAGCTCTTCCAGACACGGCTGAAGGGCACGCACCACCCTCGATAACACCACTCTGGTCCCGCAGTCCGGACCAAGAGCATACTCCCGGGGCAGCACCTCCCCCACCGCAGGGCAGGCGCCTTCTGCTGTCGTCCTTGGCGGGCTTGCCGCGCAGGCCAATCAACTCCGGTCTCCCAGGGCCACAGTACTCCGGGAACGCACACCGAAGGCTCACTCCAAGTTCAGCCTTCCTACCAGGGGGTCCAGAACAAGCTTCAACAGGGCTGGGGGGCTCAATTTCCACCGTTTTAGCGCCCCAGGACCGGCCAAGAGACGTTAGCTCATCTCAGCACCCCCTGGCGGCTGCCAGAGTGTATTTTTATTGTTAAGTCTAGATGTTTTGTCTAGAGAGGGTGGTCAGCCAATACGTGTTTCAACAAGGGTCTTTCTCGAGGCTGATATTTACAATGGTAGGCGATGATGGTCACAGTCATGCAGTTATGTTGCATGTAGAAAAAATGATTACATGTGCAACCATTTGTGAGGCATAGTGGCTAAGTGACAAGGTGTGTGTGTTTTAGTGAAAAAAGCATTGCAAAATTTTTAAGTGATGGTGTTTACTTTCATCAAAATTACACAGTTGCATTTGGGCAAAAATGAAAAAAAGAAGAAGAGGAGGAGGAACAAAGGGGTTAGACGGGGAGAGAAGAAAAAAAGAGCTGCAATTAGTTGGAGGTGCATACCGGGGGGAGTATATTATCCTGTTCGGTTATTTTGCACCAGATGGCACGGAGGTCTGCATAATTCTGCAAGTGTCCATGAGGCTGAAAAAATTGGGTAGAGAAAGAAAAATGGTTCCAAAGGTATTTGCAAGGGTTAAGAAGCCAGGGGCCAAGTGTGGCCGATATAAATAACTGTGAAGGTAAGCTAACTACTACGCGTGCCTGTTGCGTTCTAGTTTAGCAAGAACCCTGGTGATAGGGTTAGGTCTATTGAGACCGTGGACTCAGGTCAAGAGCCGTGAAAAAAATGTGTTTAAACAAAGCCGTGTGGTGACAAAGTGCAAGGTCTGCTTTATATTGGAACAATTATATTGCCATGCCGTCTTCCAGTAACTTAATATATGTCAAAAGGTTACAAGAGTAAGGATTTGTGTCTGAGAATAGAGCGTCTAGTAAGTGAACAAAGTGCTCATAGTCATGTATATGTAAGGGAAGTTGAAATTACACGGTTGTGCCTGAAAAAAGTTCTGAAAAATGAAACAGCCAGTTGCTACAATTGGGGATTCTAAGGCATTCTAGATGAGAGAGTGGAGAGCCTAGCTCTCACGGTTCTTAAAGATTAGACACTTCCCATGCCTAGTTCTTACCTGCTGGTAGCAAGTGTTAAAGTGACTGTGATGGAATCCCGACAGTCCTGGTCGCGTCTTCCACTGAATTGTGTCTCTCCTCAGAAGGCTAGTTGCATAATGCGTGCGCACGTTTGCTGGAGACACTACCTGTCATTACAGAAACAAGTCAAGAGCGCTAGTATAGCAAGTTTGGTTTAGCAAAATTAGTGAAGATGGAACCTATGTTTGGAAAGTAAAACAGTGGCTACCTAGGTTGCCTGGTTTGTATGGAAATTAAAAGTAATACAATTAAAGGGGTCTGAATATTCTAAATAAACCTTTAGTTGGGAGGTCTGAAGATTGAGAGCAATGCAGGGGACACTGAAATATCATGCCAAAATCCCGTGGGTGGGCCCAACCTGTCTAGGATGGAAGGTGGCTAATGGTGCTGGAATGGCGAGATAGTATAGAGAGATGGAACCCTGAGAGGGGTTGGAGACCAGATGAATCATTGTACAAGGGAGGTGCCAGTGTCTTTTTTTAAAAAAAAACTTTCTTTATTAATTTGAACACTAAACCAACAACAAAAACTTTCATAACACACAATTATGAACCCAATCCCCCACAACTCCCCCTTCAACCCCTGCTACCCTAACCCCAAGCCCTCACCCCGGCTCGCCCCCCCCTCCTCCACGTTAACTCATAGCACACTCCCCCACCTAAAATGTAACATCTTCTGACAAAGGTTTTAGTACAACCCACTGTCCAGCACAGTCTCCGCCACAAGATCCCCCCCCAACAGCCCTCCATCATACCATTCAGACACTTGCTATCGAGGACTGTTCTCATCGCCCCTCATTTGCCATGTACTGACTGAAAGGTCCCCAATAGTCCAATGGTCGGCTAGTAGGGGGCAGCGTCGAAGCATATCTGGTTTCCTTAAATTCACACATTCTCATATTCTCAAGCCAGGCTGTAAACCTTGGAGAACTCCAACCCCAGGTCCTTGCTACAACACATCGGGCCACCCCGACCGCCATGCCCAACAATCTCTTATCAGCTCGTGACTCGCCCTCAATTAATGCCAGAAGCCATAGCACCGGTGAGAAGTTCTGTTCCGCGGAGAGTATTTCTTTCATTGTTTTTTCAATCTCAGCCCAATAGGATCGAATATTAGGGCATGCCAACGCCATATGGTAAAAATCTGCTGCCACCACTCCGCATCTTTTGCATGCCATGACCTCGTTAGGGTAAAACCTGCTAAGTTTCTGTGGTGTATAATAAGCCTGATGCAAGAAGGATTGTTTTTGTTTGCATACACACCAGTCTCCACTGCTTCTCGCTCAGCTTAATACCCAATGAGGACTCCCAGGAAGCCTTAAACCCCTGCCTCGCTATACCAATGCCACACCTGGTCAACTTGTATGTAGTAGCAACTATCTTCTTGTCCATCAGGGGTTGGACAACATGCTGCTGCACTGCATGTGGGATAGGAGCCCTTGGAAAATCTGCCCATTTCATCTTCATCACCCCTCAAAGCCTGTAGTAGTGAAGCAGAGTCACAGCATCATGCTCCCCTTGAGCCCGCAATTCATCCCACAATTTAAACTGTCCATCTATCACCAGATCACCCAATTTCCATACCCCCAACTTCTGAAAACGGTTCTTGAACGATTTTTCAAACGTGAGAGGGACACCAGTAACAACATATATTGGGAGGTTGGGATGATAATCCGGAGAAGTCCCAAGCAGCTGAGCAAGGCGCATCCAAGCCCGGCAAGTCACTGAGACCGGCTGAATCTCATCCCTCGGAGTCTGGCCTCTATTTCCCCACAGCTTGCCCATTAGGGAAGAGACTGCAGCGGCTACCCTTACGTGTGGTACAAGAGATTGCGGAACACCCCACCCGCTACGTGCTGTAACTGGGCTGCTAGGCAATAGAGCTGAAAATCAGGATATTCCAAGCCGCCGTGTTGATACGCCGCTGCCAACGTGTCATACGCAATACGAGGCTGCTTTCCCGCCCACACCAGTCTGATCATCATTTTCTTGACCCGGGACCAATAATTACCTGGGGGCCACATCGGCACATTGTTAAAAACAAACATCTTAGGCAGAATGACCATCTTGGCTAAGGCCACCCGAGCCGCCTGGGAGATCGGTAGGCGGATCCATGATTCCACCCTCAGCTCCAAGGCCTCAAGGACCTTGATGTAGTTTTCTCTGTAGAGTGTCTCCACCTGGGTGGACACCATAATGCCCAAGTACCGAAGCCCCTGTGGGCACCATCGAAAATCCCCCACAACATCTGCATGCTGCACCCATGGAGTCAGAGGAAGTAGCTCCGATTTGTCCCAATTGATTCTAAGACCGGATAATTCCCCGAATCTTACCACCTCTTGTGTCAGTGGGCTTAAGTTGCTATCGGGGTGCTTAACATACCACAGAATATCATCCGCGTACAGCGAAATAATAGTGCACAAATTATTCACCCAGATGCCTTTTTGAATGTGCCCTTCCCGGATGTGACACGCTAGTGGCTCCATGGCCAAGGCAAAGAGGATGGGGGAGAAGGGGCACCCCTGACTAGTGCCTCGTGTAGGGTAAATGGCATCCGAGACTATCCCGTTCGTATAAACCATAGCCCTTGGAGCCGTATGCAGCAGTTTTATCCAGCTAAGATATGTAAAACCTAGGCCCGATCGGCAGAGCACCTCAAATAAAAAAGGCCATTCCAGCGAATCAAAGGCCTTTTCTGCGTCCAGGGCCGCTACTACTATTGGAACATCAAGGTTTACATCATGCATTAAGTGGAACAGGCGCCTCAAATTATTCTGCGTGGATCGCCCCGGAATGAAGCTAGACTGATCGGGCAATATCAAAGCAGGCATATATGGCAACAGCCGGTCAGACAGGATTTTCACCAAGATTTTATCATCAATATTGATTAAAGATAATGGTCTATAGGATGCTAGTTGTCGTGGATCTTTACCTGGCTTGGGGGAGCACCGTAACCAGCGCTGACCTAGTAGTCTCTGGAAGTATGCCCCTGGCCCAAGACTCTTTCATACATTTGCAGCAATTGAGGAACTATAATCGCTGCATACTCTTTATAACATTAAATTGTTATCCCATCCATACCTGGGGTCTTACCATTGGGAAGAGCCTTAATAGCATTATGGACTTTCTCTTCAATAATAGGGGCGTTCAACGCCTGACCTTGCTCCCTCTCCAACCATCCCAGCGCCACCTCATCAAGATATTGTGTCAAGATATCATGTCCCTGTGTGTGGCGGGACTTATATAACTCCTTATAATAACCCCAGAATTCCCTGTTTATCTCCTAAAGACCTCTAACAGAACCACCCTCACGTCCTTCAATCTCTGCGATGGGAGTTTTGTGGCACTCTTGTCTTATGGCCCACACCAGGGTCTTACTCGGCCTATCTCCCTCCCCGTATCTCACCGCGGCCATGGGGTCGCTCAAGAATTTCTCCTGGGACACTTCCAACTGCTTAAATTCCTCCCTACGTTCTAAGTTCCCGTTGGATCTCAGGAGTATCCCCTCTTCCATGCTCATTTTCCAGCTCCCGAATGATTCTCTCCAATCTACTCATGGATCCTCGGTTCGTTTTCAGCACCCCGCCTTCTCTGGATATACAGCACCCTCTTAAATACACTTTGAAAGCCTCCCAGATGGTATTTAGGTGATCGACCGAACCAATATTAGTGTAATAAAAAATATTTATATCTTCCCTTAACCCTTCCCTGAACACTCCATCTTCTAATGCTGAAGCCTTAAACCACCAAAGGTGCTGCCTGGGTGCCTGTGCCAAGCCCGTAAGGCAGGCTAATACCGGCGAGTGTTCCAAGAGGTTGCAGGGGAGTATAACAGCTAGCTTGACGGCACTTACCATGGAGCCAGACGCCATGATACAATCAATCCTCAATGAACTTTGATGGACCCCAGAGTAAAAAGTAAACTCCCTCGTCCCTGGATGTTCACCTCGCCAGATGTCATACAGATTATGATAAGCGGATATACTAGCCCAGGCCTTTGCCGCCTGGGGAAGTGTCTGCTGTGCCGTTGCCGACCTGTCCATCTCCAGGGAAAGGGCTAAATTAAAGTCTCCCACCCAAACAATCTCATAAGATGGGAATTTATGAATATGCCTAGCACATTGATGAAAAAAGTCAGGCGTGTCTGTGTTGGGCGCGTAAATGTTTACAAGCAGTATTTTAGTATCATATATCTCCACAGCTAACGCCCTTCCTCATCTCTAATTTGGTCATGCAGTCTAAATTGAAGGGAGCTATGAATATACGTGGCAACCCATCTAGAATGTGTGGAGTATGATGAGCAGTATCTGTGCACCCCCCAACCAGGGAGTTTCGGAAGGAAGCATCACTGGCCAAATGGGTTTCCTGCAAACTCAGTACATTAACCTTATGAGCTTTACTAAAATTTGCTATTGCACGCATCCTTTTAGGATTAGTGAATCCCCTAATGTTCCATGTCATTACCACCAACGTTCCTGTCCCCATATTCTGAGAACTTAATACAGCCATATTACCATATAGCTTCTGAATGCCAGACTCTCACATACCCAGTGCGGGGAGAGCCAACGTAAAGGGCCTGCTGCAGGCTACCCCAATTAAAACAACTCCCATAACTAGGGCCATTCCCCCCTTCAGCCCACCACCCCCCACTCCTACCCCACCCACGCCAGAAACAGCCTACTGGCATCCCTCCCATCCCCTCAACTTCAACCAAACAGAGCCTCAGTAACCTCGGCTGTTGGGGCACCGAGGGCATACCCAGTGCCTCATTGGACAACGGCCCATGTGTAATCGGTCTCTCCTCCTTCTCCTCGGACACCAGTAAGAACCAGGCCCTAGTTCTCACTCAAAGGCGTTCCACACAAAGGATAGACAGTACAGAACAGTGCCAGTGCTCCGGTGAACCCCCAGGGTTAGGTAGCTCTCTAGCAAATTGTGTCGCAGCCTCCGGCGCAGTGAAAAATACTGTTGACCCCTTATGCTGTACACGCAATTTGGCTGGATACATCATTGCATATGCCACCCCTTTTTTTCCGGAGGATATCCTTCGCCGCTTGAAAAGTTTTCCTCTGGTCCTGAACTGCCGGGCTAAAATCCGGAACAATCGTATAGTGGAGCTCCCCCATTTTAACTCTTTCTTCTCCCGTGCAGCACGCAGAATAGCATCCCTGTCCCGGTAACAGAAGATCCTGGCAATTATGGGGCGTGCCGGGGCTCCCGCAGGCGGTCTCGCCGCCAGTGATCGATGAGCACGCTCCACCATATACATTTTGGAGAGCGGTGGATTATCCAGTATGTCTACCAGGAGTTTCTCTACAAATGTTTCCATGTTGTCTATATTCGTGGACTCTGGAACCCCAAGGACGCGAACATTGTTCCTCCTAGCGCGGCCCTCTAAATCTTCATTCTTCACCACTATTTTCTTGACCATCTGCTGCAGCCCCGACACTTCGCGCTGCAGCTGCGCAACATTGTCCTCTGCAGTCCCAATTCTCTGTTCAGCTTCCCCCATACGGCCCAGAGCTTCTTAATCTGAACTGCCGAGATATCCACCTTGCTAGTAAGGGAATCTATCTTGATACCAAGGCTTCAACGCTAAGAGTGTCTGATTCAAGGCACCAATATCCACCTGCTCTGCAGCGTGTGATTGTGAGCTGGAGCAAGGGCCCCGAGCATGGTCGGCACAGGTAAATTGGTCCATTCTCGCCTGCTTTTTTTGATTGCCCATTCCGCCCCTGTGGCCAGGGTACTGCGGCCAGGATCGACTATACCAGCTTTATCTCTCCTAGCCGTATATTACGGCACAGCCCTTCACCTCAATTTTCACCCCAGCCCCTCCAAGAGCACAGTATCATCAGTCAAAGTGCGGGTTGGCACTCCGGTCCACAAGGCAGCTGCAAAAATAATATTACTTTTTAAATTGCCCTCCAGCCACCTCCTTAGAGAACCTCAAGTGCCCACCGAGGTGCATAGTCTGCGTTCCAACCGACTCCCCCACACCGTAATATGCAGGAGGAGGTATCCGAGCCAGGCCCCCGCAGTGCTAGAGGTGTCCATTCAGCCCCATGACCAGCCCACTCTGAAACCTGCAGCGCGAACGGGGGATCTCGGGCTCTGCGTCACGTTATACTGAGCCCACGCCAGGCAGCAATCTTCCCTCCTCCACCGCCTGCACAGGTTGTACACCCTCAATGGGGCCAGCAGCAGGATGTTCCTGCCGCACACCGTCAGGACTCGGGTGCAGCACTTGATTGCTCAGCTGTAGGTGCAATCCACAGCACAGGGAGGCTCAGCCCCGGAGCACAATGAGCCACCAGCCCGCCGCCAGGCTCCCGAGCTTGTAAAACCACACGCCAGGCTAGGGCAGACACTCTGCACACAGTCCCTCAGGCGGGCACCCCCACCGACGCGCAGCCACTCGCCAGCGTCCTCCGCCGGACCAGTTCTCGTGTCTTCCTCACATTGGGGGGCCGCCCGCCCATCTCCCACACCGTACGCCCGGGACCAGGGACCCACACGGCCCACCAACAGGGGCTCCCGGTGGTGACTACCCAGAGGCCACAAACAGTCCGCCTGCCGTCGTGTCCACTTCATTTCGGGGCCGTCGCGCCTCCCCCACACAACGCACACGAGCCCAGCAGGTACACGCTGAAGCAAAAAGCGCTCGAGGGGAAGCGAACCGGCCCCAAAAACTTAGCTCACGGGCCACCGGAACACTTAGCCAAGTCTTTCCAATATTATAGAGGGAGTTGAGAAGGGTGAGACAGGATTTTTAACAAATATTGCAGCCGCCGTTGCCGGAGCTTCTCAGTCAGCAGCCATCTTGGACTGCTGTGTAACAGCGCCCCGCGTGCCAGTGTCGTTTAAAAAGGTTTAGTCAAGGAGAGTTAGGAAAGGGACACCAAGTTCAAATTTGATATAAATCCAAGTGACATCATAAAAAGACATTGAAATCATTGTCAGAGTTAAGTCCACTTTTAGTACATCTAAAGTGACAAATCAATTTTGCGTCTTCCTGCCGCAGTCTGCGTTTTCTGTCACCGCCTTTTGGTCCACATTTGATTGTTCGTAGTTCAATGAAGCGGATCTGTCTTTTGTCGTCCATTTGGTGCTGCTTCTGGCAGTGACTTGCCAGAGGCAGTTTAGGGTCCTGTGAATGAATGTTATTTATGTGTTTGCTTATTCCGACACGTAGTTTTTTAATTGTACTACCAATGTAGATCCTTTCGCATATACACACAATGGCATAGAATGTAAACTTTGATCTGCAGTTTATGTGATCCAGTATTTTGTATTCTTGGCAGTTTCGGAATTGCCGTTTTTTTCTGCATAAGGACACATCGAGTAGGTACCACGTTTGGTGACCTATTCGTTAACCAGTTTATTACAGGTCTCTCTTGCTGTGGCATGTAGGAAGGGCTTAATAGAGTACGTAGAGTCGGTGCTCTGCTGTATGTCACGCTTGGATACGGTTTTAGGATGGGATTGATGTCTGGGTCTAAGAGTAAAATTGACCAGTGTTCGTGCAAGATCCTTTGTATCGTGTGGCTGTCAATGTTATAACTTGTTATAAATCGGATCGTGTCATCCTTGTTGTTTCTATTTCTAACCTTTGGGTTAGTAATGTTGCTCTTGGCAATGCATGTGTCTTGCTTTTGGCATCAGTGAAGGTCTGTGCCTTGTAGCCTATTGATGCAAAACGGTTGTCCAATAGTGTGCATTCTTCTTCAAAGCATTCTTTGGTGTCGCAATTCCTCTTGGCTCTTATGTATTCTCCTTTCGGTATGTTGTTAATCACCGTCATCTTATGAAAAGCTTTTAGCGTTTAGGATTGAGTTGACTTCAGTCGGTTTGCGAAAGGTTCTTGTGGTGATCTGGTTGTTTTTGATCTCGATGGTAAGGTCTAAGAAATTGATTAGGTTCATGCTGATGTGGCTAGTCAGTTCTATCCCGAAATGGTTACAGTTCAGTACCTGCACATATTTCTCTAGATGATCTCGGGTACTGTTCCATATCAGGATTGGATCGTCTGTATAGCGGAAACATACGATGATATGTTCTTTGTATTCTGGTATTGTTAGTACAAACTTGCTTTCATAACAGTGAATGAAGTGGTTTGCTAATGCAGGTGCACAGCTGGCTCCCATAGCGATCCCGCACGTTTGGCGGTAGTAGTCACCATTGAACAGAAAGATATTGTTGGATAGTGAGAAATCAAGGAAGGCTTTGGTCATTTCAACCTGTTCGTAGAAGGACGCTGATTCTTTGCTGAGTAGGTAGTCCACGCTTTGCAATGCTAGTTGGTGGTCTATATAGATAGAAAAGACGGCAAGGGAGGGGGCGTCGCTTTTATATACAAGTTATCTCGTAACATTTGGGAAAGCAGGGAATTTATAATGGAGGGTGTGGATTTTCTTTGCATTAAGACTAGTCTGAGCGCAGAGAGCACCGTAAACATTCTCCTGTTATATAAACCACCCCACATCACGGCTGAGTTTGTGAAAATCTTTCAAGCTTCTTCCTTGCCTCTCTTAAGGCAAACACAAAATATCTGCTTATGGGAGATTTTAATTTATGGTGTAACCTTAAGGATGATAAGATTGCTCTTGAATTGCAAAAAGCTCTGTATGAACTAGGCTTTATACAACTTGTATGAACTAGGCTTTATACAACTTATCCAAGAGTCTACACATAGTATGGCCCACGCTTTGGACTGGGTAGCCAGTCATGAAATTAAAAATAATATACCGGTAACACCATGTCCCTGGTCGAACCACTTTTTTGTGAATTTTGATATTTTGGTAGATCCTCCCATCAAACTTACATGTCAAAATCTCACTAAAACTTTGCATCTGAACCTAAAAAACATCAAGATGAATAAAGTACAATCAATACAACACCACACCCACTTCTATAATTGACACTCCGGAAGATCTAGCAAAAAGGATCTCTTCTAACCTAGAAAGTGTTGCAAAAAGGTTAGCACCTATAAAATGAAATCGATAAAACACAAAATTAAACACAATATATGGTTTACGTCGGAGCTTCAATCCCTGAAGTCATTAACCATTAAATCTTATCACACATGAAAGTATAACACACCGTTGCTTCTCAGTAAATATAAAGCTTCGGTCTCCATTTACAAAAAGGCCATTTTAAAAGCCAAATATAGTTTCTTTGATGATAGAACCTATAATGCTCAGCACAAAAGAGCTTTTCCGCATACTGAAACAAGAAAGAACTAATCACATCATTCCAGAAAGATCTATCACTGATGATGTTACTTGGTGCAACGTTATGCAGCAAGCTATGCACAAAAAAACTAGATACCATCAAGGAAAACATACCACAGAAAAGTAACAACTTAAAATGCACCAAGTCTAAATCTGCAGATTGGTCCTATCATAGGTCACCAATCATTCCAAAATTTAATCTATCCCCCATAACAGAAAAGGAATTAGAAACTATTATCAATCAACTTAAGCCCACGAAATGTAAACATGATATTCATACTATTATGATAATTAAAACCAGAGCCCCTTCCTTAATTACTTCTATCTGACAATTTGTTAACACTTCTATATCTACTGGTACGGTCCCTCAGGAACTTAAGAAGTCATGGGTTATGCCAATTTTGAAAAAACCCGGGCTTTCAGTCGATTTGCCAAACAATTATCGACCTATTACCAACACAGCGTTCTTACTCAAAATCCTTGATCGTGTGGCCTACATACAAATTGCAGACCATTTAAAGACTTATCCTATCCTAAATGACCATCAGTCTGGATTCTGGGTCGGCTTCGGTACCGAGACCTCGCTCCTTGAACTCAAGTCTAAACTAATGGCCGACATGGATAGTAAGGAAGCGTCATTACTTTTGTTACTCGATCTCTGGGCGGCTTACGACCTGGTGGACCACGATATCATGGCCACCAGGTTGTGCGAAGTAGCCAATTTTTCCCCTCTTGTATGCAATTGGGTCCTATCATTTCTTAATAATCGTGATCGTAGAGTCTTTTGGGCACTGCTGAATCTGAGCCCGTTATAACAACTTTTGGTGTTCCCCAGGGTGCTTGTACCTCACCCTGTTTTTATAATATCTTCACAGCTCTTCTGTTCGCAATGCTTGATCACGAGAACATAATATTCACCAACTATGCGGATGACACTCAATGTGTATTCCCGCTTTCTGGTTCTCACAGTTAAGACGAACTGGCCATCAACCGAGTTTTTACTTTAATTGAAACCTGGATGGTCCACAATAAGTTGGCCTTGAATAAATCAAAAACTGAATTGCTTGTCATAGGCTCTCCACACACTATAAACAAACTTGGTTCACAATATGATAACTTCCAGATGGCAGAAGAATCTATTATGCCCCTAAAAAAAGTGAAAACACTGGGAGTGACCTTTGACCAACATATGACTATGAAACAACATGTCAGTAGTCTGATATCGTCATGCGCATACCACATCAAACTCTTAGCGCATCTAAGGCCTCTTATATCTCAGGATAATGCAGAGACCATTGCTAGAGCAATAGTAGGCTCAAAAATAGATTATTGCTCTAGCCTCCTCATGGGACTTAATAAGTCTGACTAATAGGTTGCAAATATGTCAAAACGGGGCTATTAGAGCCGTCATGAAACTTACAACACAGATCATGTTACGACGGCAAGACGAGAGCTCCACTGGCTGCTCTTAGCATCTAGATTTCCCTTTAGAACCCAGACTGTCGTACACAATGTAGATCTGGCAATATGCCTGGATATTTGCAACAGCTCCTTACTACAAGAAATCATTTGAGAACACCAAGGTCGAATAATCAGTACCTCTTGTCTGAACCAAAGTGCCATACTGCCAGAGTAGCCAACTCAGCCTTCTCCATTGGACCAAGGGCTTGGAATGCTCTACCACTGGATATGAGATCTATTGATTCATTACAAATATTCAAGAAAAGATTGAAGACCCATCTCCTCAACTAAATTATTCTGAGTTGTCTCTGGAATGTCACTTTTTGTGGCGTTGCATACCGGTTTCTCTACTCTTTTTGTTACTCGTTGTATATGTCATGTAGCGCCCTCACGCCTTCGTGTCTATGGCTGCGCTATATAAATGCATTAAAGTAAAGTAAAGTATTGATGTATACAGTGCCTTGACGTCTAGCGTATCTAACCGGTATTCGGGTTTCCATTGTATTTCCGAGAGGATTTTTAATACATGCATTGAATCCTTCAGGTACGTGGGTTTTGCTACCACGAGTGGCTGAATCACACTGTTTATGTAGTGTCCCACTGTTTCCGTTATGCCACCAATCCTGCTGAGGACTGGTCTCCCTTCTGGTATTTTCATAAAATCTTTGTGAATTTTCGGCAGGAGATATAATGTTGGTGTCACCGGATGGCTAGTGCTAAGGTAGCCCAGTTCGTCGTCCGTGAGTATTACCAGGCCATGGTATTTTTTTTAAAAGTAGTCCCCGTTTTATCAGAATACCAGGCTGTGGGTTGCTGTTCAGTTTCTCATAACTCCCTGGCAGGTTGAGATGGGTTTCTGTTATTTCGATCTAGTCTTTGGTATTCTTTATGACGATATTCCCACCTTTGTCTGCTTCCTTGATGATAATGTCTTTATAAGCCCGTAGTTGTTTTAATACTTGGCGTTGTGCTGCGCTAAGGTTAGCCCTGTCTGTGGAAAACTTCATCTTTTCATCTTCTAGCTTGTGTAGGTCAAGGATGACTGCTTCTTGGAAGGTATCTATATATATTTTAGCAAATAGTTGTGGTGTGAACCTTTATTTCTTCTTGAGTTCAGGTATTTTCATAGGGACGTCCTCTATTGTTAGTTCTTCCATGCATTTTTTCTTGTTGATGCCGTCATCTTCTGCCAGTGTGGCCAGCAGGTGAATGGTGTTAAGATCTCCGATGGTGATCAAGCTCTTTGGCACTGTTCTTGCAGGTAAGTTTAGATAACGTAACCTTTGTTGCAAAGATTTTTTTCATTTCAGTCTTCCTGTTAATTTAAAGAGGTCTATGTGAATGTCCACAAACTTGTTGTGGCTTATTGGCGGGAAGGACAGAGCCCTTAAGTACTTGGGTTTCTTGTGATGTTAGTTGTCTGAGAGGTTCATGACTACATTTTGCTGTTCCCCTGTCCCACTGGTTTCTGTGTCTTTGATCTCGTTAGTCTTTGATCTATTTTGCGTTCCTGATTTTATGGCAGGCTTGGGGTCAACGAAGGCAAGAGGCCAAGCCTACACACACATATTTGGAACACAAATATGCCAGTTAATTGAAGGGAAAAATATGCCTTTCAGGGTAATACTGTGGCCATTATCCCGGTAACCATAATTCGCACATAATGGTTCAAATATAATTAAAAGGCTTCTGTTGCGATAACTTTGATACATATCCGACCATGGGAAATAAAGTTACAAGCTGAAATGCGATGATAGCTTCCCAGAAAATGTCAGTAAAAGGAGATTCTGGGAGATGATAGCTTGTTGAATTAGATATCTGTACAGACGATCTCATGTTGATAACAAAAATCTGCCATTTCGAACCGGCAACATATATATATTATGATGCGTATTTGTAAATTGAAGAAAATCGCCATGTTGTAGATTTTAGCCCCAACTGTAACATTTTTGAGAAAGATAATTCAAGGGGGTGGAGTCAAACTCCTAAGAATGAATCACAGTAACTTAAAGAGACTAATCAGAAAAGGGGAGGACAGATGCCCAATGCAGATCAAGAGCCAATAAGCTGGCACCTGATAATTTGAAGAATGGTCAAAGATTTATAAGGAGACGTACAATGAGCCAGGTAGATCTGTCTGTTGTGATCTGAGTGAGACTACAGAAAAATTGCTGGAGAACCAACATTGCCTGTGAGGTGGATTAGCTCAGAAGGAAGACTAAAATCTGGAGGGAACCTGGAGATGCAAATAAGGGATGGATTCTGGAGGTCCCCATGAATGAACCTGGATAGGCTGTCTAACCAACTCCCTATGTTTCCTCTGAGTATCCAGAAGCCTTGGCGACTTCCGAGCACAAACAAGCCAAGTCTGGTGGAGATCGGTTTGATTTAAGATCTTCCCTTAATGATAGGGTGGGCAGACAAAGCAGATCCAGTATTTTTACTAAAAAATAATGTAATTAATTACACTATAGCCAGCTGACCCAAGGTGATTTTGTTGAAATTTGAAAATCAACAATATCCCTTCCAGTGGGGATAAAAATATAGTCTGTTAAAGTAAATGGGTCCTCGCATTTCTTTTGCCAACCCCAAAATACACCTAAAGGAGGGGTGCATAAAAACTAAATTACCATCTGTTCCTTATTCCCCAGACCCTGCCTTAAAGCAGAGGGGTTTCCATAGTAAACCCAATATCTGGGTTTGTGCTGGGACAGAAAAGTGTCTACCCAGAATGAACGGACCGATTTGAAGGTACATCTTTGCCGAGAGTGAGAAAGTGACTCCTGGTAGTAGAGAGATTCTTCTTTGCATAGTGGTGAAGGAAAAAGGGTTCCATCTACCTGTTGTTCTTAATGTCTGTGCTAGCATTTCCAAGTGCACAGGGAGATTAAAATAAAGAGTGCTGCACATGTCAAATTTCTTTTTCATCAGTAGGAAAGTGTTGCATGTCATTTAAATTAAACTTCATGTAAAGTGTATTGCCAAGTGTATGATCCGGTCCGGTGTCAAAGTAAACCTGATGCTAAGTGTATTGTGTTTCTATGTACCACAGGGGGAAATAACCAAGGAAGGAAAACTGTACATGTTGCAGGGTTAAAGAGTCTGATCTGTGTAATCCTAAACCAACTGGTGTTTTCAATTTGTGTAAAAAGTGAATTGTTAAGAAAGAAAAGCCGTTGGGCCACGGAGTGAGGTGTATGGCTTGTAATTTTGTACAAATATAAATTTTCCTAATCAGTAATACATATACATATACATTCTTTATACACACACCAGCCTAATTCTTGGTGTACCTATTGCTACAGGGAGAGAGGTCTGCATGGTAGGATATGGTTCATAGACAGGGTTAGATTTAATGAAATCAACAAGTATATTGGTGTGGCGCTTTTGATTGTGGGATGGGGGTAGGGGGGGGCAAACTCCCTGCATTAATTGTTGCCCTATAAATATACCCCACAGCATCCATTACTACGCGGCTGAATATGTTGAATCGTTTACAACGAAGCAATGCTAAAATAAATGCACGGGAAAGCCACTGCACCCCCTCCCCACTTTAATGATTACCCCAACCCACCCCCTCTATATATTTTTGCATCGATTCATTCTAAACAATGCAATAATTTCATCCGGGCAGTAAGTGTCTGCACAGTAAACCACAGAGATCAAAGAAAAAGACCTAGTGAGAACACTATTGTGAGGCAAAAAAGACAGTCCACATGAGTGGAGAGAAAATGACTTGGCTTTAATGTAAAGCTTTGAATGCTGCTGCAGGTAAACAAACCAATAATTGCAGATTGTATAACATCTCAAGAGTTTAGATGAGGAGCAATAAACGGGCTACCAACCAAAACCAATTTCTGGAGCTCACATTAAAGTGAAAGTGGCAAAGGAGCCACTATACTTCTGTCTCTCAAAATTACCTTCCTTCTTGGAAACAGTTAAAAACGAATGGTTCTTTTCTTCGGTGTGCACCAAGGCCAATGTTTCACTTTAGATGCTGGTCACTTATTGGATGGTAGTACTTTTGTACCAGTGCATGGTTCTACTATGCACAAACGCCAAGAAACAAAAACTACAAATAACCAGGGGGGGTGGGGGGGGCGCTAACGAGCCCGACCAAGATGGCTGCAAGCCCGTGAAGCTCCACAGCACTCAACATATCCGGCTTAAAATCCGGACGGTTTCCAGCATGAAAACACTTCACACGCG
This sequence comes from Ambystoma mexicanum, assembly GCF_040938575.1. NCBI lineage: Eukaryota > Metazoa > Chordata > Amphibia > Caudata > Ambystomatidae > Ambystoma > Ambystoma mexicanum. The sequence continues at coordinate 1,351,146,533 of NC_090934.1, read as the reverse complement.
ACAGAATCTGACGGAGAGGAACGTCAGGATACGGTAGGAGCAATCCCGAGAAGAATCGGTGCCAGGAAGCCCTTGTTGGCTAGCACCTTCGCAGTACCAGAGGAGGGTTGCTCGAACAGCGTACAATGGAGGAAGACGCGGCCGCGCGACGGGGAACTGGGAGACCTCTGCATGTGCCCTCGCTGCGGTGCCAAGGATACACACAATCCGGTACAGCAGATCCTGGAACCCGATGCCACCTTGCTGAGATAGTGTGCACGGGCTGCTGGAGGACAAGAGGAAGCGTGATCGGGGCGGCCCTCTGGATCTGTCGAGGGGCCACCGCTGTGAGCAGATCCGGCATCCCACCAGCAGGGCTTACTCCGGCCCGAAAGGCACCATAGGGAGGATTAACTGTCCCGACCGGGACCAGCGCCTCGGTGGAGCACCCCCGGAAAGGACAGAGAAGCAAACCCAAACTAGGCACTCCTGCACCGGGTATCGACGGGCCAGCTGCGGTCATGGGGCATAGGCGGACATTGCCCAGCACATCCTGCTGAGCAACGACCAGGTCAGCCACCCCAGCTACAACGCACCCGGCACCGAGGGAAGAAAGGGAGAATAGGAAAGCTGGGACAGGAGCGGGAGGACGGCGTGAGAACCACGGAGCACCCAGAAGCCTGTAGCCCCTGGTCAGTCTGCACAACGGACCAAGTGATCACCTGGAGGGAGCACAGAGCTGGGCACCATATATGAATCATACCCTTGAGCCACAATATCATACGGAAGACTGGATGCAGTGGGTGCCTGTGCGGCACACTAACACGAGAGAGAGTGCACGGTGAAGACTGGGGAACCAACCTGAGCAGCACACTTCTCTAATACACTGTGCAACAGTGAGGTGTACGGCGGGCCTCCATGGCATGGGCCGCTACCGAGCAAAGTTGGAGGCGCCTAATATAACAGAACCCTGGTCGACCCCACGAGAAGGGGGCCGCCGATATTCTCTGAAAATACACTGTGCGGAAACCACTGGCAGATCGCACTGAAGACCAGGAGCACCCAAAAGAAAACATACGCAGTGGACTCACCCGCCCTTTAAACAGGGATTCTACCTAAATGACAAGGCACTGAGGGTGCGCCGACAGATCCCTACGTCAGCTGCCAAGTTGGATGGTGCACCTGACTAGCTCAGCCCATAATAGATGCTGGACTGGTGCCCTGCACAACACAGTACGGCGCACATTGAACATCGCCAACACGAGCGACGACTGTACACAGCAGAACACGCCTCAGGAATAGCTCTGCAGACTGGCCCACAAAGGGGGCCCACCCGTACAACCAGGCAATATTCCGAGCTCAGGAGGGATCGACACAGACGAATATCTTCACATTGGGATAGCCCATTTAATAAGCAGATGCAGGGACATGGATACGCGCCACTGTCCACCGATCCATAAATGGACTGCACAGCAATCCACGGCAATATAAGAGGAAATAGAGGGCCCAGCGGAATCAGTGTGGAGATTCATGGAAAGTGCGGCACTCCCGGACAGCGACGGCCGGAGGCTTCTGGAACATTGACAGCACAGGACCACGCACGATCCAGGGGAATCCCCTACAGAAGAGCACCTAATCAGCCGACCTGGTAGGCCTGCTCCCCACACTCTGACTGTGAGCCCAAACCTAGAGGACCTACCTCCTTCGGACATGATAAAAGTGTATTGCACAACACATTGATGACCACAACCTACATGCCACTGCTACGAGGACTCTGGAAGGGCCCAAGGGTGGTGAGTTAAGAGGAGGTTGTAATCTCGGACCCCGGGGAGGTGGGGGCCATCACGAGGGGAAACTGGAATACTGGAGAATTGCCTTACAGACGACAGCGGTCTACCCCCAGATTTGAGTTGAACAATATGTCCAAATCCGGTAAAGGCACCAAACAGCAGTCAAAATTGAAATTTGAAACTGCGCCAGAGACAAAGTCTACCAGAACAATGGAGGATTCACAGGACATTCAACCCCCGACACTCTCCCCAGATCCGGCGACAGCCTTTCAAGACATCAAAGCTATGTTCACAAAACTGCAATAAGGCATACAATCCTTCGACGGAAATCTAGACACCCTGACCTGTAGGGTGGATCATATGTAGGTACGCCTGGACAAACATGGGTAGAGACTAGACGAGGCGGAGGGCAGAGTCTCGAGAGTAGCAGACGAGGCAGCCTCCGTTTCCAGGGAGATGACCGAGGTGAAGAGGGCTCTGAAGGTGCTCACAGAGAAACAGGATGATCTGGAATCGTGATCCAGATGGAAAAATATCAGGATTGTTGGCCTGTCGGAGTCGCAGGACCAGAGAAACATGGAGATGTTGGTGGAGGGGGGTGCTATGAGAGGCGCTGGGATCCGAGAAGTTCTCACCAATGTGCATAGTCGAGAAGGCGCACAGAATACCATGCAGCAGGAGACCAATCCCAGGAGTAGCACCTCGCCCATTGATAGCCCACCTGCTGAATTATCGGGATAAGAGACAACACAGCTCTCCGCAAAGCAAGGGAAAAAGGCACAGTCTGCTAAAAAGGAGACCCGATCAGGTTTTTCCCTGACTTTTCAGATAAGGTGCAGGTGTCCAGGAGAACATTCATTGCCGTTAAGAAAAGACTGCGGGACAGAGGCATGAAATATGCCATGATGTTCCCGGCTAGGCTGAGGGTTGAGCATGAAGGTAAACCTGTTTTTTTCTGAACCCCAGAGGAGGCCAGCTCCTTTTTAGATATGCTGTCAAGAGCCCCACGCCCACGAGAGAAAAATGCCTGAGGTACTACATGGATACGCGAGGCACATAAGGCAGCATGACACCGATTGGGATAAATTTAACTATAAGGCTCTGGAAACCACATGCCCATGGAGTGCAACGGAAGGTCGGCACCTGGCCACCCTTCAAGCGGAAGCTTGGTAACGTAAATAGTTGGGGACATTAGAGTTTCGGAATGTTGGGTTATTCAGCAAGGGGGGGGCATAGGAGTTCATGTTTGGATAAATTGGGATGAAGGGTGGGAAGAGATACACCACTGTTGAATTGGGCTCGTCGGTAGGGAAGGAGGGGAGGGTCGCCAGCAGTACAGGCGGAATAGCATTTGTGCATAGGGTGAAACAACTCGTATGTATATCAAGGGGTGGGATGTTACGGATGCCACAGATCTACCAGCATTGGGAGGGAAAGAATAAAAAAAAACCTGATATGGCGACACTCATTTTTGACTTGGAATGTTAGAGGCCTCAACTGCCCCTCCAAGTGTCGGAAAGTCTTGCAATCCATGAGACACCATCAGGTGGGGGTCACTCCTGCAGGAGACCCACCTCACAACGGAGACAGAGGCTCCATTCGGCAGAAGCTCAGGATGCCACCGATATTTCTCCTCAACCTCCTCATACGCAAGAGGGGTAAGCATCCTGATACATAACTCAGTGGAGTTCCGACAAACAAAGATCCTGAAAGATAGAGAAGTTAAAGCACTAGTGGTTCAAGGGGTAATCCAGGGGAAACTGTACACCATGATTAACTATTATGGCCCCAATCAAGACACGATAGAATCACTAGAATGGATTGAAAGACAGTTATGTGGCATACCGAGGGGGAAATAATATGGGCGGGAGACTTCAATGACGTCCTGGATCCCACTCGGGACCGTACTGGCGGGAATCCACAGCCGAACATAAGGGGGTCTGATAAGGTCCAGGGAATAATCCAGGTGTGGGGGGTGGACGATGTGTGGAGGATAAGGAACCCGGTGGCACATCAATACATTCACCACTCTGGGCCCCACAACTCTGCATCGAGGTTAGACTTTTTTTTATATCACAAACCATTCTGGGACAAACTGCTGGCATGGACATACTAGCCTGCACGCTATCAGATCACGTCCCTGTTCTTCTAACAGTTAATCTGCTCGGACGAAAAGGAACGCAGCCTACCTGGAAGTTCAAAAGCAAGGGACTGTCGGACACACAGTTTTCAAAGAGGGTCCGACAGCGGCCATCGACTCGTATTTCAGGATCAACGAGGGGTCATTGGACTCAGTGGGAACTCTGTGGGAGGGGTTTAAGTGTGTGATCCAAGGGGAATGCATTGTAATTGAATCCGGTATCATAAGGCAAATAAGGAGAGAACTAGCTGAAAATGAGGTAGATATTCGTGCCTTGCAGGAGGCTAACCCTACCTCTACACACGCCCAACAAGCAGAAATAATGCAGACACTCCAAAAGTTTCACGCTCTGGCGCAGAGGGAAATAAAATATCTATGGGATAAGACAGGGCCCTGACAATATGGAGGAGGCTAAGCTCCGGGCGGTCCCTTGCCAGGGCGACCAGGATGGGAGGACAGGAGGGCAGAATAGCAGCAATAGCCGATGATAATGGGAAAGACCAGTTTGAAGATCTCAGAATAATCTAGAGGTTTCAGAAATTCTATACACGCCTACACTCTACTCAGAATCCCACTTCCCAAGCAGATATAGACTTGTACTTGAGCCAGATAGGGCTATACTGGTGTACGGATGAACAGAGGGAATGGCTGAACCGACCGCTGGCATTAGCGGAGGTCAGGGAGGCAATCAAAGATCTGCCACAGGGGATATCCCCCGGTCCAGAGGGTTTCACGGCCAAATTTTATAAAGATTACATCGACAAACTGGCCCCTTACCTACTGCAGGCATACCAACAGGCCGTTGAAACAGGGCACTTGCCCAACTCCCTCAGAGAAGCGGTCGTGGTGGTTCTGTTGAAGCCTGGGAAACAGACTGCTCATCCTACCGCCCGATATCGCTCATTAACTTTGACAATATAATGTTGGCAAAAATCCTAGCGACCAGACTGTCACCGCTTATGTAGACAATGGTCAGGGCAGATCAGGCAGGCTTTATCCCAGGACAAACAACATCATATGGGCTGAGGAGAATGTTTGGTCTAATAGCAGCCCTGCCGCAGGACGAACTCGTGGTGGCAGCTCTGCTCGACGCCACCAAGTGGTTTGACTCGGTTGAGTGCTATTCTGGTTTACGATACTGCGGCATCTGGGCTTGAGAGATCTGTTCATCTCCCCAATATCTCTACTGTATGCTGACCCGGTAGCAAAAGTAAGACTAAATCGGCAGGAGATGGGACGGATATCGCTTGAACGGGGAACACGCCAGGGCTGCCCATTATCCTCCCTGATCTTCTCTCTAGCGATAGAACCGCTGGCAGAACAAATCAGGGAGCTACACATACACAGGGGGATCCGACTGTACAACCACAAAGTGGTGATGTCGTGCAGACAACATGGTGCTGTTCTTAAAAGACCCTAATGTTAACCTGGATCCAGTGATGTGAGAGGTCCAGAACTATGGCGATCTATCGGGTCTGACAGTGAATACCAGTAAATCTATCATATTTCCCCCAACGGATACAGTAAACCAGTTCCATGATAACTGGGGGTTCCAATGGGACTTACTACAAAGTCGATACCTAGGGATCACCATAGCCAGGGACAAGGAGATGGTATATCACAGCAACTACGTGACAAGTCTAGAAGTTGCTAAAAAAAGCTATGCTTAGGTGGAACTCCCTTCCACTTAATCTATATGGCAGGATATCAGTGGTCAAAATGACCATCTTGCCCAGATTTCTTTATATATTCCTAAATGCACCAATACCAGTGCCTGCAAGATTCTTTCGAGAACTGAGGTCCGCAGTAACACAATTCATTTGGGCTGCGAAACAAGCGAGAATATCCTGGGACAAGATCACGGCCCTGGTGTGGGGGGGGGCAGGGGACTAGCATTACAGGAATTTGAATTGTACTACAATGTGGCATAGGCCGGGTTTCTCATGTACTGGTACGCGGCACACAGTGATCGGAGGCATGTTCAAATCGAGAGAGCGCTAGCGCTCCGGCAATGCTGAGATTGGTAATTATCACTGCCCCGAGCCAATCGCACAGAACACGACACATAGTTGATCTGACATGTAGAGCGTGGACCATACTAGAACGCAAAACCAAGGGGGAAGATACTTTACTCACCTGAACTCCCAGTCACTTTTATCCCGGACATCCCCCGACCAGTGAGGCAGGATTCGGATCCCTGATGAAAAATCTGGGGGTGGGTAAATTTGGCCAACTGTTTCCCAGTGGGGGGTTCATAACATTGGAATTGCTGAAGGAGAAGGGGGGAGTTGTCGGCACTAGATTTGTTTTATACTACGAGTGACCCTACAGCGTCTATTCGCATCATTCCACAGGCAACCCAAGACTGCAAACACACTAGATCGCATAGTGCAGGGGACCTTGAGACGCCGGGTTACGTCCACATTGTATACAAAACCCCATGGCCAATAGACCTATAACCAGCCAGTCCGAAAGCAGCCTGGGAATGAACACTGGAGAGAGAAATACCAGAAGCAATGGTGGGGTACTGCTGCGAGTGGATCAGGAAAGGAGCTACCCGCACCGGATTTAAACTAATTCACTTTAAGTACCTGCATCAATATTACTACACCCCTGTCCGAATAAAATAATTCTTTCCGCACACCCATTGGATATGTTCTAGATGCGGTCAGGAGGCGGCAGACTTCCTACACATGGCATGGGAATGTGGGGAAATTAAACACTTCTGGGAACAGGTCTTTGAGGTGATTGGGAGCATTATTGGGTGGGAGACTCCAACGGAACCAGAGTTGGCCCTGCTGGGCTAGACTAAGCCAATACACAAGGGCACTAGGAAATTGGTGGGTCTCCTGCTGATACTGGCCAAGTGGAGTGTGGCAATGGTGTGGAGAGGGCGACAACACCCAGAGGTCGCCCAGTTGACCAAAGACATTCTGTACTGCAACGATATGGAGACTAGGTGGGACAATATGCAAGGCAACCGATAGGGTGACAGACAAATGTGGGATGCATACACACTTTATCTGCTCAAACAATCTGACAAAGAAAAGGGGGGCCTCCCTCGCCACAGGATACTCCTTAGCAGACACAATATGAATAATGGCGTCCGCCGACAGTACCCAGACCTTCCCAGGAGTGAGGGGTATACACCCGAATGATACCTGCCCATATTGCTTCACCTTGGGAGAAAAACAAACTGATCACCATAAAACCCCAAACTACTAGCTACAGGACTCGAACTACAGCTGTTAAGAGTCTACACGCCGTGGCACATGGAACACTTTTAGGACAATGTCAATGGACAATCACCCAAAACTGGAAAGAGGAGGAAAGCACCTATAGGAATGTACCGGGGGATGAAGGAGGGGGGGGGGGAGTGAAGTTGCTGTTTTGTATTGTTTTAAATGGCAATAAAAATAATTGTAAAAAAAAAAAAAAAAAAAAAAAAAGAAAATAACCAGAGCCGAGCTGTAGACCCTGCGCTCAGACTTCTGGTCCCTTACAAGATCAGACAGAACCCCAGCACTCCCTTGCAGAGCCATACGCATATCCCCCATTTGCCCCTGTACAGTCAATTCCCCCTTCAGTCTGACAGAAACATTCCTACAGGATACACACAATGGCAATGCATGCTTCAAATACCAGGCCCATCTCCATTTTGGGGGGATTCCTCCGTCATTGCCCTCCTAATTTTAACCATACAATACAGCACACTCCTCCCTTGCTTCAAGATAGCATTTTTGCACTGTTTGTGCTGCAAGACAACCTAGAACTGAAACCTAGTCCACAAAGAAAGTCAAAGTGAGACAGAAGGAGAAAGAAAGAGCAGCAAGAAGGAAAGAGCAGAGTAAGACATAGAAAATTATCAGACGGAGAGAGCAGGAGACAAAGAGCGAGATGGCATTTGCATGGTACGCTGGGTTACAGCTAGTGGCAAATAAAAGGCAAGTGACAAGTAGCAAAAAGAGGGGCTAAAAGTAGGTAGTATTTGTCAGAATTAGGCAACAATAGGTAAAGGTTCCATAAAACCATTATTTGCATTTTCACAAGCCTTCAGCTGAAATTCCGTTTCTCCCATTTACAAACTCCCTAAACAAATTCTCTGTTCCTGGGACATCTGTTATTTACAAGATAACATGGAAAATAAATGATCTCTTGAGTTCGTCTCATCACATTGATCGTACAATTAAGTGCTTTGAGCAGTACCTTGCTACTTTGCTTCAGTTTATTTAACTCCATTTTATACCGTTCTGTTTCCTCAAGTGCCCTATTTAACCGAACCTCTGTGGCACCTTGACTGGTTACTGCCTGCTTCTGCATTCTCTTCATGTTCTCCAGCTCCTGCATGGGAAATACAAAAGTACAAACATAAGTTATGCACAATTTATACATTTTACTACTCTTTTTGTAGGTAATACGTCACTTAATGTATTTGTATGATACATGTGTTACAGGTACATCTTGTCTTTCAGGATAGGAAAAACTAAAATCTACATTACTGGCATCAGATGTTACATTTTATTTGAAAATGCAAAATGATCTCAACTGAGGCAAGCGACTCCAGAGTGCCACATCACCTCACTGGTATTCCTGCAATTTATTTCACATAAAATAGCCTGTGTTTCCAACATATTATCTAAAAGTTCTAATATGCCGCCTAGCAACATGCTTCCATCCCGTCCTCTGTTGCGTGGGCCAGTCCAAGAGTTTGGAGGAAAGGGGACGCGGTATAAGAGTACCCAAAGTATAAGGGGATGTCAACATCCTCTATGTCGCCATTGGCTGCGGGGAATCTTGATGAGGGGAAAAAAAAAAAAAAAAAAAAAGACAGCAACTGAACTTGTCTACCACCAGTCTGGCTGCTGCTATTAAAAAAAAAAAATATATATATATATATATATATATATATATCAGTCCTCTTCATCAGTAAATCAGACCCTGGAGTTGGTCCTCGACAACGCTGGAGGTGTGCTGCCATCTCATTCTCATGGTGCCAGGGCATTAGCCTTCACTCACAACATTACCTTTCTTCATGATATAAAGAGGTCACAAAGTGAGAGTGCCATATACCGTTTCTACTGCAAAAGTTGCCTGACAAAGGTGGGGGCTATGGAGCAAGGGAGCGACAGCTAATTGACGCAGGTGTCACATAAACTAAGCACAATTACTGACTTTGGAGTGTCGCCACACCACTCTGGTCAGCAGGCCCTGTCTGATGTGATACTGTATAAAAGGAGGTGGAATGCTTAAACAAAGAGCATGGTATTACCAGAACGGGGGCAGCTACTGTGCAAAATATAACATACCTCCAAAAACAGGCATCTAAAACATACAGGAGCGATAAAATGTCAACATAAATCAAGGTGAGAAGTGGTCCTGGGTCTTGAAAATAAAGCCTATCCGCAAAGGTTTTAAGTCCTTAACAGCTTATGTAGGTCGTTTGGTATGGAAGAAGAGTGATGATTAGTGAATCCTCATTTTCTTGGTCGTTGTTCATTCATAATAGAACAGTGAATTGTGTGTTTCTTGTGATGGTTTTACAGAAACCTGCAAAGAAACTCACTTAATAAAGACAGTTTAAAAAGAGCCTAATGCAGTCCCCTTAGCTGAACTTTAAAAAAACACCCGTGGGAGACCACCAGGGGGTGCAGACCGGAATGGCCCATAGAACCTGAGCTTGTTGCACTACCCCCACACCAAAACTGGCAGTGAGATTCCTGACCCTCCCTCCCTGGGGACTGTATAGGGCCATCTGTGTCTATGTCCCGCACTTCAGGTGGTGTGCGTGGCGAGGTGCAGTGACTGCAGAGCAGGCCCAGAGGGAGGACAAGTCTGCACTTAATGAGTGCCCCGGGCAGGTGCCGCCATGTCACCCACGGACGAAAACGAGAGGAAGAGGGGCAGAGTCGGGCGTATGGAGTGCTGCAGTCCAGAGGTACCACGGCAGCAGAGAGCTACTTGACGTGAAGGCAGTAGTAATCTCCCTCGAGCGAGGAGGAGCTGCTGCGTGTGTCTGTGACGTGGACTGAGCCACCCTGCAACGGCAGTGCGCGTGATATCCACGTGGACAACGAAATAAAGAGGAACGCGGAGCCCGCCAAAAGGCAGTTCCCGCTCTGGTCACCACCCAGCCAGTGTCAGTCTGTGCGCCGCACGCGCCCTGCGGGTAAGCCCGGCCCCCGTCACACCACACTGGCGACGGAGGTGGGATCCCTCACAGACCGCCCGAAGCAAAGAACAGCAGGCGACCACGCTCCCCCGGCAGCCCAGGCCCGCTGAGATACTCGCGCCTGTCATCAAAGCTGGGGAGCGAGAGTAAAAAAAAAGAAAAGAAAAAAAAAAGCCCGCCGCCGCGGGCTTGATAGTAAGTGCTGCGCCTTGCTCATACCCCCGCCAGCAGCCACGTTCAAAAAGGGGGGGCCCTCGAACTTTACGCTCACATGACTCGGGGGCATACAAACAGGAGGAAGGCACAGAGAACTTTTCTCCTCCTCTCCCCACAAGTCTTCCCCTCTACCCGAAGCGCGGGAAACTGACGCACATTACAAACGGGTACCACGCATGGCAAACATGCATAAAGAGCTTGAATGCATGCATCAGCTAAGGGGAGCCCAGGGTCAAATACCCCCCATCATTAGCAGCAATGTCAGGGGCTACAGCCCAAACCCTCAAAGCTGGCCAAAGAATATAGAAACCTGCAACGCACTCCACCCGCCAGCACCCAGGGCGCCCCACACGTGCCCCCACGTGCGCTCCGCATGAGCCGCGGTGCACCAACAAGCAGGAGTGACAACATAGCACCCGGAGTGCATCTGGGCAACACAGGGAGCTTGTCGGAACACACACACACAAGGTGCAGACAACAGAGGACCCAAGATCCACAAGGCTGCGCCCACCTGCAGCCACACTTGCAAGGCCAGAGCGAACATGACTGACTGACATCACAACGTCGCAAAGACTGCAAGGCCAGAGCCGCAACCCAGACACCAGCACGTGGCTAGATACCACGCAAGGCACATTCATGCAGCCTTTCCAGCCATTTAGTGCCTGCACGGGCCTCTGGTGGAAACTGTGGTTACAAACTATCCCTCCACATCAGCAAGATCGAGGATGAAGAGATGAAGAGGGTGTTTCTCATGCTCAACCTAGGTACGATGGCCCTTAACATCTCGAACGCCCTACCAAACCGGGGCACGGACGACGACTACGCAAGAGCCAAGGATGTCCTCACAAGGAAGTTCAAGCCGAAGGCCAGCCACGACTTAGAAAGGTTTAAGATGAGCCGGGCTAGACAACGCCCGCAGGAGAATATAGACTACTTCCACAGCCGCCTGAGGGAAATGGCGCTGCCGCGTGACTTCCCGAACGAGGAGTTTTCAGTCAAACAAGTCATACATGGGCTGTCCTCAGAGAAGCTAAGGTGCGCCATCTTTGCAGAGGAAGACCTCCCGCTCGACACCATCTTGGCCATGGGACGCCTATGTGAAAGAACGGACGAGTATGCAGTGGAAATGGAGCAGATCATAAGCCGCCTGCCCTTAGACACCCAGAGAGCCATCCCCTAGCCACAATAGGCAGACCCACAACCATAAAAAGGAGAGAGTGCACATGATCTCAGCAGTGAAACCAGGAGACAGCAAGGACCGCAGTGGCGCCAGATCTCGCCGGTGCACCGTGCTGGTAGGAGAGATCCCAGTCACCATGATGATAGACACAGGGGCCACCATGAACATCATGGCCGTCTCCAAGTTGGCCAAAATTAAGCCCAAGCCGACACTTCAACGGCGCCCAGTTCTACTCTACGCCTATGGGTGTAAAAAGCCCCTTCCGGTGACCGGGTACTTTAAAAAGACACTCTCACATCGTGGCATCAGCTGCAAGACACAGATCCATGTTGTCAATGCCAGAATTGAAACTCTTCTCAGCTGCACCACGGTGGAACGCCTGGAAGTCATACAATTCAACCCCGCCATCCAGCCCGAGAATATCGGCACCTGCTCAAGAAAAACAAGAAACTCTTCACCGGCATTGGGTGTCTCCAGGGTCGATCAGTGAAAGTCCACATCGACCCGACCATTGAACCCAGGGCAGTGAGACACAGAAGGGTTCCGTTCCATACGAGGGCTGCCGTGGAAGCCAAACTCAAGAAGTTGGAAGATCTAAAAATCATTGAGAAGACGTCAGGAGCCACCCCATGGGTCTGCCCCATGGTAGTCACAGCAAAACCCAAACAACCCAAAGCAGTCCGCATATGCATTGACATGCGCCTTCCCAATGCAGCCATAGGTCGAGAGAGACATCACGCCAACAATTGACGAACTGATCGTAGACCTCACAGGCGCAACTGTCTTCAGCAAGCTCGACCTCCCGTCAGGCTACCACTAGATCCGCCTACCAAAGGAGTCTTGCGACATTACCACCTTCTCGTCACACTTAGGGCTCCGGCGCTACCGCTGCCTCAATTTTGGCATTTCCTCAGCAGCTGAAGTTTTTCAAAGATTCGCAGAGTACTCCAAGATCTGCCAGGTGTTACCAATGTCAGTGACGACATCCTGGTCTACGGGAAAACAGTAGCTGAACACACCACCCGGCTAGCAGCGACACTGCAACGACTGGAGGAATCAGGACTCACACTCCATGAAGAAAAGTTAGCTTTTTCGGCTATATATTCAACGAGCAGGGTGTCTCCCCGGACCCCGGCAAGGTCAGCAACATCAAAAATGCGAAAGCACCGTCCACGGCATCAAAGTTAGAAGCTTCCTAGCCATGACATCCACCGCACCATGGAATTACTCGTTGACGCCAGCCCAGTAGGGCTAGGAGCTGTGCTGACGCAGAGAGACAAGAATGGAACAGTCTACACCATCGCATTCGCAAGCAGGGCACTCAACCCGGCCGAGAAAAACTACGCTCACATCGAGAAAGAGGCACTGGCTATTATCTGGGGGTGTAAGCACTTTCACGTGTACATTTTGGGGCATCCGGTGAAAGTAATAACTGACCACAAACCCCTCATCCCCATTTTTGGTGGCTCGGCGCCGCACCCCCCCCCCCGATAAGAATCAAGCACTGGCTGCTGCAGGTACAACAGTTTGACCTGAACGTCCAATACCGTGCGGGCGCCGACAACCCAGCAGACTACTTGTCACGCCACCTTCGCCCAGCTACTGCATCTGAACGGGAGGCTCCAAAAATCGCAGAAGAGCACGTCTGCCAAATAATTGAGTACGCCAGACCAAAGACCATGACGCTGGAAGAAATACAAACGGAAATGGACAAAGACCCGTGCCTGCAACTGGCAAAGGCGGCCATTCTAACAGGTGAATGGAAGACATTCCTGACTGCCGTTACCCAGAGGTGGCCACCAGCCCAAGAACTCTTACATGCGTTGTTCGGGATACGCCATGAGCTGTCCATGTCGGTGGACGGACTAATCTTGAAGGAGCACAGGATCGTATTACTGATGTCCCTACACGAGAGAGCAATCCAACTGGCGCACGAAGGGCATCAAGGGGTTGTCAAAACACTAGCATACCTCAAATCACGCCTCTGGCTGCTCCAGATGCAACAAAGAGTGACAAAGCCCTCGTAGAAACTTGCTGTGCATGCCGGTCCACACGCCACCTAGGGCCGCCGGAACCCATGGAATGCCTGCCACGGAGCAACCGTAGGTGGGACTCCATCAGCATTGACTTTTGCACAATTGCCAATGAAACCTACTTGTTAGTGGCGATTGATGAGCACACGAGGTACCCTGAAGTTGAGACCGTCCTCTGCACAGATGCCACAGTGGTCACCACCGCGCTAGAAAAATTCTTTGCAACGCACAGCATCCCATCAGCGATCCAAAGTGACAACGGACCGCCGTTCACAAGCAAGGAGTTCAAACGCTTCATGGATGTCCTGGGGATACGCCACCATCACATAACCCCATACTGGCCACAAGCCAATGGGGACTGTGAGATTCATGGCGTCCATTAACAAGACTGTAAGAATTGCCAAGAAGAAGGGTCGCAGGTGGCTCCCCGAGCTCTACACATTTCTACGCGCGTACTGGCTGACACCACACTCCTCAAGTCACATCAGCCCAGCGGACATGATGTTTGGCGTCCCCATCCAAGGGAGTCTGCCCCTACACCACTCCTGGAAGCCAGCCCCAGTCGACTTAAAAAGCATAGAAGCCAGGAGACAGAAGAACAAGTTACTTCTTACCTTGTAACGTTCTTTCGACGGGATGTTCCTCCGACGTATTCCTCATCTTAGATATCTCCTTCCAGCTCTGCTGGCCTCGGAAATCTTTTTCTCTAGAGGGGGCTGCACGTTGACGTCCTCCGAGTCGATGTCCCTCGACAGCCGCCGTATCGACTTCATTCTGCCTATAAAGGCCGCGCGCAGCGTCCGTTGCTCAGTTCCGTTTTGTAGCCCACAATAATTCTTTCTGGACTAGACTAATCACCCTGAAGGAGCGTAAGCTGCAACAACAAGGGAAGTAGAACTGCGGGGATGGATGGGAGGGTCGATGAGGACTACGTCGGAGGAACATCCTGTCGAAAGAACGCTACAAGGTAAGAAGTAACTTGTTCTTCGAAGGGATTGTGTCCTCCGACGTATTCCTCATCTTAGATAGGCTCCCATAGCAGTATTCTATTATTGGAGGAGGGAGTACTGACTTCACGCTGTCTTCTATTGATGAATAGAATGCAGTACAGCCCTTCCAAACCTAGTCTCTTGACTGGAGGAGGAATCCAAGTTGTAAAATCGTGTAAAGGTATGGACAGACGACCATGTAGCGGCCGCACAGATGTCTTTAACCGGCACACCTCTTTTGGGCGGCCGATGAAGCTGCAATAACTCTGGTCGAATGAGCCCTAAGGTTTTGAGGGGGCTCTTTCCCTGCCAGTTTATAACATTCCAAAATGGCTAGAATGATCCACCTGGAAATGGTCTGCTTAGTTATTGGTAACCCCAGCTTGTGACCTGTGTAACCTACAAACAGCTGGTCTGCCTGTCTTATCCTGGCTAGTCTACTGATGTAAAAACTTAAAGCCCTTCTAGGGTCTAGCCTGTGTAACCTCTCTTCCTCTTTCCCCGGATGAGGAGGAGGATAGAAAGATGGTAGGGTAATCTTCTGAGTGATATGGAATTCAGAAACCACCTTTGGGAGGAAATTAGGCTTCACTTGCAGGACAACTTTGTCTTTGTGAAAGATTGTGTGAGGGGTTTACAAGAAAGAGCTTGTAATTCGCTCACCCTTCTAGCAGATGTAAGTGCTATTAATAAAACAGTTTTAAGGGTAAGGAATCTTAACGAACAAGAATGGAGTGGTTCGAAAGGTGTGCCCATCAGGAAAGTTAGGACTAAGTTTAAATCCCATAGGGGAACTTGGAATGGTCTTGGGGGATAAACATTGGTTAACCCCTTTAGAAACTGTATTACCAAAGGTAACTTGAAATAGGATGGTTCTTCCGCAGTGCGCTTAAAGATGGATAACGCTGCGAGATAGCCCTTAATGGTGCCAACTTGAAGGCCTGAATTCGCCAAATATAGAAGGAAGGACAAAACCATTGGTGTACCACATGAAAAAGGGTCGATATTCTGTTCTCTACACCAGCTGCAAAATCTGTTCCAACGGCAGCGGTATAAAGACTTTGTTGCTGGCCTCCTTGGCGAAAGCAACATCTCCATAACATCATCAGGGAGGTCCCAATCCTTGTACCTCAGCCTTTCAGAAGCCAAGCATGAAGGTTGAGGGTTTTGATGTCTGGATGGAGAACCTGACCTCCCTTGTGTGAGAGTAGGTATTCTCTGAGTGAAAGTCGAATTGGAGGGCAGATGGACAAGTCTAGAAGGTCCGGGTACCACGTTCTCCTGGCCCAATCCGGGGCAATTAGGATCATGGTTCTCCGGAATCTTCTCAACCTCCTGATCATTTGAGGAATGACCGGGACCGGTGGGAACGCGTACAGAAGCGGAAACTCCCAGTCCACTATGAACGCGTCTCCCAGAGCTCCTCTCGGGGGAAATTCCCTTGAGCAGAACAGATCGCATTTCCTGTTGACGCTGGTGGCGAACAGATCCACCTGAGGGGTTTCCCAAAGGGCGAAGATCTCTTGAAGGACTTCCCGAGCTAGTTCCCACTCGTGGGAGACTGTGCTCTGCCTGCTCAGAGCGTCCGCTGTCAAGTTCTTCTCTCCGGCTAGGTGAACTGCCGATAGAGAGATTCCTTCTTGGATTGCCCAAAACCAGAGCTGCATCGCCTCTCTGCACAGGGGTAGTGATCCTACGCCTCCTCTTTTGTTGAGGTAATGCATGGCCACTGTGTTGTCCGTCATTATCAGGACGTTTTTCCCTTGTACAGCTGGCAGGAATGCCTTCAGCGCAAGTCTGATGGCTCTCAGCTCTAACAGGTTGATATGTAGTCTGGACTCCGATGGAGACCAACGACTGCTGATGGTCAAGTCGTTGGCATGGGCTCCCCACCCCGTGAGTGAGGCATCCGTGACTACTGTTATCTCCGGCCAGGGTTGCCAAAACTGTTCTCCTTTCAGAATGTTCTCCTGACAGGCCCACCACTGAAGGTCTCGAGCCACCCTGTCGGGAACCTGAAGAAGATCTGTCATTCTCCCTGAGAATTGTGACCACTGAGTCCTCAGTGCCCACTGGAGGGATCTCATTCTCAGGCGAGCCTCTGGCACTAGGAAAATGCAGGATGCCATGAGGCCTAGCAACCTCAAAAAGTCGAAGGCTGGGAGACGTTGGGCATCTTGGAACTTGGTAACCATCTGTAGAATATCTTGAGCCCTCACCTCTGGTGGCGAGGCTTTTCCCAGGGAAGTGTCCAGGATCGCTCCTATGAACTGGAGTCTCTGCGATGGTATAATTTGTGACTTCTTTAAATTGAGGGAGAAGCCCAGTTTGTGAAGGGAGTGGCACATGTGATTTAGCTGGATCTGAGCTTGTTCCGAAGAAACAGCCCTGATCAACCAATCGTCCAGGTAGGGGTAGACGTGAATACCTTCCCTCCTTAGACTTGCCGCCACTACCGACATTAACTTGGTGAAGACCCTCGGGGCGGAGGTCAGCCCAAATGGCAGCACTCGAAATTGATAGTGAGAGTTGCCAATTGCGAACCTCAGGTATTTCCTGTGTTTGAGATGGATAGGCACATGGAAATAAGCATCCTGAAGGTCCAGAGATACCAACCAGTCCTGGAACTGAAGGGCCTGGAGGATCTGAGAAAGAGTGACCATCTTGAATTTGTCTTTCCTGAGGAATTTGTTCAATTCTCGCAAGTCCAAGATGGGTCTCAGTCCTCCGTCTTTTTTTGGAATGAGAAAGTAAGGGGAGTACCAGCCCTTGTTCCTCTCCGCTACAGGTACTGGTTCTATGGCATCTTTCTCTAGCAGGTCCAAAATTTCCTGCAAGAGGAGCGGATCTGGAGCTTTCTGAGAGCTGATCCCCGGTGGATGACTGAGGTATGCGTAGGAAAGGCAGGCAGTAACCTTGGGCAACTGTTTCCAATGCCCAAGCATCTGACGTGATAGCCTGCCATACCGCCAGATGTTGAGTCAACCTGCCTCCTACAGGTGTCCTGTGAGGGAAGTCCTCAGAGTGGTTTTGGGGCGGCTGATGCAGATGCCAATGGTAAAGAGGCACCTGCTGTTGCTGCGGCTTTTGAATATCTACCCCGTCCACCTCGGGTAGTTCTTTGTCCCCTTTGAGCCGGTCGCCCTCTACCTCTTCCGAATGTGGAGTAGAAGCGAAAGGACTTGCCCCTCGCAGAGGTTCCTGTGGGACGAAAAGGTGTCTGACGGATTGCAGCGCCTAGGGATTTTGCTGCTGCTTTTGAAGTTTGCAGTTTCTCTAAACTGTCATCCGCCTTTATCCCGAACAAAGAAGAGCCATCGATTGGCATGTTCAAGAGCCTGGCTTGCACATCTGGGGCAAAACCAGACTTTCTCAACCAAGCGAATCTCCTGGTTGTTGTACTTGCCGCCATTGCTCTGCTGATACTGTCAGCCGAATCAATGCCCGTCTGGAGGGATTCGCACATAGCGTCTTTACCGTCCTGTATGATATTCAGGAACGCCTCTCTTTCTTCTCCCTCCGGGATGCAGTCAGCCGCTGTAGAAGCACACTCCCAAAGTGTATGGCTGAATCTAGCAAGGGTGCAAGTAGCATTAACAGATTTTAACGCCATGCTACATGCCGAAAAAACTTTCTTTGCAATAGCATCATATTTTTTATCGTCCCTGTCCTGTGGGACGGTAGGATAAGCCGTCTTGACATCGGTAGAAGATGCTGCCTGTACCACCAGACTTTCTGGGGATGGGTGTTTTGACAAAAACTCTGGGTCTGTAGAGGATACCCTGTATTTTGTAGACAGTTTTTTATTTACTGCCGGGACGACATCTGGGGTTTCCCAGTTCGTCATAATCTTCCTCTGAAGAGCTTTATGAAAAGGCACCACAGGATCCTCCTGTGGGCCTTTGTCAAGAATATCTGTGAGGTCATCTTGTTGGAAAGATTGTGAAGGTGCAGACCACCCCATAAACTCTGTGATCCTGGCCATTAAGGCTCTATAGGGGGTTTCAGCATGCTCCCCCGGGTCTGGCCTAGCAAACTCCACCTCAGGGGAAGTGTCTAACCCACTTGCCTCATGTAAGGAATCATGAAGATCCTTTAACCTGCGTTCTTCAGAGGAAAATTCCTCTCTAATTGGGGTTACAGGTCCCTGCAACTCAAATGTGTCTTCCTGTTCAGACAACTCACCCTCTTCCATAATTGAGGACATAGTTCTCAATTGTTCTGAACTCATAAAGGGTGTAAACCCCATTTCCAAGGCAGAGGGTGCCGAACTTGTCATAATCAGCCTTGAAAACGTCAATGTCGTCGACGTCGAAGGCTTCGAGCATGGCGTCGAAAACAAAGGCGGAGGCCTCGATGACCTCGACAGAATTGGGATTCTGCTCGACAATCTCGAAGCCATCGTCATCGAGGACCTGGGGATAGTCACTGGGTGTGTCGTAACCGTGACTTTTCTTGGCGTCGACGCCGGTGTCGAAGCTGGCGTCGAGTCGACAGACCCGTGTGTCGAAGGTCCCTTTGACAACGGCGTCGAAGACACCGACCTCGGCGTCGACGGAACCTTCGTCGTCGACAGAACCTTCGAGGAAGGTTTGGAGGTCATAGTCCTACTCGAGGGTTCGAGACGCGCTCGAGAGGTTTCCTTCGCCGGGTACTGCGACTCGCGGCGTTTTTGACCTTCGGGTCTTTCGACCAGAGCATTGCTCTCGGCAGTCTTCGAGGGGGTCGAGGCCGCTTTCTCGAAGACGCTCATCATATTTTTGCGGAATTCCTCCCATTCAGCCCGGGAACTATGTTTTGTGGGGCAAGGGATTCTCTTTGGCGAAACAGAGGAAGAGGGCGAAGGGGATCTTCGACGTCTCCTCTTCGAGTGCTTCGATCTCGAGGAGTGATGGGACCCACTCCGAGACCTGGAGCGCGAATGGTGACGAGGAGACGAATGTCTCGACTTCGTCGACGAAGAAGAAGCTTTAAAAGTCTTACCTTTCTCCAGCTTCCCCCTACACTCCTTCAGGGCCTTAGCTGTCATGGACATACAGTCCTCGCACTCCGAACAATGGTGTTCAGCTCCCAAACACCACAGACAAACTCTGTGAGGGTCAGTCAGCGACATCTTTTTCCCACAATCTCTGCATTTTTTGAAGCCGGATCGAGGAGTTGTCGGTTCCGACGAAGAAGCCATCGAGTACGGATCGAATAACTCGAGGTAAATAGGTTTAACCTGACAAAACTGAGCAACGGTATTCCGAGGCACTGAATAAGCGCGGAAAAACGGAACTGAACAACGGACGCTGCGCGCGGCCTTTATAGGCAGGATGACGTCGACGTCGATACGGCGGCTGTCGAGGGACATCGACTCGGAGGACGTCAACGCGCAGCGCCCTCTAGAGAAAAAAACTTTCCGAGGCCAGCAGAGCTGGAAGGAGATATCTAAGATGAGGAATACGTCGGAGGACACAATCCCTTCGAAACACAACGCCAAAAAGGACCTGGTCAAAAGGGCCACACACAGCGATCTCCAAGTTGGGGACACAGTGTTAGTAAAAACTAGAAACCAGAAAGGGAAGATGTCACTCCCATACGAGTCGGAACCGTGGACTGTCTCCCATCAAGAGCATGGCCTCTTGTCAGCTACCCGAGAGCACGAGTCGGTGTCGAGAAACGGCTCGCATTTTCAGAAAGTCCCACCAACTCTATGAGAGGAAAGCAAGGCAGACAGCAATCCCGGGGAGGACCAGCCACCACAGACAGACAACCCAAGAGAAGGCCTGGCGGAAGAAATAACCACAGCATCCTGACTGCAATGAAGAAGGAAACAGTGACGCACATCATACTCCCCACCGAGAATGCACTCCGAAAACTACCAGTGCCATCGACGAGGCCAACTACGTACGACCGAGCTGTGGGACTGAGAGCCAGCCCCGGCTGGGAAAATGAGACGTCGTTCCAATGGCAGCTTTTTTGAACAGTTACTAATGGTGTACATGTTTGAATATTTATCCAAAAGTTGATGAGGGATGCGATATCCACGTGACCGCGGTCACGTGGACAACGAAATAAAGAGGAGCGTGGAGCCCGCCAAAAGGCAGTTCCCGCTCTGGTCACCACCCAGCCGGTGTCTGTGTCTCTGGCTGCGCAGCGCGCGCGCCCTGTGGGTAGGCCCGGCCCCCGTCATACCATAGTGCGGACGACAGCAGAGGGGACATCGGTGCAAGCAGTAAGCCGGACTGCGGGCAACAGGTGAGGGGGTGGAGGTGGTGCCGATAGGCACTCGTCCACGCGCAGAGTGTAGCCTCCCCACCAGCTCTGTGCGGGTTGCGAGGGAGACCGTGTTGGGCCAGATCCCCATCCCCCGTTTAACATGGCCCGGGAACACCCAGAGGGACAGGGATCCTGGGCCAGCCCCATCTGGTTCATAGGGGGAGAAAGAAGGGGGCAGCGTGGTGCTCAGGAGCATTCCCCCTGGCTGAGCGTGCTGACTGGAACCCGGCAGCCATCATACGTGTGCCACTAAGGTGCTAGAGATTCCAGGGGGCCAGCGAGAAGGCAGCAATAGACAAACCCAGGTACTCCCAACGGCTACTGGAACACCTCAAGAGTCCTTGTGAGCACTCCCATGCAGGAGTGTAGAGACTGTAACTTGGAAAGATGCCGGTCATTTTGCCCAGACAGGAGAATCCCATATACTGCAACACTTCTGCCAGGTCTTACTGCACACCAGGAAAATCCTCCTGGTGGCACGCAAGAAAGCCGTTTGGTGCCCCCAACCTTGAATCAGTACCAGGTTGTGTCGTGCCATGCAGCAATAAGCCCCCAGCATTGGCAGCACGGGTGGCATAAGACTCACAATCTACCCACGCCACAGCACCATTTTACGGGGAGGGCAACCAGTGATTGGGTGCGACTGGACCCCAGCACGGAACACTAAGGGTCACTGGCAAGTGGGACAAGGGAGACCTGAGGCAACAAAGGGGTGTGGAGAACAAGAGCGAGGACAATGCATAGAGGGCATACTGGGTCCGGGCCATCGCCAGGGAAACACACTGACTGAGCCTGGAAGTGAGGCGTTGCCCTCGCCGGAAGAGCTAGGAAACCCCGGGTACCCCGGTGCCGCAAGGAGCAGTGGAACGGAGACTGAAGGAGACCGTCCCAGACTTGCCCGGAGCTGAGGCGAATTTACAGAATTAGGGTTCCACTGGGTCATGCCCATGACAACGCAGACATAATTGTGGAAAATACAGGGGTTCTCAGACCACGTGTGGCCCCGGTGGACAGGCGGACCCGCCAAGGGTCCGGGGCAAAGACAAGGAGGTTCCAGTGATAGCCAGAGGATACGCCAACCATTGAGGCACACCACGGGAGCACCCAGTGGTGGCCACTGGATACACTGACCATTGAAGCATACTGCTTGAGGCCAAGCTGGGGAAGAACCAGAGGTTGTGGAGGCATAGCAGTGGGATGCAGGAGGGAATACAGGGCCTGCAGTGTTTCTGGAGGGACCAGGCTGAAGGCGAGAGAGGAAGCCACCCAGCCAGAGTAGAGATGGCACATCGACACCGGCATTGACCAGAGATGACCTCAAGGACATCCTCCAAGAAATCAAGGCGATACGGATGGACATTCAAGCCTCGATATGCGACCTGAAGTGCCGCGTAGAAAAATTGGAGGACAAGATGGAAGGAATGCACTGTCCTTTGAGCAGGGGGAAGTTGATTACCGAGTGATCAGCGGACAGGAGGCACACCAGGTCTTCCAAGTCCTCAAAGGAGGGGACCCCGCACAGGAGCACGGGGGCCAGGGGGAGTCGGCAGTCAAATCGATGGAGCAGCGTAGACTGGACGGGCCGCATAGCACAAAGATGATGATGCAGGGCAGCAGGAAATTTAAAAAACTCACAGCCCTCCGCAGAGGAACTCCGGGGACTCACGAAGAGTGGTTAGTGATTTTTTAAATCAAAATACATGAGCGAGTTAAGGTGTTGTGTGGGAGATGTAGGGGGAGGCATGGTGGTTATGGAAACAATGGCCTGAGCGAGCACTCATCCCTGGTGGCCCATCACATGGAGGGCGTCTCGGAGGGTAGGATAGTCACAGTTAGAGGCAGGGTGTCGGGCTGAGGTTCTGAAGTTGGGGACGTTGAATGTTAAGGGCCTAAACTCTCCCACCAAGCGCTCACTGCTGGAGAGAGAAATGCGGAATCAAGACCTGGACATCTTGCTGGTACAAGAGACAAGGACGGTCGAAGGGGAGGAGAGACGTATCCCAGAGTCCCACGGTGGGCAGACTTTCTGGGCCCTCCAAGAAAGAGGGTTTAGGTGTCCTCTTCAATTGAAGAATGAAAGTGGTCGACCTAGTGGTTTGGAAAAGAACTGATGGTAGGGCCCTGGTGATCTCGGGGTCGATTAAGGGCTTTAGCCTGTCCATTGTCTATGTATGCATTGCCCGAACTCAGGCCAAATGCAGTTCCTACGAGAAACTATGGGCGTAATATTAGATAGAGCAGAGGGCTTACTCCTGGTTGGGGGAGACTAACATGTGGGCGGATAGGGGGATGGACCATAGTAGTAGGCAGGTAATTCTGGGAAGTGGGGAAAGGCGAGCAGAGGAAGGATTGTTGACTACATTTCAGATTAGGGTCAGGACGGGTGGTGGGAATTACACCCGGTGGAGAAGGACTTTTTTTCTCCTCTGTCCATGGATCTCGGACGTGGATAGACTACTGGTTTATACACCAGCGGCATGTCAGTAGGGTTCTAAACAGCGACCATGTCCCAATCAGTCGGTCATATCACAATATGGATGAGTTGGCCACGACCCTGACAGGCCTGAGACCACGGGAGTCCTTGTGGCGATGTAATGATACCCTCCTAAAGGACGCTGTGTTTGCAGAAGAGATGAGGGCAGCAATTGAGGACTTCCCCCCCGATATACCGACATGGGGTAATTGGAGAAGGGGATGGTTTGGGATGCGGCAAAGGCTACACGGCGGGGGCTTCTCATCCAAGAGTGTGCTTCCAAGAAGAGGGTTAGAACTCTGTTAGCTGGGAAACTCCAGGATGAGATATGCGTCTTGGAGAGGATGTAAGGGAAGGGGGAAAGAGGGTTGAAGACCTTAAGTCGGCGAAGGAGAAGCGTAGAGAACTGAGAGACCTAGAGATGGTCAAGGTGCTGGCCAGCCTGCAGTTCCTGAAACAGAGATATTACGAAAAGGGAGACAAGGCAGATGCACTGTTGGCGGCCAGGCTTCTGGGCCAAAGAGCTGAGAGATGGGTGTCAGGGATGGAGGGGGCTGCTTCGCTCTCAGGCAGGGGAGGAGGCCCAAGAATTTGCAGCGTTTTCCGAGAATTTGTATGGGAGAGAGTGTGAGGGGTGGGGTGAGGAGTTACACAAATATTTGGTCAGGGTTCCCTTGCCTAGCCTTCAAATTAGTGAAAGTAGTGAACTGGAAAAGCAAATTACTCATGATACAGTGTTTTATGGCCACAGGGAGGGCTCCCCCATCCTTTGGGAAGGCACTCATAACAGTCATCCCGAAGACCTTTAGGGATCTGGAGAATTGTTAGTATTATCGTTCGACCGATCTCCCTGCTTAATGTTGATGCTAAAATTTTTACCAGGGTGCTTGCCACGCGTATGGAGGCCCTTATGCCGAAAATGATCCACTCTGACCAGGTGGGGTTAATCCAGGGTAGGCAGAGAGTGGACACCCTGCACAAAATGCTACATTTAATAGGGGCTACAGCGAGAAGCTAGGGGAACCCAGTGCTGGTGGCCTTGGATGTCGAGAAGTCCTTCGACCATGTGGACTGGGGCTTACTCCACGGGGTAGTGAAGAAATTTGGATTTGTAGAGGGAATGCAGAGGAGGATACAGGCACTCTACTCTTAACGATGGAGGTACTGGCAGAATATTTGAGGCTGGCACCACAGGTCGAGGGTATCACGGTGGGTGGTAGAGAGTTCAAACTGTGGCTGTATGCAGATGATGTGATGCGCCACCTGGTGAACCTGGGGGCACGGGGGGTCTGTCCCAGTGGCCTTGGGTATAATTGAGGAGTATCAGAGGTTCTCAGGTTTTGAAGGTCAACAGAGATAAGTCTGATATTCCCCTTTCCTGCAGATGGGGTTAAGGATGTAGATCCGCTCTGGCCCCTCTCTGGGACTGCAGATCCAACCAGAAGGTCTCAAATACCTTGCTATCAATATAGTTAGACTAGGAGAAGATCTGGGCATGGCTAATTACCCCCTCTTTGAAAAGGGGTTCACAGAGATGATCATGTGGGGGAGGGGGCAGCTCTCCTGGATGGGGAGGTTCAATGCAGTGAAGATGAACCTTCTCCCGAGGGTATTAGATCTGTTTCAAATGTTGCCTATCAGGTCCCCGGAAGCACTCCTGAGGGAAGCAAAGCTACGCATCTTGAAGTTCCTCTGGCAGGGGTGGAAGCCCAGGGTGGGATATGGGACGCTAATATTGCCAAAGGACAGGGGATGAGTGGGGCTCCCAGACTTGTTAACATATTACAGGGTGGCACAACTTAGGGCCCTGGTCCTGCACATAAGGGAAGACCTGGTTCACCCCACATCTGAAAGAACTTAGACTGCACAAAAGGAAACTTGAAAGCCAATGGCGCAACTCCCCTACAGAAGAGAACAAATCACAACTCAAACTTTGTGCAAACAATTACAAAAAAGAAATTCTACTCACAAAAAAGAAACTATTCAATGAAAGAATCGAAAAATCGAGCTCCAACACCAGAGAACTATTTGCTATACTAAGGGAATTAGAATCCCCTATACCCCCACCAGACAATATAATTAAGGATAAAGCATGGTGCACCAGCGTCCAAAACGCCCTAACTAATAAAATCAAAAGTCTCCAAACCAAAATCGCTCTGAAAAAAGACTCTCTCACCACCAATGAAGCATCTCCCAGCAACCACGACAAAACAGCCAACCGTCCAGGCCATAATCTCTTCAGATTTACCAAAATATCTATCCCAGAAACAGAAAAAATTATAGCCTCACTTAAACCATCTAACTGCAAAGGCGACAACTGCCCTCCCCAAATAATCAAGGATGCTGCTAGGGATCTAGCCCCCTTCATAACCAAGCTGATCAACGCATCCTTCTCCTCCAACACCATACCAAGCAACCTCAAAGAATCTTGGGTCCTGCCTCTCCTCAAGAAGCAAACCCTAGACCCCGCCATTCCCACCAATTACAGGCCCATCACCACGGTGCCATTCCTGTTAAAGATAATAGATAGAGTAGCATACCTGCAGATTCAGCAATATCTTGAAACTCACAAACTACTAGGCACCCACCAATCAGGCTTCAGACCGAAGCACGGCACCGAGACAGCCTTAATCGATCTTAAAACCCAGATCAATGAGATTAACGACAAAGGGAACACTGCCATGTTACTACTCCTCGATCTGTCGGCAGCATTTGACCTGGTGGATCACGCAGTCCTGTGCGAACACCTGGCCTCAGCAGCCCACTTCTCGAAAGAGGCCATAGCCTGGATCCAATCATTCCTGGACAACCGAACTATGAGGGTCTTCTCCACCCTAGCCTCAGCAGACCCCATTAAAATAACCTGTGGGGTGCCCCAAGGCTCCTGCGTCTCTCCCACCCTCTACAACATCTTTACCAAGCCCCTATTTGACAAGTTGGACAGACTGGGTGTCTCATATACCAATTATGCAGATGACACCCAGATCCTCATACCCCTCTCAGGCAACTACGCTTCAGATACGGCCTTGGTAAACAAAATATATCTCATCATTCAGGCATGGATGGCCACACACGGTCTATGTCTAAATGATGAGAAAACCGAAATCCTGCTCCTCGGATCCAATACCAATCTCAAAAAACTCAGTTCCAACTATAAGGCCTTCAACATTGATGGCAATACCATCACAGTGGCCAAAACAGTGAAAACATTAGGCTTTCACCTTGATGCAACCATGTCACTAAAAAAACAAGTCAACTCACTAGCATCCTCCACCGCCTACACATGCAAGCTAATTAGGGCAAGTAGAGCCTTCCTCACCCAAGCTAGCTGCATCATCATAGCCAACGCCCTAATACTATCCAGACTGGATTATTGCAACGCCATGTACCTAGGAGCCAACAAATGCATAACCAACAAACTACAGACACTACAAAACAACGCTCTCAGAACAGCCCTCAACCTACCCTCTAAGGAACACATCTCCAACAAAAGAAGAGAACACAAATGGCTTAAAATCCATGACCGCATCTCCCTCAAAACGGCATCACTCACCCACAAATGCTTAAACAACGCAGCCCCCCCCTATCTCGCATCCAGAATAAAGAAAAAAACGTCCACCCGCCCCACCAGATCGATCAATTCCTACTGCCTGCAGGTACCCAATTTCAGACAAAAGAAAACCGGCGGCAGCAGCTTCCCTGTCCTGGCAGCCCAACACTGGAACGTCCTCCCACTCCACATTAGGACTGACCAATCCTACTATAGCTTCAGGCGAAACACCCTCACTTGGCTGCGGGCCAATGATCCTCACGACTAACCCTGCCATCTAATCTGATCATGCCAGTGCTATAACCTGGCTACCATGCACAGCCTTAAATTTGTAAATATGTAAATGCAACCGAACTGCCCCTACGCACAGTATTAATATGTAAATTTGTAAGCCTTCGCTCAACTATATGTATATATGCACATCCCACACAATGTAACTGTAAATGCAATGCACTTTTTCTCATGCCTATCTTATTCTGTAACCAAGTTTTTAAGTAATCCTATCTTCCTGACCTCTGTTGCGCCCTGTTACCTCTGGGTTTTGCGCGCTATACTAAATAAATAAATAAATAAACAAACAAACAAACTCAGAGAGGCAATGGGTATTCTTGGAGAACCAGTATGTGCTCCCGGCAACAGTGGGGGAATGGCTCTGGGTCCCGAGGAATAGACTCCCTAGGCGCAAGCGAGAGCATCCTATCCTGGGGGTCCACTAGGAGGTTTTGGGCATAGGTGGGAAGAAGGAAGGGATTACTACTTGGCCCTCCCCCATGAGCCATATCTGGGCTGCGCCAGTGAGAGATGCGATACCAGAGGTTGAACGATACCAGTCATGGTTTGAAGGTGGACTTGCTAGGGTAGGTCAGTTGTGGAAAGGAGGGGACTTCATTAGCATTCAGGACCTGGTAAAGGCGCTTGAGAATACTCCTGTACCTCTGGGTAGAGGGAGCCTTCACAGCAGAAAAGTGGAAAGATTGCATTCATAGGGAACTCACGCCAGTCGAAAAGGTTCTCGATGGACATATGGAAATGAAGGGCCTTATTTTACGTCTTTATGTAGCCCTCCTGGAACCAAAGGTGGGGGCCATGTCTGGGCTTTGTGCTCGGTGGGAGAAGGACCTGGGAGTGGAGGTGGGAGAGCACCTCTGGCAGCTGATGTGCAGGAAGGCTTTTAAAACATCCATAGCGTGTCAGTACAAGCTCCATGCAGTGAAGCTGCTACATCAGTGGCAATATGATCCGATGCGCTTGTCCAAAATGTTTACCACAGTCGACCCCCACTTCTGGCATACTTGCGGGACCAGGGCAGATTACTAGCACATGTGGTGGGGCTGCCCCAGGGTGCAGGTGTATTGGACAGAGGTCCTAGGCTGGATCAAGGAGGCGTGGGGGAGGGGATTGTAAGCTCGATCCCTTGTTGGTGCCGTTTGTGTTAGAGTGGTGTGAGGATCAGTGGCTTCCCCTCACACCACTGTACACTTCCTCCTCTTGGCGGCACACGCCTGCCGCGCTAGATATTGGAAAAGAACGATCCTTCCCACAGTGAAAGAGTGGTCTAATACAGCAAAAAACATTTATGCAATGGAAAGGATCATAGCAGAAAATCACGGGGGAAGTGCACCCATAGAAATGGAATGGCTCCAATTTTGGAATGTGTTTGGGTAAGGGGGAGGAAGGTGGTTGCTTTACAAAGAGATTGTCGGCTCAGCCCAAGAGACTTAACGGTAGGGGTGCATCGTGGACAATGATATAAGGTAAAATATGGGTATATGGACCACTGGACAATTACTGATCTACAAGTAAAATGTCTGTTATATTAAGTTGCCAAAGGTAGCGTTTAGATGAAATCATGGGGGGTGGGGAGGCGTTTTGGGGGGATAAGGAGTTTCACAGGGTATTTGTAGAGGACATGTTCCTCATGTGGTTATTTCCCCCCCCCCCACCCCCCCCCCGAGAGCCATCACTGTTTAAAACCAATCCAAATTTTTGATTTACAAAAAAATTTTAAAAAAAATAAAACGCATGTGGTTACCATGCTCTAAGGAGGTGGATAGACTAAATGAGCTCCTTTCAAACCATTTTTAATCTGGTTTACAGATACTCAGAATAGCGATCTGCAGACGCAGACGCATTGGCCCAAAAGAAGCAAGATCACATTTCTCCAGCTCCGTTTCATCAGGTGGCAGTGTATCCATTTCTGAGTGGGGAAGAGTCAAAATTCCTTATGTCATGGATTGTGCTGGGATGTGGACCTAAATATCAGTCTCTGGCAACCAGGCACTCTCCACCAGGGGTCTCAGACACAATGGATGGTCTGCTTTGTACTATTCGACTGAAGAAAATGGTACATGGCAAAAGAAGCATTTACAACTCAGAAAGGCCTTAAACTCTTCCATGAAACAAGCCTTTCCTCCTCAAGTTGGCAACATCTCTAATAGTAGCATACCTCAATACTGAACTCCAATTTGTACATGACTGTTCTTATAAATACTTCAAATTATCAATTTTACTACAAGTGGATTGTCATGAATGTACTGCTTTGTTTATTACACATGAAATACGGTGCCTGGTCTTGCAGAAACAGACCTTTCATCCCTCCTTACCCAATTCCCACCAACTGACATTCAATTCACCCCTGCCCAAAATCTTCTTTACAGGCTGAACCATTAAAAATGGCAATAAGGGGATTCCAAGATGGCCGCCGACGTGTGAGAATGCACAGTCCTTTGCTCCTCACAGAGGATGATGAAGCAGGCCCTCGGCCGTCTAAAAGTAGAAACTAGCCCCGGTGCAAACGCAGGCAAAAAAAGATACCTTGATCTGTCAAGCAAAAAATGGGGGGGGGGGGGGGGGAGTTTCCACAATCCTATTCGGGGGACACCTTCAGTGACACACTTGGATTGGTGAGGTTGCCGTGTCAACCCTTCGTCTATTGTCCAGTTTCAAGTCCTCTGGGTGTGTGGCTGTTGAGTTTCTCCACTCAGCCCCCCAATATTAATTTATTTTGCCCAGAGTCTAGAGATCACTGTGGGTTCCTACAACCTGGGTGAGGGGCGAATAGTCCAGCAGTGGCCTTACTTTCTGGGCCTGGACCCAATGAGTGGGACTTGTCAGTGGTGTTCTGTGCACTGGGGGGGCTGGGAGGGGGTGATGGGATGTGCTGGGGCTGAAGGTGGCTTGCCATATGAGGGGGCGGGGGTCGGAAGGTGCAGGAGGAGGGTGTGCCGGGGCTCCTGGTGAATTGCCATAGGAGGGCTGGCGAGCTCCTCTTGCTCTGGTTCTGTCCCCTGTTGCGGTGTACACCTCTCAAGGTGTACACCTTGAGATCAATAGGAAGCAAACACAGGGGAAAAGAAAGACTCACCAAACCCCTACACTGGCTGATAAAATATCAGGTAGCGGTTGGAACTGGTAGGCCAAACAAGCAAGGCGAGAATGCAGAGGCCCTCCAAATGCCAGGGGAAGATCCCCCCCCCTGTCTAAAAACAAACCGCGGGCCACCACACAAGAGGTGCAACTGGAACGCTGATGGCGACAATACCCGGAACCACCCCACCCGGAGGACGTTGAAGAGCACCCGCAGACCACGAGTAAAGCAATGGCCCTGAACGAGGAGGACCTCCTGTAATGTCTCAGGGGAATGGAAGACAAGATGACAAATGCCTTCCAAGAGCAATTCACAAAAATGAAAGAAGATATACAGAGCTTCCGGAAAGAAGCCAGAAGAGAAACGGTCTAGGGGTGAGAGTGGACACTGCAGAGCGGGGCCTGGTGGAGGTATCCGAGGATGTCAGACAGAATGGCGAACTACTCAAGCAAGTAGCCAGAGCTACCCACAACCTAGAACTACAGGTTGAGGACCTGGAGATCTGCTCTTGCATGTCGAATATCCATGTGAAAGGGCTCAGTGAAGCAGACACAGACCCCGACACACAAGGAGGGAAACCCAGCAGCAAAATTTGAAGGTGACTCTAGGAGGATAGAGGAGAAATGGGGCATGGAATACATAAGGGGGAGTAGTGCAGCCCCAATAGGGAGAAACCCGGGGTTATACCAGGGCAGTGACCTCAGGCTAGAATCTCCGGGAAGCTCCTAGGAGCAGCAGCCTTGACCGGGGTGGGTGGGGGTTCTGAGAGGGGAGTTTGGGGGGGGGGGGAAGGGATATCAGGGGAAGCCTACACCCAGAGGAAGTTTAAGATAACAGTTTTAAAGTGGAGGTCTTCAAGAGTCTGAGGGGAAGGAGAAATGGGAGAGTTTCTTAGAGCCATATTAGAAGAGACGAAACCCACCATAAATGTCTTCATGAATGGGTCCAACTAGTATGGAAGCACCAACAGAGATCCCATGGCATTGGTAGTACTGTCACATAATGTAAGGGGACTAAATACCCCCACCAAATGTAAAAAAGTGGAGGGATAGATAAGCCGCTTTTCAGCAGACATAATAATGCTCCAGGAAACACATAAAGAAATCTGACAAACACAAATTCAGGCTCTGCCGCTTCTCGCAAATACACCAGGCCAACGCACAGACGAGGAGGGGGGGCGCGGTGAGGTGATGATAGCACTTAAGGACTTACTCCAAGCACAGGTAATACACAAACTAGCAGACCGCCAAGGGAGGTATCTTTATGTCCTAATACAGATGGGAGAGAGGAAATTGACCGTGGGTACGGTTTACGCACCTAACGCGGGGCAGGGCACCTTTCTCGTGAAGCACTTTTGAAGCTTGAGAAATTTGCAGAGGGACAATCCTCTCGGGGATTTCAATTTAGCACAGGACCCGACAATAGATAGGAGCGGAGCGAGTCAAAGTAGGGGCACGCCCCAGACCAATTTACTGAAGGAATGTATGGATAACCTGACTATTAGACATCTGGCATACTGTGAAAGGCAGGGAAACAGGATACACTTGCTTCTCCCATGTATATCAGACCCAGTCAAGAATAGATTACATATGGGCATCAGCGACACTACTGAGAGAAGTACAGTACATACACCTAGGGGAAATAACACTCTCAGACCATGCCCACCTGGTGATGAGACTAAAGAGGTGGGGCCCATGCAGGGGGCTATGGAGCTGGTCCTTTCCCCGGGAAATAGTAACAGAGACAACACATAATGAACAGCTGGGAGACAAAATAGAGGACTACTTCTTGCATAATGACAACCCAAACAGTACACAAGAAGGAATCTGGGAAGCATTCAAGGCAGCAATAAGGTGGTATGGGGGGAGCACAGAAGCCAAAGCAGAGAATAAACGAATGAAAGATACAAAAGACAACTCTACCTTCTGCGCACACAGAAGGCCAAAATGGCCCTCCTACATATCAGGCAAAAACACTATATAAGCGCCAACAAAGCAGATCGGCTCTTAGCCAGGCAAGTGAGGAAGCCAAGCGCAGGGTGAAAGCTATTACACAATCAGACGGACGACTAGCTACGGACACAGAGATGATAGTGCAGTCATTTAAGAGCTTCTATAAGGCCTTGCACTCATCGGACTCCCCTGACTATACTGCGGTCAAGAACTACTTCAGGGACATAATGAGGAGACTTGCACCCCTCGACAGCAAAAAGCTAGATAAAGACATTACTGAGGAAGAAGTAGTCAGAAATAAAAAAAATTTAAAAAACGGCCACGCAACAAAACCTCAGGGCCGAATGGATTCTCTGCAAGTTTTTATCAAACGTTTAGCAAACAACTGAGCCCTAGATTGGTGCGTCTCTTCAACACAATAGGGTAAAGCGAAAAGGTGATGGCCTTTGCGGCAGAGGTAAAAGTCGTGGTATTTGGTAAACCAAACAAAGACCTAAGACAATGTGGTTCCTACCACCCCATTGCATTAACAAATTTAGATGCCAAGATATACACAGGGGTATTAGCAGCCAGGCTGACGCCCCTCTTGCTGAGTCTGATAGGTATGGACCAAACAGGTTTTTATAAGGGGAAGGCAGACCTGTGACAACACTAGGAAGGTGATACGCCCGATAGAGAAAGCGGACATCCGACAGATACAAGCAGTATTAATTTAACTTAATGTCGAAAAGGCTTTTGACAGTGTGGAATGGCCATTTTCATTTGAAACCATGTAATGTATTGGGATAGACAGACTTTTTGAGCAAAGTGAAGGCCAATTATATAAACCCATCGATGCGCATCTCAATAAATGGCCAATTATCAGAGTCGGTGCTAATCACAAGAGGGATGAGGCAGGGATGCCCCCATCTCCGCTCTTGTATGCAATATATCTAGACCCCCCATCGGAATCCATCTGAAATAACCCAGCTATTCAGGGCATTAAATTTGGTGAGGAAGAACATAAAACAGCGAACTTCGCTGACATGTTGACACCGACAGAGCCTGAATGCTCTATCCATGTTCTGAACTAGACAACATGGAGCAAGTGGCGGGTCTGAAGGTTAACAAGACTAAATCGCAACTACTAAAGTTAGGTCCTGCGAAAACACAGAGGGCAGAACCCTCTGAGATCTCATGCTTTAAAGAGGCAGCGAGTGCCATCACATACCTGGCGGTAAAATTAACATCTTCAATCCTGAGCATGTACGGTGCAAACTACCCAAAACTATTAACTAAAATAAAGTCAGACCTGATCCAATGGACGCCCCTATTAATCTCATGGCTGGGCAGAATTGCCACAATAAAAATGACGATACTGCCCAAACTATTATACCATTTCAAAACTCTACCCATTAGAATCCCACAAACATTCCTCAGATCGGCCAACAAACTGATAACGCAATTTATTTGGCAGAACAAGCGGCCAAGGGTAGGCCTGGAGACCCTGATTGCCCCAAGACAGAAAGGGGGGTTGGGGCTACCAAATTTAACCAAGTATTACAAAGCAGCCCAGCTACGAGTGCCCCGGAAATGGCTGTTGAACGACACAGCTAAACTCTGGGGCAGAATGGACAGGGCAGTTGCTAGAACCCAGTTGAGAGGTCTCCTGTGGCTAGAAAAACAGGATAGAGCCTGTAACATCTCCCATAGTCAAGTTATGTTTGTAATACGTGAAATATGGGACCGCCATATCTCTCAAGGGCTTCTCACCACACACCCGGCACCCTTTACCCCGTTATTTGAAAATCCACAATTCTCCCCAGGAACAAAACAACACTTCTTTCTACACTGGTGAGAAGCTGGATGTGAAAAGGTTGAAGATATGATGAGCACAGGGAAAGTTATGACCTTCAAGGAATGCTAGAAGCAGATAGGTCTCACAAAAAAAGACAAATTAGGCTATTATCAACGGAGACATTGGCTGAACCAAGGATGAAGCAGGCATGAAGCAGGCGTCCTCTAGAGAACTTACCCTCTTCGCCAAATTCATAACTACGCACACAGGAGATAAACTATTAGTCTCAAAACTGTTCACAATCTTGGTAGAGGAGCACAAGAAATGCACACAGACTTACATGCAAAGGTGGGTGAAGACGCTAGGTCAGGAAATCCCGCTCAAACACTGGGAAACCCTCTGGAGGAACATACTGAAACTCCCAAGATCTATCCAAGTCAGGGAAGCCTGGGACAGAATTATGGTCCAATGGCACTACATCCCGGAAAAATAATTTACCCAGGAGTGGCACAGGAATGCTGGAAAGGATGCACAGGGAGAGGTGACTGGACACAAGTATGGTGGAACTGCCCAATCTTGGGTTTGTTTTGGGGACAGCTCACAGGTCAAATACATAAGATGGTGGGTGCCCCCCCCTTCCTAGTCCCCAAGGGAGTGGATGGGTGGTCTTTTTGACCCAGAATTCCAACAGTCTCTGACGTCCCAGTAGAAAGCATGCATGATTCTGGTAATAGCTGCATGGTTGGTTCTAGTGAAAAACTGGAAGCAGAAAACACCACCCTCAAACATAGAATGGCTTCACAAAATATGGAACATGGTAACAATGGAGTGGGTGACATACGTTATAAAAGAAAAATGCATGTTAGTATTTGCATTTTATAAACATTTTCTACAAAGTATAATAGACATTTCATTTTTTTTTACCCTCATATTTAGTTCACAAACCAGTGTACTGTGCATTGTGAGCAGTTTCTGTGTTTGTTTTTCTAATCCTTGGGTCTGGGGGAAAAAAAATCCTTGTCGGATTAAAAAAAAAAACTTAATTTGTTATGCTACAAACTATTTGTTTGTTTTCTTTGAGTGTTTCCTTGTTCTTTCTGCTTAATGTTATGTTTGTTACCTTGTTGCTGATTTTTAACAACAGCTAGATACCTGTTGGAGTATTCTAACTGTGCATTTATTGTTACGGTTCTGCGGTATTCATTTATCTGTGTCCTTGTTATACAGTGTTGGGCAGTTACATACCTGATGGTGTATTCTAACTGTTTGTACTTTTTCACTTTGTTTTTTGGTAATGTAGAAGTACTCATTAGTTATTAAACTTTGGCTTCAAGAAGATTAAATACGCATTTGTAAAATTAGCTGGTAATCTCTGCTTTAGAGTAATGGTGGTATCATTACATTCCACCCATCCACATTTCTTTTTAATGTATGCAGTGTAGTGACCTGCATTGGTTGTCGCTCCTGCATGGTAGATTATACCTACTGTTGTAAAGGTTTTCTTTCCAAGTGACACTTGACCGTGTGTGACTCCAGGCAGCTTGCAGTGGTTTTGGTACCATCTGCTTTATAATGTAGCAGCATAAGTATTATGTACCTACTATGTGTTTGTATTAATAAGGTAGACCGATTGTCTGAATTACACATAGTACATAATCTGCCATGGTTTGCATTCTGTACAAAATGCTGAAATGGAATGGAATCACAATTAGGTATGGATACTGAAGGCAAGCGTCCCCAACCAGCACGATCCTCCCCGCAATGAGAGACAATGAAGGACTCTCCCAAATCGGGAATAAAGCCAAGACAGAGTGTGGGTGAGCTTAAATGGGAGTTTATCAATCAGAATAGGGCATGCAAAGAACTCTGCAAACTCCGAGAGCGCTCTGACAATAGCAAAGACAGGCGTATATATTTACAAAAAACGTCATAGGAACCTACATACTATAGGGGGCACAAGTTCGATGGGATTGGGTGGCGATGACTAACTATAGGTGCTGCTGCGATGCGGTTGGCTTTGGCTGGAAGACGTCACTGGTCAGCCTCGTGGGTTGGGCTGGGCCTGGCAGGTTGGCTGAGTTCATCCGGGCGGTGTTGTTGTGCCATCGCGGCCAGTGTCAGAGATGAATGTCTTTTCCTGACTTATTTGCCCTAGGCCATGCACACCGCAGTCATTCAGTCATTGCAATATTATCTTCTTTAGTAAATCTTCCAATAGGTTATTCTACAGGTTAATGCAACACAGGAGGAATGCACCTTGTGAGGGGTCTGATGGTAATACGTCAGGACATGGTTACCAGTGTCCTGTTGACCGGGGCCATAGGTCGAGGTGCTAAGCTTCAGGGCCTGGGACGGGCGGTACAGGTCTTTCTGTCTTGTTAGAAGTTGTTATGGATGTGCCGCTGTGTGTTGTCAAAGTGTTGGGTGTCCTGATTGCACAGGGCCATAGGTCTAAGATGATCCGGTGGGTTATGGGGTTTACGAGGGGGCGCCTTTGGAAGTGTGTGTTCAGGCAGAGGTTTACTGCTGTGCTGTAAATAATGCAGGTGGCGGGCCGCGGCCTTGGGTGCTGCAGAGGGGGCTACAAATCTTTGAAGCGGCTCCAGTCTGGTTGGGGGAGGTGGAGTAGCGCAGCGCGGGCCTCTGCTCTCATGTCTTGGCAGCCTTCGCAGGGTGGGAGGGGGAATGGCCTTGCACGTATTCACAAAGGTATCTCCCTCGTGTGTTGCCGACTTTAGGTAAAAACATCAAACATTTGAACACTCTATAATACTTATTCAAATCACTTTAAACCATGCATTTAAACTTGCTGGATGTGTCTCGATTATACCCAGTCTGAGCACCATATTCGTACACTATGTTTTAACAGCTACAGTATTTAGTTACATGCATATACATTTGCAGTAAGTGAGGTAGTAGTCGGGTTGGTGGAGTACATAGAAAATGACCCGCCACTGTACGTGACGGTGGTGGCACATAAGGGGCTTAGACATACACACATGACAAGTGCATTCTCGCGCATCCTTCACATGAGTCCATAGTATGGTTACATTCGTCTTCTCGTGTACTCTAGCAGCATTAGCTTGGTTATGGCGCAAAACCATGGAGGGTAGGTTTCCCAGTGATACACGTAACAAATAGATCCCTGGAGCGCTCCTTTATTATTAGCACCCAACTGCAATGGAGTGGGCTCGCCATTGCTTATATCATGGAAGCATGCTTTCTTATGTTTATACATTTTACAAGCTTTTGTAATATAAGAGATTTTGTGGAGAAAAGCATACTTTGCAAGTGGTCTTGGCATTAATATGTAGAGACTTTCTGCCATCTGAGGACCATTTTACTGTTCTTTTCATTGCCCAGGCCTGCTGGCCGGGTCATGCTGGGAGCGATGATACACTGCGGAAGGTGAACTGTTACAATGTTAGTGTATTACGCTAGCTCATGTCCGTCTTGTTCGTGGGAACGGGCTCGCAGCGGATCTGCCAGGGTGCCGCGGCGACAGGGATAACTGAGACTTTCCGAAGGTGGGGGCCGCGCTACAGTGCGCTGAGCTCACACCATTTTTAGTAGACAAAATGGTTTCTGAGGCCTAGCTAAATTCTATACATGCGGGCAATGTCTACAGCAGGTGAGCCATCCACCACCTGGGCCCTGGTGGTAAGGAAGGGACGCCCGATGAGCCATGGCCCTTGCCTGGGGTGGAGGTGTAAGGCAAGGGGGGGTCTTTTGGACCACTCCTCCCCTACAATACATACACAAATCGGTCATTTGGGATTTGTTCCTGTACCACATTGCTACAGAGAGTGCATGTACGTTTCTACATGTATGAAATCTGGAAGATTTCAATTATAGGTATGCTTTTGTTTTCCAGTACTTGTAGTAAGTACATTAGACATTCTTGTGGATCTTCCTGTGAGTTTATAGTGAATTTCACTATTCCAGCACAGTAGTCCAATTCTTGTCTTATTCCGTGAACACTGTACGTGTTGTCAGGATTGTTTGTTGCATTTCTATGAAGGACTAACATTTGTAAACACAATTGGTCTGTTCTGTGTAAGTAAATGTTGTTAACAATTGGTGGCAATTGCAATAGAATATTTATTGCTACATTTGCATAGCAATTTACACCACTTTCATTTGCAAATTTGAATGGACCAGCTAGTTCTGCATCAGCGATTTTTTCAGAGTTTGTCTTCCTTCTTTGAAGAAGTACCTGGTTTACTTTCTCTAATAGGTTCTTCTTTCCTTGTGGTACTTGAGGAACCTTTACCTTCCTTTGTTTTCTTTGAAGGATTTGCTGTGAGATTCTGTTGCACTTCGGTTTCAATAAGTTTTCTTTTACCACGTTTTACTTTTTCTGGAACAGGATATTGTTTGAGATGGGGCCTGTACAGTGAACGTAGTTTATTGTATTCTAAAATGCAAGGAATATCAGCGTTCACTTTACTTGCATCAAAGTTGATTAGAAATAGACCGTCAAGTGTTCGTAAGTGTGATAGTGCTACGTAGCTCATGCCTTCTTTAAAGACTGTTTCCTATATCTATCAATGCTTTGTCTAGGGTAAGACCTTGGAATTTATGAATGGTGACTGCATATGCAAGAGTTGGAGAAAATTGTTCTCTACGTACATACATGACTTTGAATAGCAGGAATCGAGCAGTTGAGTGCCCTATCCTTTTCACTTCTGAAAGTTTGCGAATATTGACAAACTGAATGTTGGAGTCACGTGGGTATGACTGAAAGCCAACAACTGTACTCAGTGCTCCATTCACTAGCCCTTGCTCTATGTCCAGGTTACGTTTAAGCATTACTCTACAATTTAAGGATAATTTAAATATTT
Organism: Ambystoma mexicanum; assembly: GCF_040938575.1. Classification (NCBI taxonomy): domain Eukaryota; kingdom Metazoa; phylum Chordata; class Amphibia; order Caudata; family Ambystomatidae; genus Ambystoma; species Ambystoma mexicanum. Next base: position 1,351,107,813 of record NC_090934.1, on the reverse strand, counting down.
TTTTCCAACCCAGCTGTGTTGGAGATTGAATTTTCTAAGCTATTTAGTCTTGTTGTGGCTTGCTCACACATGGGTAGTGTCATGCCATGTATGTCTAGTTTGTCTGTGGCGCAAATTTCCATTATTGGTTGCATTTCTTTATTTAACATTGTTTCGTTGAATTTGAAACAGCTGAGGGAGTTGGCATTAAGGCCATACAATCGACATTTTTGTGCGCTAATTGTTCCATAACATCAGTAGAACATGCATTATCGCCATAAAGTGCATGAATGTGCCGGTTTCTCAATATTGCTTGTTCTTCTTGAGATAGTACACCAACTCTAATATTTTTTAGGATGTTGGCATAAGCGAGATGCGCAGATTGCTGCATGTTTCTGTTAATTCTCTGTATTGGAAATGTTGCCAAAGGTTGACATTTCCTCTGCTGCCAACTGTTTTGCGGCAGAGTTTGTGTCCTAAGGTTTTATAAATAGGTTCCCCTTTCACTGGTGTCAATTGTAGAAGATCTCCAAAAACGATAATGCGTTTCCCTGCAAAGAGTTCTTCGTAGTTTGTTTTAAGTACTTCTTGCAATCTGAGGTGAATCAAAGCTAACATTAGGTTGAAGACCATGCTCACTTCATCTATTAGTAGCATTTTCATTTGCTTTAATACTCTGCGTAGTTCCATTGCAGCTTCTGCAGAAAGTTTGTAATGGTCCAATTTGTTTTGGTGTTCTACTGGAAGAAGTAGTAATCGGTGTAAAGTGACACCGCCTATGTTGTAGGCAGCGAAACCATGGGGGCAGTTACAACCGATGACAATTTGTTTTTTGTCAATTGCTGAAGGAACTGGCTGATGATTTTGATTAAGAATGTTTTTCCTGACCCAGCTTCACCACTGATGTACAGTAGTATTGGTTTGTAATTTTGGCAGGTACATTCTTTATTTTCGTGCTGTACACCATGTAGTATTTGTTTTGTTACGTCTTCAAAAATGGTGCGCTGATCTTTAAGTTTTGTTTGTTGTACAGTTAAGTCTTCTATATTTTCTTGATAATGACACATGGTGTTTTCCACTTGACTCATAGCTAATTCTGCCTCATTTGTTACTAGTGGCTGTCCTAGTGCTTCTTGGCTTCCTGTTACCGAAGGTTGACTACTGTCGGAAGAGTCCTTATCGAGCTGGGCATGAAGTTCTTCTTCGTGTTGCTGTTCATTGTGCAACATTGTTTTGTACTGCGTAAAGTTCACATCGGTGATAGCGCTTTCATTTGCTTTGAAAGCATCTTCATAGCAGTCATAGTTATCTAGTATCTCTTCCTCTTTTCTCCATGGTTTAAAAAGTTGTAGCAGAGACATGTGATATAGTTCTTTCTGTTGAGGAGTTTTTAATGACAATTTAACATGATTTATTAAGCTACGTTTGGCAAGTTTAACTAAGCTACCTTCACAATCTGTGACTCTATCTGCCTTTGTTTTCAACGGGTTTTATATTATTTTTGTATGCAAAGTTTTGAGCTATGTGGTATAGACACATGTTTTCCAAAGACATACTCCTGTTCGGATAGTATGTGTCCAGTGAATTGTTTTTTAAAATGTCTTCGCTGTTGGGATCATTTCTGGCAATTGTATCTATGTCCTCATATGATTTCAGAACTCTTTTTTTACATTTAGCAGGACCAAGACTTAGCCATACTATGTTGTCTGATTTTCCATACAAAGCAGTACCGGTTAAACGATCTGCCGCTTCATTCTCTATGAGAGAGCATTTTTTTGCCTAGACTGTACAATTTCTGAGATAGTGTTTTGTCTGATGATAGGTAATTCCAGAGGTCTTGAAGCTCTGTTTTTTCTGCTTCTGTTAAGTAGGCTGTAACATATCGTACAACAGCAGTGGAACTGTCTGCAATGTACTGCACATTTATGTTTGCATTCCATAAGCGGGCAATGATTGCATTGTAATCATTGATGTATTTTGATTCTTCTTTTCTTTTTATGTAATATGTGTTCTTAGGTGATTTACATTTAACACTATGTCGAACTGAAGACATGAAGTTGTTCACTTCACCTGTTTCTGTAACTGGTCTAGGGAAACCAAAGCGGCATTTGGTGTAGAATTTCCCTTTCTTTTTGTATTTGCAACGACAATATTTGCCACATTTGTGTCTTTGAAATTGTAAAATCTGCCTATGCAGGTCAATATGTGTCCGTTGTGAAGGTATTTCACAAGTGACATTTTTGGATGAACTGCAAAACAGTGGCATCAGTGTCGTGACCAAATTTAGGTGCACCTTTGATCCATAACAGCATGTGAATATGTGGTGCTCTGCTCGCTTGGTATTCTTTTCTCCAAAGGAAGTGTTGCACTTCTCCGAGGGGAGGAACAGTTTTATTGCAAATAAAGTGTAGCATAGCAATGAAACGATGATGGAAATATCTTGACATATTAACTGGATCTAGAGAGCAAAGTTCTCCAGGTGTTAATAAATGAATGTCGGTTTTGTTGTTGTTTGATATGCGTAGGAACTCATGTAAATCTTCCCATGCATATTCTGCACAAGTTAGTGTAACAAACCAAGTTGCTGGTCCAAGGTTTCTGATCATACAACGTACGTCTCTGTGCAGTCGGAACCAGTATTCTTTTGTACCACGCATGTTTGCAAACAAATTTGTTATATTTGATTGTGAAACCTCTTCTTTTTCTTGTACTTTTTGTATTAATTGCATAGCTGACATATTTTGAAAGTGGGTTCCAGATTTCAACATGTGTGCAACTCCGTAAAATAGGGTTGTTAGTTCACTTTCAAAGAGTAGGTGGAATATGTATTCTACATTGGGCCTCATTACGACCCTGGCGGAGTGGGTTTACCCCAGCGTTATTCGCGGCGGACCCGTCCGCCCTACTACGAGTTCCCGTAGCGCCATGGAACGTTTTCCGCCTGTTTTTTCCGGGCGGAGAAATCCATGGCGCTACGGGACCTTGATGTTAATTACGCCACCGTATTTTGCGGTGGTGCAATTAACGCCTTCCCCACTCCCATTATACCCTATGGGGCAAAAATGGGAATGGGGAAGGGTAAAATGGGGGATGGGGATTTACCGCCCCGCCAAGGTCGGCATGGGGCGGAAAATCCGCCATCCTCCATGGCGCTATCGGCAGCTTTCCGCCGTGCTCCGCGGTGCATTTAGCACCGCGATTTCCGCCAGGGTCGTAATGAGGGCCATTGTGTCTAAACCTGGGATCTTACGAATACATTCGTAATGAGCGGTATTCTGATGCTGTAATTTGAGTGGGTCCATCATCGTATCTTCCATCTTTGCCAACAGGAAATAGCAGTGTGGAAAAGAACATGCTTCTATACTTTTTCCCATATGCTCATTGGTGAACCTTTGGTTTGTCGCATTTGGTAAGTTTCTAGTGCATCATCTATGCTTCCATTGGAATGCAATGGATGAATTGTGTACTGGTCCAAAAGAGTGGATACTGCAGCAGGATCCAGAAGTTCGAATTGTCCAGTTTCTGTTGCCTCTTCAATTATTTCAATTGTTTCCCTTAAGCTTTCTTCAATATTTATTTCCTTGTAGTATTCGTTATTGTCTTTTAGATATTGCAAAGCTTCTCCAACTTTATGTAAGTCCACCAGTTGTTGCCAATTTTTTTTGTCTTTTGTTGGTACACCATTTACCAAGCCAATTAAAGAATGCTCTATTGAACGTTGCACTCCTAGAGTGTGTACATTTTCTGTTAGATCTAATGGCAAGTAAACTACTTTGCCACTAATGCCTTTCACTAATTCAGAGGGAGGTAATATTGCTGTTTTTGGATGAAGGCGTATAATTGCTTGAAACGGGTGAACTCTTTGAATTATGATGCTCTCATACAAATTGAGTTGTTGCAGGCTTTTTGGTAGTGGGAACAATTCCAAATTACTTGTGATAGCACGTGAAGGAGTTTGGTTGATTTAAAGCCCCTAGATATGTTCATTATAAAACAATCTTTATAGGTTAACTCCAAACATTGGGTGTCAAAGCTATTAAAGTTGACGGCAACAGCAATCGTTTCTTCGTAGTAATCTTGCAACAATGAGCTCCCCTTGCTTCTGGTGGATCATATGAGGGGGTAGAGCCTATAGGAAGTCTCTCTTTTCTATGCCAATGGAACAAGCACTCCTCACATTGTGATCTTCTGTGATGTGACCGCAGGGATCTTTCACTGCTTTCCCCTTATAGGGATGACTGTTCACCAAAAATTGTCGAGCCATCCTACTTTGAGGAGATCAGGATGGCCCGTTCGTAGCAGAATCTCAAGCCAAAGGTGAAGGTCCATCTATATCCTATCTTTTGTGAATTCAGGACATCTGTCGGCAGCTTCAGGTCTCGTCTCCTTGCCCAATATCAGAATGACCTATCCCATGTACTAATTTTCTGCTGACCTTAAACAACTGATATCATTCGTTCTTTGGTGCTAAAGTTGTTGACAATTATCTTGAGGGACTGCATTGGGATCCTTCTTGATGGAGCCTATCCTCTGGGTTCTTTAGATATAGATATTTGTTAAGTCACTCTCCTTCAGAAGAGGCACACATAATTCTTGACAAACTATTACAGAACTCTGCCACCTACTTCATGCATTTAATGCCAATGCTTTCTCTCTGCAACTTAACTTCCTAATCGTCATATTTGTTTTTTAATTCTTACTATTGAGAAGGATTCCACCTCCGTGGTGGCAGAACATACGTTCTCTTGTATATTGGTTATATCATTTTCTCAGGCAAGGATATTGGAATCAATAGCATCTATTTCCGTTTTTGTTTTCATTTATATCAAGTGTGAGGCTTATCTTGAGAGCAGTCTATTCTGTTATTTATATTTAACATCTTCCTTAAGTGTTTTGGGTGCTTCGTCAAATATTTGATGCATTAATGAGTCTCCAGCACTTACTGTTTGGCATTCTCCGACATGGTACCATCTCGGAATAGTTCATCTTCTGCCACATGGACTTCCATTTTCATTCTGGAGACAAGTAGGACCACTATGTTGTTGGCTCTAAAGTCCTGGGATGTACTCATACTCTTTCCCTTTCTAGAAATCCTACCTATTCCTCAGGTGGAAGTGCCCTCAGGGTTCACCTCCACTGCAGGATCTGGGCTCAAACACACTTGTGGACCTTCTTGTCAATTTCGCACTTTGCCAGTTGAAACTATAAAGTGGCAGCTGTCTGTAATTGAACACACCTTCATAAATGTAACAGAGCTGTAATTGGACTCACAGAAGGTGTCAACCACCCCCCCCCCCAACAGTGAAGGAACTCCCACTTGCCTATCCAATAGTATGTTATCTCCAAGTCAAGAGTTGTTTGCGTAATCAGCACGCCCCCCGCTCCCCCACTGAAAGCTATAATAGCATCAAACAGGGCTTCTTCAAGTAGCCCCTGTTCATTACAGGGGTTCCCATCTCCAGTGGCAGCCACACCCAACTATTGACTTGGTGTGGCTAAACAATGTGGTTTTCAAGCTGCATTGATCCTACCAAGTATGAGCACAGACCAGCATAGACTTTACCCTGCATTTCAATGTCACAACCCGGGATGACATCCTTCTCCTGCAGGACACACTGTGTAGGTCTTCAGGTGTAAGTCAGATCAGTCATAGTCATGCTGTGCGTTGCTCTGTTCTTGGGGGGACTGGTGGCTAGGATCTAAGCCCCTTTACTCATACTTCCCAGAAGGCTCCACTTTGGCTGGCCACCTCCAGCCCCAATACAGATCCTCAGGTCCGCCCACTTAAGTGCAATCCACCATTTTGTTTACCAAGTTGTGCCGGAGCCACCAAGGATGCACTTGTAATTTTGTATTCCGTTACTCAACTTTTTCCTGATTAGTTCTAATCTGAAGCCTCACACAAAAATGTGATTGATGTACACCTGAAGGCTCCCAATTGTATCAAGATTAGGGAACCCCGAGTACCCCCTTTTGTCCTGTGTCAGTATTCTCAAACAATTAGTAGTACACTGCTAATGTTTGTTATGGTATAAATGGTACACAGTGTGTGTCTTTACAGTGCACACTATTAAAAGTACAGTACAGTGTACAACAGTCAGACCTCGTCTGCCTACATACGGGTGAACATGAAGTATATGAAAATATACAGGAAGGTTTTCTCTCCCAACTTCATGGTTGTCAGGAAGGTAGGGGAACCAGCCAGTGATGGACAAACTGGTTGACCAAGATATAGACTTACTAGCTGATAAACCTGGCATTGCCATATATATTTATTTTTCTGACTAAGCCCTGGAGTTGAGTCAGCTCAGAATCCTTGTTTGATGACTCGCATCACAGCGGGGGGATTAGGGGGATCTGGGTGTATTGGGACTTTAACTAGGAATACACATCCCAACCCAAAGCCAGGATACATACCCACAATGTCGGCCTGTGGACTCTCCCAGTGATCTGGTGCATAACTGAATGCTTAAATGAATGCATCCTTAGGATTAGAGGCAGAGTTTCTCTCCTTAGGTCGACATCTCTCAGACAGAAAGACTGCACCACCACCAATGCTGGAACCAGTGCCTGAAGCATCACAAGGACACCTCATATAAAGAAAGTGCAGACGCTCTGCAGATTTTCTGCCCGCCCCTAAACCAGTCTCTCTGCAGGTATCTGCACCCAACAGAGGCTGTGGAACCAAAAAAGGACCATACATCATTGCCTTCTTCCCTTGAATCAATGGGACAACCAAGTGGCCAGCTCTAGCGACTCCCTGATCTGCAAGATCTTCCAGTATGTGACCTTGTAGGAAACATGAGACACTGAGGAGATGACAAAGCCCAGAGAGCACTGTTAAACGACAGACCAACCAGTCTAGAGTTACTACATGTACATATTACAATTGAGAAAGGGTCTCTACAAAAACATACCCGAGAATGGTACATTTGCTTAACTACGTACCCAGGGGTTCCTGGTTCGACTGGTCCAAACAGAATTGCTGAGCCCAGTCAGTTCCAACATTCCTAAGCATCAGCAGACCTGTTCCTTCTTTGACCTCTATGGTTGCCCTCCAGCATCTGGGGGTCCTCAGCATTGCTGGAACCACCACCAGAATCCCAAGAAACTAAAGAAGGTGCCCTTGGGTAACTAGAGATGCCCTGGAGCTTGAAACTGACATTTCATCAGAAAGAGCCAATGCTTTCCGACTGCAAGAGTCTCACAGGCTAACATTGGCCTATATTTAACATTGGGATGACTGTAGCATTAGGACCTGCATACGCCACAACCGATCGGCTGCAGGTTTTATTCCTCATTGGAATGAGCATGTATTGGTTAAGGCGACAATGCGTGATAGGAATTGCCAACAGCCTAGAAAATTGTCTAGGTTCAAACATTAGTGACCTTGGAGGTGCCAGAGGCTGTTTTATCACCTTAAAGCCTTTTAAGCAGTATACATACCTGCTAAATCATATAAACATTCTTAAGTATGTGCAACAGCAGAAAAAGTACATAAAAGACTAACCCTGTGCGGACATTGCTTCACTTGAACTAATAGTTTGTTATAATTTATTTCTGGTGCCCCCTTCGCTCTGGAAAAATGTGTCTTGGATGCTTGACCACAACTACTCTAAGTGAGCTAAGGACACTGCAAAGTACAACCAGGTTTCTTAGAACAGGTTGGTGATTGGGGTTACTGAACACAGGCTACAGGAGATTACTGATGGTAGGACATACTGGATTTTTTTTTCTTCAAATTTGAGTTTATTAAGAATTTCAAAAGCATAGAAAAAGGCATTACACAATAGTATTACAGATCCAACAAAGTGGCATATAAACAATCCGAACATTTCGCCCATAAAAATATGTACTTAACTTAATCAAAGTAATTTTCTCCCTCTCACCCCACCCTTCCCGGAACACTCTCTCCTGCCTCAATCACTGATGTACATATTCGAAAACGACTCGATTGGTGCACAGTGCAATTTCTATAGCAACTGTATTAGATTTTGTTGCCCCGTACGGCTTCCTCAGGGCCGTGATGTAGGTCTTTTCCAACATGATGGTTCAGTATACTCGCGTTGGGGAAGTGGGTATAGTTATCTATTCCCTCTTCGTGTTCTGGCTATTAGTCTCAGACATATATTTGCGCACAAAGTCTCCCCACAGAGTGTCACATTGCGCATATTTTGCATGTAGGGTTGAGGTTATTTTTTCCATAACACAAATATTCAATGCTACATTCATCCATTCACCCTTGCCAGGTGTACTTTCAGATTTCCACTTCATTACTAAGGCGGCGCGTGCTGCTAACAAAAGGTGAGTTGCCAGGCCCTTGATTCTCTTCTGTTAGTCTTCAGATTGTTCGAACCCAATGAGAATAAGAAAGGGGTCTGCAGTCCTCTGAATTCCATCCAGGTCTCTGATCCACCCCGAGACTTCATCCCAATAAATTCTGTTCCGGGGTCAGCCCCACCACATGTGCCAGTAGTCGGCTGTTTCACCACATTTACGCCAGCACAACAGGCTCAGAGCCTGGAACATTCTGGAGAGCATGAGGGGGGCATATTGCCATCTGTGTAACAGTTTGATCACATGGAGTTTATATTGACTGGATATGGAAACCTGGGGGGCGGCCCTGCACATCCTTCCCCACATGTCCGGGTCAAGTTCTTCACCCAGATCCCTCTCCCATCTACTCCTCAGAGGCAACATGGAGCCCTTCTCAGCTTCGATCAGTTCCCTATACATAGCAGATATCAAACCTTTCATTTCCGTTCGGGAATTCTACAGCTTCTCAAAGGGACTAAGTTCTCTACTTGTGTTATCCTTCCATTTTCCCTTTGTCAGAATACCCTTGATCTGCAAAAACTGGAAGACTGGCAGGGGCCCAAGGCCTCTCCCAATTCCGAAATTGTGACGAAGGAGCCATTCTTCCATAACTGACCCACCCTCTCCAACCCAGCCTCAAACCAGGGTTGGTATCTCTCTAAATTGGGGATACCTTCTCTGATGCCGGGGGCCCATAGATGGCCGAGGGGAGACGGCCATGAAATAACTCCTTGCATGTCACTTTTCTCCCACCATATTTCCCAGATAGCGCCCAATTTCGGGTGATCCCTCAGTCTCAGCAACAATTTATTTCTTTGTACCCATAGCCATTCAGCAACGGTTGCTGGGGTCAAATAGTGATTGTCCAATGCAATCCATTTGGGTTCCTTGTGAATCCGCAATTGGGGAATCAGGATTCGCAGTTGGGCAGCTTGATAATATTTCCTCAGGTCTGGCAGTCCCATCCTCCCTTATATTTAGGTAATGCCAGAGTGTCATAAGCAACTCTCACTCTTTGTCCCTGCCAGAATAACCGTAGAATAGTTTTTTTTTTACTTCATCAAAAAATAGTTTCGGCATTAGAATAGGCAGCATCTGAAAGGGGTAGAGGAAACGGGGGAGGCATACCATTTTAATCACATTAAGCCTTCCCTAACCAAGATATCGTCAGCTTTTCCCATTTTACGAGATCAGCATGAAACCCTATGAGGAGGGGGGGAAATTGGCTTTGTAAAGTTTATTCATGTTCCTTGTGACCTGTATGCCCAGATATTTTAGCTTGATGTTTTCCACTAGGAGACCTAGCAGGGAGAATCTATCTATATCTTCCTGTGAGTTCATGCAGGGGGAATAAAATCGATTTGGCTTCACTAATTTTGAAGCCCGAGAGTTTCCCATATTCTTTGATTAGTTGAATTGCTCTAGGTATAGAGGATGTGGGATTCGAAATATGCAGAAGTAGGTCATCTGCATATAGAGCCACCTTGTACTCCATCGCTCCTAATTGATGTTCCTCTGCCTGATGATTATCCCGTAATGTCTGGGCTAAGGTTTCTAGTGAGAGCGCAAACAGTATTGCCGAAAGAGGGTATCCCTGTCGTGTTTCCTGCCAAGTTCAAACCAGCAGGAGTATTCTCAGTTTACGAAAACTGACGCTTTAGGGGAGGTGGGGGCGGGGGGGTGTATAAACTGCCTGAATACCTCCCCTGAATTTCAGGCCTAGCCCTACTTTGGAGGACTGCCATCAGAAAGCCCCATTCAACTCTGTCCAAGGCTTTCTCCGAGTCAACCGACAGCAGGGCAGGGTCATTAATCATGTTTTGGGATGCGTTAATCAAGTGTAGGGTCTTTGTCATAGTGTCGGCTCCCTGTATACTTAATATGAAATCAACCTGGTCAGCTTGTATTGGGCGTGGCATGAATGTCTCTAGTCGGGCCGCAAGGATTCTGTTATATATCTTGGCGTCCATATTTAAACAGAGATGTAGGACAATATGAGCCACATTGCTTAGGGTCCCTTCCCTCTTTGGGAATTACGGATACAAGAGCCTGAACAAATGAGTCTGGGGCTCTCCCAGTATTAAGAATCTCGTTGAAGAGTTCCACCATACAAGGGAGGAGGGATGGGAGGAAGAATTTGTAGAATCCAGCGGGGTAGCCGTCCTCCCTGGGAGCTTTGCCCAGTGACAACCTCTTAACCGCATTCTTAACTTCTTCGTCAGTTATCGGGCCCTCATTTGTCACCTGAGAGTTTTGGCATTTTAACAGTGGACAAGTAGTCCTCATTCCCCCATCAAGCCAGGCTGTACCTCCGATCTGAACAGGGCTTCATAGAATGTGGCAAAGGCTTTGGGGATTTCCGCATTTTTTGCAGTCTGGGAGTTCTCCCAGTTCTCCATTTCTAAAACTTTTCGCTCTGCTCGTTGGTCACGTAACCTGGCTGCCAACAGCGCATCCGCCTTATGCCCTTTTTCATAAAACTTCTGTCTTAGGAGCTGTAACTTACGGACCATCAGTCCGTGTTCTAGGAGACAGAGTTTGTCCCTTTTCCTTTTCGCCTCCAAAACCCTATCTGCTCTCCCACTCTCATCCCTCCTCACCTCCTGATCTAAAAGGCAAATCTCCCTCCTAAATTTATTTTCAACCAGGCTTCTTTCCCTCTTCTTGCTCGAGCCTTCTCCAATCAGGACACAGCGCCAAGTCGCCTTCCCCACCTCCCACACTTAATTTAGAAACCCCCCCAGCATTATTTATCTTAAAGTATTCATTGATCTCCTTTTCCATCTCTGTCTTAAAGACAGGATCTTTCCAGAGTGTCGTTACATCGCCATCGACCCCCCTTTGTGGTTAAGTTATCCGAGTTCACATCGGTCGTGACCATATCGTGGTCAGACTAGGTGATCGGAACAATCTCCGATCTTGTTGTGGTGTTAAATAGCTCCTCCGACAGGTGTATATATATATATATAATCAATCCTAGTGAACATATTGTGGGGGGCAGAATAGAAGGTGTAGCCCTGCTCGTCGGGATGGAGCTCCCGCCATGTGCCTCGTAGTCTGTATATGTGTAACATGTTTACGACCTCTGTGCGGCCTCCCTCAGCTGGCTCTCTCGAGTCAGGATTGCCTGCTTTCCTAGCCAGACTGGGGTCCGCCCATAAATTAAAGTCACCTCCAAGGAGGACATGACCAGTGGCCTCCAGCATGATTTTTGGTACTGTTTTAGCCAGAAACCGGGATTGTCCTGAGTTGGGGGGGGGGGGGGGGGGGGAGTATACTGTGGCAAGTATCGTTCACTTTTCCTATAGAGCCTGCCATCAGTAAAGCACACCCTTCTACATCTGCCCACGTCTTGGTGGTCGTGAAGCCCAGTCCTTTTCTAATGAGTATCCCTACCCCTCCTTTTCTTAGAGGCCCAGATCCCCAAAACTCAGACCCGTTCGTGCCCCTAGGAGGCTTCATTCTTCCTCTGTGGCATATTTCGTTTCTTGTAAGAGGAGGACATCAAGTCTAGCCCTGCAAAATTCCCGGCATTCCAACCAAGAGATCTTTGGTGAGTTGAGACCTTTAACATTTAATGTTCCTACCCTAAGGAGGCCTCTCATCTGCGGGTCCGTATTAACCGCCATTTATGATCACACATGTCAAGTGACCTCTCAACAGAGATCTGCAACCTAACAGACTTTTAACCCACCATGCATGTACCAATTCATGTCTTATTGAGGATTCTGTTCCTAACCCACCCCCCTACTGCCCAACCTCTCCCCCTCCCTCAACCCACCCCCATTCTCCATTCCCAGTTTATGGCGTCCAACCAGAATCAGTTGAAAAAGCGATTCAGTGTCAGACCACCAGTGGAGACCATTACCTCACAGTCCCATCTCTCAGAACATCTTCAGTAACATTTGAGCCCCCCATTTCCCGTTCCCTCCCCCAACCCAGGTCAAAACATTAACTCTTAGAAGAAATTTAAAACTTATTTCCTCACATAAATTCACCCTCAGTAAGGCACACATCCCTCAGCAAGGAACGATCAGGCAAATAGAGTCCTCCCTGCGCCTGGGTCGGGCCATGAAGGACCCGTCAGCGGTAGGGAACTTCAGGAGATCCACTGAAGTGTCTGCCAGTCTCAATTATTGCCCTCAGGTGAAACGTTGCCTTTGACTCGTCTCCTCCTTGTCCCTTGGAGATGCCATTGTCTTCCACTTTGTCCTGCTTCTTCTTGGTTTCCACCATCTGCACGGGACTCCAAAAGTTCTGATGTACAGGTGCGGATCTCTTTTTCGGATGTCAGCCGCACTTTCTTGCCTCCATGTTCAAAAGAGGGAGAAGGGGTAAGCCCATCTATATCGGATCCTGCTTTCCTTGAGCCATTTCTTGAGGGGACCGCACATTTGCCTCAAGGCCAGGGTCAAGGAAGATAGGTCTTGGAAGATAGTGACTTGTGCCCCTCCGAGGGTGATCGATCCACTAGCCATGGCCTTCTCCAAGATCCTCGCCTTATCCTGGTGAAAGCAAGCAAGGACCGATCTCGGTCCACCTGTTGGACCGCCCGCCCTGTATATCCTCTCCGTCTTTGGCTCATCGGCAACCAATAGCTTAATTATTTCTTTTTTTTCTTTTATTTGTTTATATTGTAAGAAAACACATTTTACAAATGAGGTGAATGAGTCTTTCTTGGTTATGTGGAGTGTAAAACTTCTTGATTTTGTGCTTGTGGAGAAGAAGTGACTGGGGCTTTTCCCTCTAGTTCGAGGCTCTGCAGGAATTTAGCTGTGGCTATGGTCAAAGATAAATTCTCACCACTCCAGTCCAGTTCCACCATGCTTCTTCGGTTAATGTCAGATGTTGAAGCTTGTGTGGTTGAAGATGGGTAGATCTGAGTTGAGCAGTCTCTGGGTATAACATAAGAAGATGGCGCACTGTTTGGATGGAGTTTGAGTTCTTGCAAAAGCGACATGTGTTGCACTTAGATTGTCTTCGAAAGTGCAACACTTCATTTGTTTTCAGAAGATTGAGACAAGCCCTCAGGAATGTTGTTCGAAGCCTTTAGTCCGGGAATTTCTTTAAATATTTTCAAACCTCATTCACTTTTTTTGTGTCCCATGTGAGATCTATGGAAGACTTATACTCCTTAGCTCGGTCGAGTGTGACAATCCAATTCCAAGTCTTCAGTTTTCCTTTGACTTTATCAGGGATAAATTGGAGGGAGCTGCCAATTTTTTCCAAGAAGTCTAGACTGTTTTTGAGCCAAACTGTTAGGATCCTACTTTTTCCGTTGGTCAATTCGTTGTAAAGTATGTCGAGTATTTTTGGTCTTGGCTTTCTCAAGATGTTACCCAGGAAAAGCATTGCGTTTCTCTCGACCACCGATTTCAAAGATGGTAAGCACAGTTCTCTTCGAATTGCAGCCATAGGTGTTGAACTTGGAAATCTCCAAACATGCCGCCAAAATAGGCCTTCATGTTTTATCCATAATGTGGGAGGTATTTGGGGCATAGCCACGGTGCCGTATGTTATTGCCGGTATGGCTTTTGTTTTGAAGCTTAATTATACTTAGCTTAATTATATCATGGATCGTCTTCCTGAGGTCTCCTTCTGTTTCACCTTTGTGTTCCAGTATGCCAAAAAAAGCACAGATTATTAATGCCTCTCACGATTTTCCAAATTGTCAATTTTGAGACAATTCTTCCACCCTCTGCTCTATTTCAGCTATTCGGAGTTCCATTTGGGTTTCGAGAGGGTCTATGGTGGCTTGATTATTCTCTACTCCATCAAGTCTCTCTTCGATCTTATCCATTCGCTGTGTGATCTTGTCAATCTTCCCGCCTATGTTGGCTCCCATGTTCTTTATCTTGCTCAGGAGTGCAGCAATATCTCCTTTGGTGGCTGCCGATTCCGTTCCAGAGACCTCCATGATCGGGGTACCAGTGTTCTCAACAACAGGAGGGAATGAGTGTAGGCAACTTTTGCTAACTTCAGTTTTATGTCCATATACACAGAGGCGGCTCTTCCCCTGCTCTCTTAGTTATACTGTTCCGTGGCGAGAGGGGTTGTCAAAGGTACAAATAGGGGTGGTAGTTTTTGATTCACAAGGAGGCGGTGATCTGAATCTAGCAGTTTCACTTAGAGGGGTTGGTAGTGGGTCCACTAGGTGTTTGGAGTCCGGGGTCTGTAAAGGGGTCCCAGAGTCCAATGAGGGTAAACAGGTGGGTTTCAATGCAGCCTGCCGGTGGAAGGAGGGCACATGCCCTGTTTCCGGGGGCCCAACCCTTCAGGAGAGAAGGGAGCTCATTTTCATCATGTATGGATGGCGAGTGTGGTCCCAATGTGGCCTCGACGTGATCACAAGATTGGGGTGAGCGAGCACTTACCAGGTGCTGGTTTTATTTTATGCCTGAGGGTGTCTGCTTAAACTGTACGTGGTAATGCTCCCTCCCTAGACACCACGCTGAGGGAGGGCGCACTCTCCTGGGGCCTACTTCCATAATTACTTTTCTTCATGCAGGTCTCTATTTGCCCATTTGCCTACTATGGCTTGTGGGGTGGCCCTTTTATTTGACACTTGATGTGTCTTACAAGGTCTAAAGGGTCTGAGTCAGGCGATTCCAAAATGGTTCCAGGAGTGTATCTTAATACAACTCGTGTCACTTGCCTTCTCCTCCGATTTACTCTGTTTCGCACCTTTCAATTCAAAGGTGCACGCTCTGGTCAGTACTAGTCAGGCAATCGTATGGTCTGGGATCCCACAATCCATAGTGAGTCCTTGTGGAGGACACCCTCCGTTCCGCACTTCAAATGATTCAGGGCCAAGCAGTTGTTTAAATGAGCTCTGTGTGATGTAGCAGGTCTTGTCTGAGGTTTGACAAATGGAGAGAATTGCTAGTCCCTTCACATCATCGGCGTTGTCATGGGTAGCAAAAGTTTTTGACTGGTGCACATATGAAGGAGTCAGTGGCGATAGGGTGCCTGCATATCCGCTTTCTCTTCCTGCCAGTGTTCCAATCCGCGTAGCAAAGGGGCCCTGGGCCAAGTCAGTGAGGGAGGTAGGAGCAGCCTCCGCTACAGTGGTGGTCGTGGGTGTGCCACGGGAGGCAGGGTTCCTCTAAACCAACGTTTCCGATTTTGCAGGAGTGTGTGGACGTGTGCCGGGAGAGATCTTCACGGTCTTGAGTTTATATATCCTTGTAGGAGCGGGGATCAGCGCAGGCAAAGTATTTTATGGGCTATCGGCAGCGCTTTGTGGCTGCGCACGAGGTTCCAAACCTCAGTTGGGATCCCCGATGGGCAGCGGAGTCTCAGGCAGTATTATTTGCTGCTTCTATCACCTCTGGGCACCGGTCACTGCATTGCGAGTCCTAGCGTTGAAGGGGACGGGCGGGGGGCAGCGAGGAGAAGCACCAGTCATGTAGATTCCGTTGCGCACCTCCTTGGCCTTGCTGGAGCGAAACTACGGGGCCAGGAGCTGCCCACGGACTGTTTCATCCTCTTCCTCATCGACGGGGCGCAATATACCTCGTAGGAGCTGGGTCCGGTGTGGAGAGATCGGCTCCAGCAGAAACGTTCCTCCTCGGATCAGAGTTCCTTATCTTACAACCTGTTCGCCGCTGGAGGGACAGGCAGTCCCCAGGCCAGCAGGCAGACCTCTTTCACTTTCTGCGTGCGTCCTCCATTCGGCCTCCAGGCAGGGGGGGACCTCGCTTCTACACAATGTTTCTCCTCGGATCCTGCACGGATTCTCTCCGTTGTTGGGTCACCAGGGGCGAAAATCAGTTCATACAACTAATTCACCTCGATTTCCTGTGTGGGGGAGGGTCCGCTAGTGGGGACTCAATCCACTACTGGGACCAAGGGGTGCGGAGCTCACGCAGAGTCGGGGTAATCCGCGCGGCCCCTGGTGGTCAGTCCCATACTGGATTTTTAAAATTATATTGTGCCACCGCATGCTTCACTGACTATGTATGCAAGTCGCACTACTGCATTTGCTATGAATGTAGCATGCAGAAGCTGTTGGTCTTGTGAGAAAAAACATTATAAGGCAAAATAGTAAGCAATTTCAAACATGTGGAACAAAAAAAAAAAAAAGTGTTCTTAACGCCGGACAGACCGAATATCAACTTTGGTACCAGAATTAGGTTTCCAAAACAGAAAATAATGGTCATGTATAGATGCCCAAAAGTAACAATACATTTAAAGGCAATATAGTATTTTTCTGAAGCGGTTTGAGACGTACATCTTATGCATGACTTTACTTTAGAAAAAAATAAAAAATGTATACACTCATCTGCCTAGAATGCGGATAGAAGACACGCATGATAAAACTGCCAATGGGCACTGACCTCAGCTGTGCATACTATTTATTTTTATTTTTTGTGGGATAAGCGATTTCAGACATCAGGGTACTGTACAAGATCTCCAATTAATTATAGATGTTGGTTGTGAAATAATAAACAACTTGCTGGACTTCTATGTCTTCCTTGTTGTGATTTATTGCTGCTGAAATGTATGCATGCTTATGGTGAAGAAAACCACTGCAGATAGGGTCCATAACGCGTGCGATAACCATCATAAATATGGATTATTTTTTTTTAAGGTAAGTGCTAGGACAGGACTGTCAGTAGGATGACGATATGACTGTCAGTAGGATAAGTAGAAGTTAAATAAGAAATTCCCCTTCTCATGAAATACACTTACATATGGAAAATACATTGTTTCCAGAACATTGCAGTGATTGCTACACTGCAATTTTTAAGACTGCCTGAAATGTATATTATTGACCAGATATTAGAAGAGGAAGGGGGGATTCAGTTTAACGGTTTCATAGTCTGGTACGAATATAGTAGTCAAACCTACCTGCTGCCAGAGAAACAACCCTTCATGGCATGGTTCATCTGTCAAGTCACAACATTTTATTTAAAATAGACAGACCTCAGCTGGTCAATCGAGCTGGCATAGTAGCTTCCCCTCGAGATCGGCCCTATGTTTACAAGGACTGACGTTCTACCAGAAAGAAGAAGACTCCCCTTCCCCTTGAAGACTCACCCTCGCCAACCGCGGCAGAAGATTCAGGTGAGGAAGACCTCACTGATATAAACGGTGCCAGCAGAGCCACACTCTCAGGTCCCATAGTTTAGACGTAGAAGCTCCATTACAGTGCTAAGACACCTGCTCCGAGAATAGTGGTAGTGCTGAAGTCCTTACCAGGTAAGATAAATATATGTTCCTAATCACCTTTTATGTTCAAATGTTTTTATTAAACATACAAAACGATCACCTTTTCTTAGAAGCAATATGTTGATTTGTGTCTTTTCTTTTTACATTGACAAGCAGACATTCAGATATACAGGAAAAACTTCCTAATTCATTCTTAAGCGATGTGATACAGAATTGCTGTCTACATTGTTTGACTCTGCAAAGATGTGCTATGCAAGAAAATTAAGTTTAAAATGGACAACATACCTTTTCTACTGCTGCTAGCTGTTGCTGCAGACCATCGCTTTTTTTGTTTGCTTCCTCAGACAGGGCTTTATACTTTTCACTCTGCGACTGTTGGATGCTGGCTGTTCGCTGCAACCGCACACGGTCTTCCTCAAGGTCTTTGACACGCGAGATTAGACCTCGATTCTCATCTTCCTAGCAATCAACAATTTATTTTACTAATTGGGAACATAAAAGAGGACATTAACAATTTATTTAATTTGCTTCTTTTTACACACTCCAAACAAGATCAACCAGAAACAACCTACATGTTTTGCCAACCTCAAACCACACCACAAAGTTATGCCATTTATAGAATACGCTTCGATGCCGACTGATAGTATGGATCTCTGCATAGCATTAGACATTGTGCATTGCACAACATTGACAATGCACATTAAAGCTGTAGGTAGCAAGCAAAACCCCATTACTTGCTGAATATCATCCAGGTATAAGTTTCAAAGGAATTAAGGCAGATGCCTAGTGTTAGCATTTCGAAATCTGTAGACGATGGCTGTTAATGTTGAAAGTGTGCCTTAAAATCACGGCAAAAGGTATTGACTAATCAAGAAACAGCATGAAAAACAAAGACAAGCGAGGGTGGGAAGAGGGCAGACCGAGGAATTGGCAGCACAGGAACAGGTCGCGTTATGATGAATGTGAATTGCGAGGGGATAGAGGGGAGTCAGGGAGATGATCAGGGGCGTATCCTGCATGAAAGAAGTAGGGTGTGGGGGGTGGGGGATCCAAAGAAATCCCCAATTGTTCATATATGTTGGGGCGCTAAGCGGCCCATGTAGGAGGCTGGCACCCCCAAAGCATGTACAATGCACCCAATGACAGATTGGCATGGCTTCTAATTTATGGGGTTGGCTGCCAAGTGCTCGTCGGGACAATTAATATTGGTTGTGCTCACAGTCTACCCAATATATGCAGCCTACCTGCCTGCTGTATATGTGAGGTAAGAGATTCAACCGCACAGTCCAAAATAATTCCAATGTGTTGAAATCTCCGCTTTGGAATAAGTATCGACTTCTCCATATTCAAAAAATGGCCCAGCGCAAATGTCTGCTGCACAACAAGCAATATCGAGTTCCTCACCCAAAAGCGTGCATGGCCATGGATAAGCCAGTCATCCAAATATCAATAGATGTGTACCTCTTGTAGGCCTACCACCTTGGTGAAGACTCTGTTCTGAATTCAAATTGAAGGGAAGCACCTTGTACCATTAGCGCTTACCTGAAATGGAGAATCAGAGCTATTTTTGCTGTGGTCCATTTATTAAATATGTGCATGGAACAGTCCTACAAATTGGGGGTGCACAACCAATCTCCCACCAACAGGACTGAAAGGATCCAGCATTAGGTAGCAATTTGAATATTTCCATGGGGAGAATATTGTTAAATTTGGACCGGTCGAGGCTGGTCCTCCACCTTGTCCTACTTGGGCATGGCAAAAAACACAAGTTGTTCTATGGCTTCCAATGTGTTCAACTTTAACAACCTCTCCAGAAGGTTTGAAGAAAATTGTGGGGGGAGGGGAGGGGTTGAGAGAAAGGGAGTTGGCAGGAAGGGAAGTCGGTATCCACATCTCACCACCAATAAGATCAGAATTGATAAAATCCACTCAAAGCAAAGAAGGGCAGACACCAAATTTTCCATTTTCTTACAGTGTATTGTATAAAAAGGAAGACATTTTCCTTGCTGGTCATATCTTTAATCGTAAATGGGTTTAAGCAGATGTACATTACTTGGGCAATATGACCCGAGGAAGGGGGCCATTACCGGTCGGGTAATGCCGCAGGGGCCATAGTGGGAAGACAGAGTGAAGCAAGGGCTTTAACGGAGCCCCGGGGGCATTACGCAACCGGTAATGCTTCCCCGAGGCTCATATTGCCATTAGTACCCTGGCACTTTGTACTGGGGTACTAATTGCACTTTTTCTCGTGTCAAGAAACAGTGCTGCAACCATTTCTAGACTCGAGAAAAATAACAAAAAGCAGAGAGAAGTGTAGTCCGTTCTCCCTTTCCAAGGTGACCATTAAAAAAAAAAAAAAATGTTTTAATAAAATAGCCGCCACGGAAGGGGTCGAAGGAACTACGCATAGTCCCTTCTCCCTTTCCATGGCGGTCACTCGCAAAGAGAACCTGTGACGCGACAGGGCTCGGAGCCTTGTCAGGCAAATAAGACCCAGGTGAGGGCCAATGAACTTTCTTTTTACAAGCTCATTGACCCTCGCTGGGTACTCATAATTTGTAGTGAAAACTAATATCAACCCCCATTTACTTGTAAAGAAAGAGCAACCCATAAAATGGCAAACAATATGTTTTAGCTCAAAATAATACACTGCTCCTTACCTTCTTGTTGCATTCCCGAGCTACGGAATCCAGCTCTTCCTGCATTACTCGTAGTTTTGCCTTAAGAAATCTTATCTGGGCCTCTGCAAAGTGAAATAGTCACATTTCATATGAATCACTTGACTTGTCACTTATCAAAGAAATCACAATTGCAGTTTTCCTTTGTGAATTAACTTACATTCGAAATTAATCTCTTAACACACTAAACATACTCACTGCATAATCCCATGTCAAAAGCACAAACTAATAAACATACTACTAATGTGTATCTGTATTCCACTGTTCCCTACTATGTGTGCTACTGTTGAACCTCACCAAATTACCTGCGCAAAACATTCCAATTTAATCTGAATGCCATTTTCATCACCATTACATATCGCCGCCAATCCCTCCACTTAGTTCTCTCCTTCTAGAGTTAATCCCCCCCCACCCCTGTCCATATCCAATCCAGGTTCTCTGCTATCCCCAGGCCCTACTTGCCTATGTGCATCCAGCACTCTGTTGCTTTCCAGCAAGGTTTGAGTTTTATACATCCAATATACATACATATACATTGAGACAAGGCATGAACGTTTCATTTGATCACTGGGTAGGAGAAGCGGTTTGGATTCGACTTGGGGTGCTACTGGTTGTAAAATTCATTGTAACATGTCAATAGGTAATCCAAACATTCAGAGAGACAAATTAACATAATTACCAAACTAGCAAACATTCTGAATGGTGGTGAAAATGAAAGCAGGTTTTTGATTTCATCAATGAAAGAAACATTAAACAGAAGATTTGTTACACCTGTCAGGCTTGTTCTAAACATCCACGGAATGTTTTGTGCAAGTGTACAAGTAGGATCATATGGCAACCTGCACATCACAAAGTGATGTTTCTGGAAAATGCCACAGAAAAGGTTTTACTGTAACAGAATATTGTTAACCCCATAGTACACATTATTTTGGCAATGTGTTTAATCTCCTGATCGAATAAACAATCCAATGGACGATAGAATCTTCGTGGTTACTGTTCTATTGGCTTTAAACTGTAAATACCACTAAATCTGAATAGTGCAACTCAGAACATTTGGCGGACTGATTTAAAAATCCACAGCTCTTACAGTTTGTTCTTTATTTTTATTTTATTTTCTAAATGGGAGGATTGGAAAGGTATTGGCAGAGATGCAGAAACAATAAGACTACCTCAATAATAAATGATGATTTAAACAAATACCTAGATGTGCCGATAGAAATCTAAGATGTAATATGCCATTTTACTGACTGTCCTAACCAATGTAAGCATGTGATGCAGGGTCATTGAAACTATATATTTCTAGTTCTGGAGCTTCATTTAAAACATGTTTACCAATGATTTGCACAGCTAGATCTTTTACATTTGAACTGCCATCAGCCCTTTCCAGCAGAGTCAGTAGTGTAGCAATGATCAACGCTATGATGAGGTGGGTTTGGCCAGTAACGGCTCTCTAGCCTGAGCCATGATAGGCCTGAGCAAAGGGCCTAGGGCCTTTACCGGCCAAGCATGCCCCTCATAGTGTTTATAAACACTTATCACCCTGGATCTGAAGCCAGGGTTATATTTAATTTTTTTCGTGTCCAGGACTACAGCGCTATGGAGATACCCTTTTTAAAAAATGTAAAAGGACAGGGTAAATATGATGGCAACCATGCAGTTTAGAAAATGGCTTAAGTCCCTTTTCTTTGTTAATTACTACGATCACGGCAGGCCTGAACCGGTGGTGAGGGACCGGGAGAGGTGTGCAGTGGGGTAAGGAAGGGACAGGGAGTGAAGGTTGAGTGTCGGGAGTAAGGTAATGGAGGTGGGCAGGGACAAGGGTAGGAAGTGGGTACACTGGAAAGAATGATTGGCTGGTGCGACCTCCCCCCCACCCCCCGGGTGCTAAAGAAGGATCATGGGAGCTCAGGCCTCCAACTTGTGCCGTGGGCAGTAGCTGCTAGTATTGCCCCAACTGAGGGAGTTATTGCTTAATTCATCCTCACACCAGCAGTCAATTTGCCCATTTGCTTTTAGCAACTTGAGGTACAGCTTGTACCACAAGAAGAGGAGAGAAAATCCAAATCAAAATTAAAAGGGCAGAAATGCCACAAGGAGCTCTAGGAAATTAGAGATTTGAAACTGGAAGGCTGCTGCACAGATCTATGCAACTGAATAGTTTGGAGGTGAGAGCGTAAGACATTTACAGTACAAACTAAGCCAGGCTAGATCACAACACAGTAAAGCTTGAATGGTATACATAGTACCTTTTAAGATCACAGGACAAAAACTGATGGCTAAATAGCAACTTTGATCATCTATATTATTGGAAATTAGAAAAAAATAGTTGGGTATTGAAGCAAAACAAAAGATTGTTTGAATTGAAAATAACATTCATAGGTAATTGTGCACAAAAACATATCCAAGAATTATAAAAATTGCAAAAAATGACCAAATTGATAAAAACACACATGTCACTCTGCTGATCTGAAATTGCAAACCTAACCAACCTGCTCCAAGTTCGTTGCTTACTCCTGGAATTACATCCTCGTCATTTGTGTCAGTCAGCATGCCTTCCTCCAGTTTGCTTTCAAGCTTGCCTATTGTCTTTGCAAGAGAAAAATCTGCAAAGTCCTCTGGAACTGCAACATCGGCAGCTTTGGCGTCTTGTGCTCTAGATTGGGCACTAAAAATTTACAAATGGGTGTTACAGATTGTCACATAGAAGCCGATTGCTAGAAGCAAGCTACAGAATGATACAGGGTGAGGGAATGAAGACACAGAAGGATGGGACGGACCTTGCCAGATTGTAGAGTGAGAGAACATTCAAAACAATCTACAAAGTTTGTTACCAACAAGGAAATATTTATATATAGGCTCATTAAGAAACATCTTACAGCCACTTGCATTGCGACAGCAAAAAACTTAACAAAATAGAGAAGAAATATGGGTGACAAAAAAACAACTACCTCTAACCCGTAGAACTCAGGATTGAAGAACATATGAAAATTACCTTCCTGGGTACTCAAGTGTGATGGCGTGTCAGCCACAAATAACGCAGACACCGTCTGACAGTCCAAGGGTGTTTTTTGTAGGTTTTCCAACAAAGAATGGCTGTCAGTGCTTGAAAAGGGATATTTACGATATAGCAGGTCTTCTGAGAGTTTGACACAAGGGCCACCCCACTCTCTCTCGACTTCCCCAGACTTTCCCTCCTCCCTAGCCCAGACGTCGTAACAGGGTGTTAGTAACTACTGCCAGGTGACCACCCATCTGTCAGTTCTTTGCTAATGGTGTTCTCCTTAACACCATGGCTACCTGACTCCCCAGGGATCCTCTGGGCATTCCCTGACCTAACCCACTTAGTGTCCTTAGACAATTAGAGATGGTGTCTCCTTCCACCCGGTGTCTCTCTCTACTCACAATCTCTTAGCCTTCTCCTCCTCTGGGCCCCAAAATATTGCGCTCCCACTCTTCTATACCTTGGATCTTGCACTCCTCCTTCCAACCTCCTGTTCAAGGTGCAAAGAGGATTACGACAGGGGTGTGCACTTTCCCCCTGACTCTTTAACATATATCTAAGTGATCTTAATGAAATGCTGTCGCCTGTTGCTTTTGCCCAATAAGAAAGCTATCTGTAACGTGGATGTCCTACAGGGATGATGTGCTCTTATTAGACCACACTACACATGGCCTACAATACCTGATGGATGCAATCGATCAATATATAGCTTTAAACGACTTGAAAATGAATCCTAAAACCGCCATGATGAGATTTTTCCATAGTCACAACAGGCTACATGGTTACACATGAAGAAAAATAAGACTCCGATATAACCTTCAATACCGACAACATACTTGGGCATTAAATTCGGACTCTGGGAGATCTAATAAGCTATGGCTGGTTAGAGTAAAGGAAACAAATCGTAATTGTGTAGCTCAAATGAAAAGGATCATCCCGCTGATCATTTTTGAAAAGTGTCAAGTGATTCCATCCATCTTAGATGGTCAGGAAATCACAAGCATCTCGAATAGTATCAATTGCAATATAATTGAATATATGGAAAAAGGTGCTTCCACTAGTTGCACTAAGATTCGAGTTTGGCCTGACGTCCATGAGAGCCTGGCTGGAATGGAAAATCTTGGCCTTTTATTGAAACATCTGGCTCCCAGTCAATAAATATATGTATTTAAAAGAAGGAATGTTAACTGGATCAATTCTGAACATAGAGCAGAACTGATCTTGACAAAAATCGAACAAATGATTCCTTATGCAAGCATCTGGAAATTGTCAAAATGTATTTGCTTAGAAGGATTGGTTGGATATCATCACTGCAATGCGCAAATGTTTAAGAATAGAGAAACTGGAGTGAATTTTCAAACTCTTGGGTATGCAACCCTTTTATATGGGTACATTCCCCAATTCTTATTATAGGGAGCAGTTCCTAAGGTTTCGACTAAAACAGATACCCACAGGGCAAGTCTGTTTTTATAAGAGATCGATCAAATAGCATTCCAGAATTGTGGACATTATACAGAGATAATTCTACCCAATCCTTGAAACTGAAAGCAAGTCCCTTTGTACACACACTCCAGAGTAAAGACTACCTGCTAGGGAAATAAGCAAGGCGATAGCACTGCAAGGATAACAAGGTTTTTTTGTACAGAATACAAATATCAGCAAAGAACTCTGCTGCTCAAGAGCGCTCCAATTAGTACATTCACAAACAATGGCTTATAAACTCCAAACGCGTCACGCCATGTAGTACAATTTGGGGCCACTGACTGGAGGCACCCTACACATGAGCCTGCTCCATAAGGGATGCCAAGCAGTAATGGGCTGGTTCTTCCCAGTCGGTCTGGATCTACATGGTCAGCTGGGCTCATCCTCACGGTGAAGGTCGGGCGCACATAAAATACATTTTTCCTATCTAAGCTGAACATGCAAAAACTGAATATTAAGTCATTGTGGCAGACACCTCGGTGGCACGGGAAATGGTGCCAGGGTGAAGAGAGGATAAAATACAGTCATTCTGACCCACTCACTCAGGACTTCATTGATACCGCAGTTCCCGCACTCAAGGTCTCCCCCTGGGGTTTGATCTTTAATGTATTCCTCCTGGTACCTTGTGTTACAAGGGATATGTGTTGCTGCTAGGAAGAAATACAGCTGCACATTCTTAGATCTTCTACGGACGCTAGATGGGGGTTGGAACCTGGGGGTCTCTTGCTTATCAAGGAATGCAAAGGCATGGGTGTCGAGTCAGTGGTGTGAGGCTGGCTCTGGCCTGGCTGGGTGGGGGTTAGAAGCCTAATGGCAGTTCAGTGGCGATCAATTGATGTAACACGGTGCCTGGTGTTGTCTCACGCTCTTGCAGGGTGCATTCCGTCGGTAGATACTAAATATTTGCATCACTTAAAGGATGAGGGGGAAGTAGACTTCTGTGGGAACAGGGCTCTTGCAAAGCCAGTGAAATTGGGCCTTGTGAGCCACGAACACGAACAGCTCGAGGCTGCAGCTTTTCCCTTCTGGGCCAAATACAAAATGGAGTTGAGGGCTAGGAGCTTTTCTAGTGCCAGGCATCTACTTCTCAGCACTGCAGGCCCCCTACATGTTGTCTAATAATGTGGATTGCTTCCCCCTTGTATGTTATATCACCCGATATGGTGCCTGCCTTATTTGGAAGTGTGTAGGAGGGTGGGCTAGGCTAATTTCCATCCCAACGAAACACCTACTAATAGAATGTTCAACACTTCAATCGCCAAGAGAATATTGTTTAGTAAATATGTACCCCTTATTGAGTGGACAAACTCTAGAGAGTTTTGGTATAGACTGTCGAACGGAAAAGAAAATGCATTGTGTATTGCGGTTTTCAAATGTCTAGCAATAATTAACCTGATCAAATTGAAGCCATTAGCGCTTTTAAGAATTTTATTATATTTTAAGTGCAAGAAATGTATTATGTGATACTTTTTGATAATTCTGAAGGGATAAACTGTTATTTTAATTGTGTAAGGTTACCAGTTTAACCAATTCACAGTAATACATTTAAAAAATATATAATCTCCCACGGTATTAGGTTGAGACCTTTTTTAAAAAAAATAGATTAAAATAAAAAAATAAAAACTGATTTAGAAAGATGGAGCAGTCTTTCTAAATCGAACTGTCATACCCCTTCCACACACAAGTGCGTGCAGTGGCTGACAGCCACGCCAGGCCCCGGAAGCGCCATTGACAGAGACCGGGTAAGTGTGTGTTTGTGTGTGTGTGTGTTGTATGTTTGGGTTGGGGGGGGATGGGGGAGGGGGGGGGAGCGGAGTGTTTTGGAAGGGGAGGAAGGCGGGGCGTTCGGGGATGTAAGCCCCCCGATTTTGGATAAATCGTGCCAGAGATTGGGTGGGTTGGGGCCCAGAGAATGTTGCTTTTTTGCTTTTTATAGGCTGCCTAAAAACTGCTGAACAAATTGGTCTTTGTTAGGTGACCTACAAAAAGTGAAATTATGACATAGAACCATCTCCCACGCCATCCAGGTTTGGCCACTCTCCCCAACCAATGACATGCATGTCTCCAGGGGGTGCATCAGGTGAAGAATTCAGGAGGCTTCGAATAGGCTGGTTAAGTCCCACACCTTTTTCATGTTGTCCTGCTGCCTTTCCAATTTGGGTCATGTACTGATCCACAGGAAACCGACGTACCTATGTGTTTTTGTAGGCCTAGTATTTTTATTCCATCTCCCAGGTGGGCTAGTGGGTTGTTACCACAGGTTCCATGGAGGCATTTCATAAATAGAAGTCCCTGATGGCTTAGTGGTGGTTCCCAAAGCGCAGACTCGGTCTGCTAGAGCCGCACTCTCACTGTGTTGAGAGGTCCGTTCAAAGACATTCAGGCACCTGCTAGGTATCGGGGAACGGCTGGCTCACTCACGCCCCTGATGGGGCCTGCTTCTCAGCCCGGTCATATCAGGTTCCCTTACTCATTGCTCACCCTCAACAACTCTCTGGGAAAGCCTGCATCTGCGTCGGAAAAGCAGTCTAAATAAGATGCTGCCACTTTACGAAAGTTCTATTTGGTCATCATGGCCCGGTGCACAACTGCTTTCCCCCCCACGCCAGCCCTAGCCCTCTGCCCATGTGTGAACCAAGTGCCACCCTCCGTTCCTTATTTTTTCACACCCCATTCCAAAAACGGTTGTAGCAGAGTGTATGTTGTTAGGGATAGTAGGGGTGGTGTTATGAAGGAGTTGGAACAAGGACTAAGAGAATCTAAATAACCATGAAGGTACTTTTTCATTTCTCTGTCGTCCTGCTCTTCCACCTTCCCAACTAGTTGAGACCAGAGTAAAAAGCCATCAATACCGAACAGGCGCCGAGCAAATGAGCAAGGAGCACCTCTTAGCCGAGGACGCTTTCCTTATAGAGTAAGTGCCTGCTGCAGAATACTTGCAAAAGGCAAACTGTGCAGTCCAAGTAGCCGTTTGAAGATTGCTTGAATGGGATGTCTTTGAAAGGCAGCCTATGCAGCTTGGGCGATGAAAACTCCACTCCTCTAGGGTTATACGCTTTGGAAATGCAATACTCAACCATGTGTAGCGATAGAGGCCTTTGCAGCTTAATTGCCCAGAGACAAAACCCCATAAGTAATACAAATTTGTCATCTAAATGTTTCAGTACGTTCTATATAAAATGTCATGATTTTAGAAACTTTCACGTTATGAAGAACTTCACCAGCTACGAATGAGGCCTCATGTGGAAGACCAAAGACACATCTCTTGGCGGAGATTAAAAATTGGACATTACTTTTAGGTGAAAGGAAGGTACTATACGTGATGCAACCTTGTCTCTATGGAAAACGAGAGAACATTCCTCATCCGATAGGGCTTGCAACTCACCAATTCCTCTGGATGAAGGGCCACTGAGAATACCATTTTCCAAGTCAATATCACAGGAAGTCATAGGTTTGAAAAGGATTATACATTAAGCATGATGGAAACAGGTTAAAATCCCATTTGGGAGCCAGCTCCTTGATGGAATGGTGTAAATGAAATGTAAGACTGCCATAATGTTGTTTAAGAGCCTCATTAGAAAGTGAAAAAGTTCTGTCCTGCCTATTGAGCTATGCAGCTATAGCTGACCAATAGTGCTACCACATGTTCACACAGTAGAGACGGGGGAAGATGTGAAAGACAATATCGACCACTGAAGCCTTAAGATGGTGGAACCCCTTTTCTAAAGCCCAGCTACTTATACAAGGCTTCTTTGTAGAATCTTTACTAGCCAAAGTCATGATCGAGATGTTCTCTTCTAAAATGTGTAAGACTAACTTTCCAGGAAACAGGCTTTACCGTTCATAAAGAAAGGGACACATTTTTGGCCGCTCTTCTGGACCAGCAGATCTAGATCCTGGAATATCTATCAGAAAAGGGACAGCCATGGTGTCAGAAAATAAATAAAGAATAATTCTTCCAAAAGAACATTAGTAATTTGACACAGCCAGAATATGGCTTTCAACCCAGCTGTGGGTGGGGGTTGTGGATAGGGCCAATAACAGCCCTCCAGCATGAGCCCAGGTAGGCCGAGCAAAGAGAGGGCCTCGCAAGGGCTGTGGGCCATTTAAGTCTCCAGCCCAGCAGGTAAGTGGCGAGTAAGGGAGAGGGTGGGGAAGGGCAAAGGGGTAAGGCTCTCTGTTGCCGCCCCACATAAAATGAAGAAAAAGAAGAAAATAAAATTGTGCCATCCAGGGAAAGGCCTCGGTGGCTGGACGCAGCGGGCAGAGAATGTGAATTCTCGCCTGTTCCAGCCACGCGATTGGCTAAGCACCCTTTCCGGGTGCTAATGTGCGATCATGATCACTGTTGAATATCTGCAGCTCCTGAACTTCAGAAGAAGCCTCTTAAAGAGAGTGCAAGTGGTGGAAAAGCACGGTTATGCATTAACCCGCAATGCCATTTTGAGTAAGAGAATCGAAATGGCTGTGCCACACATTTTGTCACACTTTCCTATCCCCATCTTGTCCTTTCGCCCATTTCCTAAATTGTCAGGTCCTGAAGTACCATACATGGCAAACCCTTTCCAGGGCTCTGGCTCAAAGTGATCATGGCCGGATGTGGGGGTTTTGAACTTTTAGGACCTAATCCACATTACAGCCACAGAATGCCTTTTGTGGGCAGATGATGGGCAAGAGGTTGTCCACGATTGCTCAGCCCTTGCCAGTTTGAATGGTACAGATTTATGCCATTGACAAGCTGCGGCAGCCTCCAGCATGAATCTGGAATAAAAGGAGTCCTGCAGCCGTTCCCTGAATTGCGCACTGGAGCTAAGACACCAAAGAAGAGGAGCAGCCCACCAAAGACAACCAGCCAAGCCCTGTTAAAGACCGGTCTCTCTGCAACGATCCACTGAAGACACTCGACAATGCTTCAACCCTTCTGGGTGGAACTAACCTGTTCGGACGTTGCATGAAAATCCACCCACCGGGAGGATGGCTCAGGGGCAACGTGCTCGCCTTGGAAGCAAGACGACATGGAGCACCACAGGTTCGATCCCCGGGTCCGTGCTTGGAAACCTCTGGGTATTAAGCACGTTATAAATAACCTATCATATTATATATCAGAAGAGAACCAGGATCATCCTGTAGGCAGACCAACTTTGTCAGAGTGATCTCCTGTGAATAGGCCGCTGTTCTGAGTTTCAGGCCATCAACTTGAGGCTTCAGACCAGACATTAAGCAGCTGAGGCTCTCCTGCTTGATGGGCCTTCCTGGTGCAGTGACTTTGTCACCACAAGTGTCACCTGCCTGGTCTGACCAGCTGTAAGACATTTGGAACCATCTTGGAGTGCAGAACTGCTATATGGTCGGACCCAACCATGAAGCCAAAACCAGTCACTGCACCCATAGCCAGACCCACCTTGAAGCCAATAGTAGCCATTATTCCTGTGGCCCCCAGGACCACCTGAATACAGACCAACAACAGTGGTAAATTGGCACAGTGCTACTGGTGGTCCCTCAAATTGGGGTTTGGGGCAGGAGCTTACATAGCAGTTTCTACCACCCCTCCTGGCATTGGCCTTGAATGGGCATAAAGCCCACTCCCAAACACTCCCTTGCACGACGGGTGGAGGTCTGGCCAAGGTTTCCTCCCCAGTAAAACCCCTAGTGCAGATGAATTGGGAAAGTACCCCAACACAATTTTACTCATTGTAAAGTGTGTTTCTTCCGGAACCCCTGTTCCACTTATTGTTTTTACCACTACTTGTTTCTGTGCCTTTTGGATACTTCCAACTCCCCCTATCAGTAGGCTCCTGGAACACTTACACTTTTAGAAGGGACCCAGTAGGGAATAACCTTTTAGCCTATAGGTGCCTCAGAAATGGTAGGTTACAGATTTTAATTGCATTGCACGGTTTGTCTTTCACTTTACTGCCTACTATTGCTGAACTTTTATTAGTGTGTTAATTGTAAAGCATAAATGATCACACTTGAAATCTGTGCGCGCACACACACATATACACACACACACACACACACACACACACACAAATAGGCCCAACTGTGAATAATTTCACCAACTATAGCAGCAGAAAACACCAGATGCTCAGAGAAAAGTAATCCTGGCACTTGGTTTTAAGAAAAGTGCAAAAAATGTAGCTTTATTTACCAAACAGGTATTCCAAGTTTTAAAAATTCTTCCATGTCCTGGAACAAGTAAAACAATACCCATATAAACGAGTAGTGAATGTCATGCGACTTCCTCAGGCTGATTATTAAACTCAGAAACACCCTGTGTGTTCATATGTATGGCGTGCGGTTCACGTGATAGGCAGTCACATGATGCAGCTATGCTAGTGTAGCAAAACTATGGTAATTAATATCTAGCGGCACAGACACGTCAGGACGATCTCATCATGCCCATGGTTTTTCAATGATGACAGTGCTCGCAATCGTGGCACATAATAATACCGATTTCA
Organism: Ambystoma mexicanum; assembly: GCF_040938575.1. Taxonomy (NCBI): domain Eukaryota; kingdom Metazoa; phylum Chordata; class Amphibia; order Caudata; family Ambystomatidae; genus Ambystoma; species Ambystoma mexicanum. Next base: position 1,351,076,722 of record NC_090934.1, on the reverse strand, counting down.
GGTCTGGCTTATTATATTTTTCTGCATTAGCCCTCACACTAACAGGACGCTAAAATACATTTTGCCATTTGCCATTTCATTGTGTTGGACTTAAGTAAAACATTAATGGCAACGTAGTACTACAAAATCAATAGGAATACAACGATTTCTTGGTATGTACATAAGATGCAATAGTGCAAGGCAGCTCAAAGAAGACAGACATCTATGAGAATCCAATAGACGTAGAATTCCAAATGTGCACACATACGTATATGGCTCAGACCAAAGGTGACAATGCACTTCGTCATATTCATCTAGCATAAATAATCAAATATTACAGATAAACATTGCAAATACACAAGATGTAATAGTGCTGCATAGAATGGAGGTTATATCGAACAACGTATTAATATGTCGGGACAGAAGTCCACTAGTTGGTGCCTTAATGAGTGTTATATCACAGTCTTGAGTGTCACATGTGAACTATATGGTATTGAGTCACCATAATGGCTAGTATTGAACCACATTCAAAATATTGAGAGACCAAAATGCTAAATATCAATTATAGATAGATTTCATTAGAGCCCGATCCTCAATCAGATCCCCACATGTCATTCATTTAATGAATATTCAATACGTTCACCCAAGAACGACAAACCCAAAGGTCACAACAGTGATGAGAAGTTATAAGTGTTTCCATTCTAATAATTAGCTTTGCCTCCAGACGTCTAAGCTGTTTCTCTCTGCCACCTTTGCACCTGTGTTCCTTAACATGTGCAAGTGCACCATATCTTAGAGAGACAACACTATCATATTTCAACTGGAAATGCAAAGCCAAGGGGTAGTTAGAATCCACATTCCTAATGTCCCTGTAGTGTTGGAAAATTCTGAGTTTTAAAGTGACTGTTGTAGAAACAATATTCCTCGTTTTGGACGGATAGTCTATATAATATACCACAAAAATGGTCCGACAGGTCAAGAGTCTTTAATGTGCCAATAGGTGGGTTCTCCATATTGGACAGTTTTTCCTTTCACAGCCAATTTACAGATTTTACATTTGTTACAAGGATGAAAAACAATATTATGGTTTAACCGTTGAAGCCATGGTGAACATGGGTGGTTATATTCTTCTTTTAAAATACTAGGAGCAAACTTGTCCTTAATGGAGGGGGGCCTTAGCGTATGTTATTTGTGGATGGGTGGCTAGAACTTTGGACAGTTCTTTGTCATTTCGCAGTATGGACAAGTGTTTATTGAATAGGTGTGCAATATTGATTGCTGTACCAGATAGTATTGGAGTTACTTCCTAAACCGATTTTCGGTTTCAACAATTCAGTTCTAGTTCTCAGCTTGGTTTTCTGATAAGCCTCATCAGTGGTTTTATGGGTGTAACCTCTTTTTAAAAAACGGTTACCAAAAGATTTAGCCACCGATGTAAATGTATAATCATCTGAACAATTCCTTTTGGCCCTTAGCAAATCCCCATAGGGGATACTTTGGATAAGGGCTCTTGGATGATGGCTAGTATCATGTAACAAAGTTAGAGGCTGTGGATTTTCTGTAAAGTTTTGATGTCAAGTGATTATCAATTACCCTGAACCCCACATCTAAGAAGACCAGTTCTTTGCTTCTAGATGTCATAGTAAGGTGAATGCTGTGCTTGTTTATATTTAAGCAATTCATATATTCAACCAACTTCTGTATTGGACCTTACCAAATTATAAACAGGTCATCTATAAATCGATACCAATGTCTTACATGATTCACAAATGGATCCTACTGTTCAGACCAAGCTATTGTAGCCTCCCACCACCCCAGAAAGAGATTGGCATAGGTTGGTGCAATGCACAAACCCATGGCAGTTCCCACCGGTTGCTTATAATAGTGCGTCTCAAACAGAAAAACATTGTGCGTTGGACAAAATTCCAACTTTGACAAGAGCATTTCATTCTGCTGCTTGTATCTCACAGATCTGATATCCAGATAGTACTTTAGTGTCTTAGGTAGTAAGAAGTGTACCACTTAAGACAATGAGTATGTCTCAGAAAAAAAGCTCTTATACACTTTAAATGCCAGTAGGTACCATACATCATCGGCACAAACGTTGATGTCATTGCTGTGGTGTTGCATCATTAACTGTCTGTCAGCTTCTGTTAAGTACCAGGGAAGAATATTTACAGGTGACCGAGCAAGAACTATTGGACATGAAGATCACTTATGATGTATTACTCAATGGATGGTTCAAAATGGGGTTGCTAGACTGGGAAGACATTTTGTATCTTAGAAATAATCACTCGATCACCTTCATTCTCTACTTAATCCCCAAAGGACATGTTGAAAACCTCCAGGTCGCCCTATAGTTTCTTCGATGAGTTAGTTACTGGAAAGAACATTATCTTTCTAGATACATTCTTGCAGCCCTTTGCGAAAAAGTCTCAATTCCTACATTAGAGGTACCTCCGATCTTCTCCTTAAAGTGAACAACAGATGGGAACCACATTACATCATGGCCTCACTTGATGTGTCCAAAACCAGAGGTCAAAAGCCAAATTGCCCTCTTACTGGTATTTGTCAAAAAAAGAGACAACACAGAGTGATTGTAGTATGCCAAATGCAAGGTAACCGTTTATTACAATAGACTGGGGAAAAAGCAAGATAAAAGCTAAGCTCTCACTCCAACATTCTCCAATGTTTGAACAGAAAACAGGAGTTTATATAATATGAATGAGTCATTGTGATGTCACAGTTATGAAAACCTATCGCTCCTGGTCATCGGCTCCCTCTACTAAGCTACATATGAAACCTATATGTGCACAACTAGGGATTGAACAACCGTCATCTAAAATCCCACCCATGGAACTGCTCCTAAAAAGTGCTACCTCATCATATCTGGAAATTAATTGGTAGGCCTTAAATTACTTCTGCGTTGAAAAAAGGCATATGCTCATCAGGTATCCATTTCCTTATTGTAATTAAATCAAATAGCCCATGTTATCTCCCATGCCATGAGTCACCGAGGCTCAAGGCCTTGTTTGCAATCTGTGATCGCCATCCTGCTCTTGACATATTTATGAATAATTATTTTTTGAGTCATCCTGCTCTTACTCTGCTAAGATTTAATTGCAGCATTTGTTCTTTTTTCTTTAGTCGCCTCTTGCGTCCTCCCTTCACGCCTAGCTGGCTGCAGAAACATTAATCTGCCAACTCCTGATTTCCTGGGATGCCTAGTTCGTCCCATAAACTTGAAACAGTCTGCCTTGTCTTTGCAACTTGATTTATCTGACAGCTGACCACACACAATATCTTATTCCGCCATGTAACACTCCCTGCAAAGGCTTGGGCCTCGACATTCTTTTGAGGTAGCTGCCATCTAGCCAGCTACAGCATTTTCCCTGATTTGGTCAAGCATGCTTAACTGGGCTTTTCTTAAAGCTGCAGCTGAATTCTCTGCTGGTGCAATTTTTAAAGTGGCATGTTCTGTTTCTTCTGCAGGACATATTTGCTCTGCATTTATTTGCTGTTTACTGAGTCCTGGTGCACATCTGGCACATAACATTTCTACATATGGGTATACTGCAACCTCATCCCTACCTATAGACATGCTGCCCTACTAGTGTTGCAAGTCCCTCATCCTTGGTACACGCTTACCTGCCACCTAGTCTATTCTATTTAAAAAGACACACTAATTGTGCAAGCTAATGCCTCCTCTGTCCCTACTTGTGTAGCGAAACTAACTATTCTTTATGCCAGCTGCATTTCCAGGAGGATTTTAAGTGCAGTTTCAAATGGGTCCTTTCTGATTTTGGAAGTTCGTGTTTTCTGGGGAAGGTAGGGGTGCACCTACTTTCTAGCCAGCAATTGCCCCACTACATGTCCCTTTATACTAGCATTCTACACAATATCTGAGCTATGTGAGAAACAAAAGTGTGTCTCACCCACTAGTCCTCTGGGACTTGTCATCCAAATGGCCAGGACATGGCCATCGCTTTTGGATCCAGTTCCTGGGGGTGGATCAGTGTGGGAGGGTCACCTGGGAGAGATGTCTTCGGGGAGTGGGGTAAGGTGACCGATGGTGAGATGCGTTATTCCCCTCTTTCCCGTACACCTGACCCATCCTATTTTATTGGATTCTCTGATGTCCCAACCCCCCCCCCCCATCTACACAAATACTGGGCAGAGGAAGAGAGTGACAGAGTAAATAGGCTAACCCTTACATATCTCATTGGACATGTCCCGCTAATCGGGTCAAAGTCAGGCACTTGACTTTAAGTGCATACATCTGATAACAATTAGCTCTCCTCACACGGATAAAAGGCAGAACACAGACAATCTGGGCAATGTGGCACAAAAGCAAGAGCAGAACTTCCGGGGGCAAAGGCAAATATACTGGACCAGAGCGACGGACCAAGGGACGAGAGAAAAGGGTAGAGAACCCCAGGAGTTCCCTGCACAAGGTTGCCGCCAAAAGGCCACGAGAGACACGTAGAGAAGGCCAAATCCCAAAGCAGAAGGCTGCATTGCATTTCAAGGACGCCTGCGACCCTCCCGGGTGAACAGCAGAGTTGGAGAGGCGAGGCCAAGCCTGTGGTACTAACCTTGACTCATGGATGAAAAACTGCAAAGACAAGAAAGAAACGCACACAGCCAGTGAGTTTGCAAGCGACATGAAAGAGCGGTGTGTACTAAGGAAAGATTGAAGCTGCAACAGTATATCACACAATTGAAGGCTGCATCGTGTGGATAAGACGCAAAGAAAGGCAGACCTGTGATGACTTTTGAATTCCTGACAGCCAGTGAAACCAGCAATACTGAGTAACAGAGTGGTCTGGCGAAAGGAAGTTGCTTACTCAAAAGTCTCTGAAGGTGAAAAGTTTTTTGTTTGATAAAGTTAATGAACTATAAAAAGCCAAGTGATCAAAATTAACCCCGCGAAAAAGGAGGCACGTAAAAAAGTAAACGTTAATCTTTTGTGCTTATGACATTGAACTACCCAGAATAAGAGACACTGGGGCAAATAGAGGGAGACGAAGGGAAAGGCAAAGTGGTCCTGTGTAGGTCTATAGTAAAAGACAATGTCGAAAAAATAATGTCGAATTACAAAAATGTCGAAAAAAAAATGTCGAATTCAAAAATGTCGAAAACACATACATATAATAGAAAAAGTCATTAATTCGAAAATAAAATGTCGAAAAAAATCGAAAAACCAATGTTAAAATAACTGTAAAATATCACATATACTAACGTTTTTTATTGGGGGGGGTCCCCCCCCCCAACCCCCCATCCCAAACCCCTACCCCAACCCTCCACTCCTCCCCATCCCCCCCAACACCCCCCATGGATATACCTTTAATTTTTTTTAAAAAAGTATTTAATAAAACATTAATTAAATAATTAATTATTAAAAAAAAACATCCCAAACCCCTACCCCAACCCCCCCCCTCCTCCCCATCCCCCCCACTCACCATGGATATACCTTTAACCATTTAAAAAAAAGTATGTTTTATAAAATATAATTAATTATTTAAACACTAATTCGAAAAAAAAAAATCGAAAAAAATTCGACATTTTTGTAATTCGACATTTTTATTTTCCACATTTTTTTTCGACATTTTGACTTTCGATATTATTGTATTCGACATTATGACTGGACACCGTAAAAGCCACGTACATATGAAAGTCTTCGACATCAGGAAAAGGAAGGTCTGAGCCCGACTGAGGAAGACTGGAAGTGTAATAGGTTAGGGAACCCCTAAAGGATGTGAATTAAGCTTGGAGAAGAGAACCCCTGCAAGTATTGTGCTTTGAAAGGTCCAAGCCCGACAGGGGGAGGCTTGCGTGAACTTTTTGTTGAAATGTGTTTTGAAAACTGGAAAGAGACGTCAATGTGCTAGGCCAGGCGGGCCTCGATCCGCGTTTCGAACTGCCTTTGTTTTGAGAACCTGAGCCAGAGTGGGTGTTCCGGTCTACGAGGACCACCTTACTCCGTGCTGTCTAACATGGGGAGGAGAGCTGACTCAGTTAAACTTATTCTTTATATTCACACTGAATTTCCTTTGCATACATGTTCTCCTTTTGAAACGTTTTGTACAAGAGATAGGGCAGGCATTAGGTTTTGTTAGTGTAGACCATTTTGATTTGACAGACTCAACTAGGACTGTTTTAGTTATTATTTGAGGGTAGAGACTACTCCCATCTTCGCTATAGGGCAAAGTAGGAGTTTTTCCAAAGCCAGAAAATGTAATAAAGGTTTTACAAACTGTACCTTTTGCATAAGTGTCATACTTGTGATACCATGCCTCCTCTACAACATGCACCTACTGCACAAAACATTTGAACGTACGACACATGCTCTCACATGCACCTAGGACCCATGCACCTACCACAGGACACAATCTTACGACACACGCTCTTACAACACAGAAATGTACTACACGTGCATTTACAACACACGCTGTTATGCAACATGCTCTTATGCCATACACACACTTGTACTATATGGAAGAAAAGATGGCCACCCCGACCTGCATGCGCCCACCACACAAATAACGGCAATAGTCACAGCAAATGCCAAAGTACAAAAAAAAAAAAATCATTTTTGTTCTCGTGATCGATAGTTTGATTTTCAGCAAACACGTGTTTCGACCTATTCAGGTCTTCTTCAAGGCTATTATGCAAATTCCATATGGATACTTGATGATGGAATCCAAATCCCAAAATGCTCATTGATGATTAACTCCAAAGTCGCGCTTCAATGAAGCCACAATAAAAATGCTTTAGAAGCTGGTGTTGCTATGAACTGACAAACATCTGCTGAGTTGTTAAACCAAGCACAGCCTCAGTGGGCTAGACTGGCATCCCTACATGCTCTTACAACACAGGCTAGTATTACAAACACTAAGAATCAACCATCAAACCGTAAAAAAAAAAAATTATATAAATAGTCATTGTTTTATTTGTTTTTTTACAGAAGAGTTAAGGTTAAACTAACTAAAGCTCTACAAACATCAGAAATAAGGAGTTTTGCAAAAGTCCACCTTATGTAGAACTTTAGAAGACTCACTTGTGACACAGGGCTCCAACTCTTAGTATTGGCCTGAACCATACACGTTTTGTTGGTAGCAATGGCTGAGCAGCCAGGCTCATTTTAGGAGGGAGAACGAACTGTAGGTGGTACAAAGAACCAATGAGAATACACATAGGCCCAAAGAAACAATAACACACTAAAGTTAAATAAAAATATAATGGTTTATTTTATACAAACCCCAAGGTAAAGGTATGATCTTCAGAAAGTTAAGTACTAGAAAACGCAATGAGGAACTTAGAAAAACCAATACAATATTTTCAGCAAGTAAATCATTTGTACTACGTTCTCGGTCCAGCACTCTGGTGAGAGGAATTCAAGGAGTGGAATCTTGCCTCCAGTTGTCCGGAAGGAGTCCAAAGTTTCGGGAAGATTCGATCTTCGGAAGGTGATGCATTGCACAATGGCCACAGGTCCTACGGTATTGACGGGTTTGCATACCATGAAGGTCACAGCTCATCGTGGGCTGGCTCAAAATGCAGGTCGTCTCAAGACGGATTGGTTTCACTTGTCTAAGGGAGAGAGTAGTCCTCTTCAGAGTTCGCTGGACACTTCGAAGGAGTTGTCGCACAGCAGCAGTTGCACAGAAGGCCTCTCCAGTCGCCTGGAAGTGGCTGCAGGCATCTCCTCTTCCACATTGTTTCTTGAGTTCCAGTGGTCAGCTGGTCTTCAGCCTCAGGATCCATGCCTTTTATGCAGGAACCCAGCCAATCAGCACCCATGCACCTAGTTCCGGGCAGGCACAGCAGAAGACAAAGAGCAGCAGAGTTTCAGAGTCCTCCCCATTTCCTGTCCTCACAGACACACTGGAGCCCTGGGGGCTCCACAAAGGGATCCCAACAAAGACAAAATTCAAACCAGGATCTCCCCCACCATGCATGACAGAAGAAGATCCAAGAAAGGACAAGCCATCTTGAATTGACTAACACTGTCACCATTTTGGATCAATAGTGAACTTTTTGTGCACTAGCGCGGCTGCAAGTACAGTCTGGAAGTAAACATTGTACAAAATAGGTAGGATAAAACCACTGCCACCAGCCATTCAGATTAGCTTGTCACTGTGACGAAAAAGTTACAGGAGCAGTGAGAAAGGGGATCCAGTGTAGTCCCTCAGCACACCACATAAGGTGGGGTGTGCTGATCTTACAATAGAAAAAAGATAGGAATGATACACTATCCCCCTGCCTTTGGGAACATCTGTTCCCATAAGGGAAATAACAGAAAATGAAAAAGGGACGCTCAAAGGGCTCCCAGCAACACTGCACCAAGAGTGCTGCAAAAGTCAAAGACAGATTCCACAAAACAGATGAGAAAACATGAATCCAGGAAAAAGGTATAGCGTACAAAAGGGGTGCCAATGATGGGGGTAAAAGAATGAGAGTGTGGAAAAAGGTTCCCACTCACTCAGTAGTAACATACCAAAAATCCAGGCGGCCAGCAAAAAGTGCTGGGGGGCCAACATATGGAGGGGATTGTGCATAAAAATGAAAATCTACTGAACGTTAAGGTAACAAACTATTAATACATAATAAATATATTTAAAACAAATACCATGGTAACCTTAACTCACCCACACACTTAAAAGCATACAATATGACCATACAATTAGAGCAGTTTCACACATAAAAACAAGTAATTGTATAAAATATCAAAAGGTACACCTATAATAAATGTTAAGTATAAAATATTTTTGGAATTCAAAACTATATAATAATCTTAAATTATAATATATAGAAGCACAATTCCTCCCAAAAATGCAATAAAAAAACTGAATTTTTCTAAAATAATCTACAATAACAAAATATACATAAGCATTCATGTCTTATACTTCATATAGACGAGCCAATTCACAAATAACTATTTATAAAAGTGAAAAAGTGTGGGTTTGTAGCTTGGCAAAGCATTGTTCTCATACAATTCAACACGGTTTCACCAATCTCCACCTACTTTTGCATATTTGCCTGTTAGGACCCTCCCCTCCACACCCCCGGACATTACTGGCTACATGACATGTGGACACCTCACCACCCTCCCTGAATTTCAGTACCTTCACACATGGGACGGTTGCCTGAAATCAGCAAAACATCAATGTGGTTGTAAAGGACCGGTCCTCAACCCTAGAATGCACGGTTTCTGGGACATTTGCACTGCAACGAACTGCACCGCATTGGGGTCAGACAACAGGTGGGGAGAAAGCACAGTAGGTACCAATACACAGCAGCATACCAACTCTCGCCTTCCCCCAGCATCTGCTCCAGGTATATAAATGAAACGAAAGATGGGTGTCCGCTTCATCGCTGACAGAGGGGAAGCAGCTAACAATTGTCAAACAGTGGTCATGTCAAGCGGAACTAGATTAAAGTTAATACATGAGTATTCAGACTTCAATGAAACAGAACCCAGAAATGCACAAAAAGATCAAAACAACCCAAACATTTCTAAAAATATTTAATTTATTATTATTCGCAAAAGAGTAATATTACATATTAAATCTACATTGGCCCATAATGCATATATGGTCTTCACAATAAAGATAAAGTGCAGCGCAATTAAAGTGCTAATATCACCCTTGTCTGGACCGCCCAGAGGGTCAACACGGCATGCGCACAAGTGAAAAACCAGAGTCCCCACTCGGGTGAAGGGAATCACACGGGAAGGGGCCGGTATTCACAAGTGTGTCTGCGGCAAAATGTACAAAACAATACGTGAAATACAATCAAATCAATGATAATATTGTCCTAAATGGGAAAATTGCACAATTGATTAAAGTGGGGTGCCATTCATCAACTACACGTTCTTAGGGACGGCAAGATAATTTGGAGTCAACCTAACAACAATTTGTGAACATTGCATTAGTAGTTTCGACGGAGTGGAGCATCTAGCTGTACTTCAGTTGATGCCCGTCTTCTTCAGGGCGGCGCACTCCCTTCTTGTTGAACCCCACGTGATGTGGATGAATTCAAGTATACATAATTCTAAAACCAACATTGAGAGAACAAAACCAAAAATGGGTATTGTGGGCGGTCCACACAAGGGCGATATTAGCACTTTAATTGAGATGCACTTTATCTTTACTGTGAAGACCCAATATGCATTATGGGCCAACGTAGATTTAATATGTAATTTTACTCTTTTGCGAATCATACCCAGGTATATCAGCCAGCCACAAATGTCCATTCTCAGTGCTGTTTACTTCAGAGTGCAAAGCATATCAAGCGATAAGCGAATTGGAACAGCGACCTGCAGGAACATTGATTTTTAACAATTGATGAGTGTTGTCATGTATGTCCAAAGAACAGTTTATCAAAACAGGTACTTTTTGCTAGTAAATTAATACAAATATTAATTAACAAGGTACATGTCATCATTGTAAATACATATAATTTACTAAATAATGATTAAAAAAAACCTACACAAAACCAAGAAAACATTCAAATATCATTTGCATATAGCTTAGTAGCATTTACTTCTACAAAGTATATGAACATACACTTTTATAGTCATTACACTGTGCATAAACAATGCAAACATTTAATGTGTGCTAAATTAAATTTAGTACATAATCCAAACTGTAAATACTAACAAAAGCACACATGTAATGCATAGTCAAAAAAATAAAAAGTGTTACATTTCATTAAAAACAATATTCACACATTACTGTGACTATACAGCATTTTAGATATTAATAAAGTTTATTATGTTGTTACCTTTCTTTATTATTTCTGTTTGTAGAAGTTTTTGCTGGTTTAAACTTAACTCTTGTAAAAAGAATAAAAGAAAATATGGATATACTAGCAGTACCACCCGGCGTGGCACAGGTCTGTAAGCTGACATGCACGTGGGTGTCTGCTATAGCCTTGTATATGTTTTATTGTGTCAGAACTAACTATTTCTGACACAATAGTTCAGAAATAGGGGGAGGCTGTTCCATATGAGCGAACAACCACCTGCCCTCTGTTTAGCAAAATGTTTTACACAAAGAGTTGGAGCCAGAGGAGTGTAGTGGTCTAGAGGGTGAGTAGTTGGTAAACTGAAGTTTAAGATAGTGTGGTACCCGAGCCCAGACCGCCTTGTGGATGATGTAGAGGGATTTCAATTTAACACTTGCAGCAACCGGGTGCCAGTGGAGACTTTAGTGTAGCAGAGATGCGGTCCCTGGGTTTAAGGCCAAGGATAAGTCTTGCTGCCATTTTCTGGATTAGCTGGAGGGGTTGCATAGTGGAAGATGGTAGATTCAGGAGCACGCTATTGCGATAGTGAAGCATAGAGAGAACCAGGGCTTGGGAGTCACATTGAACCTCTGGGGGAAAGGGAGAATTCCTTTGCGAAGGAAGAGCTGAAAGTGGGACTTCTTGGTAATGTCCTGAGTGTGAGGGGGAAAGGAGAGAGTGTAGTCGAAGATGACTCAAAGTTTTCTGGTTGCAGAAGAGTTCACAGGGAGAGAGCCCATGAAGGAAGGCCAGAGTGAAGGGGGGGTGGGAGGGAGGGGGGAGCAGGGGTACTGATGGGAAGGATCTCAGTTTTACAGGCGTTGAGGCAGAGATCGAAGGCGGTGCACCAGGACTGGATGGCAGATAGGCAGTCCGAGATGATGGAGGGTGCAAGAGGATCGGCAGGGAGTTTGAAAAGAGCTGTGTCGTCTGTGTAACACTAAGTTGGAGGAGGAGATTAGGCGTGCAAGCAGAGAAAGGTAGATGTTAAAGAGCCAGGGGGAGAGGATAGAACCCTGGGGGACATCACAGGAGGAGTGGGAAGTAGGAGAGGAGAAGGCGCTCACAATGACTTGGGAAGAGCGGTCAGTAAGGAAGGATGTCAGCCAGTCCAGTGCTCATTCCGAGATACCAAGGGTATCGTGGAGCCTTTGTATGAGGATGGAATGGTTGACTGTGTCAAAGGCAGAAGAGAGATTGCTAAGGACAGCAGGGGTGTTGGAGTCCAGAGACACGAGCAGCTCATCACAGGTGTTCAGAAGACCATTTTCCATGCTTCTGGATGCTCGAAACCCAAATTGATGGCCGTGGAGACCACCAACAAGTTCAGTATGAGAGTCGAGTTGGGGTAAAACCAACTTTTCCAGCAGTTTCCCCAGGACTCCGTGTCTCAGGACTCAGTGTCTTGGCAGTCCGTCCCCCCCTTATAGCTCCTCAAGGTTCTCCCAGCTGCTGACTTCTCCTTCTGGTCTTTACCGTTCCTTCAGCATCCCCAGCTCGCACAGAGTGTGCCTGGGTGGCTGACCTTTTATACTCTTTGAAAGAGTTGATTGGAGTCAGATGTGAGTAGTTGTCCCTCCATGCCTGACCTCATTATCGGGACAACATGGAGACTGCCCATAGGGATCCATTGCCCATTGATTCCTATGGGTAATCATGACTTCCATCTGCCTCGTCTTCGTCCCAGTAGTTGGACTTCAAGAATGGAAATGGGGATTGTGGGAGTTGTAGGTTTTCCTGGAGATCATGGGAAAACCATGTAGATTTTTGTCCGGATGAAGGGGGTAAATGTATCGTGATAGGTGAATGGATTGTTTATTGGGTTTTAGTTTCCCTGGTTGTGTTCTTTTTCTTACAGAAAGGTACTGGGGTATGAAAGGACTCTGCTGACATTATCCCATGACAACTGATGGGATGTTGAGTAGGGGTGTATCGGAACGGGAGGAATGCCATGTTTCACGTGAGGGCGTGTCTCCCATAGTCCCAGAGGACCTCCTGCCCAGGTGATCCTCCCTCGCTTGTCCGCCCCTAGGGTTGGGATCCAAGAGCGATGGCCCTCCCCTGGCCACCAGAACAAAGGATCCCCGGGAGTAGCCTGGAAGAGACCTCAGGTTTCTCACAGGTTGGTCAGATTACACTAGCACACCCCAGATTGGTATGCCAAACTCGGGCCAAAATTATATATTATATATAAATATAATACAACATATTTAAGTTGCTCAACCCACAGGAAGAGCACTTTTTGGGCATCTTATAACTTCGCACCCCCATGGACGAATCCTCACCAAACTTGGCAAGAAAAGTATACGCCTCCCTCGTAATGATTCTGCAAAGTTAGGTCCAGTTTCGTCAAGGGGGGCAAAGTTAAAGGTGAGGGGCACCAACATTTGTGGAAATCCTCATAGACCAATGGAAAAGAAACATGTTGCTCATGCCTACAGCCCAATCCACTGGACGGATTTTCACCAAATTTGCAGTAGGAGCGGTGGCATGCTTTTGTAAAGTTGGTGTAAATCCGCGTAAGAGTTTTCTTTCTTTAAATGGCTAAAAAGTACGTATAATAAAATGAGTGATAGCTGGGCCCGGTCCGTGGACTCACTTCCCGATTCGGTCTGCGGACACCCCCCTGGACCAATCAGGGTCCGGCGTGCTGTCCGCAGACATCAGATGCGTCTGCCTATTGGATGGTGAAAAGTGTGAGATGCGTCATATTTTTTTAAACGGTCACCATGTTGGGTCCTCAGATAGCAGCCGGTGTCTGCAGATAGCGTGTCTGGAAAACACATTTGGGGTTATTTGATGGCTGAAAGAGGGTGTGGAAAGGGTAGGGGAGTGGAATAAAGATGATATGGAGCTGTTTTATAGGTGAAAAAAGGGTTTGCAGATGCTGCCGAGTCCGCAATCAATATTGGTGTCCATGGACATCATTTCAATTTCAGGGGGTTCAGGGCAAATTTTCTTATGTATTGTACGTACTGGTTATATGGTTTCATTCTATTGTGGTGGTTGGCCACACTTATTATAGTAATATGTGTATATAATTATAGGTAATGTAGGGGGAGTATACAGTATTTGTAATATGGTGGAATGATACAATTGTCTATATGGCTGTGTCCATTTTCAAATCCTCTCGTTCACAGTGGGAGCTGTTGAACCCCATAGTCCCTCTCCGACTGCTCTGCACCTTACTGAACCCAGGGGCGGCGGGGAAGCAGGGAGTGGATAAAATAAAAAAACACTGGAGCTCCTCTTACTTCTTTCCAGGGTTCCCTGTACAGGAATTGAATAATGGTTAATCAATATACTTGATCACTAAAACCAAATTCTCACACCTCCCTTTAGATACCGGTTTATCCTCCTTGTAAAGCCCAGAGGATCAATTCAAAACTGTACTTCTTCCATATCTTGCTAAAGATAAGCTTCTTTATACTTCTTTACATTACTCAGATCATTTCCTAATATGCACACATAGGGCCTCATCACGAGTTGGGCATTAACCCCGGTGGTATTACCGCCGGGGCTATTAGCCCTACCGCTAAACCCCCCGGCGCTATTAGCGCCGGATCTCATGGGTTTGGCAGAACGGTAAGTCCCCATTCCCCATTGGGCCCATTCGGGAATTTCCCATTGGGCCCAATGGGGAATGTAATAGCGCCGAAAATCGGCAACATCGGGGCGGATTTTGCAGACCCTTAAATGCGGCAGTAATAGCGTTAACGCTGCATTTAAGGGTTACCGCCAAACTCGTGATGAGGCTAATAGTCTGTCGTAGTCTCAAAGGATCTTCAAATAGATTTCTCATGATGGTTTAATTTTCCACTTTTTGTTTTAATCTTTTAACTCAACTGAAATGTTAACTTAAATGACTTTGCCAAAAGTCCTTTTCATTCCTTCTAGTACCAATTGCTGCCTTACGTTAGTTGCTGTAACATTAACTGTGTTTACCGATTTTCTAGATCTACCCAAGATGCGCATTATTAACTACAAATACCAGCATCCAATGGGAAACAAAATGCGCGGCAGCACTTACTACGTACTTACTGTTGAAGAAGGATCTTTTTGATTCCTAATGAGGAATTCTGAGTTACCCGGACCAGAGACTTGCCTCGCTGAGATCGGGTAAGTTAAATGTACAATTATTTTCTGAACGTGTGCTCGATAAACTGCCATGAGTCCCTCCCAACTGCCCTTCCCAGTGCCAATGCCTTTTTTGGTGATTTCTGTATGTCGCCATTCAATCCCTTGTAACTTTGTTACATGAAATATCTCAGGCAAATTTGGCCCCTTTTTTCCCACATGTAGGCGGTCGTAATGCGACCAAGGAATCCTAGTTTGCTGTAGGGGGGTGGGAGAAAATAACCAAAAAGTGAGAACATTTTGGGTTTTTTCACAAAATGTCAATAAAATGATGTACAAAGAAGCCTGTGTTTTTTTCCTTGCAAGAGCTAGGAACAAATGGTTTTCTGTGCTCAATTCACCATTTCCAGGCTTTCAAGAACAGGTTTAGTGGAAACCAAAAACATTTTTTATTTAGTAACTAGCCGCTTTGTGAAAGGTAGGCGATTTTCTGCCTTTTTTTTCCAATAGTACATGCGTGGACGGAACGGAAGAGAAGGGTAGGAAAGTTGAATGGGAGGAGAGAAAGTCATACATTTATGAAAATTAGACAAAACTCCAAGTTTAGGAAGGCGTGATTTTTGCAGGCCAGGCAACAACTATGTAGGGCAAAATTGCAGTTTGGGAAAGAAAAAAAAAAAAAAAAAAATCAATAAATAAAATCAGGAAAATAGCATGGCATTAACAAAATAAATAAATCATAAATAAAATTTTAAAAAAAGGCATGTGGTGGACATGGTTGGCCCAGTAAGGCAATGGCTTCTGTGCATTTTGAAAAAACAATGCTTCACTACATTCCCCCGACTCTTTCAGTTAGGAAATCACATATTTTTTGTAATATTTCACAAAACAAGCACTACCACAAGCCAAAAACTGATCCACAGTAAACATGAGTTTTACGCTTATGGCCTAAACAGACGTACTTTACTAAAACAATGGGGTCCCTACTGCTATAAATTCAATTAGCAATTAGTTCAAACAACAAGTTATTTATAATGGGTGTACCACAATGGTATTACTCAAATGGGTTGTAGGCTGTGGCAGACTCTGAAAACAATCAGGGTAGTCTCATGTTTAACCCATTTGAGGGATACCCTTGTGGTACACCCATTATAAATAACTTGTGCTAATTGAATTTATAGCAGTATGGACCCCATTGTTTTAGTATAGTTCTTAGTCCCTCTCCTTCACTGCTTACGGGATAATTCCCCCCTTTCTTTGTGTTTAAACAGACGTACTTGGCATGTGTAAATAAGTAAAAACAAATGTGGGGAGGAAGGGCAAGCACACATTTTTTGAAAGGACACAGGCAGACCTTTTGAAGGGTAGGTGACTTGTGCAGGTTACAAAAGTGTATAGTGCCTAAAGCAGCGACTAAATGTAGGTCACATTTGGGAAATTAAAGGGTTGTGTGACAAAGTACAGCAGCAAATGAGTCGAAACACTATGAAAAGCACGCCAACACAACAAATGTTGTACCTTCCCACAGGTGTCCCGATGAAAACGGTACCTCACATGTGTGGGTGCACCAACCTGGGCACAAACGGAAAAGGATAAACCACTGGTAACCAAGTTTTTGGGCAGAGCAGATTTTGAGGAATTTGCTCTTGTGGACAACCTACAGAATTGGGCCTGGGGTGTCACAGCAACCAAGGAAAACCGGGAACCCCATGCATTTCCGAAAAGAGGACACCTGTGGGAATCTATAGAGGTCTGACTTGTGCGAATCGCCCCCAAATTTATTACCCACAATCCCCGGCAAAGTCTGGCGAAAGAAAACACAATTTTCAGATATTTCCCTCTGCCCACCCACCGAAACACACCGTCAACACCACATGTCCTACCGTCCCGCGTTCCCACAGGTGTCCCAAAAAAAACAGTACCTCATGTGTGGGTGCACCTACCTGGGTGGAAAAGAAAAAGAAAAACTAAAAAAAAAAAAAAAAACTAAAAAAAAGAGAGGGCTGCTTACATGGTAAACAGCCCCCTCACCCCCACATCACAAACAGATCCCTGGTGGTCTAGTGGCATTGTCGGGCACGGATCGAGCACTCTGCGCCCAATCTGTGCCCAGCAATGCTTCAAACAAAGGTGTCGCTGGAAAGGGGAAGAGTCTCCCCTTTCCAACGATGCCTTCCTCAAGCTTAATGGCACAATAGTTGCGCCGATCGAGGGAGAGAAAGGTGGAAACTCTTATTTTCACTTCGGCAGGCCAAATGGCTGTCGCTGTGAAAATTACTTTCAGTTTCACATCAACACGCATTGCGTGTGCTGACGTGAAACTGACAGAAATCCAACCCCTGGGCCGTGAGGAGGAACCTCCTCCTCACATAGCCCGGGGGTTGGATTTCAGTTTTGTGCGATCCCTGCAAAGCAGGGATCGCACAAAAAGGAGTGCCAAAAAGGACTGCAAACATAATGTCAAGGACAAGATAGGTCGTCCTTGGCACTTAAGGGGTTAAAGTGACTGAACTGTGCAACAAATACTTAACTGTAGACTCTGCGTTCATTGGAAAGCCACCTGCTGTTCGCTTTGCTTCTATCAACACATTCGATCTCTCTCACAAGAGTTCAATAAGGCTTGCGCAGTGCATCGGAATAGAGGAACTGTTATTCTTTACATTTGCATGCCGCCTGCCGGTTCTTCAGATTTCCTCTTTAAACATACACAACATTACCACATGCTTCCACTGCCTTCTGAAAGTCTTCTATCTTCAGTAGTGTCAGTTTCATTCACTCGCGTACAGGCAAAACGTTTCCAACGACTGACTGCCCCTAGAGTTCGTACAGGCAATTTAAATAAACATTTTTACTAAAGTCAATTATGAAAACCAAACTAAACTAATAGGCAATTTCTCAAAACCTATTGTTCTGAATTTCTTTTTACAAATGCTTGCTCATTTAATCTAGTTGGAGCTGCACGCTGCACTCCCACCAGTAAATGAAGCAGCACAAGTTCCTGATTTTCTTCTTTCTTCCTGTCTTTCCCAATTCTTCCTAGATAGGCCTCAGGTGAGCAAGCCCACAGCACATCTGCTCTTCTCCAGATATGTTGATGAAAGGCAGTTACAAATGGTGCTCACCTCCAATCTGCAGTCAACATTCTAATTTAGAATTTTACTGAGGTGAGCCACCACCTGGCCCTAGGTTGATGCGGAATCCTCCATTTTGTGCACTGAACTCAGCTGATCTCTTTAAAGGAGCGTTAAGGGAAACAGGGAAGATTTTTACTAAAACCATTGCACCCAGCCACTGACTGCATGCATCTTAATGTCCTTGACCTTGGTCTGGTTCTTGAACCCAGCCTTCCCATGACCCTAACAGGCATTTATGATTGTAGTATAATTGAGGACAGTGCTCCTTGATGTCTCCCCAGTCTTTCACACGGGCAACAATTGCATCCTCATTAAATGGTTTAACATTAGCATCGTGGACCGGGCACTGGACTAGCTGATTTATTTTCCTTACTAACTGCCCTTATCAGCTGCAACTAGGCTGTTTGTAGTCCACCTCCTCACTGTGTATCTGCAGAGTACCCCAGGGTTTTATCCTACGATTGTGGCTCTTCCATATCTATTTCGTCCCTCTGGTTCACCTGATGTCTTTCTTTTTTTCTCATTTCCAGTGTTATGTTAATAGCACACAGCTTTCCTTAAACTTCCCTGATCTAATTTGTTATCCCGTTTTTTTTATCCCCGATTGTTTGATCACCATTGAGGCATTGTGTGCAGCTAACAATCTCTGTCTCAATGCCAGTAAGATGGAGATCTTTCTTATTGTGATACCTGTGCCCTGTTTTTTTCCTATCCTCTAGATGCGGTCTTTGGGCCCTCTACTCTCACCATCCTGTGAGGCCAAAAACCTTGGGGTCATCTTTAAGTCCTCGTCTTTACTACTTACATTTTGGAGCTTGTAAAAAAAGCCCTCACTTTCAGCTTGCACTCCTTACAGGCATTGTACCGTTCCTCACCTTCCCCCCCAGAAGATGAACGTATGTAGAGACCTGGACCTGTGTAGGCTGTACTAATGCAACAGCCTCTTCCTTAACCTCCCCCTTTATTGTCCATGCCCACGTCCGCTAATCTAGAATAGGGCTGCAAGCCATAACATTGGCCTAAAGCCCATGGATCGCTTAACCCTGCAGCTCTACGATGTGTACATTGGCTCCTGCTAATTTCAAGTACTACAATTTGTCTAACTTTGTTTTCCTAAAAATATTGCACTGCTAGAGACCTCCGCTGCTGTAACTCCCGTACTGCAATTGTCAAACGCTTTTTGATACAAAGAGCGGGAGGCATGTCTCGGTCTTCAACTGGTGCCTCTCTTTCGAACAGCGAGCCGCTCCTCTACTACTTGAGCTGGACATCCTTAAGTTCCGGAAACGTATGGAAACTCTGCTTTTGTGTTCCTGTTTTACTTAATTCCTTCCCTGCTAACTCATACCAGTGCCACTGATACTGGTTGTTACTCTCACCTGACTCCCACGGAGGCGCTGGCCTGGTTCGCGCTGCTGTGACCTCTTCTAAGGTGATGCGCAGGGTTCGGAAGACGGACTGGACCGGGCCGCCAAATCTGGCTTGTCTGGCTCGCATAAGTATCCTTCTGTAGGCGAAAATAGGGGATTAACTGTCTGCGGGGTAATGCAATCGGCCTCCCACTTTCCCCTCTCACCCTCCTCGAAACCCTTCTGTGATTTCTCGTAGCGTCTCACCTTAGGGTCTGGAAGGACGAGCTCTCCATCCTGCTTCTGATGCAGGGGCGCGTTGGTATCCAGTTACTTCACTGGATTTTTCCGGATTGGTGAGAACCAAACTTGCTTGGCTTCCAGGTAAGTTTTTTTTTTTTTTTAAGAGGTTCCCCCTTGTGTCCATGTATTAATGTACTAATGCTAGTGTCTTTTTCCCCATAGGGGCCGGGGTACGGAACGCCGGGGAACAGGCACCGACCCGAGATGAGAGGTGAAATCCTTGTAGAAATCAGGTAAGTCTTTAATGAGCGTTTTTTGGTAATGTCTTTTCATTCGCTCATTAACGCTGTCTCTTTTTCCCCATAGGGGCCGGGGTCCGGAAATGCCAGGATGCGGCGCGGACCCGAAATGAAGAGGGAATGAATCAACAGGTAAGTTTTAACATGGAGATTTATCTTTCCTTATTCCCTTCTCTCTCTCACCTTTTGCTCTGGTCTTTTTCTCCCTAGGCGCTGGGGCGTGACTGCGAATCCGGATGATAGCTGCTGAACATGGAGGCGCCTTGTAAAGATGAGTGGAATGCGGCGCTGCAGCGATCGACGCGATGAGCTTTTAAATTAAAGTCTTCCTTTTCAGGATTGTCGGCAAGATGTCTCCGGGATGCGGATTTAGCAGGTAAGGACTTTTCCTTCTTCTGTTCTCTTCTTCTCTTCCTTTGCAGGTGATCCAGGATGCTGGCAGGCGTGGCAGAAGTCAGGATGCAGGAGCAGACACGGTGAGTGTCCAGCTGCTAGATGCAGAACAACGCGAAGCACGTGTGGCTGTTAGGGTGGGGTTTAAATAGCCTTGGAAGAAGTTCCAGGTATGTATCCTTCCTCCAATCAGGTATGTAACCTTCCCTGACCACGCCCGGATGGTAAATTAGTCCCACAGGTAAAGTAGTTCCTTTCAGGCCTCAAGGAGGCCGGGATCCTGCAGCATGGTCTGCATCAGGTAAGTGCACCCAAGCACTCCCATAATGAGCCTGGCGCCTATGGCGCCAGGACTGATGTCTTTTATGAGCCTGGCGCCATAGGCGCCAGGACACTGTCCAAAGGGCCCCTAGATGGGGTTGCTGGGTCCTTCCTTGGGGACTGGATGTCCGCTTTCGGGGACGCAGGGCTTGAACCGGCTCCCCGGGAGCGGGCATCATGACACTGGTGGCCTGGTCCCTCATGAACCTTACAGGTTCCACGCCCTGTCTCTAGTTGACACCAGTAAGATCCCTCCCACCCCCCCAATCCCTCCTTCAGCACTGCCCTTGTGGGTATACCACCTGGCGGCTGTGTGTTGTGTGCAAGTTTAATATGTTGATAGGGTTAGATTATTTTTTTTTTTAAAACTTATTGGTGGATATATGTGCGACTGTTTCAAAGCAGGCAATGAGGGAGTACTTTAGCTTCCTGGTCCTCTTGATTATTTTCTGCATGATTGCGCTTCTTCCGTTGTGTAGGCCCTCCAGCTGGTAGTAGTGGCTCCTGGGGAGAAGGGATGGCAATAGCTGATGCCATTTTTGAAGCCGAATAGCAGTTCTGTGAATATTCTTCCAAACAGGTGCTCTGTCCTAGATTGTGCTCTGTCCTAGATTGCAAATGAATAATGATTAAAGATAGACCTAGGAGCTGTGCAAGGGTACATTTTCAGCATGAAAACTTCCTTGATCTGCTAAAAAATGCAGTTTCGAACTGTTCGTGAAGCACGGAACCAAACGCGAAGCACAGATCCATTTGCAAAGCTCGTCACCATACTGCGCTTGGCCACATGACACTGTACGGAAAGTCTGCAATGACATCAGATGTTCGCAAACATCGGCGAACACAAAAACAGTAGAAAAAGTTGCAAACATGTTGTAGAATTGTTAAAGATGTTGGCAGGAGGTCGGTAATGGCACAGTTTTAAGGTCAAACTTTGTACATCGGCTGAAAATGCTAGAAGACCTATTATGAAGTTCTTAATGTATTAAAGAAGGTACTCATCTAAACAAAATATTATATTGGAGTGTTGTTTATACAGGAGCCGAAACATATATGCACATAAGCAATGGCTGCAACATGCTTCATAGAAGTGAAATATTTTAAATTTAGTCATTTTGGCTAGTAAAATTATAAATTATATCTTATCAGGGGTTTGAGTAATATTAAACATGGAATAAATAGCTAATAATTGAAAACTTACTACATACTTGTGTCAGTACAAAAAATGCATATCAAGACCCACAATGCATACAAATTAAGAGGCCCATACAGGGAAACTAAAGTAAGGAAGAACGAAACATCACCAGAAAGTTTCAATAACATTAAAGTTCATCATTATGTCATTATGTATGCAAATTAATTGTGTTTGAGGCCTGCATTATGAGCCGAGACCAAACCATACTGAAACTACTTCAAGAACATACAAGAAGGTTAACGTCTAGATATACAGCACCTTTTCAATTTTAATATTTTGACTGTCAGTGAACAAAACCGCCTGCCTTCCATATGTCAGTGAACAAAAACAAGTGGCCCAGATATGTGATGTCATCAGTGATGTCATCAATTACATTTGTGATGTCATCTTTGATGTCCTGGGTGTTAGTCTTAGCAGTGCACAGTGGTGGTGCGGGTTATAGTTGCTTAGCTTACCATAACTAGCGAATTTCTGGGGGTTTTCGATTTTACTTGCAACTTCAACGTCCCTGGAACAAAGTTTTTATCATTGAATTTCATAGGTTTTTATTAGTGCAACTTGACCATAAAGTCCCTTTATAAAGTTGTTTCACTGAATACACACACACACACACACACACACACACACACACACACTTGTGTACTCCTATGTTCCTATGTTACTGGAGTGGAGCACTCTAGGATGGGTTAGCTGTACTATTACACCACCCCATTGCTCCTAAATTCTGCCTTCTGGCTCAGTCTACACTATAGAGTTTGGCTAGATCAAAGTATCAATTACCCTGTTTAGAAAAGCAAACATGGAATACATTTTATGTACCCGGAAGTGTACTTTTTTCCTTTACTGGTAGACAGTGGTCTGTCAGTCAGTGGTCTGGTAGACGGTGGTCTGCCTGAATGTGGTCTGTTCTGAGTTGTTGACTTGGAGCCAGCTCTTTCTTTATTCTGTAAAGAAAACAAAAAATAAACGTTAGTCTATAACAAATGTCACCCTGGCCAAGCATGCAGTGTCATGGATACTTAAAGGGATGTATATAAAAAATAATCACACAGAAATGAGAAGGTGATCTGTTTATCTGAAGCTGGAAGCAGAACCAGTGAAGGTAGGGAGGTAGAGCAGAATAGAAGAGCCATTAGAAGGTCTGTAAAACCTGAAAGAGAAGGAGGAGAATTTGGAGCCGCCTTTGGCAGAAAAATCCACTAATAACTTACAGAAAAAAAGGTTGGTGCTATCGGTGGGGTGGGGACAACAGGTGAAGAGAAGGTAGTAAGCCGTGTTCATGCGAGCGTGCATTGAGCATACAGTAAAAAATCCTTTGTGATACCAAAGGACAGCATAAGAAGTGACCTGAACATTAATTATATGATGGGTAACTATGTCAATTCCCCAGGTGAAATCTAATTGCGCTAAAGTGAGTAGGTAAATGCTGGGGATGCAGCACAAAGGGGAAACACCAGGAATGACCTGTGCATACATGCATTCTGGAAAAGCAGTTCTTCTAATTGTGTCGAGCAAATAAAATAATTTTGAAAAATAGGGTCATGCCCAAAAACAAAAATCAAGGTGAGATCCAAATGCAGTGGCTGTTGCCAAACATGCATTTGGTTGAAAAAAAAGAAAAAAAAATTCAACAACTTGTTTTAACCCTTTCCAAAAAAAAAAGCTGAACCAAAGAGCAGGAAGCTCTGTGAAACAACTTAGCAGGTGTCAAGAGAGAGTTCAAGGCTAGAATGCATGTTGGACAATAATTACAAGTGGAGATATACAACTTGAATGAAGTCTAAGAATCCTCGAAAAATCAAAAATTGATTCACAGTGGGTAAAACACACCTTTGGAAAGAAAAAACATATAGAAAGCTAAAAAACAAGAGACTGGAAAGTAAAACAAGGTTCTTCAGAAATGTAGTCTCACCAGATCATAGCGACGATGGAACAGCCAAGAAGGTTGTTTATTAATGGTTATTTGATATTTGTTTCCAGGCAACATGAAGTTATACGTTGTAGGTCTGAGAAGTATATGAATACTTGACGCCAGAGGTAATTCAAGGGACAGTTGTACCGAAATAGGGTTTTATTTTGTTTGTCAAGTAATGATCACATATTGATTATTGAATTAGGAACAGTGGTTTCCAGTTTGAAACTACAGAGAAAAATGTGTAACCTAATTGTGCAGGGTTGCCATTTTGATTTATCAGTAGGTTGTTACCTTGATCCAAAGACAAGAGGCCTAGGTCTAGCTTTGAAATTAAAAAAAAAAAAAAAGCAGTAAAGGCTTGTTATCTCATTTTTCATTTGACTAGGTGCTTCTTGAAACCGAAGAATGTATAGGTTCTTTTTTTGTAATATGCAGATAATTTATTCGATATCACGAACTCCTATTGGTCTGCAAAAGCATATTAGCACCCTTAAATATTCACAAGCAAATAGACTGAAGATACGGTTCCTAAAACAAATACAATGTTTTCTGTAAAAGGAAAATAAACATAAAATGACATATGAATAGGACTAATTTTCAAACAGTTCCCGGGTTTAAATATGTGTGCCTAATTTTCACCTCTAACATCACTTGGAATACTCATACAACCACTCAACGTAAAAATACCCTTTTGCTTGCAAGAGGTACAATTAAATGTTATCATAAAATGTGGGCTCTTTTCAAGACCCAAAAGTATGAATCTCCAATTCTGATCAAAGCACTTTATGGGGCACCACATTTGACCCTACACTGGAAGTATTAAAAAAGACACGTTGTTACCTCTCAATATGAGATGTATTACCATCATAAACGGCTAGAATTGGGACTCTGATGCCTGAATTACAGATTCAGAATCCTATGGCTTATGTGTACATTCTGGATCAGCCTATCACAACAAATTAAACTGTGGGCCTTGATCGAACAAGATACGTAGGCTGATAATGTATTGCACTGCTAATTGTATGTATTATACATTAATGAGAATGCATTTCAAAAATTGATTTGTTGGAAGGCATTATGGGATGAGATGCAGAAGAGCATTAGATGCCCTCTTCAAGCTCAGGTTAAAGAGGTTTTTTTTAAAATTGTTTTTTTACATCTGCAAGCTGCCGATTTGATTTAACCTGTTAATTGCCAAGGATGAGCTAGCTCGTCCTTTTTGGCAATCTGTTTTGTGCGATCCCTGCAGAGCAGGGATCGCACAAAACAGTAATCCACCCCCCGGGCTATGTGTGGGAGAGGTCCCTCCTCATGGCCCAGGGGTTGGATTACCTTCAGTTTCATACTCGGCGTGCGTAATGCAAACAGACATGAAACTGAAAGTAAATTCACAGCGTCAGCCATTTTCAGCTGCCGTAGCGAAGAGAAAAGGTAAGCACCCTTCTCCCTCTCCCTCGAACTCTGGCTTTTTTGAGGGAAGGGGCATCTCATGCAGCCCTTCCTAGGAGCCCCAGGGAGGGCTGCATGAGATACCCCCCCCATCCATTTGGGGTGGGCAGGGGAGGAGAGGGCCACCACAAAACGTGGGACAGGCCCTCCAATGGATGGGGCAGTAGGTTTTGGGCACCCTGGGGGCAGATTGGCACAATAATGGGCCCATCTGCACCAAGGGAAGTTGGGTAAACAAAAAAAAATGAAAATGGTAGGCTGCATTTTAGGGGGGCTGAGGGGCACCCTAAACCACTAGGGAATTTTGTAATGGAAAGAGGGATGGCCCTCTCCCCTTCACCCTAAGTGGATGGGGAGCACTTAATGTAGTCCTCCCTGGGGGCAGAATTCTGCCCCTAGGAAGGGGCAAATGAGTTTTTACTGGGGGGGTGAGGGTTAGTTGACCATCAGGGATGGCTTGAAAGGGGGGGCCGTGATCAGAGAGTAGTAGTGATGATTTCTTTTTGCTGGGGTGACCGTAACAAATGTTTTTTGTTTTGTTTACAGCCGTTTCTACGCGAGCAGCTGCAACGTTATGAGAGTATTGTTTTTTATTATTCTACGGTTAGGTCCCATTGTGTGTGGGGTGGGTGAGACTGGGGCTGGATTGTTGGTAGTCTGGGCGGGAGTGGGCCATCTGGGGAGATATTTTGGGGGGCTGGGACACAATTGCAGGGGCAGGCCACAAATTGCCCCCCATGCCAGCAGAACATTGGTATTTCCCTGTTAGTGGATGTCTCCCATGTGGGGAGATGTCGCCTCCGGGGAGGAATGTGGATACTTCTGGGGCTCCCTGGGACTGCCGCTGCACTTGGGGATGGTCAACCCACATGTGAGATGGGTGCCCAAGGCCAGGTATGTGATCCCCAACCATTCTGGTATTCTGGCTTGCCTCTGTTACAGCTTCTCCCTCTGGGAAAGGACAGGGAATGTCCTGGGCCTCCCGGGAACCACGGCTGGGCTTGGGGACGTTCAACCCACACTGGGAGTCAGCCGCCCAAGGCCAGGCATATGACCCCCTACCACCCTGGAGCCCTGGCTGGGTTGCGTTACAGCTTCTCCCCTCTGGGAAAGGACGAGGACCCTGCCGAGGCTCCCTGGGACTGCCGCTGCACTTGGGGATGGTCAACCCACATGGTAAACGGATGTCCAAGGCCGGAAACATCACCTCCAACCATCCAGGAGTTCCGGCTGGGCTGCATTACAGCTTTTCCCTTTGGGGAGGTATTGGTACACTGCTGGGACTCACTGGTGGGAAAAAGCTGAAACACAGGCCAGCAAGAACTCCAGGTTGGGGGTGATGTCCTCGGCCTTGCACATCCGTTTACCACGTGGGTGTACGGTCCCCAAGCAGAGCGGCAGTTCAAGGGAGCCCCGGCAGGGTTCCCTAACCTCCCCCAAGGGAAATTCTGTGTCGCAGCCCAGCATTCGCTCCAGGATAGTCGCGGGTGATGTCCCTGGCCTTGAGCGGCTGTCTCCCATGTGGGTCGACAGTCCCCAAGCCCAGCAGCGGTTCCAGGGAGCCCCGGCAGGGTCTCCAACCTTTCCCGGAGTGAGAAGCTGTAACACAGGCCTACCAGAGCTCCAGGATAGTCAAGGGTAATGTCCCTGGCCTTGGATGCTGTGTCCCATATGGGGCGACCATCCCGAAGTGCATCGGCTGCCCAGGGAGCCCCGGCAGGGTCCCCATTCTTCCCCGGAGGGAAAGGCTGTAACACAGCCCAGCCAGAGCTGCAGGCTGGGCTTGGGGATGGTCGATCCACATGGGAGAAGGGTGCCCAGGGCCAGGGCCATCACTCCTGACCATCCTGGAGGTCTGGCTGGCATGCGTTACAGAATGTACGTCCGGGAAGGGAGGGGGACCCTGCCGGGGCTTCCTGGGACTGCCGCTGCACTTGGGGATGGTCAACCCACATGGGAGATGGGTGCCCAAGGCCAGGTACGTGATCCCCCAACCTTCCCAGTATTGTGACTTGCCTGAGTTACAGCGTCTCCCTCCGGGAAAGGACAGGGAATGTCCTGGGCCTCCCTGGAACCAACGCTGGGCTTGGGGACATTCAACCCACATGGGAGTCAGCCGCCCAAGGCCAGGGATATGACCCCCTACCACCCTAGAGCTCTGGCGGGGTTGAGTTAAAGCTTCTCCCCTCTGGGAAAGGATGGGTCCCTGCCGAGGCTGCCTAGGACTGCCGCTGCATTTGGGGATGGTCAATCCACATGGGAGACAGCCGCCCAAGGCCAAGGACATTACCCCAGACTTTCCTGGAGCTCTGGCTGGGCTGCGTTACAGCTTTTCACTTTGGGGAGGTATTGGCACACTGCCGGGACTCCCTGGTGGGGAAAAGCTGTAACATTTGTCAGAGGTGATTTCCTTGGCCTAGGGTGGCTGTCTCCCATGTGGGTCGACCGTCCAAGTGCAGCGGCAAGTGCAGGGGCAGTCCCAGGGAGCCTCGGCAGGTTCCCCGTCCTTTACCAGAGGGGAGAAGCTGTAATGCAACCCAGCCAGAGCTCCAGGGTGGTAGGCAGTCATATCCCTGGCCTTGGACGGCTGACTCTGATGTGGGTTGAACATACCCAAGCACAGCGTTGGTTCCATGGAGGCCTGGGACATTCCCCATCCTTTTCCCCTGAGGAAGAAGCTGTAATGCAGGCCAGACAGAGCTCCAGGACAGTTGGGGGTAATGTCCCTGGCCTTGGGCACCCGTCTCCCATGTGGGTCTTTGCCAGGGGTTGTGGGTAATAAATTCTGGGGTGATTCGCACAAGTCACACATCTGTGGATTCCCGCAGGTGTCTTTTCTGAAATGCATGGGGTTCCCCGTTTTCCTTGGTGGCTTCGACGCCCTAGGCCCAAATCTGTAGGTTGCCCCCCCCCCTAAATCCATTGGGGGTTACCAGTGGTTTAGCCTTTTCCCCTTTGCGCCCGGGTAGGTGCACCCACACATTTGAGGTACCGTTTTTGTCAGGACACCTGTGGGAACGTGGGAAGGTAGGCCATGTGTTGTTGGCGGCTTGTTTCGGTGGGTGAGCAGAGTGAAATGTGCGAAATATTTGTTTTGTCACCACATTTCAGATTTTGACGGGGGTTGTGGGTAATAATTCTGGGATGATTTACGCAAGTCAGACCTCTGTGGATTCCCACGGGTGTCCTCTTTTCGGAAATGCATGGGGTTCCTGGTTTTCCTTGATGGCTTCGACACCCTAGGCTCAAATCTGCAGGTTGTCCCCATGAGCAAAATACCTGAAAATCTGCTGTGCCGAAAGACTTGGGGTTACCCGCGTTTTAGCCTTTTCACCTTGCGCCCAGGTAGGTGCACCCACACGTGTGAGGTACCATTTTTGTTGGGACACCTGTGGAAAAGCAGGAAGGTATGACATTTTTTGTGTTTGAGTGATTTTCATAACGGTTCGACCCATTTGCTGCTGCCCTTTGTCACACAACACTTTCATTTCCCAAATGTGACCTACATTTAGTCACTGCTTTAGGCACTATATACTTTTGTATCCTGCACAAGTCACCTACCCTTCAAAAGGACTGCCTGTGCTCTTTCAAAAAAAAAAAAATGTATGCTTGCCCTTCCTCACCACATTTGCTTTCCTTATTTACACATGCTAAGTACGTCTGTTTAGGCCGTAAGCATAAAACTCCTGTGTACCATAGCTCCGTTTTTGGCTTGTGGTATTGCTCGTTTTGTGAAACATTACAAGATGGCCGCCGGGGTGAGGAGCCGCAGCTAAGCCGTGCTCTGCATGGGCCGCCAACAACGAAGCACATTAGCGGCAGAAGCGGCTAGGTTGGGACGACGCCCCCCCCCACCCCTAGGCAACTGGTGGTCCCCCCCCTGCAGATAACATGGCTCGACGAACGAGCCTTGTGGAAAGAGAACGGGGAGGGAGAGACGCCAGCCCCTCCCCCATCGGGCTACAGAGGCACCCTCCGACGGCGGAGGCGAACAACAGCGGGCGGACGTGGAGGACAGCTGGGGCCGGGTGAATCGCGGCGGCCCCCACAGTGAAGAGACTGTGGAGCGACCCGGAGGCGGATCAACGCTGGCGGCCACAGAGCAGGGCAAGCAGCGGACAGATGAGCGGCTCGGCGCCCGCGAGGACGCGGCGCCGGGCTTAAAAGGAGGTGTAGACGCCCGGAAGGCGGTGGAGGCGGGAGAAGACGTCGGGCCGGGGCGGACCGCTTGAATAGAGGAGCGGGGGCCGCCCCGGGCTTCATCGGCGAGAACAGAAGGTGAGCCCCCCCGCAAGGGGGATTGAGAGGAGACCCCACACATGGAAGGGGAGGAGGGGTGGCCCCCGGGGGGGGGGGGTGAAAGAACGGGCACAATAGAGAAGGGGGGGAAGCCTGGCTACTTTAAGCAGAATATCCTCAGCATGGGGGCCCGATATATTTAACGTGGGAGGGGGCAAACCCCCCCCTAAGATCACCATACCATATAACCTGGTGTCTCTTCGTATCGCCCCGGACAGCCACAATGGCGGCGGCGCTGCCCCCCCCCCCCCCCCAGAGCAATTAAGAACGGCGGATCGGGGACAGTGATGGAGAGGACCTACCTGGGGTACACTGGGGGGACCCGCCAGCCCCACGCATATAGGGGGGCGCCCTCGCCAACACCGGCAGGCGACAGCAGGAGGGACTCCGGAGGGACTCGGGGTCAAACACAACGCCCAGAAAAGGAAGGGACTCTGCCCACAGTCGCATTGACGGGGAACCAACAAGTGGAAGATCATTCTACTGGGCGGCAAGTGGGTGTCCATGCTCCCTCAAATCCAGGGCGGCCTTCTCTACCATGTCAAGGGCTAAAGGAAAGGGCAACGCCGCCCACCAACAGCCACAATCCACGAAACAGGACGCAGACATTTTACAAATGTGGTCAATAGAGGACTCACTGCAACCGAGAGGGAAATCCCAGAGGGGTTCCCGGGGGGAAAGTGAAGCAATACCTCAGCAACAACAACCGGCGACGAAAGCGGACATGCAATCCTGGTTTATGGACTAACAGGAAAAGTTTATGTCTGCAGTGCAAGACCAGTTCACAACTATGAAAGCCGAAATGAAACAAGTGATTCAGGATATGAAAATTGAAATAGCCAACCTGGAAGAGAGAACAGACATGGTGGAGAAAACACTCCAGAGCCTGGAGGAAGACACAAAGCAGACAAATGAGACACAAGAGCACCTGGTACGACTCACTCAACTTGGAGACGCAATGTGAAGATTTGGAAAATCGCTCCAGACGCTCCAATATCCGTATCAAGAATATGGCGGAAACAATACTGGACAAAGATCTGAAGGACACGGTGAAAGAGGTGTTCAGAGATATTCTGGGCGGGCACGACACAGAGGAAATTGGAATAGAGTCCACAGGGTTGGACCGAGAAGATCAGGGGCGCCGGGTGAAAGACCACGGGATGTCTTGGCAGCTCTCTCCTCTTATTCGCAGAAAGAACAGATCCTGAAGCGGGCTAGGGAATTGGAGCATGTTCAATGGAAAGGGCATGACATTCAACTGTACCAAGATCTGGCTCCAGTGACCCTCCAAAAAAGGAGAGCGATGGTCCCGGTAGTCAAAGTGCTGGTGGCAAAACAAATTCGCTATAAATGGACCTTTCCGTTTGGGCTGCTGTTCACGTGGGAAGGAAAGCAGAGGAGGGCGACCCTTGCGAAGAAGGACTAAGTACGATGGGACTTCAAGAGGCAGAGATGGAACGAGAGGAGACTACACCGAGGAGGGAGCGAATAAGGAAATTAGCAGGTTGGGAGACCTCCAAGCAAAAGAGGACTGACGCAGGAAGGGATACCAGGAGGAAAATGCCATGAGAACTACGGACAATGATTGCACGTCAGTCCCTAGTGCGGAGGTCTGGAAATAGGGGTCAATGGGGGGGGGGGGGATGTAAAAGACTGGAGCTGCATGATTACTATACAGATGGCGGCCTGGATGTGCCCACATGTTTGCATCTCAGATGGGACAGATGGTACAGTGGGATTTAGGATTCCCCACAAAATACCCCCCCCCCCCCCCCAGGGCATGGAGGGCAGGGAGCGAAGGGTGCAACACCCTAGCATCATTAGGAACCCTTGCCCTGCTCGGGGGAAAGTTTAAAGTTATGTGTTATGTAGTTCACTGTTGGGGTGGGGAGCAAAGGGGGTGGGGGAGAGGGTACGGGGGTACGAACAAATGGGGGCATGTACTGAGGGGGACACAATGCCATTACAAAACTATATAACGGTATGGGGAGGATTTGCATATTGACTTACAACATTAGGGGTATGAACCTACCAGCGTAGCTGGAAAGACAGGTTAAAAGGGGTAAAGCGGATATTCTGCTACTTCAAGAGACCCATGTTAGAACCAGGGACAGACAGAAAATATGCATAAAAGGGTTTAAAATTTGGGCACAAGCAACAGCAATGGAAAAGAAAGCAGGGGTGACGACTGCGGTGAAAGAAGGGAAAGACACTAAAGAGGGACGATATGTCTTCGCCAATGCGGAGTTAGAGGGATTCTGTGTTACTCTTGTCTCATTATACGCACCCAATCAGGGACAGGATGGTTTCCTCGGGGATGTGTTGGGGAGGCTGGAAGGCTTCGCAAGAGGGGAGGTGATCATGGGAGGGGATTTCAACATGGCTTGGAACCCTCAACTAGACAGAAGTGCAGGGTATGTACACGGCCATGGAGCACCATCTAAGCGTCTTAAACAACAGATGGATCACTTGGCCTTAAAATGATGTGTGGAGGGAGTTGCATGGGGAGCGGAGGGGGTATACGTATTTCTCGCATGTTCACAATTCAATGTCCAGGATAGATTATTTTTGGGTATCGGTGGGTCTCATGGGTAGGGTTCGGGGGATAGAAAAGGGAGCGATAGCGCTCTCGGACCATGCACCATTATGGCTGGAGATGACTCTTTCGGGGGAAAAGAATGGGCTCTGGCGGTGGAGGCTACCATTGGATCTGATCCAAGACCCAACAACCGGGGAGGCCATAAGGGGAATGTTAGAAGAATACTTCGTACAGAATGATACCGCGGAAGTTACTTTGAGCACAGTCTGGGATGAGTTTAAGGCGGTTATAAGGGGAAAGATGATAGCAATGAAAAGCACGAAGGACAAGTAAAGATATAAATGGGAACAGGAACTGGAAAACTCAATTGAAACTATCCAAGAGGAACTGGTGTCACATCCCACTAAAGCATTAAAAGAAAAGGCCAACTAGAGATGTTACGAACGAAAGATGCAGAAAGGAACCTGCTTTATATGAAACAGCGATATTACATAAGGGCAAACAAAGCAGACAGACTCCTAGCGAGGCAACTCAGGGCAAAACAGAAAGATACAACAATTAAGGCAATGCGCAATGCGAAAGGGGACGTACTAACACGCACACAGGACCTGGGGGAAACTTTGAGGGAATACTATTAAATTCTCTACTCCACAGAGCATCCTAACAGAGGCCCAAGATTCCTACCTAAAATCTATTCCGATCCCACGGATATCCGTGGAGGATAAAACGGACCCTTGAAAACCCAATTAGCGAGAAGTAAGTTAAAGCAGCAATAAATGGGCTCCCACTAAATAAGGCACCAGGCCCAGATGGCTTTACGGCCGCATTTTATAGAAAATATTTGGACTTTAATTATCCCCGTTCCTGACTAGGCTCCTGAACTCATTTATGGACGATGGCAACGTGACCCCCACAATGAATGAAGCGAAAGTGTTAGTCTTCCACATACCTGGTAAGGACCCAACATTCCCTGCATCATATAGACCGATATCCCTGATGAATTTAGATGCAAAAATCTATACTAAAATTCTGGCGGCGAGGCTTTCCCCGCTTCTCCCAAACCTGATAGGTATGGACCAATCAGGCTTCATTCAGGGGAGGCAGACCCATGATAACATCGGGAGGCTCATTCACCTGGTGGAAAAAATTGGCATGACTAACACCCCAGCAATATTATTCTCGGTCGACGCCGAGAAGGCTTTTGACCGCGTGGAATGGTCGATGTTATTCAGAACTATGCCGTACATGGGCTTTGGGGACCAGTATATTGCGAGAATCAGAGCGAATTATAACACCCCGTCCAGTAGGATAGCTATTAACGGAGAGGTAACTAATAAAGTGCTGATTTCAAGAGGGACGAAACAGGGCTGCCCCATTTCTCCGCTGCTGTATGCTATCTTCTTGAAACCTCTGCTCATGAAATTAAGGCAATCTGAACTTATTAGAGGAATATATATGGCAGGTCGGCAACACAGGGTGATCGCATACGCGGATGATATGTTGATTACATTAGAAAACCCTGAATCCACACTATCCGTTGCGGTGGGGGAGCTAGAAGAGTTTGGGGCCATCTCGGGTCTGAAGATTAATAGGACAAAATCAGAAATTCTAATCCTGCCGGGGGATAGAGCAAACATACAGAGGGAAGCTACGGCATTGAATCTTAAGATAGTGGAAAGGGGGATAAAGTACCTGGGAATAATGGTACCGCAGAAAGTTGGGCAAATCTATGGAGCAAACTACCCGCGGCTTCTTGCAAATATCCCTAGTGAAGTGGGCAGATGGAACCCACTACAAATTTCTTGGTGGGGTAGGATCCAGTCAGTTAAGATGACCATCCTCCCAAAGATACTGTACTATTTTCAGGCTCTCCCTGTGGGCATCCCCCGGACATTTTTCAAAACTTTAACGAAACTGGTTTCGGCTTATATATGGAAAGGGAAGACCCTGAGAATGGCTAGGACGATCCTCACGGCACCAACTAGGGAGGGGGGAGGTCACTTCCCCATTTTCAGAAATATTATCAGGCGGCGCAGCTTAAGGTCCTGAGGGAGTGGGTGGGGGAGAGCCTGCAGCAGATTTGGGCCAAGCAGGACAGGGCAGTTGCAAGAACCCCGCTGGAAGAACTCCTATGGAAACAGAGACAGCATAGACATGAGAACCTGGGGATAAGTGAAATATTGAAGACCACACTGGCGGTGTGGGATTGCCAGACACGGAGAGGTATAATGTCCACTAGGTTGGGACCTTTTACACCCATTTGTAGGAATCTGCAATTCCCACCGGGGATGGAACAAGGGGCATACGCAAGCCCGGAGGAAACGGGCATAACAAAAATAGGTGAAATGTTCGTGGACAATAAAAGGGGATAAATACAGATACGAACAGTTAAAACATTGGCTAAACACCCCGATCATTGCCAAAGCAGCAACTAGGGCACTTACACTGTTTGAGACATACATTATTTCCAACTCAGGGGCTGAAAAATGGGTGTTGACTCTGTATAAATTCATAAACCAACAGGGAGAGGAAATTAAATGGTCATCCATGATCAAGTGGGGCAAAACACTGGGGGCGGAACTAACAAAGGGTCAGTGGGAGGATCTTTGGGAAATGATCCCGAAAATGACTCGTTCGATACAAACCAGAGAAATGTGGGTCAAAATAATGACACAATGGCAATATACCCCGAAAAATTACACGCTATGTTCCCCCACGTGTCGAATCAATGCTGGAGAGGTTGTGCTGAAGTAGGAACATGAAGACATATCTGGTGGGACTGTAAAGGCATTCAACCCTTCTGGGAAGAAATCAAGGGGGAGATGGAGAAAGTTTTCCTGGAGGTGGAGCAGATTGCAGAAGGGGTATGGCTGTGTGGGATTCGAGATGACATAACACGGCTATACACTAAATCTCAATGGAGGAGTTTTATTTACTGTTTGATGTTGAATTTTGGTAAAACCAATAAAAATAAAGGGAAAGAAGCCATTGCCTTACCGGGCCAACCATGTCCACCACATTCCTTTTTTCCTGTCATTTTTCTGATTTTTCCCCAAACTATGAAATTTTTCCCTACACAGTTGTTGCGTGACCTGCACAAATCACCCCTTCCTAAACTTGAAATGTCTACTTTCCAGAAATGAATGCATTTCTGTTTTCCCATTCAACTTTCCTACCTTTTTCTTCCATTCCGTCCATGCATGTCCTATTGGGAAAAAAAGGCAAAATCGCCTACCTCTCACAAAATGGTTGATAACCATATCAAAATAAGTTTTTTTTCATTTCCACTCAGTCAAGAAAGCCGGTTAAATGGGGAATTCAGCACAGCAAACCATTTGTTCCTAGCTCTTACAAGGAAAAAACCACAGGCTTATTTGTACATCATTTTATTGGCGTTTTCTGAAAGAAAAAAAACATTTTCTCCCTTTTGGTTATTTTTTCTCACCCCCCTACAGCAAGCTAGGATTCCTGGGCGACGTTACGACCGCCTACATGTGGGGAAAAAAAGGGGCCAAATTTAGCCTGGATATCTCATAACAGAAAAGTTACAAGATATTGAATGACGACATACCGAAATCACCAAAAAAGGCCTTGGCAATGGGGAGAGCGGGAAGAATACCCATGGCAGTTAAGGGGTTAAACACACAATCCATTGCGTCAACTATATCTCAGTGTTGATGTTCAAAAAACATTTCAAGGGTGTTTAAAACCCATTTCAGGTATTCAAAATAAATTGACAATTTAGCATATACTATTGCTATAAAAAATGTGTGAGGACATAAACAGCAGAGAACAATCTCACCATTTGTCCCCACATAGAATATAGATATTCATTTATAGACAATTCTTTAAACTGGCGACAGCTATGAACTTGACACACCATTCTTTTTGAAGCAATAAGATCTAAAAGCAATACTCATGAAAATATTATCCATACTTAATAAATTAACCAGTCACTAGAATCGGAGGTTTTTAAGCAAATGCCCTGCTATTTGGATAACAAACTGTTTTGGAGAACAATGTGGATTTCTTTTTTAATCTGATGCAACATGCTAATGACTAGATGCTTGTTAGGTTTAGTAGATGAAATTTGGAATTGTACCAGCATTTAATTGTTTCAACAACGTGGTCAAGCAAATTACAAAAAATATTCTTATGAATGCACAAAAAAATACCTTTGCATGTGATAGTGTTGGTACATCAGGAGAAAAGATCGATCTGTGGGATAAAAAGTAAAACTGAAGCGGTTTGAATTTGTGAACATAATTTAAATTACAATTTTGGTGTTTTGCATCCCCATTGAAAACGGAGGGTGGGGGGACGAAAATAGAGCTATGGCAAAACAATTTAAAATACAAATAATACCAGAAAGCATAACATGAGGGAAAAGGCAAGATAGAAAAACATGTATTGGCAAAGGCAGCAGGTCCAGCTTTTTTTTTATTTTACAGTGAAAACCTTGCATATGTTGTGTATGAATATGTATTCTGGGTATAGCTTTGTAAGAAGTCGCATGAAGAGGATACTGGTATGGGTTGGTAGTCACAGCATAATGGAGAAGAGTTGAAGGCTCATACCCTCTCAAAGCCCTTTCTGCCTCCCTGTCCAGCTACAATGCACTTGGTGGAAAGTGTGAAAAGCTACGAGCCCTGCTCAGAAGAGCTGTTGCAGGTTTACTGGAATGCGTGGTACATCTGAACACAGCGTTGTGATTTTAATGGCCAAATACCAGAACTTCTCATATAGTTGATTTATTTCTGAAATGGCCCAACACCAAGCTACACAGTAGCATTGCTTGTTTAACTTCAAAGCAGAGACTAAGTAGAAAACTGGTACGGAGTCTAAACTACACATTTGCACTTCTGAGCAGGTGGGATGCATGTCTGCATGATGTATGTGTAGACTTAGGAGGCAGGCCAAATTAGGAAAGGCTGTGTGGGAGAACGCAGGCATAGCCACAGTTGTATGCCAGAATGAACAGACCCAGTGAGGGTGCATTGTGTGTGCATGTGGACTCGGTCCCTCCTCTGGCAAGAACAGGCGGGCCACCCCCTCTCTGACAATAACAGGCAGGCTACATCAAAGGGTGTGCACACCAAATGACTGCACCAAAGTCGTTGATCAGGTGACACATTTATTACTGGCATAGAAGCAAATGTATAGCCGACAGAGTACATTAGGAACACTGTTGCGGGCATGAGGCATAGCACAGAGGACAGGCATACAGGCTAGACACGCCCACGTTAATGGGTGTTAGGGAGAATTCTCTTATAAGGCTAATTTCCCAAACCTAGCGAGTCCCCCAGCAGCTTTGCTGGATATTTGGGGTTTGTTTTTTTAGGTATGTCTGACTTTGTACGTGCTTATGGGCTATGGGGTCTTTTACTCCATAGGGTATCATCTGTTTTTCATGTGTGTTACACAGCACCTTCAGTGCAGTAACACAGGGCTGTCATAGTGACCCCCAAACATAGACTCCATACCCTGGGACTGACTACTGTCTCCCAGGGCATGTAAAGTCACCATTGACTTTACTAGTCCAAAATTGTGAACAGAACCAGTACAAACCATCATATTGTGGAAGTACTGGAAGGGGTTAATTATATTGCCCCTGGGTCTGTTTTCAAGGGGGCACTGATCAGTCCCCCCCCTTGTCGAGTTTCTGGCTGGTGGCAGTGGTTACCACGCAAAATATTCCACCGGAATATTTCCTATTGTATTTTCCCATTGATTTTAAACGCACCACTTTTTGGTGCAATGTTAAAGATACTGCTGGTTTATTTATTTAATATTAAACCAACGGTTGGGTCTTTTTGCCAGAACTTTTTTCTAAAATGATGTTCGTGTCAGTCTCTGTAACTCTGACCAAGGTTGAGCCCTTTGTTCTACTTTTTGGCGGGCTTCTCCACAGAATCCCTCCAAATGGTGCCACTCTGTCTGGGTTCCACAGGATGGGTGGGGAGGGGAATTGGCACCCTGGACTGCATTGACTTAGCAACTCAGGTCGCACTCTATTCTGATTGGCCCAGTGGTGAGCCGCCCGGCTCACCACTTAGCATGTTTGAGTGACAGCTAGGCTGTTGAATGGGGGTTTTCTGCATAAAAGCAGGGCCTTTTGAACTGGAACTTCAGAAGTCGCCACAGGACCCAAGAATCCGAAGAGGGAAGAAGCTGAGCCATCTGCAACGACAACACCACTGGTGAAGCCCTGCTGCAACAAACTCACCACGTTCTCAACGACAAGAGAAGATCTTCTGCTGGACGAGTCTTCTTCCTCTGAGCTGGTGGGACCAACCAGTTCGCCCCTTTCGCCTTCCAAAGAAGTCTCTTGGTCGAAGCGCCCGTGCCAAGCACCCTGGCGGTCGGCTAACCAAGCTTCACCACTTTGACCGCGAATAAAAGGAACGCACCTTTTACCAACGAACTCTGCGGCTGGTTTCATCCATGTGCAGTGCATCGACTCCACGTTTCCTCCTTGACGAGATCCTCTCTTCCCCTGGTCGAAACAACGAACTGCAACCACTGCCAGGAACAACTGCCACCGGTGGAGCTTCCTCTCTCTTTAAGATACTGTGTCCTGCCTGGCCTCCCTTTCTTCGGTTTGCCCAAGGTGGCCCTTAAATCCTTGGCTTTCCAACTGGGTTGGCCCCAGACCTTCCAACTTTACCTTCTTGAATCACCCCAACCTCTTTTGAACATTCTGCAAAGACTTTTAGTGCATTTTAAACCATGTGATCCTGGGCACATTTCGCTTTGCTCCATTTAAAGTGGGCCTGGCCTATGAACTTTGGCTCTACAGTGTATACTGCCTTTATTCTCTTGCTGAGAATAAGTGTTGGGACCTGTTTTATTTCTATGCTCTGTCTTTTTCTCTCCCTTTAACTTAACTATTGGAGTGCCATCTAGGTTACGCGCTCACATCTGTTTTAACAAATCATGGCGTTTACCTCTGACTTGTCTAATAGTTATCAAGGGAGGTGTGTATACTTTACTTGGCTGTGTTTTAACTTGCTTTTGATTTAGAGTGCTAGTATATTGCCTAAAGTGTGTTTTAAATAAATAACTATATACTTTTTACACAAAGCTCTGGTCAGTGTTTGTTTGCTCTACTGTGTTTTTAGCCCTATTGTGTATACTCTATATACTGCCCTACTCTACTTGAGAGAAGTCTGACTGCTCAGCCACAGCTACCAGGTAAATCTGGGTGGTACAGGCTGCTACCAATTGGGTCTACTGCTTACTCCTGTAGTCTTAATCTTTTTGCAGTGTTCCCTAAGGGAACCTCACAGGATTCTGCCTAACAATGGGCCACAGACTGGAGGAGGATATGCAGAAGAGGGTGGGGGGGGGGGACACCAAGGGAAGGGTTCGAGAGGGAAAAGTCGACTGGGGAGGCTGCTGGGCAGGAGAAGAGAGGACGAGAGAAATACCAGGCAACTGGGGAGCAATGAGAGAGCATGTGGAGGAAGTAGGAAAAGATAACTGGTGGGGAGGGAGTAGGAGAGGGGAAAGAGAAAGAGAAAGAAGAGCAGGGGGAAGAGGCGGCCAGGAGGCCGACTGGTGGAAAACAGAGCAGGTTGGGGGAGGAAGAGGAGCAAGGAGGGAAAACGGGCAGAGGGTGAAAGGCGACAAAGGGGACCTGCTAAAAGGGCCTCCTTGGCTTCTCTGCCCCCAACCACACGTTCAGCACATCACTGCAGGCAACCCACAAAGAGACCAGGTTCTCTTCCACTCACTAATAAGGCTGTCGATCCACCACTCCAGAGCCCGCCCACAGCCACCCTACATGGCCACAACAGGTGGAATTGTTTTCTGGCTGTTGCCAGGGCTCAGGGAGGCTCGGTGACACAAAGGGTGAGGGACATCACAAGTGGGCAAACATAGGCAGGGACTGGTCTTCTCTCCACAGCCATCGGTTCCACCTACAGAGACCATCCACCCACACTCCCCCCCACAATACACACAGCTGTTTCCAGGGTCCAAGGAGGCTTGGTGATAATGGGGCAGGGAAATCACAGGGCACATGGGCAAACACATATAACGATTGTTAGATTGTCATTACTGGGGAGGGGAGTACGTTCTCATGGAGAGACGAAAGGGCCAGCCCTGTCCTACAGATTACCCTGGCTGGAGGACAGGAGGCCTGGGGGGTAATGGCTGGGTTTAGGAGAGAATGGAATCCCTTTGTCTGGGCAGGAGCATGGCTGGAGTGCCACCACCACACAATATACAGTCACATACAGTGTAAGATGAAAAGTACATTTGGGAAATTGAAAAGTCACGCAATACATTAATGAAATGAAAAATACAGAAAGCCCACAGTAAACCAGTGACATATCTGGAACACCTGACGGCTGTCAGGGTCCACACGGGGAGACTGCCATTTCCACATATGCACAGCCATTTTCACAAAAGTCCCAGACCTTGTGTGAATGACACTTGCCAGCTATATATCAGCCATTCAAAAACATCTTAAAATGGAGGGGACAAGGCCATGATGGGTGTGCGGAGCTGCTGCAGCTATAAATCAACCCCTATTCATACCCCAAAATAAATAGCCACCCACAAGTACGCACCCTATCCTCGAAGGCAAAGTTGTAAGGAAATGAAAAACAAAGAAAATCCTCAGGCGAGAAGCATAAAATGTGAAAGAAAATACAGAAAGATAAAAGCATGAAACCTGAAAGGCACACTGAACAGGTATGACACTGGCAATTGCAGCAGTGCACGCTTCTTCCCCAACAAAACAAACAACACAAGCAACAACAATGCAAACTAGGCATTCACACCTAAGCGTATTGCACATGCATCATGCATGCAGGTTTCCCAGACTCACTTGAAAAGGTACAGTATTAGAAGAGGTAACACCTGGTTTCTTCATAAAGAGGAACGTGGACAGCACAGGTATTCACAGTGCAATGTTCAGAGAGGGTGGGCGGCGCTCGGGAGTAGCGCCAAGATGGCCGCTCTTATGTGAGCTCCTACATACCTGCTGTATATCCGTTTAAAAATGCTGATATTCTGATGCCGATCAGTATCAAAAATCATTGGGCACAAATTTTGGAGGAGCATGCCAATGGATACCGGGCTGTCTTGTGATCGTGCAGGCCCTGTTGCTGGTGTTTGGCATGTGGCGCTGCAGGGGCCTGCAGATGCAGAAAGAGCTGGGCCTGGGTTCTGGTCCGCGCAGGATTGACATGGCGTGGAACCCATCGGTGCTGGCGAGTGTGAGCCCCACCGCTGTAAGCGAGTGGAGGCAGAGTCTGGGGCTTCCTTCCCCCAGTGATCCCCCAACAGTATGTGCAGCTGGAGAGGCACTGGCACGGGCGCTGCGGTGAAGAACCCCTGGAGGGGAGCATGCCGCGATACCTACAGCAGGCGGCGGAGAAGCTGGAAGGCAGACTCCTGGGCCTCGGCACAGAGTGAGGCAGAGCGGGGCTGCCGGAACGGGCACTACGGTGCTCATTCTCTGTGGTGTTGGCTCTTGAATTTCCAAGTGCTGCAGCAGGGGCTGCATTGCACTCGCTGTCGAGTTACTGCAGTAGGGCGCAGAGTTGGAGGTGAGCGCACCAGCCGTGTGAGACGGGGGAGTTACTGCCGACGTTATCCTGCGGAGTGAGGAGCTGCAGATGTGCTGGTTGAAGACTCTGGTGTATGTCCCCGGTGCGGTGGAGTGCACCTGGGAGAAGCAGCAAGCGCATATATACAACTCTTGTAGCACTGGATCACGGCGCTATATAAGCTCTTACCATCGGCGTGGTGGCTAATTGTGGCGGGCAGTGCGACGGTGTGCCTCAAATGAACAATTGCAGAGTGCTGGAAGCTTCACACTGGTACCCACACCAACCTGGTATCCTGCGGAGGAGGGGAGGGTAGATGGCTTGCAAAAAGTGTGAAAAGACAATGGGTCTGGCCATGGGAAAAAGCAAAAAAAGTCAAATGCTGTGGGGGAGACCATCCCGCAGTGACTGCACTGGCGGATCAGCGCAATATGCCACAACATTATTGGATCCAGAGCTAGGGCACCGTGTCATGTAGCCTAAAGTGGAGCTATTGATACGGAAAGACCACCACTGCAGAGGAGTTAGACCTTGGATTGGGGGGGTCAACGGGTGTTCCCAGAGTGCATAGGAGTACCGAACACTGCACAGAGTTTGCTATGTATCTCACGTTCCCGGTACAGTCCTGGTGTGATTCGGGATTGCAAGCTGCCAAGCCAAAATGGGGAAGCATGCCAAAACACAATCCGAGCTGCCATACGGCGCCGCGTCACAGTCAAGGACAGCAACTCAGGGAGCACAGGAGGCTTCTGAACAAATGGCGGAGCCTGCGCCAGACACTCTCAGAGACATTAAATGTATTTTTACCCAGTTGCAGAGTGGCATCTCCTCTCTGGACAACAAGACAGACATGCTCACCTGTAAGCCAGGTTGACCATATGCAGGTCTGCCTCAATAGGCACGGTGACAGGTTGGATGAGGCGGAGCAGCGTTTATCAACGGTAGACGAGTCCTCAGCAACATGGTGCAGAGGTGGTGCAGCTGCGGAAGGTGGGCATTAAATAAAATCACAGAAAAAGCAGGATAATCTGGAATCAGTCTTGTCGAAACTAGGAAAATCAGGGTCCCAGAGGTGGCCGATAGAGCACCCATGGAACAAATGGTGGAGGCACTGCTAAGGGCAGCGCTTGGAGAGTCTGGACTTTCATCGGCCTTTGTGTTCGAGAGGGCTCATCTCATTCTGGGAAGGCGTCCCTCGGTGCCAGGATCCCCAAATACTGTGACATGGACCAAACATTGCAGCGATCGAGAGTAACTGTGCTCCCTTGACTACCATGGGGATCCGATATGCAGGCCCGGCTCTAGCAGGGAGGGCAGGAACTCCCCACCCTCCCCCAAGGCCACCCTCTGCCCCCCCCTAGAAAGTAGGCCATGCCAGTGGGACCTGAGGGAATATGGTGTGGGGTGGATTTCACTCTACACATGCAGCAGCAACCTCAGAGATATCATTCTGAGGCTGAACTGCATGAGGTCCGCCAGGATTTGTTTTCATGCCCTAGACAATGATGTAGCGCCTGGATGCCTATGGGCTTTGGCGCTCTTGAAATATACAGAAATAGAAATGTATGCCCCACAGACATGAAATTACCAGGGAGATGGAGGGACATTCACACCTATAAGTGAGGCAGCACACTTGTTCAAGCTGGCTGCCTACAACTATTTTCTCAAACCTAAAATCACAGTTTTGCTTTCTGTAATTTAAAGAATGTTTATCTTTTGTGCGAATATAGCATTTTTTCACATCATGCTTAATAAAATGGTTAACTATTTATTTTATTTTGCATTTATTTACAGGGCACATAACCTGTAGGTATCTAGGCGCTAGTTTAATTTATAACATGCTCGTTTTTTTCCTTTTCTTTCAAGCACGGGTCCAGGTTTTGAACCTGCGTTTGCTCAGCGTGGTCTTGCTTCCAAGACCTGCAAGTTGTCACAGAGCTATCCTCCCCTCACATATATCAACAATACATGACAGATGATGTTGCTTGAACACAGATTTCTGAAGAAGGTGCATCATCTGACTGGGGGACCTTACAAATTACATTCAAAGGATTTATTCTGCTGCATTAACTACTTGAGTATAAGTAAAAAGATAAGGTTGATAGAAACACAAATTTAATTCTGGAGTGTAGTAAAATAAATAGTGATAGATGCAAGGCTTTGAATTAAACATTACCACTACTGTTGCTCTGCGCAAAATTTCACGCCATAATTCTGTAGTGTGTCTGTACCATTACACAAGGGGACAAGCCATTAGCAAATGACTCTTGGTGCTGCCACCAAAAAGGTACAGTCCAATCTCAATTGCTAGGCCATGACCCCTCTGCACTGGAATACAGCAACCACATGCATTTTTAGGCCTTGTGGTCCAGCATTTTGGGAATGGCTTCTCGCAATGGTGAATGCACCAAGGCTGATTTGCAAACAATGGTAAAGAAGGGTGGCCCGTGCAATGCCAGTGGTTATAATTGCTTAAGACTTTTTCCTATTAGGTTCACGACAGAAGTCATG
Source organism: Ambystoma mexicanum (assembly GCF_040938575.1). Lineage (NCBI taxonomy): Eukaryota > Metazoa > Chordata > Amphibia > Caudata > Ambystomatidae > Ambystoma > Ambystoma mexicanum. The sequence goes on along the minus strand of NC_090934.1, from coordinate 1,351,032,668 downwards.
CAGTGGAACACAGATAGGATGGAGATAAAATGTGAGGAGAAACATGCATCCTATGGGTGTATTTGGTCATTTACCCACCCAATGACTAGCCATGGCTACGTTAGAGCCCATGGCATTACCACCAACTACCGGCCTCTCACCACCAAAACGTAACCTTTCTGGACCTATTGGAGCCAGCTCTATCACAAAGTAACATCAAACGTGTTGCTATGTAGGGCCTGCCAGTGTTATATCTGAGCATTCTTAAATTACTTAATTGCCACTGTAAATGTGCTCCTAGTATGATAAAAAAAACTCTTAATGTGTGTCTTCAGTCAGTTGATTTTATAAGCAATATCTCTGTCAATGCCTCTGTCTGAAGTACTGTCTTAAACAAGCAATCGCAAAGTCAACAGTTTTTGCTTGTCTATAGGTAAAAGACATTTGCCAGGCAATGCCATCATATGCCCAGGTAATCGCACCATTTTCCAGCTGTTCCCAATTTATGGCCAGGTGTTACCCGTATGGCAGTGCATGGCAAATGCATAGCTATGCCTAATCAAAAGCCCAAGCTGTTGGCTTTGTCAATGCATGTTTGTTTCAGTTTGTCTCCCAAAGTAAACATGTACATGCCCAGATGCGAGTGCCTTGCTTGCTACGCCTAGGTAATCAAGCTGCACCTCACTGAGTTGGTCCAACAAGGCCCTACCTGAAAATGATAATGTTAGGATGGCAAGTATGGACCAGTTTCAGATCTTCTCATGCATACTTATAGGTGGGGCTCCAACCTAAATAGAATGTATCTTTGTCTTTGTGGAAGCCTAGGCTACTCTGCCATAACATTTCCTGATTCAAACTAAGTACCGACTTGATAAGTTCATACTGTTTGAGTTAGTTTGCATTCCAACAGAATACATCATGTGCATTGTGGGACTTGTTTGGAAAGTATAATGTAAATCCTGTGTGCTGGGTGTTTAGGCAGTGCCAGAACCCCTTAAAGAGCACCTTTAAAATAACACGAGAAAAGAGTGTTTCCTATCATGTTGCGTGCACAGTATAAAAGGGGTAAATCTGTAAGGATATTTGGCGTGTTACAGCACAGAGTACAGCACTACTGCACAGGTAGCAATTTTTTTATGCAGCACCACCACATGGGTGCGGTGCATTGCTATATGCGTTACCAGATTAACATGACATATAAGTAAAGCCAGGCTATTCAGTCAAAAACGATTTTAACATATAAGATGCAAATCTATTTTTGCAGTTAAAAGCACACGTGCACATTCAAAAATGCACACTATTTTTCACCTGAAATGCCTATGGTGCAAGAGACACATTTGAAAATTAATAACTAACATTATTAATAACTAACCTGACTAATAAAACTGCATTTAACATAACCCACTAATAAAAATGTGTCTCCACTGCAGAAATAGGCCTACTCTGAAAGTGAACTTTTAAACGCACATTCATTTTTTTCTTTTTCTCTGCTGCTCTGTCCACATAACTCAGGAAGCCAAGGACTCGAAGGTACAGGAAATCAGTTGGTTACAAATGGTTACTGTAAAAAGGAGCCATTGTGTAGAGAGGGAGGATGTGGCATGATTAATTTCTGATTGGAGCAGCGTCATAGCAAGTATCATGCTAGAGGCAGTGATGAGAGTTTTTGCTGGGGGGAGTTTGAAGAGAGGGGGAAGACAGTCTGGATTTGGAGAGCTGGGAGAAGGACCTGTTTTCCTGGTTGGAGCATTTCTGCTGAAAAAGCTGAGAGTTCCAGGCAATAACCCCGGTTTGAGAACGAAAGACGCTTGTTTTCACCGGGGTTAATCTTCAAGGGAGCCACATTCAGAAAGAGAACAGCTGAAGAAAACTCAGGCTGAACAGATAAGGTAATTACAGAAGTGTGGGGGCTGAGTGTGTACGAGAATATTCAGTCAGTGTAGGAAAGGAGATTCCTGTGCTTTAATCACATGTTAATGTTGCAAATTGAGTTCTCGTCTCCGCCACTCTCTTTTCAGTGTATCACAGACAATGCTGTTACTGTGCTATTTTATTTATTTCTGTAAAGAGTGAGATCGTGTTTAAATGCAACTTTTATAATACACAAAAATATTTGAAAGCAGACGGGTGGTGTGTTTTATATTTACCAAAGCAGTGCTGATGATGTGGGGAGATGTTTAGACAGTGCAATTGTCATTTTCAAGGTAGCTAAACATCAAATTTGGTTGCAGCCGTGTGCACAATGTAATTTAGTATGAGCAGTTATAACTAACTGTGTGTGTTGTAGTTTGTGGGAGGTCTATGAGTCGACAAAAAGGGAGGCCCGGGACATAGTTCACTACCGTATATAAGATAGTGAAAATACCACATGATAGCTCGCTGCCGTAGATAAGACAGAGAGAAATTGCCCATGGTGGCACACTAAAAATGAAAATGTGGTGTTCCAGAAATGCAAGCCTGAGGTCTCTCTAGTGATTACACGAAAAATCTAAGCAAAAATAAGGGATTCTGGATATTGGGGCCACAAATAAAACAACGGAATTATGCTCACCAAAATACCACCAACCACGCATACCAAATACGCATGTCGGGGTGCTGAAATAATGCATGTCCACTGTATTATTGTTGTACATGGCCCAATCTGAATACAAGGAGTGATTGTTGCTAAGTTATTTTTCGGCGGTAAGAAAATACCGTCAGGCCCCAAATCTCCACAAAATACCCTACAGTGAACATGTAGATGCCCAGATGCGAGTGCCTTGCTTGCTACGCCTAGGTAATCAAGCTGCATCTCACTGAGTTGGTCCAACAAGGCCCTACCTGAAAATGATAATGTTAGGATGGCAAGTATGGACCAGTTTCAGATCTTCTCATGCATACTTATAGGTGGGGCTCCAACCTAAATAGAATGTATCTTTGTCTTTGTGGAAGCCTAGGCTACTCTGCCATAACATTTCCTGATTCAAACTAAGTACCGACTTGATAAGTTCATACTGTTTGAGTTAGTTTGCATTCCAACAGAATACATCATGTGCATTGTGGGACTTGTTTGGAAAGTATAATGTAAATCCTGTGTGCTGGGTGTTTAGGCAGTGCCAGAATCCCTTAAAGAGCACCTTTAAAATAACACGAGAAAAGAGTGTTTCCTATCATGTTGCGTGCACAGTATAAAAGGGGTACATCTTTTAAAACTAAGAAGCAGTATTTAAATATTTCATAAAAAGAGTGCAATCAGAGGTGGATCTAACATTTGGTCCTTGGACAAATGCCCATGTCCCAAAATACAAACAGCCAGGGCTGCACAGGCCCTCCCACAGAGGTTGTATCTTTCTAACGTGTCTCAGAGGCAACATATTTACAACAGGAAGTGATTAACAGAACGTAATTAGAGATGAGAAAAGGTAACAGGTAGTGACCAATGAATGCTGTGGCACTTTTTTCTTTAAATTATATATGGTTTTAACAAGCTAAGTGTGATTGTTGGGTGATTAGGCAACAGAACAAGCGGTGTGAAACACTGATCATGTCATGCATTTCATTTCACTTTGTGTGTGTATGAGATTTTTTGTAAATTCTCATTAATGTCTATGCCGGACTATTCAGGGTGGGGAAAACAAAGCTACAATCCTAGGGGGGGTAAATGCATTTATCTCCACTGCAGGATTTAGCAAGTGAGGTTGGAGACCAGAGGTCCCCCTGCCAAATCAGATTGGTTTTCTACCAGCATGTATTTTTATGCTGTCAGAAAACCAACGGATTTCTCTGGGATCCGTCTGACATTTACACCTGGTAAAAGCAGGCAGATTCCAAAGGAATCCATTGTAGCTGGTTCCCACATTCGTTAATTGTGGAAGTGATTTACACTTCCCCAGACATGTACTGGAAAAGTAAAGAGCGAAAATTAATGAATTGCCCCTTTTGCAAAAAGTGCAAACAGGAGTGGTCCCTTCCTATGCAATTTAGTATTCAAAACAAAATGTCCCTCTTACTCTATTCAGCAACACTTTTCTACAATGATGAATACATTGTCAGGTTGATTTATCATTTGACTTGTGCATTTTTAAAGTAATCTGTATAAAATTAGCTATTGTAGGTATTCAAAACCAAACTTCAACACATATTTGTACCAAGTTGAGCTTGTAAGATGCATGTCAAGTATCTAAATTTCAGGCTAGACTCAAATTCTGGCTTTCCCACTTCAAAGTGTGTGATCCTGTACAATTCATTTAATTTCACTTTTTCCTGCTTGCTAAAATGGAGGAGCCCCTAGAAGTGATTAATTTTGCATTATAAGCCATTACAAACACACACACACACACACACACACACACACACACACACTAACCAGTATGTACCAAACAATGCACAGGGGCATTGAATGGGAGCAAGGCCCTCTCCTCCCTGCCACACCCCACCAGGAGTGATACCAGGAGGCTGGAAACCCATCTATCTGCAGTCTGCCTCCTCATGCAGCACTCCCAGCCCTAGTACTCTCTTCTACATGCTAGCACTCCCTCACACCCTCAACTCAATTAAAATGTGCTGCAAAAATGCAATGTCATTTTCTAAGATACAAAATATCCTATTCCTTACTTCAGTATTCTGGGGCGGCATCTATCTTTCACATAAGATGGAGGGACCACAAGCACCTCCTCTGGGGCCTCTTGAGAGTAGCCACAGTGTCCAGGAAATCCTCAGAGGAGGTGGAGGACGCATCACCATCAATGTTCCCCAGCCAGGCTAAGAAAGCCATGCTGGGGGCTGGTCGGAGTAGAGGTAAATGGGAATGGTGATTAGGAGAGTTGAAGGAAGGTAACTGGTGGTGGAGGATGATAGGACATAAAAGCAAGGGAAGAGCAGATCGGAAGGGAAGAGAGGTAGATTGATTTTGCAACACTATTTTCCTTGCTTCTGATTTTTGCATACATGGGAAGAGATTTTTGCTGATCACGGATCTGGATTGATGCCAACACTTTCTTTAGGGTGCTCCAGACCCAAGCCCAATGGAATTTGGGCACCCTTTTTCACAAACCTAGCCAACCCAGATGAATATTCCTGCAGCCGGGCCTGCCGATCTGGCTTCCCCCCATCACCCCCCACCCCCCATCCCCCCCCTGATTTCTCAAATAAGGTACAGGCATCACAGAAACATTTCCTAGAAGTAAAGAAAAGACTCAAAGTTTTTAAATGTGCCATGTTATTCCCAGAGCATCAGCGGGTTGAACATAATCGCAAAGACCTGCTCTTTCAGACCCCAGAGGAGGCGAGTGACTTCCTTGACATCCACAAAAATGGATCCGGATCAGTAGGAGGAAAGAATGGTCAGGGAGGGCGTCACCCAGAGCCCCGTAGTGACACTACAGTTCAGCAGTGACTTCTCAGTCTATTGTTCTACGAGATGGTCCTGAGGGGTAATCGGCTATCAGAGTCTTTCACGGTAGCTGTGGCAAGTTGGGATGGCTAAGCATCAAGAGGCTCCCATGCGTCAGCTAAGTGTTCTATAGTGGGAGGTGGGTGGGGGGGGGGGGGGGCGGGGTCAATAACGGCAAGTTGGGGTAGTCGGTGCAGGTGGATAGGAGAGTTTCTTTTGACACACTGGGTGCTGGGTGAGGTGCCGGCCCGGTAGTTGGGAGTTTCAATGGTTGCTATGCATGGGTATCGGTTAGATGATAGGAAATACACAGACAACACATGATCCTCAGTCCTATATTGGTCTCAAGGTGGCCATACGAGGAGGGGGGGGGGGGGGCTCAGGTGGGAGAGGGTCTACGATGGTCAGGGGTGGTGGCCGGTGAGGAGAATTGGTTGCATTAAACTTCAGGCACATTAATCGGGGTGTCAATCACACACTACAGGGGTAATGGCATCAGTTACTTGCATGACGTGGAACGTTCATGGTCCGAATTGCCCCTGGAAAGCGAGAAAGGTCCTACTTTACATGTAGAGACAACGAGTGGACATTGCCTTACTCCAAGAGAGGCATCTATCGCAATCAGGGGAGACTGCGTTTGCTAAATCTTGGGGTTGCCATAGGTACTTTTCATCATTCTCTAGGTACTCTTGAGGCATGGTCATCCTCATTAGGAATACACTGGGATTCCAATGTGTGAAGGTAGTGTTGGGAAGGAGAGAGGGTCTTCCCACCCCACTAGGTGATTCCCGAATAAGAACCAAACAATAGGCCGCCCCATTCGATAGAGCAGGAAGGGAGGGTGGTGCACGCAGTAGATGCAAGTGTAAACACCATTTTAGTTATGGACAGCCATTTTGGAACGTAGGCCCAAGCACAGCCATAGCACCACATTTATTAGTGCTAGGCTTGCATTATTAGCACAGACATAACCCACACCACGTGTGTGCTTCTGGGAGTTACAAGCCTTTAATTGTCTCAGAGGCTTTAGGCTTTCGTGCCCCGGGAAGAATGTGCTCGGCAAGACCACGAGAAGCGGACAAAGCGCCTCTTTGCAGTTACCGCACCTTGATACAGAGAGCATGGGCCCTCAGTCTCAACATCTCCTGCATCGGAGCTGCGGCCCTCCTATGCTTTGATCCCAAGACCCCCACATACCATGGTGCCAGCCAGACCCAGACCACCAACCATAAAGATCGAGCCCCGATCGATCAAAAAGATCAGAAAGCAAGGCTATCGCACCTTCACATTTGGGTCACGTGATTTGTGCTGCGAGGTGCCGGGCAGGGATGAAATTATAGCCTAAAACGAGGCTGGAAGACCTGGGTAAGTTGCTGGCGCATCTGGGAATGAGTGAAGTAGGAGTGTTAGTATGGCCGGGGCTCTCCGCCTGGGCCCATATCTGTCTGCCAGGTGCACTGTTACAGTGATAGGGTAGCATCGTTTTCAGAATAATTAATTGCTTATTAGGCCCTGTTCTACTGCAGATGACGAGCCCAGCAGCACCCTCGTGGATGAAGACGGACAAGAAGGCTGGGACCAATAGCCCAGAATCCCCTATGGAGTGGGCCACCCATGTACAGGGTCTTGCCAACCAACCTCACGGGTTTTCACTGTATGTATTGACGACATAGATGACACCAGGCGCCCTTTCAGCTTACTGCACACCCCTAATTTGGCAGAACATTTGGTGGCAGCAGAGTTATTTGCTGATGCGCTTCCTTTTTGTAGGAATAAAAATTGGTTATCCTTGCAAGCAGTGCCTTGGGCCTTTTTCCCTAGCGGGTTGTATTTTTTCTGGTGGGAGCCTGCAGGGGCTTGCCTTCAGTAGTGAGGATTAAGCCCTGATCCTCACAGGTCAGATACATGGGCAGAGCTTCACCTTTGTGAACTATCATGGTCCCAACACGGACTCGCTGGATACCCTTGAATTCATTGAATTACAGCTCAGGAGCCTCTGAGGGTGATTGGGGGTGGGGGGTGCGGTTTGTTGGGCTGGAAACTTTGACCCAGTTGTGACAGATACACTAGACCGGTCAGGAGGTGGCAGCAGGGGGTGGCCAGTTCTACCCAGAAATTACACCATATATGTGCAAATATGGGGCTGGTTGATATATGGAGGGAGCGTCACGATGTGGAAAGGGGGTGCACATTCAGGTCATCAGTGCACGGGACAGCATCAAGGTTGGACTTCATTTTGATGTCTGCGCACTACTCGAGCTGGGTAAAATGCAAGATTTTGAAACATACTTTGTCGAACCACGCTCGGTCATGGTGGACCTCTTAATCCTTGGGAAGTGGCAGGGGGGCAGGAGCTGGCTCTTTAAGAACAAGAGTCTGTGAGATCCGGTATTTAGGGAAGAGATACAGGAAGGCATGCCCCATTATTTTCAGGAAAAACGAGGGCTCTGTAACATCCTATTCCACCCTTTGGGAAGCCTTTAAATGCGTTATTAGGGGGTTATGCATTGCTAAGGAGACGGCTGATTACCCTTCAAGTCACACATAGCTGCGGTTGAGAACCAGGCGGGTGAGATCCTGCAGTCGGATGAAGGGATAATGGGGGCGTTTGTTGACTTCTATAAATCCCTGTACTCCTCTAGGGTTGGGGTGGATAGAGAAGAGATTGATGAGTACTTGGAGCATGTGAGTCTGTACTGGGCAGCGCAGGAGGAAAGGGAGTGGCTGGGCGGCAGGCGGTTAATGGAGCAAGAGGGGCTAGCAGTGATAAAGGATATTCCCGCAGGGATGGCTGCTGGGCCAGACGGGCTCTCTGACGATTTTTATAAAGCTTACAAGGATCTCTTGGTTTCCCACCTGCTACACGTGTATCAGCAGGCTATACAAGACTGGGCTCTGCCCGGAGCAATGAGAGAGACTGTGGCTAATCTCTTTGATAAACTTGGACAATAAAATCCTAGCTAGGGTGTTGGCTAATAGGCTCCCCCGATTATGTCCAAATGCGTGCTATCCTATCAGGCTGTGTTAATTCCAAGAAGGTCCATGTCATACGGGCTTCGCAGAATTTTTGGTCTCTTGTCGATCGTCGACCAGTGTACACTAGTGGTTGCGTCGTTCGACTCCATTGAGTGGTCATTCCTTTAAACTGTTTTGAGGCGCATGGCAGATGATTTTCTAAGAATGGTGCCTTTACTGTACGAGTGTCCTGTAGCTTGCCTCCAGGTGAATGGAAGACTGTCTGGCCCTATTAAAATGGAGAGGGGTACACGACAGGGATGCCCGTTATCCCCCCTGATATTCGCAACCGTGGTAGAGCCCTTAGCAGAGATGGTCCGCTCCAGGCATATAGACAAGGGGTTGAGACTATTCATGCATAAGTTGGTCATCTCCCTTTATGCTGATGATTTAATCCTTTTTCTCATTGACCCAGAGGTAAATCTAGCACCGGTCTTAGGGAAATTCTGGTTTTCAGCCACTTCCCTGGGCTTCATGTCAATTCTTTGAAATCTGCGCTTTTCCCCCTTGACGAGCGGGACAGAGAGGTTCCAGGAAAAATTTAATTTCCAATGGCATGCTGAAACTACTCGATACCTTGGGCTATGGTGGCTAGGTCACCTGAAGTGCTTTTTCTAAAAAAAAAACTAAAAAAAAAACTATGGGGAAATATTGCTGCACAAGGAGGCACTGCTACAGAGGTGGATGAACCTTCCGTTGTCTTTATATGAGCATATATCGATAATTGAGATGGTAATACTACCCACATTTCTTTATGCATTCTTCATGTATCCCGGCTAAATTCTTTAAAATCGTTGAAATCCATGAATACAAACTTCATTTGGAAAGGGAAGCTCGACTGCATTGGGATAAACTGGTGGCCCCTTTGGAGAGGGGAGGCCTCGCCCTTTCCAATTTGGAAGCTTATTGGATGTCAGCACAAGCATCCTTTCTGCCGTATTGGTACGAATTGGTCCTGGACAGAGCACACGTTCAAATAGAGGGCGCTAGTCGCCCATTCGCTCCTGAGGGCAGTCATTCTCATCTCTGCGCAGCAAATATTCAAACCACAGAACATGGTCGAGCTCACCTGTAGCGCCTGGAGGAAAAAGGGGTAGCTCGCAACGGGTTACTCTTTTCCCCCACTTCTCCCAATTAAAAATTTCCCAGGGATCCCACTCACTGGGGAGAAGGTCTTTGTTCACTGTATGGACAGGTTGGGCCTCATATGCTGGCAGGATATTTTCCCTAATGGGCAGTTTCTCATGCTGGAGAACTTTAAGGCCAAGGGGGACGTGTCGGCGTTGGATTGTTTTATGTATTTTAAACTGCGTGGCAGATTAAAAGGATAGATTTGCAGACTTCCCCCCAGGAACCTAAGGTAGCATCGTTACGGCACAGGTTAATTAGCTCAGGGTAAAAATTCCAGTATTGTTTCTAGGTTGTACGCTGCTATAATTGACAAGGGCACAGGATAAGCAGGGAACTCTTGGACTCAGTGGAAGGGTGCTTTGGGTGCCCCATTGTCGGATGAAACTTGGGAGACACTGATGTCTGCAAACCCGTAAGGTAGCAATCAACAGCAAATTTAAGTTAATACAGTTTACATTTTTGCACTAGTTTTAGTTGACCCAGAAAGACATACCCAGATTTTTCCCCCAAGGCTTCGGAGTCGTGCCGAAGATGCAGTGCTGCCATGGAATCTCTCCTACACCTTGCTTGGGATTGTTCTCAAATACAGGCTTTCTGGGAGCAAGTGTTCGAACTGATTGAAGGTATTGTGGGAGAACGGGTGGAACGATCTCCGATTGTGGCGTTTCTGGGATAGATGCTAAGTCTGCCTAAGCATGTGTAATGTTGTGTTATAGGTACTTATATAGCCCACATCACCAAGGGAATCGGTCCTCAGGTGCTCTGTCGGATCTGTAAACAAGGAGGGCGGGTAGGGTTAATCGGGTGGAGCGGGAGTAGGAGAGGTGGTGTGCTGTTGGCGGCTTCAGCTCGGTATACACCGAGTGCTGGGCTTTGGTGCAAGTATCGGATCGGGCGAGACCTTGGTTGCTATAGGTGCCGTTTATGTGTTGTTGATGCAGTGTGGATTGCTGTGAGAGAAATGGTTGTGTGAGTTTTATGTGAGTCGAGTATGCATAGATTTGAAGGTTGGGGTAGTGGGGTCTGTATCCTGATTCTGATACTTCTGGTTTAGTTTGAGCTGTATCCCTGTGGGTGGGGTTGTTGCCGATTCCTTATAGGCCGTCTCGCTATGTTGTGCGATGGTGCGGCACGGATCCAGCTGTATCCTAGTGCGTATTTGTATGGAGTGATAGGTATGTTTCAACCTTTCCTTCGGGTATGGAACTGAGGTTGGTACTACTTATTCTCCAATTATCTATTGTGACAGTGGTCTGTTGGAACTTGGAAAGGTTCAGGGTCAACGTGCTGTTGATGAGGCATCCTAGTGCTTCCGTCTTGGTTAGCATGTGTATTCAGTTGTTAGTTTCATCCTACCGTGACTATCTTTCAGTTAGTCCTTCGGTTTTCCGTGGAGTGTCTTCCTCAAGAGCTAGTGTTTGGTTATTGTTTGTGTGTGATGGCGCATTGTGCAGGAAGTTATTGGGTCTTTTATTGTTGCTGGCCAAGAGAAGAGTGGCCATGGTGTTGTGTAGGTGCCGCTCTCCCTCAAAACAGAAACAGACTGTGGAATTTATGCGCATCCGACCATGGGGCCAAAAGACATCCCGGGCCCATATGTTGCTTATTTGCCATCGCTCCGTAGTGGTGTGTGTCTGGTATCCAATTGTCGATCCTCTTGCTGGGCCCCTGAATTGCATACTTTTCATCTTTCTGCTCTTTCTTTCCCATTTCATTGTCTCTCTCTGCGGCTGTAAGGACTATGGGTATGTGGGATGGGGGTGGTGTTCATCTGAGTGAGAACTTGTGTTTGGTTCGTTTTTTGCATTAAAATGCAATAAAACACCAGTTTAAAAAAAGAAAGTGCAATGTTCACATGGACACTGACTGGGTAGAGAAACCAGAAACAGGGAGAGCTTTACACATGAAAAACATACAGCACAAGTCACAGCCATATAACGTCTTTCACACACAGAGAACAAGTACACCCTGGACTGGCCGATCGTATTGTCCCTTGCAGAGCCCAGCAAGTTTGATATAGCCAATCTGGTCCACACAAGCGATAATATCGGTCTGCAAATAGGGTCCATGAGCCGTGATATTGGTAACCGACGCTTTACTACTTTTGGGTGCATTGTTACAAAACAAAAAAAACAAACATCAAAAACAAAATAAATAAGATAAAAAAAAATACAGATGCTCCGTCGACTATGAGCAGACCAACAAAGGATTGCAAGTCACACTAGATACCAACTGCTTGAGCAAGTATGGTGAAAATGGATCCGGTGGTTTATGTTGTAGAAGAGGGAAGAAAATAGAGCCATGTGCTTTGATGCCACACACTTTACCGACCTACCCAGATTGACAATGTACAAAACTTTCCAAAAAAAGATTCTGAGATGGATGCATTTTGTTGGCAAACGTTTGTCGCTTTTCGTCAAACAGTGTACATTTTTAGAAGCATGGCAAAAATAAATAAATATACATTTTTTTAAATAAACCTCCAGCTCCAGGCAGTGCAACTGAATAATACCTACAGACTGGATAAATATATACCTATGAAAACTAAACCAGAGAAAAGCGAGGTGGGCTGGTAGGGGTCGATACAAAACATGCCGAGGGTACCGCATGCCATGACCGAATCCTGTCTTGGTCACACTGGTGGCAACATGAAACTAACAAAATGGCTGCAGTTGGCCAGCATCTGCAACACAATAGTACCTCCAGAGTCATTGCTAGTGCAGCACCGGTTCTCTTCAATAAGGTCAGTTGGCCGTCCAAATGTACACAGTTTCAGCTGACATTTCTTGATCCACTGCAATGCTGAGGACAGTGCTAGGGTCTGGGAAGAACATTCAACTCCATGCATTATATTTAGTGTACAATTGTCATTTGCCTTGTTTAAAGAATACATGCATGCCTAACCTCAATACTAAGAAGGTCTACTATGGCCGTGCCTGCAATTATGCAATTGTGGTAAGCTGCAGTTAAGCATTGTTCTGCAACTACAGCATTTAATATGGTGTGATCTCCCGTCATAAAATACTTAAACTCCTAAGATTCAACCAATCAAAATGCCTACTAATGACTTAGAAGTGATCATTCAGGGTGAACAGGTAGGTGTGGAACAGCCCTCCCTCACCATCCATCACAGTGAAGGTCTTCAGCAATCATATGATGTAGGTACTGGAGATTCACTGCCTAATTTTAGAAACAGAATCATCGATAAGCTGAATCCACGTCGTACACACACAATTGATCCGTCTGCGACAGCAATTCCACGAGACAAAACATTGGCAGCTGTTTCACTCTCCTGCTGGAAAGCTTGCAACACCAAACCTCCAGAGGGATGGTGTATTGCAAGACCTCTCTCACCTAGTCTGCACTGAATGAGGAGTGCTCAGCTCCATGGAGCAATTCAAGTCTCACCCATCGGAAAGAGTGAAAATGCAAGAGGATATCAGCACCACAGTCCAAGCCCTGGTAGCCCAAACCCATTGTGCAATTCAGACAAGCGCCAGCCAAAAGTGAGGATGGGACTGGGCAAAGGGTCCCAGGGAGTAGTCTGCAAAGAATGGGACAGAAGGAAAGCTATGGCATCTTTCGGTTCAGAACAAAATGAAGGCCTTAGTGTTAAACAAGGAGACCAAGTGCTCCTTCCGTGTACTCCTTTCCTCTACATCCTCTGATCAGACATCAGCTAAAGGAAAAGGTAAGGGAAAGGCAGGTTGCTTCGACTGAGATGTGTACAGCTTGACTCCCATATGTGGGTCAATCTAGGGAACACGCTGTTGAGTTACGGGTAGGGAAGGTACATAAGAGCTCAAGCTCCACCACTGCCAAAGAGGTTATGCTAGATGTGGCAGGTGATTCAATAAGCAGGCATACAGAAATTGAACTCTGGGGGTCAGAGCGCGGATGCAATGGACTAATTAGAATTCACATACATTTTGCAGACCAGATGAGAACGCTAACTGACACCCAAATCAATCTAAGATGACCCTCAAACAGTTTCGGGAGAGAGGAGTGACCCATTTTGCATTTGATAATTTATTCTTTTGGTGACGGTATTCAAAAGTCTTTGAACATGCATAGTTATTTCCGCTCTTGAGCTTGGGAGGGCCTAGGTACTTGCACTTCCATTGTTTTGCCTCCATTTGTCTGCCAACTTAATTTTCTGGGATTTACGTGCATGGTGGTGCATATTGTGGAAAGCCTCTATAGACATCATAGCCCCCTGCTCCAATATGCCTTGGACTCCACTAGAATCCTGTGAAACACTTTGAAAGCAAGTATTAAGAGTTATACTTTCTTATCATTAAGGCTCAATCTCACCATCAAATTTTGTACTCTGTTTTTTGGAGGCTAGTACAGAGATATGCCGTTGGCTCCATATACTGGCTGTTTTGTAGAAGTACCAGATTTTAAGTATCGAGAGTTGAATGCTTCTGACACTGTATATGTGGAATGAAAAAAGGTGTGTGTGAAAGTACTGATAAAAAAGAAAAATCGGACATGCAAAAACATTAGATCATGTAACATTAGATCATGTGTTTTAGATGAGATTTGAAAGTAGATCTGGTTTGTACCTCCAGGAAAAGATAAAACCCTACCTCTCATCTCGCACCTTAAGATCAAGCACTGCCCTCCCTTCAGTGATTCCAACCTCCAACTCGGTCAGGATCGGGGGATCCGCCTTCTCAACCTTGGCCCCAACTCTGTGGAATTCAAGCCCCCCACACATTCGACTCACTCAAGACTATATGACCTTCCACAAAACTCTAAAAATGTAGCTCTTTCCGTAATAATGTACTTTGGAGTAAGCGCTCTATAAATTCAATAAATACAAATAGTAATACCGACCACGACCCTCTCTGGCGACTGAGCCCTTGCAACCCGATGACAAATGCTCAATGAGATCCCGAGCAATGACGCCACTGAATACTCTTATTAAGTCACGATTAAGCGAACACACGCTTGAATTTGGAACAGCGAACTACTTAGATCATAACTCGACCCAAACACTCACCTCCCATATAACTATGCGTTCTCTCTACTTTACACCAACACACAATTAGAGTGCAGCTACACCCCTCGATCCATTTCGGCCTAGCTGATCACATATGAACATTACCCCACGATCGCATAATTATTGTAATAAAACGCAGCTACATCCCATGCCAAACCGGACTAGCTGCTCACATAAGCGTCCTACTTAGGCCTAACGCAGCCAGAACCCAGTCTTGGTGTCCACACGCCAGACTGCAGACATTCAACCGATAACAATATCACCAAACCTAATGCTGGGATGCAGCTAACATCAGGCAATCACATCAGCTGCACACATAACTGGTGCACCCAAGCACCCTATGACACCTTACTCTCTCAACTGACCTCGACAGCGGTCCCAGAGGGCGTTCGACCTACCAGCGCTTTGAGGTCATACCAATGATATATAGAGCGCTATATACATGCCAAATAACATAACATGATATTCCAGGATTATTCCTGTTGGCATGTAAATAAAATATGTAAAAACTGGAGTCTGATGACTTACGACAGCAGAATGAAAAACAAAACCTAACAAAGATGGATAGAAGGTTCAAGTGAACACGGCGCCTGTAGTCTGCCAGAAAAGATCATTTTTAAAATTATATGTATTTACTTAGAATGCGCTGGATGTGACAGATAAGAATGGGACAAGCCCTGACATCAGAGGGTGTGAAGGCGGGGGGAGAGTAGGAGACAAATGCATCAGTACCCCCACAAGTAAATATTTGGTGAGCATCTTGATCCATACGATGATCCTAAACCAACAGTACATTGAAATGTACAAGGAACAATAACCGCCAGTACTTGAGGGGAAAGAGCATCGTATTAGGACTACATTTAACATTAGCAATTCTCTTCACATATATGACAGCAGTGATCTCATCAAACAGTTACACAGCACTATTACAAAACCTACAAATTATGGCTGTAGGTGACTTTTTTTGTAGACCTACCAATTTCCCTTCGCTTGTCTCCAGCAGCTGAAATTGCTGCTAAAAATCATGAGTCTACAGATGATATTTTTCCCCCCAATAATATAAGTGTATACCTTTTGGCTTCTAATTTCATCTCCTCCCTTGCCCCAGGATTACATTATATTGCTTATTCCTTTGGAAAACTGCTGAGTTGTGGATTAGAAGGCTACATGATGCGTATGTAGTGGATTAATGACCATGAATTTGGGCTATTGGTAATTCATTGCCAACGTTTATAGATACATCACAGCAGTAAACCACTGTAGCCTCCATTTTCAAATTCTGATCCACTCATACATTTGTTAAATATGTGCTTGTTGTGGCATTATTTGTTATACAGATACACGGTGCAATTAACTGCCTCACCAGAACATTTTCAAAACAGTTTAGTGAGATCAGAGTGGAAACCCTATCAGGGCCCCAAATGTACACAATAAATTAACATGTTTGATCAGAATTCAGGACAACAGCATATTTTGTTAATGTTGAGGCAGTCATGGTGAGACATCATGATTTGCTACATAAAACAAAGAAGCGTTTTTTAAAAAGCATTGGGTCAGCTCGATGATTCCTATTGTGCATTCTTTTTTAATCTAGGTTTGCAGGTCTTACCCTTCCACCAGTCCTCAATTCTAGATAAAACGCATGTTATCCCTTTTTCACCTACTGCATACACCTTTAGAACAGATAGGTCTTCAGATGTTTACGGAAAGCAGAATGTGGCACCGTGGCCTTAAGTGGCGGTGGGAGAATGTTCCAGAGAACGGCAGCCGCCACCGAGAATGAACTACTCCCCAATGCGGCAGTATTTCACCGCAGGGACAGAGATAAGGCAGGCATTAGCCGAGCGCAATGCCCGAGCGGGAATATATGGCCTGCACTAAACCTGGAGATATACAGCACCCTGGTTATAAAAGGCACGATGAACTAAACAAAGGGCTTTGAACTGAATCCGCTTGGCAACAGGGAGCCAATGGAGAACCCCAAGAATGGGATAGATGCGATCACGATGGGAGGTTGGACGTGGCCAGGCGTGCTGCCGAGTTCTGAAGGATATGGAGATGCTGGATAAAGTAAGTACGCTGAGCCAGAAACAACGAGTTACAATAGTTGATCGCCAAAGTCACCAATGCGGAAACCACATGCAGCCGGTGAGAAATGGGTATAAAAGGCAACACCCGACGCAGAAGTTTGAGTTGGAAGTGGCCCTGTTGACAAACAGAGCTCACCTGAGATTCCATGGAGATAGAGGTGGTAAGATTGACCCCCCCAGTTCCTTGACAACTTAGACAGGAGACGGACAGGGGCCAAGAGAAGGAGGCCAGAAGTCAAAAGTTCAAAAGCCAAAGCAGAAGAAGGACCCACCACCGGCACCTCAGTCTTGTCCCCATTCAACTTGAGCCAGTTGTCCCTCATCCAGTTTCCCAAGGCTTCCAAACAGGTCCAAAGTCAAGCTGCTGTTTCTGAGATGGACAAGTCAAGCCGGACCAGAATCTGTCTTCGCCATAGGAGTAGCAGCAGAACCCATGAGAGAAGATGATCTTAGTCAGAGGTTGAAGGTATACGTTGAACACGACCAGGGAAACAGAGGATCCTTGGAGAACACCACACGTGATGACTGTTGCCGAGGACAGAAAAGGTGGAAGAAAGTTGACAGCGGTCAGTAAGAAAAGACTAAAACCAAGTCAGGACGGTGCCCGAGAGGCCGGCCTCTGCCAGTCGATCCAGCAGGACCCCATGGTCGGTGGTGTCAAACGCAGCCAACAGATTGAGTAACAGAAATGCGCTGACACCACCTCCATTCAAGGACCGAGCCAGATCGACCACGACAGAGGCCACTCTCGGTCGCACACCCTGGTGCTTCAGTCCCCTTTGTATTCCCCTTTAATCCACAGCTTCCCGTGTCTTACTATTCACAGACTGGTCTAGCATGAAGTGGAAGGGAAGGCAAAACAAGCCCCCCCACTTACGGAGGGCATCCACAATATGGAGAAAATTAAAAGCCTGCGAGCATTGACTATGGCACATGCAAATTCTATGCTAGTTGCAACAAGCATGCAAGAATACAACAATGATTCAGCACTTCAAGGTCACTCAACACACTGAAGGATAAAAGACATTTACCCGAGTTGTTCATCTTCGTTTTCATACAGGTTGACGCAGGTTGAAAGTGGTCGAGAAAATATTTCCTGCTGCTCCCTCTTTTGATAAACAAATACAGATAATGATTAGTGAAAATGTATTAAAAAGCCGGTTACGGCTCATTGCCTCAGCTGCTTTTGGTCGACTAGGTGTTTCACGTGTCACCAAAAAACAGAGCATTTGGACTGAATTATTATGCAATCAAGATACATGTAATAAAGTACACTTGTAAAATATCTCGCTGTTATAGTAGCGTGGGTGAAAATAGTCTTTAAATAAAAACAAGCATAGAAAAATAATGCATGAATAAAAAGTCCCTTTTCAAATAGACATTGATCATTGTAAAGTGCAGAATGCGCGGGCCTGCCGCCCGTATCATGGGTCGGGGCTGCATGAAGAAAGAGCCGAACACAGCACTCTTCTTTATTCCTGATAACTGAACAAACTTCCCCTCGAATCCCGTCACTTCCTTCACCCACCCCACACCCCTGTTGACCCCTCCCACATTAGACTAACAGGTCTCCGATATCACCATGACATCTCCCCCCACCTTGAACACGGAGTGGGTCACTCCATTTCCTCCATTAGTCTCACCGGTTTCATCTTGACCGCACAGGGCGCCCTGCCTGTGGGCCTCTGGTCTTGTCCTCTGTGGGGGATGCCATGAGGCCTCCCTTGTATCCCATTAGTGTTCAGACGCCTCACTGATTCCCAGATAGGACTCTGATTCTCCCTGTGTGTCCTCTTCCACGTCACTGCCAATGAGATGCTCCTCCCTTGCTTTCTTGAAGTGGGACTCATTTCTTGTGATGGTCCAGCCGTCCCCATCTCTCGCCGTTATCCTGGTGCCATTTCAGTGTGACATGGTGAGGGTCTTGGGTGCGAATGGGGAGTCTTCCTTTGTTTCACTTGCTTCACCAGGACCTGATCTCCAATGTCCATCCTGAGCTCTCTGGCCCCTCTCCTGGCATCTGCCACTTCCTTCATGGTCTGTTGGCAGCCCCATCACGTATCCTGGTCATTGGCCTTGTGAGGGTCTCTTCCCTCTTCAGGATTATATGGGAGCTGTGTTCCGATTTGTCGTCCGAACATGAGATTAGCCGGGCATACGCCTGTGAAGCAATGCGGTGTATGCCTATATTCCATCAGCAACTGGTATAGCACTTGCTCAAGGTTTTCCTGTGGCTTGCGCAATTCGCAGGGTTGTCTTGACACTAGACATGAACGTCTTGGCCATGCCATTGGCTTGAGGCCACAGGAGTTTCATTTTGCGATGTTTGAACCCCATGTAATCTGCAAAAAAAAGGGCAAAGTGACGGCCTGTGAAGGGTGGCCCATTGTCCGACTTGATCACCTTTGTGATGCCATAAGCCATTAGAATCCGTTCTAGGGCTGGGATGACGGTGGTAGCAGCTGTAGATGGTATGATTTGGACCTT
Organism: Ambystoma mexicanum; assembly: GCF_040938575.1. Taxonomy (NCBI): domain Eukaryota; kingdom Metazoa; phylum Chordata; class Amphibia; order Caudata; family Ambystomatidae; genus Ambystoma; species Ambystoma mexicanum. The sequence continues at coordinate 1,351,013,587 of NC_090934.1, read as the reverse complement.
GGGGAATCTTGAGTATTCATCGATCAGCACAATAGGTGAGATTTCAGTGGAGGAGCCACCACCCTATATATGGTGCAATTCTGCAGCATGCTTTCAACTCTGCTGTCAATTTGGGGGAAACCAGACTTTCTGGCAAAGTAGCTTCTTTGTGGATACGGTTTCCCGATGGCCTTCGTGGGCAAGGTCAATGGCCCTCTAGCATAAGGATCTGGGCATTACAATCTTGCATCCCTTGTGAAGAAGCTTGTCGTCTGTGATGGGAAGTTCCTCTTGGACTAAACACAAAGTCTGTAATTCGTCCTGGATGGGTTGTCCCAGATGCTCGACCATGTCCTTTGCATGTCTCATTCTCCTTGTGCGAAAGGCACTGTGATAATCGCAATGTTGTCCTCCAATTCCTGTTGGAGCGTTGTCCAGGCAATCGGGAATGGTTTAATCTGGTGGATGATTTAATTCATGTATTCTTCTGCTATTGATTGTTCCTGTGGCACAGTTTCTTTCTCTCGGATGGTGTGACAGAGTCTGCCGGGTTTTTGGCCCTGCCAGGCCTGTTTTGGATCGTAAATGTATAGTCTTGTAGTCAGAGGCCCAACCGGGCGATGCGCCGGGGCCTCTGTGCATTCGGGCTGCCATAAATTGTGGGGAGAGCCTGGTGGTCTGTGATGATGGTAAAGGCCTTGCCAAATAGAAAGAAGTGGAAGTACTCGCATGCCCAGACCACTGCCAGGCTCTCCTTCTCAGTCATGGAGTATCTTTGTTCCGTGTCTGCGAGACTGCAGCTGGCGTAAGCAACCACATGTTTGAAATGTTGTTTTCTGGGGTCAAACTGACAGGGTGGCTCCTAGGCCCACCGGGCTGTCATCAACCGTTACGTCTGTATCTTTTGCCGAGCTGAAGTAGGCCATGTGTCAGCTGCTGATGCAATCTTCAAGCGAATGGTCTCGAAACTGGCTTGACACTGACAACTAGGCAAATTCTTGACCTTCCCTGGAGAGCTCCCATAGGGGCGCACCGATGGTTGCATAATCTTCCAAGTATCTGGAACAGTAACTGGCTAAACCCAGGCACGACCTGGGGTCAGATATGGTGGTTGGCCTGGGAGTCTGTTAGGGCTGGCATTTTATTCCAGGTCTGGGCGCATCCCCTGGTCAGAGAAAATGTGTCTGAATGTGTATTTTCGGAATTCACACTCATTTTTGTTTAGGGTTACTCTTGCCGCTTCCAGTGCCCTGCAAACTCAGCGTAGGGTGTCGTCATGTTCACTCAGGGACCTTCCAAAGACGAGGATGTCATTGCTGTAATTCAAGCAATTTGGAATATGTTTAATGACCTGATGCATCTCTTCTTGGAAGATCTTTATTTAATATACGTATAGTGATAAGCTTTGTCTATACAACATAGAACCACAACAAGAAGGATAAAAAAAAAAATTACATAAGACATAACAACATTCCATAAATTACAGATAAAAACAACTAAAATCCGGCATTTCAGAACATATCTAAAATCTCTTTACACTTCCAATAACATTTTACCATATAATGTATGCAACTAAGGTCTTTTCCCTCCATAAATTTAGGCCATATCAACCATAAATCAGTGCGGTCTACTTTGTACGATTTGATGTACTTTGCTCTTTACGAGGCGAGACTCACATGAAGTAAATATGTGTTCTAGTGATTCTATTATGTTTTCACCACACAGTCTACACATACGCTCTGCACGTGGGAATCTAAATTTTCCCACCCTTTATCTCCAATACATCACAGACGTTAAATTTTAGAAGATACTGTCTGATAATACCACTGCTAGGAAATGCAGCTATATATGCTGGTTTACCATTACGGTCACCTCTATATCTGATAAAGGAACCACTATTGGACTTCGTGGATAACTGTACAGTAGGACTGTCATGGCTGTAGATAATTAGCTTCTCTTTCAACCAGCATTTTATAGCCTGGATAGAGCAAGGTGGTCTAGGCCGACCAGTCATTTGTTGTAGAGGGTCAATCTCTTACCCATAGTCCCCAACGTGTTACATTTCTCAAGACGTAAAAGAGCCTGGCAATACTAGACAGTCATCGTTCCGTTAAGTGCGCATAGCTTTGCCAACCACATAAATGTTCTTGAAATACATGTAGACACTATCCCTATTAGATCAAATTCTAATTATAGGAATTTGATACAGTGTTTGAGACATTCTAAATAGTTTACGCAATATTGTCTAGTTAGTTCAGCTCCATAAGCATGGCCCCAAATTTCAATGCCATAAGTCAGCAGAGGCAGAATTCTCGAGGCATATAGCAACAAAATGGTGTGGACTGAGTATCCGCCATTCATACCGATAAATGCGCTTATTGTGTTTGCCATCAACATACATTTAGCTTTAGTTTCATGCCAATGTGTATTCCATTTTAAGGAGTCATCAATAACTAATCCAAGATATTTGTAGGTATTTACACGTTCAAATCTAGCGCCATCCAATACGCATAAGTGGCTAGATTTCGAGCTCTTCTTGGCAGAGAATATCATGATCTTGCTTTTTGCTGCATTTACTTTTAGCCCATTTTGAGATGCGTACACACCGAGAACCCCAATCATAAATTGTAATTTATGATTGGGGTGTAATCAAGCAGGTTGAGATCATCGACATAAGCAAGCCAGGTTATAGATTGTGTTCCTACTTAACTGGGCAGTGGTTTAAGTCATTGAAAGCTACATTAAAATCAGCCAAATAGAGATTAAATAGCGTGGCAGCAACAAAACAACCTTGGTTCACGCCTCTACTAGTGGGTATGGCTGTCAACAATTTACGAACCCCATTGAGGCGCACCCTGACACTTATATCCTTATGAAGCAGCATAATCATTTTAATAACCCAGGCGTAATGTCCCAGGCCACCAATTAACGCCATAATATGTTCCTCAGCACAGTGTCAAAGACGGCACTAACTCTATGAATGCACAATATAAAGCCCTCTCTCTTCTCACCCTCGCACGTTACACAGCAGACACCAAGGTGAGAATATTGTGAGATGTTGAAGATTTGGAGCGAAAGTCGGTCTGATTTGGACTCAGAATTGCTTTTTCCATTTATCCATTCCTTCAATTCAGCCAGAATTACCCTTGCAAAAATCTATGCTAGAATATCTAGCATTGCCAGCATACGGTAATTACAGGAAGAATTACGGGAACCTTTCTTGTAGATTGGGAGAATATGGCTCTCATGCCACGTGGCAGGGAGTATGCCTGTTGTACCGATATCCATAAATAATAGGTATAATGCATGTGCCCACAAATCAGGAGACATTATTTAGTAAGCCATTGCATATGCTCCCTGGGCATGCAGCGCAAGATTGGTTTAGTGCTCTATGATTATAATAATATTGAGAATCGATGCACTGCAGGTCCATATTGCATGAGGAATATTCATCACCCTAGCCTCAGGTGGAGTAGACCCCCAAAGTGGATTTGATGTGGGCAACCTATACTGACTCAGGCACACAGTTTATAGGTAAGTCACTTTTTTAGCTTGCGCTCATCACTTTACAAATTTCAATATCATCTTTGGATATTGCTCAGGCGGCTATACGTAACCATCTCTATTTTTTGCATTTGGCTTTATGGTCTTTCAACCATCGACCATAGTTGTCTTGGCTATTTTGATTTGGCGGTTCATTTCATCAGCACAATAATTACCCAATGAAGGATAAATACAAGCCTGGATGTGAGACCGCAATGGTTTTCTTGTTGCTGAAATCGCAGGGTTGTAGTTTACTCGCTCGATGAACGCTTTGTTATGCGCTCATACAGGCTTTTAGATTGTCTGCTTCTTTATTAAATCAGTGTGATAATAGATGGCCCAGAGAATGGCTCAATAAGGATTGGTAAGAGACAATCAGATGTATGCTTTCCTTTGTCCAAATTGTGGGGGGTTTCATTGAATACTATTTCCACTGTTGTTGACAAATAGATCACCATTTAGATCATATTGACTGGGTGAAACAGTCCTCTGAAGGGACTGAAAAATAACACACAACATAAGATGATCGCTTTCTTCACGTGATAAAATTGCCATGTCCTCCACCAATGATAAATCATCATGGTTTACAAAAACAGTCAATGGTGGAGGCCCTGTTCCCACTAACTAGAGTATATGCTTGTTGGGCGTTACCAGCACAAAGACCATTTAGACAGACAGACCCACAGATTTACAAGAGAGTAGCCCATACTCGGCTATGACACTTAAGTGCAGTCCGTCTCACAGGTGAGGATTCAGGCATCACCATAAAATCATTCTCACCAACATCAATGTCTGCATTAAAATCACCCATTCTACATATAGACATTTTTTCCGAATATGCATCCAAGATAAGTTTCATTGATAGTACGTTGTTTTTTGTGGCGATACTACTGGGTGGATCGTAGATGTTAGTCAAAATAAAGGTCATCTGTGCATAAGAAATGTTTACAACTTGAACTGAGGCTGTAGAGGCAGGCGGCTCGGATATGTGCCATGGGTGTCTAACCGAGATCAACAGGCCACTCTTTGGACAGCCAAGTGGGGCTTTCATGGCCAATTCCTGCCGGGTGATACGGTCATCCAGATGAGTGTTAACAGTAAGCCACGTTTCCTGCAAGACAATAACGGCAAACATGTCCCTAGTGGACCATAGGCCATATACTGCAAAAAAGGTGAGAAAAACCCTGTGTGTTCCAAGAACATAGAATATTAGTGTCATCGCAACGTCGATGCGAAGTGGCATTTAAAAGCAGCGGGCAGCCATTGCCAATATCCTTCACTAGGGACCAGCTTCCCGTTGTTGAAAACACCAGAGGATTCATATGTGTGGCAGTTTTCTGGAGTAGACACACATTCTCTACCAGCTACACTGACAGAGGTGTTTGTAGAATTACTACCAGATGAAGACACTACCAGGTTCCCCACTCTCCCTGCGGATGTTACCGGGGTATTAGAGCTAGATCTACCTTTCTTGCTGTTCAAGGGGACAGAATCAGATTTATGTGGCCTATGTCTCGCTGGCAGAATATACACTATATTACAAATACATACAAGTCTATAGAGCTCAGCCTCGTATTTCAGAATATAATCCAATGTAGCATCCGATTTTAAGCATATATTAGAAATGCTAGTAGCAATGTGGTCAACTTGGTCAACTATTGTCATCTGACTGAATCACTCGTAGTGCAGCTACAGCATGAAAGATACTAAGAATTGCTGATATGTTAAGGGGAGGAAGATATTCCTCTTTGGACATAGGCTGGAGTTGTAAAGCTTTCATATGTGTGTCTAATGTAGCCTTAGGAATAGTTTTGGCCGAAGGGGGCAACGGAGACGGAATTGCCCAAAGGTCAGTTAGTTTAGTTTTTCCAACTTTCCCAGAGGACAGGGAAAAACTGAGCCTGTACAGCACGGAGAATGGTAGAATTATCTCTTGTGTCGGTTCAAAAAGGAAACATGTGGACAGATATTTTCAATGGTCGGTGACCGAAGGACTGATCCCACAGCAATAGTAACAACTCGGATGCTGTCATTTGGCACAGGCACAACTAGAATCACTTCAGAGGGTTTGGTATTATTACAGCTCGTGGCGTCAGAGAATGAAGTAATTCCAGGCATGCTAGTTGCAGCAGCGATACATGCGTTCTGACGTGTTTTTTACTCTTTTTGCATACATGAAGGCCTGAGATACAGTCTTGGCTTTCCGTTTGACTGTTTCCCATTTGGTTGGTAGCGCTACCCCCAAACTAGTAGCAATAGAGCTTGTGCCCTTATCAATGCCCTGTCGTTAGTTGGTTGATCTGCACTAGGAGCACCTCCAGATATCACAGTATTACAGCTCTGGCCTCTTATGGTTTTCCCCACTTGTTTAATGATCTTATGGAGAAGTAAGGATTGAATGTCGATTATTCTCTATTTTCTCGCATTTCTCGATAAGTGCTGTTAACATACATTCAAAGGCCATGAACATGTCATTCGAGGACATGCCGTTACACTAACATCGTTCAGGTCTTGGTCTGTCATTACATACGTAAGCTTAGCTCATTCGCCACAAGAACTATCAATACATGTTGGTGGTAAGTCTTCTGTGCACAGGTTTCCAACCAGTAAAGTATCTACATGTGTTTTAGGGGAACTGCTAGTGTCAAAGAAGGTTGAGGGTCGATGGTTGAGGGACAATGTGTGGATGTTATATCCATTAAGTCACCCAAATATTGCACCTCAGTACGGATGTCTAATTCAGTATTTGTATCAAGGGGGCACAACTGCCCATCCTGGGTGGTATTATGTATCATAGCAGTGATGACCACATTGGCTGACGGTACCAATGGGAGCCCACGTTCGACTACATTTTCCGTTGTGGTTGCTTCAGTGATGGTGGAGCTACCATCAGCAACCTGGGTATCAACATTACTAACACTGTTGGGTATTTTAGAAGTAGACCCATCAGCGTTTGAGGATTCTGACACCTCCTCTATATCCGGGATCAATTGAAAATGCCATGATATGACACATTCTATTAACTTGGAACCCAAACATCCTAACGACCGATTAAGGTCTGTAACAATCTTGTGCACAACATTTTCTTCATCAATCTTCTCCATTGCATTTACTTTAAGAAAATATGAATTTTCCTAGCTCTTAAAATTGTGGTTGCTCTCGTTATAACTTTTGGAGGGCAGATATGCCGACAACGCCTTAATGGCTTGGTCACCTCTGTGGCAGCCAAAAAGGAACCAGATATGTCCATGCTACCCAGCACGGCCAAACAGCCATCATCAGGCTCTTCCTGCATAGACATTATTAAAACACTACAACACGTGTCACAACGGACAAGGACAAATCAATTCTGCAATGGAGTGAGGGTACTAAGACACACAGTGCTCCACTATTTAACAATACACACACACACACTGTCATGATGCCCGCTCCCGGGGAGCCGGTTCAAGCCCTGCGTCCCCGAAAGCGGACATACAGTCCCCAAGGAAGAACCCAGCAACCCCATATAGGGGCCCTTTGGACAGTGTCCTGGCGCCTATGGCGCCAGGCTCATAAAAGACATCAGTCCTGGCGCCATAGGCGCCAGGCTCATTATGGAAGTGCTTGGGTGCACTTACCTGATGCAGACCATGCTGCAGGATCCCGGCCTCCTTGAGGCCTGAAAGGAACTACTTTACCTGTGGGACTAATTTACCATCCGGGCGTGGTCGGGGAAGGATACATACCTGGAACTTCTTCCAAGGCTATTTAAACCCCACCCGAACAGCCACACGTGCTTCGCGTTGTTCTGCATCTAGCAGCTGGGCGCTCACCGTGTCTGCTCCTGCCACGCCTGCCAGCATCCTGGATCACCTGCAAAGGAAGAGAAGAAGAGAACAGAAGAAGGAAAAGTCCTTACCTGCTAAAATCCGCATCCCGGAGACATCTCGCCGACAATCCTGAAAAGGAAGACTTATTTAAAAGCTCATTGCGTCGATCGCTGCAGCGCCGCATTCCACTCACCTTTACAGGGCGCCTCCATGTTCAGCAGCGATCATCCGGATTCGCAGTCACGCCCCAGCGCCTAGGGAGAAAAAGACCAGAACAAAAAGGTGAGAGAGAGAAGGGAATAAGGAAAGCTAAATCTCCATGTTAAGACTTACCTGTTGATTCATTCCCTCTTCATTTCGGGTCCGCACCGCATCCTGGCATTTCCGGACCCCGGCCCCTAAGGGGAAAAAAGACATCAGCGTTAATGAGCGAATGAAAAGACATTACCAAAAAACGCTTATTAAAAACTTACCTGATTTCTACAAAGATTTCAACTCTCATCTCGGGTCGGTGCCTGTTCCCCGGCATTCCGTACCCCGGCCCCTATGGGGAAAAAGACACTAGCATTAGTACATTAATGCATGGACACAAGGGGAACCTCTTATCAAAAAACTTACCTGGAAGCCAAGCAAGTTTGGTTCTCACCAATCCGAAAATCCAGTGAAGTAACTGGATACCAACGCGCCCCTGCATCAGAAGCAGGATGAAGAGCTCGTCCTTCCAGACCCTAAGAAGGATACTTCTGCGAGCCAGACAAGCCAGATTTGGGGGCCCGGTCCAGTCCGTCTTCCGAACCCTGCGCATCACCTTAGAAGAGGTCACAGCAGCGCGAACCAGGCCAGCGCCTCCGTGGGAGTCAGGTGAGCGTTACACACACACACAGGACAGTAGAAACCAGCGAGGAAGGTAGCCAACCATCCACCTCACCAGAATGACAGCAACAGCACTTCCGTCACCGCCCAGACACAGAATGTGAGAACGGCTCTGAGAAATTACTGAGAGGTGTTGAGTTATGCCGTAGGCTGTGGGATATGGGCTGATCCCGACAGCGACACAGCAAACAGCCAACAGCACTTCAAAGGCCATTCCAGATGCAGGCGCCCAAATGCGCATGCACAGCAATGAAAATAGCAGTTCTGGGTACAAGGGGGCGGGGCTTCATAACACAACACAATCTGCAAATATAGAGAACAGAGGATAAATATACGTTTTAGCAAGTTAGAAGGCAGATAGTAGAAGAAATGACTTTTTCAGCCCAAACTGACGTTCATTGTGGTTTAGGAAAGTCCAAGGCAGCAGGGACAACAGCAGGCCAACAGCACTTCAAAAGGTACTTCCAAATGCGCGCGCACAGCCAGTAAAATAGCAGTTCCAGTTCGAAGGGGGCGGGGCTTCATACTACAACACTGTCTTCGTTGTGGTTTAGGAGAGTCCAAGGCAGCAGGGTCCACAGCATGTACAGCTGGCCATCAGTACTTCAAAAGGCACTTTCAAATAAGCTTGCACGGCCAATAAAATAACAGTTCTGGGTAGAAAGGGGCCAGCTTTATAATACAACACTTTCTTCGTTGTGGTTTAGGAGAGTCCAAGGCAGCAGATCTCTGCCACCGACGATAATCCCAAAGTTGAGTCTCTTATAACGGAACAGTCCCATGTGTTTGGCAAAGTTTGTGATGTAGCGGGATTCAGGTGCCAGCTCCAGCTGATGGTAGCCTTTGTTCAGGTCGAGCTTGGAAAAGAGGGTGGTGCCGTTTAAGAGGTGGATCATGTCAGTGATCCTCTGTGCTTCATGTCTTTCTCTTTGGATGGCTTCATTCGGCCTGCGCATGTACACGCATAGCCGAATGGATCCTTCTGTGGATTTCTTTGGGATAAGGACTATTGGTGAACCCCACATGGTTGGGCCATTTGATCTCTCAATAATGTTGAGGGCCAGTAGACGGCAAAGTTCTTCTTTGACCCGTTTCTGGATGTTGATAGGGATTCCCTTGTAATGTTGTGAGACTGGTTTGACGGTGTGGTCGATGTGTAGTTTGACGTGACAGTTCCTTACCTTTGAAGAGGTTGAGGAACAGTTTGGTCAGGTCTCCATCCGGGGCTATATACTTATGTGCCATGAGGTTGTATAGGATGTGGACTAGGCCCATGTCCGTTGCTGTTTTAAAACTCAGCATGCACCCACTATTCGCTGCTGTGGACAATACGTGCAGTTGAATGCATGCAGTGTGTGACTTGCAGGGGAGCAGAGTGTCCGATCCGTACGGGTCGGTGTGCACCTGTGAGGGCTTTAGTTTGGGCGGTCGAGGGAGTTTATTGTATGTTTCTTCTCATGACGTTTACGGTCGTCCTTGTGTCAATAAGGAATTCCGTGGGCGTATTGAGGACTTGCATCGCGGGTATGGGGCTGTGTTCTTTGGCCGTGGTGTTATGCAGGGCCCACAAATAGCCCTTCTTGCCCTGATCTGTAGATGAGCCCGACAGTCGCTCTCAGACTGGGAGCCTGTGGCCATGTGTCAGAGTTTCCGTCTGTCGACGTGACGTCTTTCTGTCTGGGGACCTGTGTGATCTCCTTTCATAGCATTTATTGCGGTCACCCTCCGCCGGCTTCCGGAGTCTCGTGTACTCCTGCGTTCCTCCCTGTGGTATCTCGTGTGTCGCCTGCGGCCTACTGGTGAGGAGTTCTGAGGCACTGGTGGTGGTGCATTCTTACATACCGCATGAAAGTGGTGCTCACTCCACAAGCTAGGGGTATTCATAGCCACACCTATAACACGACATGCTGGGTTTTCCAGCACCTTCCCTTTGGGTGGGACTCCTGGTCTTTGGTCGAGGAGACAATCTTCAGTTTTCCCAGGTTTTGGACTTGTAGGGAGATGGCGGAGTCTGAACTGGACATAGCTAGTATTTTGTCTAGCAATCTCTGCTTCTGTAGGAGCCTTTTGCAAAAAAAGTCTGATGACTCACACCTCAATATCACCTGGGACCTGAACGCTTTGTCGTTGGAGTACCGGTGAAAAGCACAATGCTTCATGCAGATGCATAGCCTCATGTCGAAGTTATCTAGGGTCTCCCCTGGCTCGCACAGTTGTGTGAAAGATGTGCCACTTCATTTGTCTGTGGTGCAAAGTACGTGGTCAAAGCCTGCTGGATTTCTTGAAATGTCGCCTCCACCAGTTCGTATAAAATGACCCGGACCGCTGCACCTACTGCCAAGGTCAATATGTTATTTTTTCTGTCCTCATCTACATATCCCATGGCCCTATGTAGACCTTAAAATCTTGACCACCGGACGCACCTCAGGTCCAGAATGCTTGGGTCTGTGAGGTGCAATGCTACAGGTACCTACCAAGGGATGGCCTCGCTCTGCGCCATGTGGAAGGTGTCCGAGGGTCTTGCTGCTACAGTGGCTGGGATGTCTTCTGATGAAGGCTGTGCAGCTCTCTTGTCTGGTGCCTGGATGGCGCACTTGCATGCAGGTAATGTCCCTCTACATTGCTCGGGGGCTCCTGGGGTGGCAACCCCGTGACCCCACCACTGCTCTTTGGGTTTGTTAGGCTGGCTGCCCCCGTAAGCTTGTCCGCTAAGCCCTTATGTCATGGGCTATTGATTTGGGGCATGCAATCAGCCCACTGGTGTGGCCTGTGGGCCCCTGCCCTTTTTGCGCTTTCTCCCGCAGTTTATGGCTCAGACAGGTACTGAGGGGGCGGGAAAGTGTGTCTCAGCACCACTTAATGGCTCTTGTCTGGAATCTCCAGTCGGCCCAGTCGGGCCTGCTGACATCAAAGACGCGACACCGCTGCTGCCCGGGAGTGCGTCTTGCAGACGTAGTGCAGGCACGGCCCTCCCCGGCACGCTACAACTGAAGAGCGTGGGAATTCATGCCTGCCTCGTTGCCAATATAAAGTGTGGACTGTGGGGGTCCACCGCCTGTATCACGGGTCAGGCTTGCGTAAAGAAAAGCAGGAGACAGCATGTCTACACACTCTCCTTTATCCCTAATACCTGAACAAACTTCCCCTCGAATCCCGTCACTTCCTTTTCCCACCCCACACCCCAACTGGACCCTCCCACATAATGAGGCTAACAGGCCTCAAATATAAACGTGACAATCATGAAGTGAATAGTCGGCCTGCCCCCTTTATGTCTACCCATTTTCCCTGTGGGGCTTTTCTTTTAGAGGACATACTCCCCAATTCTGCACAGCTGGTTCCTTCCGTGGACCTTTTTGAGCATGCACACCCACTAAAAAAGTGATGATTGGCTGAAACTGAAATGACACCAACACGAGTAACTGGACTAGAGAAAACTGCTAAGGACAGTGGAACTGATCATAAGCGACCGGAAGTTGTACTGGGGCAGCAGGTCCAAGGCCTCTTTGCAGGGACCTGTAGACTGCAAGCCCTCCTGTGACGTTGTGAATGGAAATTAACAAACATTTTGGTGGAAAGAGGGACAAATGACCCGCAGTGCAATAGCTGGTAGCAGTTTTCTCAAAACTTCACGAGTTAAATGATCATTGATTCCTAATTATAAGGGGTCTGCAGGGCAGGGCAGGTCAGTCAGGTGGGGTTCAGTTAGGTGCAGAATGCTGGTTTCCATGACTTGCAGGCCAATTAAAAAAAATAAATAGGGCTCTGTCATCACTAACAGTTTGGTTTCTGTAACAGTAGCAATGTTATGGATAGGTTTATTGATGCGCTCTACGGCAGAGGATTCATCAGAACACTTTCCAGCACATGATCCACATCAATCACACATTATATAATGAGAGCTTGAAGTCCAAAACAGATAACCTACATTTAGTTAAGCTCCTATATGGAGGAACAGAACTCAGTGTCCCATAAAGAGAAGTGGTTATTCCTGGTGAAGTAGTTGACACAGCATCACTTTGAAATTCATGGCAGCTGGCGTTTCCCTGAGAAAGGTGGAAATGCACTGCCTGCGCCATTGTGAAGACTAATTCTATGCTACGTGCTAAAAGTAACCCTTGTGCTGCTCTTAAGTAACAAATGTTGCGTGGTAGTACTGCTGTCTTCTAACAGTGGTTCGATGCCAAAGTAGTTACTGCCCAAGTTAAGACATACACCACCTACCTAGTAGGTAACATGAAAGCCAACAATGTTTTACCACATCTCAAGATCAGAGAATCCATGTACATTTCCAACAACCATGGGTACTGCGCCTCATGAAAAAAGTGAAACTATTGCTGCCATTTACCACCAACCCTCATCTGTATGATACAGTCTTCCTAATGGAGGGTGCAGAGATTAGGGAGGGGTTAGGGTGGGGCTGGAAAGATAGTTGCACTCTATTAATCTTAAACTCTGTAGTCTATTTATTGATCATCTGTAAATGCTCAACAAAATAATACTTTTTCAATTGACATGTGCTAGAAACAAACACCAAGAACATATTGTAGAGATCTACTTTAGAGAGGATTTATACCTCCCAGCTGATTCACCAGTAGGGGCATAAAGGTATCATGACTCTACCAATCAGGTGGCTTTGAACATAGGCCATAAATGCTGGAGCTTCAGCCAGCCAGATTTGACGGGCAAAACCTACATTTTATTTGCTGGATTCTTTGGTATCCACTGATGCCCTCAGCAGCACAGTCCCATTAATGGCACTGTGCTTGCATTCGTTCAGCCTTTAGCGGCAGCTATAGCCCCCTCAGGTGGGCTATAATAATAGCCACAAAGTTAAATATTTTAACAGTACAGAGCCTACATAGGTGGAAGGAAGGAGTTCCCTCCAAAATCTAATCCAAACCATGTGCAGTGTAAGCCTAGTAGATCTTAAAGGTTGTTTGCCAGTAAGAATTTAACATACAGAATCCAATATAGGTGCCGGATTTGGAAATCAATGTGCGAGTTGCACATTAAGAAATAAAACAAACTGTAACATTACTAACCCTCCTACACCATTGCAGCATATGTACAAGGAAAACTGTACCAGCGTATGGCTTTGTTGAAGTCATACCAGGTAGCACGTTGATTAGGCAACTACATCATTGGTAATGGTAATGTTTATTTGTAAAGCGCCTATACACAAGGCAAGTGTTTCAAAGCGCTCAAGGAGGAAGAGAACAAGGGGGAAAAAAAACAGCCATTCAGAGTCCCTTAAATTTCTGAATGATGCAAGTCTGCACAGAGTGATTGCATATAATACAATTAAAAGTGTAGATAATAGCAACTAGGTCTGATGACGGTTCTGCAGTTTTTCCAAGGGCATTGAGGCGCACCATGCAAGGAGGGGAAACAGGGAGGAGAGATAAATGATCTTCAAGGCATGGTACGTTCAGATTGTGCAAGTGCAGGGGAGGGGGTGGGGAGTTGGAGTCCAAGTGCGCCCAGTCAGAAACTGGGCTAGGTGCTGAGAGATGTCACTCTCATGGGGCAATATCGATGAGGCAAGTACAGGCCCGGAGTCAAGTGCGATAGGTCTGGCGTGGGTGCCAGGGACCTGTGAGACTTTGAGGTACACCCGGCAACCAGTCAGCAGGCTGTGTGGAAATGGAGGGGTAGAACGGAGAGAGAGGTTACAGGGAGAGAAAAGGAAGAGAAGAAAAAGAATGTCTTAAAAAGTTTACGTAACTTAAGGAGATCATGCTCAAGTCGGAGGGCAGCAGGGAGGCTATTCCAGAGGGAGGATCCTGCTGAGAATAAAGATCCCCCTCCAAATCTCCGCTTGGAGAACCGGCTCATTCACAGAAGGTTGGAGGTAGATGAGCGGAGGACTCGGGAAGGACAGCATTTAGGCAGGCATCGTTGAAGAGAGTTTGGCCCCAGGCCCCAGAAAGCCTTGTGGACAATGCAGAGGGTCTTTAACTTGATCCTTGCAGCCACTGGGAGCCAGTGGAGGGATTTCAGCCCCTGAGAGCTGTGGTCCCTGGGCTTGACACCAAGGAGAAGTCTTGCGGTTCTGGGGGCCTGGCTAGATGGCCATGTGAGCAGACGTGCTTGTGGAGGAGCTCCTGATGATCCTGCTTTAATCCGGTAAAAAAGTGCAATGCACGAGCCCTTGGAGGATCAAAACTTAGGCGCTAGTGTGTGAAGACACTGGGCACAGATGCCGATGGATTGGAGCCCGCAAACTGCAAGGAGTCACCAGATATGAGTGTGCAAAGTTCCTGAAGACGGAGACCTGCAAATGCAAGATGGCAGAGGCTCCGGGAAGCTTCAAGACAAAGGAACCCACGTGTGGACCCGCCACAGTACCCACTGCATGAGCCATCACGGAGCGGGCTGTGCGAGGGGAAGCAAAACCTGCAGCGCGACACGGATGAGCATATTATGCTCCTGATGGCCAGATCGCAGAAGAAATAAGCAATCAGAGGCGGAGAGACAGCCGGCGCTAGGACCGTGTCCGTGGCACGGCAGGAGCCGCTGAATCTTTCGGCCGGGATGTTGCAGTGCCCCGGGCACCTTGGGGCTGGAAGAAGCAAGTGAACGGACCCCAGCCCGACAGCGACTGGCCTGAGGAGCCGGCGATAGTGGCGCTGGACAGGCGGCAACGCAAGAAGCACCCGGGTGGCGCTGCGCATATGAGCACTCTGGCATCGAGACCGCACAGGAAGCTGGCATGGGCGGTTGATCCTCGCGGCCCGAGCGTTGAAGCGGCCCTGGCATCCTGCAACTGGGGAAGGCGGGTGTTGCGACCCGACCCACAGCTGATCGCTCAGAGCTGCGGAGCACTCAATAGACACTTGAGACGCTGGCAGTCTGGACCTCTGGGAGGCGAGTTAAAGGGGGCAGACTGGCGTACGTCCCAAACCAAGCACCCAGAGGGCAGCGAAAAAATCCCAAGTAAAATTACAACCCGTCAGTGTTCCCCCCTGCTCGTGCCAGATTGTTGGACTGTGACTATAGAGACTTAAACACTCTCTCACCTGGCGGTGAAAGGGAGAGGACAATGGCCAGCTGATAAGCCTCAGGATGGAGGCAGGCTCAGAACGGAGAAGGGCGCGGCAGAGAATATAGACACGGTCAGCACTGGGGAGACAGGCATCCCGAATAGATGAAATCACCCTGCAGGCACTGGGCGGAAGGAGCGGGGGCAGGGAGTGGGATACAGGAGGAGAGCAGGTGGACCTGCTAAGGCCCGCTGCACGCCTGGACACACTGTGCCTACAGCCGATGACCCACAGTGCCCGAGGCCGCTGGCAGGGTCGGAGAGAAGATCCACATTATTACGTGGGAGGGCACAATCCACACCTGCAGCTAAAAGGCAGTTTCTGGTCGCTCCTTGGGAGGCTCCTCTGGGCCCCTCTGGGCCCAGGCGATAACAGAAGTCTGCCCCTGCTGGGGCTGAAAACCACAAGTGGTGGGGCTCGCCCACAAATTCCAGCCACAACGCCATGTCCAACAAATCTCCAAGACTGAAGGGCAAGCAACCTACGCTGGACGAATACGCCAGAACACCGCCCGGCCCGGAAGGAACCAAAAGCAAAGACAAGACCCTTGCCGGGAGCGCCGTCACCATTGGCACGAACCAGGAGGTCCTTGCGGCGATCGCTGACCTGAAAGGGGTCTGGGAGACCAAACTAGGACTGGCTATGACCGAATTGAAAGCAGCGTTGGAGCTCAAAGTTGGGGCGGTGCAAGAGGAAGTGAATCTTCTCCAGCAAGAGGTCAGGTCACTGGCAGAGCGCACAGAGAACCTAGAGAAAGAGATGGGCCCGAACACAGCGGACTGTGCATCACACAAATCGGAACTTCACGCCCTAGTGCAACGTGTGGGCAACCTAGAAAACAGGGCGGAGGAGGCGGAAGGACGTGCCCGGAGGAATAATATCTGCATCGTTGGTTTGCTGGAGGCAGCGGAGGATCCCAACCCTACGGAGTTTATTGAATCTATGCTGCTGCAGGAGATAACCGGGGGAGTGTTATCCCAGAGGGTTCACTGTGGAAAGAGCGCATAGGGCCCTAATGAGGAAACCGGAAACCCCCCCCCCCTCTAGGCCGGTGATTGCCAAGATCCTGAACTATCGAGATCGGGAAAGGATCCTGGAATACTTCCGAAGGGTGGAACAATACAAAGGGGGACAGCAAACACAGCATACCCAGATTACACCCTGATGGTACAGCGTAGTCGCATGAACTTTGGGATTGTGAAGAGGAGACTGCGCGAAGCAGGCCATAAGTATATGTTGCTCTACCCGGCAAAGTTGAATGTGTTCCACAGAAATAGAATCTCGTTTTTCGAATCCCCGGAAGAAGCTAGGGGATGGCTCGACACGCAGGGCAGCAGGAGTCGGGCATCCAGACGATTGAAGGAGATGGAAGAGATAAGTAACCTGTGTCCAGGGCACCGAGGGGTGTCGCAGCCTAAGACAATGGGACTTGATTATTGCAGAAGATGTAGTTTATGGGCATACATGGACATAAGTGGATATGTACCATGAGCACTGACACTTTTGATGCACGAGAGCCTCACAGAGCTAGTCCTCATACGGAGTAGTTAGTTAGGTCACCAGTAGTCCGGTGACACCCTGCTGGGTTTCTGCCCTCGGCATCCCGAGGCAGGACCAAACGTGGGGTCGCCTGACATCCAGGGATGGAGCTGGGCACTTGTTGGGGCAAGGAGGGCTGAGGGGGGGGGGGAAGGGAAGGGGTTGTGTGTTGAGGTTAGTTGTTGGGAAAGGGGGGGGTGGGGGGAGTTTGACAGGAGTTGGGGGGTAACGAGCCAAAATGGGAATTTCATCAGGCGGGATGAGTGGGAGGGCAGGAAGCTATGGCGTCGGGGTGCCTTAGTGTGGTTACCTGGAACGTCAGGGGCCTCAACAGTTATTTGAAGCGTAATAAAGTTATGATGTACCTGAAAAGGATGAGGATTGACATAGCATTATTGCAGGAGACCCACCTCACCAGGGAGAAATTGGAGGTGGTCAAGAGAAAGTGGAGGGGGGAGCATTGAGGGTGCCACATACTCGGTCTACGCAAGCAGAGTCATCACTTGGGTAGCACCCCCATGTACCATTCCAATTGCTTCAGTCCACGGGAGATCCAGAGGGCAGGATGATAGTTGTGAGAGGGATGCTGGAAAACCGGGAAGTATTGTAAACGTATACACCCCCAACCAAGACACAGCGGCCTACTTTCGTTCCCTGTATGGTAAAATTAGCCCCCTATTAGGTGGCAGTATCCTATGGGGCAGAGACTTTAATTGTGTACTGAATCCTAAGGTGGACAGATCCGATAGAAAGCTAGACAAACTCACCCCGGCTGCCAAGGTGCTACAGGCCCTCCTGAAGGATTTTGACCTAGTAGATGTCTGGAGGCAGTTGCACACCGCAGATAGGCAATACTCACACTATGAGGCACCACATGACCTGTACACGAGGCTGGACTACGTGTTTGCCGCTGCCGTGCTGGTGGATGAGGTGAGAAGCGCGGAATATAAGGCCAGGGTGCTCTCAGACCACTCCCCCCCTGGTTCTGGAGTGGCAGCACCAACCCTTTAGAGCGTGGATTCCGACGTGGAAGCTTAGAGCCGAGGCCCTACTGGATACGGGATTCCAGGAGGATTTAAGAGAGGCGATCAGGGATTACTTTGAGATTAATACTGGCAGCGTCCGATCTATGGGAACTGTATGGGAGGCATTTAAAGTGGTAGTGCGGGGGGTGGCTATGTCAAAATCTAGAGGGCTCCAGGGGGGCATAGAACGCGAGCTGCGGGAAGCGGAGGAAGAGTTAGAAGACATTATGCGCAGGGGAGGCACCTCTAGGGAAGATGGGGTCAGGATGAGACAGCTACAACAAGCTAGTGGCGAACACTGGGACAGACTATGCAAATTAAGCTACAAGAAATATGTGGAGAGACAACATGCGGGGGGGGAGACAAACCGGGAAGGTTGCTGGCCTGGCTATATAAGAGCGAGGCACCATGGCCGGTGACCAGGGAAATTAGAGGGGAGGGAGGCCGGATCCTGGATACCCAGGAGGGAGTGAACAAAGAGTTCCTGGGATACTACAAACGGCTCTATGAGGACCCGGGCAGAGCATGAGACCAAGAAATCCAGGAAACGCGAGAAGATATAGGTTTGCCCACCCTAGACGACTTAGAATGGGCAGACTGGGATGCCCCAATCACATTAGAAGAACTTGAGTTAGTGATTCAACACCTGCCCACTTGTAAGGCTCCGGGGTCAGATGGGCTTCCAAGTGAATTCTACAAAACCTATAAACAAGAGCTGCTTCCCCCGCTGCTGGCTATGTTGAACGAGGTGTTCGAGCAAGGCAGGTTGCCAGAGTCACTACGAGAGGCGGTGATCATTCCGCTCTTGAAGCCGGGTAAGCCTAGCACAGACTGCGGGTCATACAGACCCCTTTTGATGCTCAACCAAGATAGCAAAATCCTTACGGCAGTGCTGGCAAACAGGCTTAAGCAAGTCATTGGCAAACTGATACAAACTGACCAAACGGGCTACGTCCCTGGGTGGAATATAACTGATAACCATAGGAGACTGCATCGCATTATTAATCAGACAAAGGGGGACCCAGGTGAGCTGGCGATCATCTCGCTTGACGCGGTTAAGGCTTTCGATTCAGTAAGATGGCCCTGGCTGCTGGCGACTCTAGAAGGCTATGGAATGGGGCCAGGGTATCTCAGGTGGGTTAAAATGTTATACAGTGCTCCAATTGCAAGGGTTAAAACCGGTGCCACGATCTCAGAAACATGGCAATTTAGGGGTACCAGACAGGGCTGCCCCTGGTCGCCCATGTTGTATATACTAGCGTTGGAACTTTTGGCTGTCCGTCTTAAACAATATGGGGAAATTGGGATCCGCACTGCGGGCGGCCCGCATCTTATTTCATTATTTCATTATATGCCGACGATATACTCTTGTATCTGCGCTTCCCAGAAGAGAATATACAATACATCCTGGAGCTGATGAACGATACGCTGCCCTCTCCGGCATAGCGGTCAACCCCAAAAAATTCAGCATGTTCCCCCTGGGGAGATACAGACTTGTCCCACCTAAGGGTTTGCCAATATTGCCAATACCCTGGCGAACCAGGTCGTTCCAATATCTCGGAATTGACATATACCACGCGACAGGAGAAGAACACAAACAACACGTTAAAGGCAGTCGAAGGCATTAAAAACATTGTGGTCCAGACTCCCTGGCTATGATGGGGAGAGCTGCTCTAATTAAGATGGTAGTCCTGCCCAGACCGTTACACTTCTTTGTAAATATCCCGCATGTGATCCCTAGACACTTCTTCGCTAGTCTCCACAGCTTGTGCAGGGGCTTTATTTGGCATAACTCCAGAAACAGGGTGGCGCTTTGGAAATTACAGAACTCATGTGACAGGGGGGATTAAACCTGACAAATTTTGAGTTATATTATCTAGTGGGACAACTGCAGTACGTGGCCAGGTGGCTGTCTGAAGAAGAAACAGCTGAAAACAGACTGTTGTGCATGGAACCGGCACCCTACTTCCTTAGAGAGGTGGTGTGGCTGTCCAAGCCAAAAGGTACTAGAGATGGCGAGGCTGTTGGCGCTTGGCTGGGAGGTGTGGCATAGAGCATGGCAGATAGTGGGATACCCGGCTCCGTTTTCTATGCAGGTGCCATTGGCGGCGCTATGCAGAGGGGACCCCCAATTGATACAAGTGGTCCGCAGATACTGGGAACCAATGGCCTGGCTACCCTGGGAGACATATGGCAGGCCCTGGAATTCCAGAAACTAATGGAGGACACTGGGGTGCATAGAGGGCAACACATAACCTACTCCAGAATGGTTAAACGAGTGCGAGAGAAGTGGCCGGCGGTGGTGCTCTCAAAACAACCAGATGCCACCATGGAGATGATATATGACATCGGAGGGTGTGCATGAGATATCCCGCATATATGAGCTATTGTGGTTTAAGGTGGGGAAGGAATTGTCCCTACTGAGACAACTCTGGGAGGAAGAGGTGGGAGGGCCTATGTTGGATGGGGCATGGGATAGAGCCCAAAGATATCATAAGAAAGTGTCCCGGAATGCGAGGCTCCAACAGATTCAATAATATGTCACACACACAGCATATCTGACCCCTAGCAAGATCGCCAGGTTTGGGGGCCAGTCGACTCAGATGCCCCAGGTGCGGGGAGGAGGAAGCGGGGATGTTACACATGTTCGGGGCTTGCCCGGAGGTGGGAAGGTTTTGGTCAGAACTGAAGATACGCTTGGTGGAAAAAGGCATTACGCTGGATGTGGAGTCTGCCTGGGCATGCATGCTGGGGGTTTCCCTAGGCCACGCAATCTGAGGCACATTAGCAAGATGAAAGACCTGGCATACATCCTGGCCAAACGGAGAATCGCAATGGGCTGGAAGGCAGCCCATAGGCCTAGGATAGAGTTGTGGTGGGCTGACCTCTTGAAGTGGGCTTGGTTTGAAGCGGTCAGCAGGGGAGGAGAGGAAGAGGTAGGACCCCTAATCGAATGGAGACAACTGGTGTCCACCATGGTGGGCCCCCCCCAGCCTGATCAGTGATGATGATACGGACCCGACTAGGTCAATAGACCTGCCTGAACATGCGCAGGCGGATGATATGGACATATTAGCTCAAGTTAAGGGGGCGGGAGGGAACAGGACTGAAGTTCGTATTTTGTAATGTTATGTTGTTAAACTTGAACATGGAAGTCCTAAGTTTGTAATGTTTGGTGTGTTATAA
Organism: Ambystoma mexicanum; assembly: GCF_040938575.1. NCBI lineage: Eukaryota > Metazoa > Chordata > Amphibia > Caudata > Ambystomatidae > Ambystoma > Ambystoma mexicanum. The sequence continues at coordinate 1,350,992,590 of NC_090934.1, read as the reverse complement.
AATAATAAAAAAATGTTTAAAAAAAAAAAAAAGTCTTGCGGTTCTGTTATGGATGAGTTGCAGAGGGCGCAAAGCAGAGGGAGGGAGGTTGAGACAGCGGCTGTTGCAGTAGTCCAGCCTTGAGAGAATGAGTGCTCTGGAGACAGTGAGTCACTGAGGGAAGGTTAAGAAAAAGGAGGTGCAGCTGGTAGTTGGACTTTTAGAACATTTCCAAAACGGGAGTTGAGTCGCAAGTGGGTGCGGGCACAGGGCCAAGCGAGGCCGGCCAGAGTGAGAGTGGGAAAGCAGGAGCAGGCGTCCCAATGCAAACAATCTCAGTCTTACTGGCGTTGAGACAGAGGGCGTTTGCAGCACACCATGACTGAATTGCGGACAGACAGTCGGATATGAGCGAGGTAGAGGAGGTTGAGGTAGAGTAGGTGGTGGAGGGTAGCCTGAAGGAGAGTTGCACGTCATCCACACAACACTGGATGTTAGAGGTGAAAGTGGCAATCATACGTGCCAGGGCAGCCATGTAGACATTTAAGAACCAGGGGGATAGGTTAGAACCCTGGGGAACACCACAGGTTGAAAAAGTGATAGTAGAGAGAAAGGAAAGAGGTTAACCACGCCAGAGCCTGGCCTGTTATTCCCAGGGTGTCACAGAGACGTGCAATCAGGATGTTATGGTTTACCGTGTCAAAGACAGAGGAGAGGTAAAGAAGAATCAGGACAGAGGGAGTGTTCGTGTCAAGATTTGAGAGCAGTTCTTCACGGGTGCTCAGAAGAGCAGCTTCCGTGCCTCTGGATGTTCTAAAGCCAGACTGATGGTCGTGGAGGCAACCAGCAGATTCAGTGTGGAGGGGGAGCCGATAGATAGTCAGCTTTTCCAAGAGTTTGCCCAGGAAAGGGGTGATAGAGATGAGGGTGGTAGTTTGCCAGAATGAGGGGTCGTCAGAGGGTACTGTTTAAGAGAAGTTGGGAAAACCCCAGTGGCAAAAGAGGGATTGCAGAGAACAGCCAAGGCTGGAGCGAGAGAGTCAATGTTGTCCTTAATGGTTTTGGTGGGGCAGGGGTCCACCTGTTTGGATGAGACCTTCATAGAACGGACAGGTCTGGCGACCTCATTAGGTGTGATGGGAATGAGAGAAGAGAGGACAAGTGGTGGAGGGGCCTAGGGTGGCTCCAGAGGAGTTGGTGTATGATGTGGTGTAGGAGAGAGAGGCAAGGATGTAGAAGGTTTTTGAGGGTAAAGTGTGCAGCCAGGCCCGTGCAAAGATCCTGGGTGGGTGTGACAGAAGAGGAGGCTGCTGCAGGACTGGCCAGTTCCTTACAGACTTTGAAAAGTTTGGCCGTGTTGTTTGATGCTGCGGAGATGTTGACTTGAATAAAGACTCTTTGTGGTGTGGGTGCAGAGTCGATATTGCCTTTGGAGGAGGAAGCAGGGCAGTTTGTCAAAGGGTCCACCTGACAAATTACATTTACGCTCATCTGCCCTGCACTTGCATAAAAGGGCAGCCAAATCGGAGTCGTACCAAGAGTTGAACTTTTTGGAAGGCTTCAGTCGGACACTCAAGACAGGGGCAATAGTATCAAGGGTGTTAGAGATAGAGAGATTGAAGCTAGTGAGGGCTATGTCAGGGTGGGAGTCAGCCGCAGGAGTAAGAGGCAGAAAGTAGGCGGAGGCAAAGGCATTGAAAGTACTAGTTTGTGTGAAAAATAATTTTTATCCTGTGCCTCCTTCCTGCACTGAAAGTACCAGTTTGTGTGAAAACCATTTTTAACTGTGCCTCCACCCTACTGTTTAACTTTACACCTATTACCCATTTGGCCTACTGTGCAAAGTGGATCAGGTTCAGAACTGTGCTTTGCAGAATACTTGCTGCACTGTGCTTTCTGCTTTAGCAAAAAATTCGAACTTGGCTGTATGCACTTGCTGCATTGTGTTTCTTTCTGCCTTAGCTAAAACCAAACTTGAATCTGTACTTGCCGTTACCATTCTTAAAATCGCTTCTTGCTGGGTGCACAACTTCTAACGCTCACCTGGTATCCACGGGGACGTCACTCAGCCTGTTCTGACCTCTTACGACCTCAAACCCTTCCCTGGAGGCTATTCGACTGGAGACTGGGCCTGAAACACAGGATTGGTAGAGTTTAACTCCCTATTGTCTCTGTGTGCTTGAACCCCTTCTTCCCCGGGGTCCAGCCCTTCCCTTTGATCCACAGCTCACCTTGTTTTCTTGGAAAGTCTGCTCTCCGTCCCGCTTTCAGCGCGTTGATTGATGTGGGCTCGTTGCTGCTAAATTACTCCACTGGCAAGAGTCCGACAGGTAAGTATAATGAGTCTTTTGAACAGTTGTCTAACTTTGTTCCTTTCCTTCCTTAGATGATGGCTGGCGTCTGGGGATGGTGGCGTGCTGCTGAGATGAGTAGCGCTGAAGGTGAGCGAGAGAGCGATGCACCCCTTTCGTATTTGCATTGAACTGAGTTATTTTTCTGTGTCTTTTAGGTGCCGCGACGTTTTCAGCGTGGATGCCGGTTATGAAGAACAAATGCGGTGGGTAAGCGCGGTATGCGGCGCCTCTAGATGTTTCCACGCTAACCTGGAGTGTCTTTTCCCTCTTGCAGATGGATGAGAAGTTCCGGAGACAGAGTTCCCCCAGAGCAGCTGGGATTCAGGTAAGCATTTGAAGCTCGTACAGCATTTAAAAATAAGCAAAGATTTGCAGAATGCTTACTAATGCCTTTTTTCTGTTTTCCCTTAGGAACCGGCGTGCCGGGATGGGAATGACACTACCGAAGCTGTCCGCAGAACAGAAGGAGCGATGAATGATGGGCAGAAGCGCCGCAAGGTAAGGCTGTTCCTAACAGTGTTCTTGTAGGAGCTGAGCGCAGAAGAAAGATGCAGGCCTACTGGAGACCGATCCGAACATGGTGAGTGTCACACTGCAGGTGCAGAAAACGCAAAGCATGTTTCTCAGCCTGGGTGTGGCTTAATTAGTCTCTGGATATCCTAGGTGTGTCTGGGCTGAACCACACCCAAAAGACTAGACCGCACATGCAGTTCTGGGAACCGAAATATGTGGGGGCATCCATCTTGTCCCCATCAATGCACTACAAGTCCAATCTCAATGTTATCCTATGGGCGTGAGTGAGTCTGGTGCCACAAGCACCAAGTCTGACTCCAAGTGGGTCTTTGGAGGGATGGAGAGGCCCTCGAGGGCCATGTAGGGGATCGTGGCCTGGCTCCAGCCTGACATCTTGGAGGGCTGGGGACATGAGGGGCAGGAATCATGACACAACTGTTATTTACTACCTTTTCTTTACAAACAGTGTTTGCTGTGGAGTACATCCTGCACGAATGTCCTGCACATCCTACCTTGTCCTTTGTGCCCCCCCTCATACCCTCTGTCCCGCACCCCCTGTGTCCCCCCCCCCCATTTGCCTCAGTACATCAGTCTGGTAAGTGTCCTCCTCACCATTGCCTCTCCCATCACCAAATCTGGCTGGAAGAAACTTAAGGACATACTGGGCTCCAACCCAGGCCTTCCTGTTGCAGACACCTATGTCACGGCTTCCGCTAGAGAGACTCTCACAGGACATCCCCTTTGTCGTTACCTCACCCGATCAATGAACCCAGTACATGGTCGCCTTTCTCTCTCCTATTGCCTCTTGCTCTTACCTTCTGGTTCCACGCATACATCCGGCCACATTTTGGATGCTCTCATCTCTACCGACATCCCTCTCACTACCTCTCCCTCTTGGACGGACCACTCTCTTCAGACTTGAAGCTTTCCTCTCCTCTTGCACCGGCACACCAGGCGCGACCACTCAGTTTCAAAGTCACCAGAGCCATGAGAATATTAACAGCGGCTGCCTTTGCCTCCACCTATTCTCAGCTTGTAAATAATTACATTTACTTACCAACTTACTTTTAGACAGTTATATTGATCAAATATGAGTTTTATTTCCATGTTAGAATTTATTCCAGCAATGGTTACCAGGTGGCGTTGTGAGACTTGGCTCAAATGCATTATTCTACTTTCGCATTTCAGGTCAAAGGTTCCCCTCCACCCCCCTAAGCCTTTTAAAGCAACTATCACTTTGCTGGTGTTTGCTAAACCTGCCCCAATGCTCCAGCCAGAAGACTATACTACACCGATGATCCCCAATTAGGGTAAACCCAAGTATGTAGTGGCCTGCAGTATTGAGAAACATCTGTGTTGGGTTGATTAAGCTGTGGATAAAGTAGCAGTGCCCTTTAAAACAAAGGCATTTTTCTACAGCAAAAGGCTTCAATTTGAGTTAGTTTGCATACCCACTATGCCTCGCTGATGTGGCTCTGAAATAAGGTGACCTTCCAGGGATGGTTACTAGGTGGCGTTGTGGCATCTGTGACATGGCACAAATGGATTATTCAATTTTCTGAATTATACTGACAGATCAGAGCTAGTTTTACGGAGGTTCCATTAACAAATTAATGTAGAATTGAACACTCCAAATGAAAAACCAACAGGTAAGTTCAAACAAAACAATCTAAAAAAGGTCAACAGGCTAGTCCTACATAGAAAAAGGATTATAAACTGATACCTTAGAGAAATGTGGGCAATTTACTCACCATAACTTCTTCTGCCTCTCGTACTAGTTCTGCAGTCTTGGCTTCTAGTTCTGCATTCAGTCGTCTAGAATGAAGTTGTAGAAAAAGTTTGAGTGGATGAAACAGTAAAGAGGTTCCACATAGGACTATAAGAATATTAAGTGCAGGCATGCAGTTCACACATTTAAAAATCAATGTCTGAAACATTTTACCACAATATGTCTACTTTGCTAAATAACAATTAGTTTACATTTTCAATTCTGAGATATTGGAGTACCCACAGCAACTAGCATTATGGGAAATCCAGACATTTCTCAGTTCTGAAATGTGATCTTCTTTATCACAGGAGTATACGTCACAGACCAAGAAGCTGGAAAATGTGCTTAATTTTAACAAAGGTTTTCCACAAAGCATTCTTCTCAGACTCAAAAACTTGAAATAAATACCTAGTACTGCTGGGTCCTGATGGAGGGAAATTATTCCAAGCCTACGAACATGGGCCGATCTTCAAAGGGGTGTTTGCCCACTTCCATGTTTGCTCACATACATATTTGCTCTGGAGGGAGGTGAACAAAGCCCAGTCCGACCCAATGGTGTGGACATAGTACAAAGTGGGCAAGGGATAAAATACACAATCAAAACTTTGCGATGTCCTGGTATTGGACTTGTTTACCCTGTTCTTCTGTAGGCTGTCACAGCATACAGAAGAACAGGGTGCAGCATTGATGGGGGGGGGGGGGGGGAGTAGCTCAGTGGCAACGCGTTTGTCTTGGAAGCAAGACAACGCAACACGGGTATGAATTACGATCCTGCGCTTAGAGACCGATCTCTTTTATTAAGCACATGCCAGTCAAGGGCTGCCTGGGCAATAGCAATTGGGGGCAAGGGGGTGGACAAACAGAGCAAATTTATCTTTCATTACCATTTTCTTTGAGAAGCCCCATACCTTATAAAAAGTGCTAAATGTTTGGCTCATCAGCATTGTGATGGCTGGGCACAAATACTTTAAATCAAATCCCTACCAGAGACCCGTGTTCAGTGTTCTTCCAACTGTGTGCTGCAAGGTGGCACTGGGCGCGCCACGCCTCCCATAACCTGAAAATGGCTGTCTTTTTCCTGAAAAAGTGATGAATCAACGGCCATCAAAAACCAAGCCTAACAGCTCTTGTGTCTTTTGTTGATGGGGCTCCAAAATATGAAAAACACATTTTGTCTTTTGTAAAGAATTACCTCAGGGAACAACTGGGAAAGGCATTTTTTTGAGTTACAGATTAATTCATGCACAAATCAAGGAACTTTTTGGAAAAGCTGCAAAATCGAATACAGGGGGAGTGCTGTGAAAATGAGATGAACCATTTTATAATTCCAAACATCCAACATCAAAAACCAATATACAAGTCTCTCACGTTTTATTCATTCATTTTTTTTTCACTTGTTTTTATTGTTTTCACAGATTAAGTACAGTAAACCAACTTACTCCCCAAACATCCCCCTCCCCTATCCACCCCCACCCCCGGAAGAGTCTTTGTTTCAGTCGTTCTCGGGGCTGACTAAGAGGTGAATATGTCCATTATTCTAATGTTGTGTGGGCACTATTGTTCCATATAGTCCGATTGTAGATAATCTACAACCCCCCCCATTCCTTCATGAAGGAGTCCTTTGTTCCCTGTAAGTTGTGCGTGATCTTTTCAATGGTCATTTGTGACCATACCTTTTGTAGCCATGTGAATATTAGCGGCGAGTCTTGCTTCTTACAGTTCTGTGCGCTATGACCAGGCCCATGAAACTTCTCCATTGTGCGTTGGTGTATCTCTTGGTTTGTTGCGCTTTCATTCCGCAAAGCCAAACTTTCTCCCCCACTTTATCCGCCGCTGGGAACATCTTTTTCGTTTCCGAGATCAATTCTGTCCAGAAACCTTTGAGCCCTAGACAGTCCCACCAGATGTGCCTCCAGGTGCTGGTTTCTTTGCAGCCTCTCCAGCAGCTGTCTGACGTTTCCGGATACATATTTTTGAGTCTCTCAGGTATAGAATGCCATTGGGTGACTATTTTTATCCACATTTCCCTGGTCTGGGCTGCTCGTGTTAGTTCAGGGATATCTGCCCACAGCGTCTGCCACTGCTGGTTCGCAATTTCTTCCCCCAGTGTTCTTTCCCATTTTTTCATGTATGCCCATTTTATTTCCTCAACCTGCGTATTGATAAGTTATAGAGTGTAGAGACTGGCTTCTTGTCTCCAGCGTTGGTAAGGAGGAATTTTTCGAATGTGGTCAATTCCCTGATCGCAGCCTGCGCTATTTCTGGCGTGGTTAACCAGAGCCTGAGCTGTTCATACTTGAACCTGCCCGCCTTCGTGAGATTCCACATAGAAATGCATTCTGCAAATGATCTTACTTCGTTGTCCTGGAACATTTCCCCTATTTTTCTGCACCCTGCCTCTTCCCATTTCTCGAAGGCTCCATGCTCTAGTCCCGGCGGGAATTGAGGGTTCCTACATATGGGTGTGAATGGGGCTGTCACCGTGGTCATGTTTCCCTTCCGCTTTTGTTCGTCCCAGGCATTCAGAGTGGCTTTCATGATCTCACTAATTCGAAGGTTTGGGTGTCTATGTTGCTTGAGTTTCCATAAGACTTCTTCTAGGGGGGCTGGAGGGGGGGTTTGTGCTACCGCCCTGTCCTAGGTCACCCAGATCGTTCATCACCCAGCTATTCTTTCAGGACCCATAGTTGAGCCACATGATCATAGTTTTTGGAATGTGGGAGTGGGAGTGCTAGACCCCCCCCCCTCTCTGCCGTGGGACATGAGGACGGTTATAGCAATCCTTGGGGTTTTCCTGTTCCATATGAACGATGAGACAGTCTTTGCCAGCGCCTTAAAGAAAGAGTTAGGGATTGTTATCGGGAGGGCATGAAAGTAATACAACCGCTTTGGGAGAGTGTTCATTTTCACTGATTGGATTCTCCCTCACCAGGAAATATTTAGCGGGCACCATCGTTCCAGGTCTTTTTTCACTCTGGCAAGTAATAGGGGGTAATTCTGTTTGTATAGTGTTCCCACCCTCTACGTGAGTGTAATACCCAAGTATTTCATACCCTCTTCCGCTATTTTTAGGTCTATTGATCCTGCCTCCCTTTCCAGTGTTTCTCTGTTCCCTGCTAAGTGTAAAATTTCCGATTTATTCCTATTTATTTTCAGGCCCGAGATGTCCCCAAATGCCTCTAGTACTTGTAATGTAGGAGGCAATGTTTTCGCCGGGTCCTCTAACGCTAAGAGCATATCGTCTGCATAGGCGATCACCTTATGTTGTCTGCCTGCCTTCTCAATCCCCTTAATTTGGATAGATTCCCTTGTTTTGATTAGTAGCGGCTCCAGAAATATAGCATATAGGAGGGGGGAAAGCAGGCATCCCTGTTTTGTTCCCCTAGTGATCCTTACCCTCTCACTGACTTCCCCATTGACCGCTATTCTTATCGACGGGGAGGTATAGTTGGCTTTGACCATGTTAATGTATTGGTTCCCGAATCCCATGTGTTCCAGGGTTTTAAAGGGAATGGACCATTCCACCCGGTCGAAGTCTTTTCGGCATGGAGTGATAGTAGTATTGCTTGGGCATGTGTGAAGTTTCTTTTTTCTACTAGATGTATTAGCCTTCTAAGATTGTCGTGGGTTCGCCTGCCCGGAATGAAACCAGATTGATCTGGGTTTATTAGGAAGGGTAAGAGCGGGGAAAGCCTAGCCTCCAGAATTCTCGTATAGATCTTGGAGTCCAGATTTATCAATGCAATGGGTTGGTATGAACCGGGGAGGGAGGAGGTCCTTACCCGGTTTATGGAACACCAGTACCTTTGCCTCGTTCATTGATGGGGTTACATTCCCGTTTTCTCTGAAGGAGTTTAACAATCTTGTTAGTATTGGGGTTAGGACGTCCGCATATTTTTTATAGAAGGGGGCCGTGAAGCCATCTGTCCCGGGTCCTTTGTTATATAGAAGATCAGCAATTGCCTTTTTCACTTGGGAGTCTAGCGCTAGTTTGGCATCTTCTGATATTTTTGGGATGGGGAGTGACTGCAGGAATCTATCTTGTTCTTCCTCATTAGGTTGCTCTTGTGTACAATTTTTGGTAGAATCCCTTAAATGTTTCCCCTATATCTTTGGTGCGTGTTAGTGTCTCTCCTTGTGCATTTTTGATGTTTAGAATGGTCATGGATTTTTGCTTTGCAGAAAGTTGTCTTGCTAGTTATCGGTCTGCCTTCTTGGCTTTGATGTAGAATTTTTGTTTGGGGTATAGAAGGGATTTCTCTGCCTTTTTTGTTAAGGAGAAATTCCAGTTGCCCCTGTGTGTGTTTCATTGCCTTCTTTAGGTTCCTGGTGGGTTGAACCAATAACTTCTCGGATCTCAGTTAATTTCTTTTCTAGTTCTCGTTCGCATCTATGCCGTTGTTTGTCCCTAGTGGCTTTCAGAGCTATCATATGTCCCCGTATTACTGCCTTGAACGCTTCCCATACTGTTCCCAGTGGGATTTCACCTGTGTCATTGTGCTCAAAGAACTCTGATATTTTGTCTCTTATAGCATCCCCCGCATCACCGGGTCCAATAGCATCCAACACCATAGGCCTCCCTCATTCCCTGGGGTTGATAATTCTAGCCAGAGCGGGGCATGGTCCGAGAGTGCGATGGGACCCAATTCCATTCCGTGAACCCTACCCAGGATCCCAACCGAAACCCAGAAGTAATCTATTCTCGACATCGTATTATGAACGTGCGAGTAGTACGTATAGCCCTTGTTTTGACCCTTATGCTCCCTTCATGTATCACATAGTGCCATTCTATCCATCTTTAATTTAAGGGGGTCGGAAGGTGCGCCCTGGTTATGGGGCCCCCCTCGTGCTCCTGTCAGTCTGAGGGTGCCAAGCCAAGTTAAGTTAAAATCCCCCCCCAATTATTATCTCTCCTTTCGCGAACCCCTCCAATCTCCCCAAAGTATCCCGCAGGAAACCATCTTGGCCCGTGTTAGGTGCATAGATTGATGCCAGAGTGAGCTTGATGTTATGAAGCTTAATGTTGGCGAATAAATATCTCCCCTCCTTGTCTGTCTGCTTGTCCATCAGTGTTGCATCCATTCCCCCCCCTTTATTGCCATCATTGACCCAGCTCTCTTCCCCACGGCATTTGATTGTACCAGTACATCAAACCCTCTCAGACATACTTTCCCCCTGTCCATGGCTCTAATAGGTTTCCTGGAGCAGGAGCAGATCCGTCTTCTCCCTCCTAAGCAGGCTCTCTACTTTTTTCCTTTTCACCAGGGAGATCAGACCCCTTACATTTTAAAGTGATGATTCTAAGCTTTCCCATATCTACTAGCCCAGATTCGTTGCGCTTTTCGCCCGAGTGATGTGGTCCCACCTCTCTTCCGGATTTGCCCGCCTCCCCACCCCCCCAAACTCCCTAACTGACCCCCAACCTTTAACAATGAACCAACTTTGCTCCCGAGAAGGGCCCGGGTACCTATGAAAGCTATGGCGTTACGCCAGTCGCTCCCTGCCCTCTGTAGGCTCGAAACTAATTTTGTGGGGGATCCTAAACCCCGCATCTTCCTCAGACCTTTGTGTGTGTGTGTGTGTGTGTGTGTGTGTGTGTGTGTGTGTGTGTCCGTTCCTGAACCGCGGCCAGGCCGCTGAATGCAATTGTATTCGATTCCCTTCATTGGGTACCTCTCGAAGTTCCTTGGATGGGGATAAGGCCCTTTTCATAGTTCTGCTAATTAGAATCGCCTATTCCACGAATGCCGGCTGGATGTTTCCCCTTCCATTCTGTTTCTTTTTCAGCCTAGGCACTTCCCATCCTCTCGGCCTCTTTTGCTGATCCCCCTTTGCCTTACTGCCTCCTCTGCTGGAATGTCCATGATGTGCAGCCCTTCTTCCCAGGTGGTCACTCTCCTTTGCTTTCCTTCCCACTCGAACAGCAGGCCGAATGGGAAGGTCCATTTGTACTATCTCTTTCGCGACCAATTCCCTGATCAGTGGGGCCATATCTCTTCTTTTTACCAGAGTCGATGCTGCCAGATCTTGGTATAACTGAATGTCTACACCATTCATCCTTATTTGACAAGCTGCCTGGCTCTCCTTAAGATCATTTCTTTCTGCGGGTATGAGGAGAGAGCTGCCAGCACGGGTCTTTCCCCTGGTGCGCAGTTGAGTTTTGGGCCCACTCTGTGTATACGATCAATCCCTTTGTTATCCGCATCGTGTGCTTCAATGATGTCCCTGAACACGTCTTGAACCGCTTTCTTAAGATCCTCGTCTAAAACTGATTCTGGCATATTTTTGATGCGAATATTTGATCTGCAGGACCTATTTTCTAGATCTTCACACTGGATTTCCAGGTTGTGGTTTAGACGCACTAGGTGTTCTTGAGTTACGCTATTCTGAAGTGCCTCGTCTTCCGCATTTTGCACTATTTTTTCCAGGGTGTCTGTCCTTTCTTCCAAGTGGGCTATTTTGCACTATTTTTTCCAGGGTGTCTTTCCTTTCTTCCAAGTGGGCTATATCCCGTTTAATGTCCTGGACTGCCTGCTTTATGTCGTTCCTTATTGTAGCCAATTGGTCCTGGACCGGCGACATGAATTTGTCCTGCAGTTCCACGAACCAGGCATACATATCTTCCTTTGACGGGGATTGGCTGCCGGAGGTGGTCTGGATGGAGTCTATTGTATGATCTTCCTGCAATCTGCCTCTGGTAGCCACTGGGGTATCCGACGCCCACATTTGTAGTAAGATCGAGTCTTGCTTGGGGGGTTGTGGGTTCAGTTGGGATCCCCCCCCCTTCCCCATGGACATTGCCCTCTTGTTCTAGGTGTGCCGCGGGTCTGCTCAGATTCCTCCACTCCTTCATGTGGCCTGTGGGAAACGCTCCTGCAGGTAATGCCTCTGCCGGCCACCCTGTGATGAATGCGGTAGGCCCGTTAGGCAGTCAGCCGCTTAAGGTTTTATGTTTTTAGGCCTGTGGTGGGCAGTGATCTTCCCCCGCTATTTGGGGTCCAGGTTAATGGTATCTCACTGCTGGACGAGGGTCCTGGGGCAAAAGGTGTCCTGTCCTTCCCCTCTGAACCTCACTACCGCTCCTCAAGTCAGGCCTTATTTGCACCGCAGGGTGCAAGGGGGTCACCCGCCCGCAGTAACTCAGCCAGTCCAGATTCCTCTTTGCAGGGGGAGGAGGGGGTGAGGGGAGACTCTCACCTGTGGGTCTGCTGAGTCGCTGGGATCCCCTGCCTCGGGGCCGAAGCGTGTGGCCTTCTCCTGTGCTGCCTCACTGCCACGATCCCAGCTCCCTCCACGCCGCCGGATCGAGAGCAGCGTTCTTCCATCCCCGCGTGCTGTCCTTCGTTCACCACTCCCTTCCCCCCACTCCCTTCAGGGACGCCAAGGCACCGGATCCCCGCCCCAGGCACCCCACAGCCTCCGTGCTGCTTCTTGTGCTCGGTGCCTGGCCACTTCGCTGCCGTGCCCCTCAGGCCCACTGAGGTGCCGTCAGCTTCACTTTCCAGCGGACCGTGTCGGCTGCCTCTGCGGTCCCAGGCGCGGCCTTCTTCTTCAACCTGGCCGCGTGAGAGGAGTTACAGCTCCTGCTGCGTCACCTTCGTTCACTCGTCAGGGGCTGTTTCCCTTACAGGCCGTGCCCGGTATCTCCGGACGTGATAGCCTGCAAATATTCGGGGCAGGTACCCTTCATGTAGTGCTGCTGTACGGCCCGGCAGGAGTGAGACTCACACGCGTCTCCCTGAGCCGGCGGCCATCTTGGAATTCCCATTTTATTTATTCTTTAGCACTTCTGGCTAAAGGTCTACCAAACAAACTCACATCAGGGCAGGTTCAGCGTATCAAAATCTTTAATAAAATCAAAAGCTCCAAATCCTCTTACATTTAAAAAAAAAATTGTGAAGAAAGGGTAGCAACATTTTCTAATACTTCACACATAATTACACTGGTTGTTTGAGGAAATTTTTCATCAAGAATTATCAAACTCCATAATGAAATTACAGAATTATTTGACATTTTAGTTGGAATCAGGTTGTATAAAATTGCTTCATGATGATATCTGGTTGGCTGAGCTTGCTTACATGATAGATTTTTAAACACCTAATTGAATGAAACCGCAAGGTCCCAATGAAAACCTTAACTTACTTGACTTGTTAAACGTTTTTAAAACAAAGTTGTGGCTATGGCAAGAACAAAGTCAAACGTTTATCACTCAAGATGTATGTTCAGCAGATAAGGAAAAAAAGGAAAAACAAGTGGCTGAGAAACTTATCATTACCCCGGAAAAATATGTGCATTATTATGTGGAAGCTGCCACTGATAGGAATATAGTCGAAATTCCTTTAGAGCATCTTTTGAAACCTGAATAGAATGAAGCTCCGACTATAGGCCGACGACCCAGAGTAATAGTTCTGCCTACCAAGGGTTCTGCTTAAAATATCCCACTCTGACTTACTCTAGTCCAACCTAAGGATGTGGTGCATAAAAAACAGCAGCAAGGCCCCAAAACTACAGAGAAGGGAGGATGGGACCTTCTCCGAAGTTTACTTAATAAAAGGCAGTTTTAGAACTCTCAGCAAGGTTCTATATTTCTTAAAAGAGAAAGCCGACCAACCGCAAGTAGAATCATCCCCTCCATCTTGGAGTGATATTGCCATTGCTGTCTGAGGCAATTTGTTCTTGTACAGAACCCCTTCCCTTCCCCCCCAAATCCCTATTTAGCTTACACCCAAGGAAAAAACTTCTACTTTGTGCTCAACCATATTCCTTTTGATAATGAGCCCCAAGTCTGCATCTAGAGGACCTGATGGTAAGTCAAACTCTTGGACTCCTCCCCCCCCCCTCCCGAGATCGTGGTATCCAGAAGATTGTCTGTACATGTCAAAGAACTCTGCTGAAACACTACCACTGAGCAGTTGGGAGCATAAGCAGCATCCCTCCCTACAAAGGCTGAACTGTGGTGTGCACACTGGTGAAATGACTACTGTGACGAGTACAGGGATGAATAGTGACTAAACGGCCCACTCCACCCCACACAACTAGTAAAACAGTAATCTCCATCATAGAAGTGAAACAGGCACAACCCGACAGGTACGCCTCTTTTGGCAACATCGGCCAAGGACACGTTATATCTTTAGGCAGGGTGTGCACAGTACATTTGCAACACAAACAATAATACAGTGGTACCAGAATAAAAGTAGGTCTCATCATAAATTACCATACTTTTAATTTGATACACAAAGACCTACAAAAATAAGGACTTTGCATTGCTTATTTTTATAAATCAACTAATTGAAAACACTAAAGACCCACCTTTGTGAGAAAAACAGAATGCAGATGTTTGATAAGAAACAGTGTTAGGAAAGATTTCTCTTTTAGCAACTTTCCCTCCATTTCTATGGACCCCCAAACTTTTTGCTTTCCATTTCTGAATCGGACCTCAGGTTTATGCAGTACAGGGAAGCCTTCTGTGCCCTGCACTTGCTTTTGCTCATTTGTTATAGGGAAAATGACTGGCCTTCAAGCTGTCAGTACTGAGACACATGGTTTCTCTTAGTCTTTTGACTTTGCCACTTGTTGGTAACATTTTTCCTATTGAGCAAAGTACCTTACAGTACCACACAATGGGTCATTGGCCATCATTACGAGTTTGCCGGTCCAGATAAAACAGTACCGGTAAGCTTACCGGTACTGTTGTATCAGGACCGGCATACTCCGAGTTGTGCTCGCGGGTGCCCATCATTCTGCCAGGTCTGACCTGGCGGAATGAAAGGCCCCCGCGAGCACAGCTTGCCTGTAGCACCGGCACAGTAATGAACCGTGCTGGTGCTACAGGCATCCCCATTCCCATTTGTGGCTCAAATTACAGGGTCCGGAATACCCCAGTAATTGACCATTCGCGGGTGCCAGACTTTCTTGCAAGTTTGGAGGTAGCCTTGCCGGCAAGGCTACCTCCAACCCTTTAATGAGGCCCATTGCGTTTTAAGGCCCTAGAACACTCCAAGGAAGTTTTGGAAATTGTACAATGTGCCTGGGAGCAGTGGTGACAGCGGTAGCTTTTTCTTTCATTTGTATGACTTCTTACTGAGCCATACCGCGCTGACCACGTTTGGCTCATGACTGGCTAGTGTCCAACATGGCCATGCCACGAGGTCTTTTGCCTGTTCTTTTGGCCATTTTGTCTCTTGATCCCCCCCACCCCCCATGGCCTTCCAGGTCGCATGCAGTTGCACACGAAAGCTGCTTTTTTCGCAGGTCCCTGCAGATCACATGTGTAGGTCCCCAGGAAGTAGACTGTGACTGTCAGGTCCCAATCCACATTACTGGTGCCAGGGTGGCTGGTGTGCATGAGAGCATGAAGACCCCAGTGGTCCCTGGTTGGACCACTGTTGGCATGCATGGGACAGATCTTTTCATTGGTGGGCAGGGTGCGAGCACTCACCGGACTTTGGATATGTGAGGGTCCTGCATCCATTCCAGCAGCTCAGCACAAGACCAGCAACAGATTTGAACGGATCTGCAGATGGAACCAAGTATTCTAAAGAACCAAGCAGAACACAGGAAAATCCTGAGACGCAATGAAGAGGACTGGCACCTGAATTCCATTGTTGCCCCGGTCAAGCTCTGCTTCTGCGCTTGATCGCAGAAGAACTGTGAAGGTGCTTGGAATCCTTTGAGTGGGGGGGGGGCAAAGGGATCCAAACCCTGCAAGTGATATCCTTTGAAAGTGTCTCTGCGTCATCCAGTGGCCTGTCCAGCTTAATCGTTGGTTGCCACACAGGAGTGTTGCCATTTTACTGAATTTTACTGTCCCAGCACCGTTGGGTCACAAGATAGGAGGCTGTGTCATACTGAAAGAGTTGGGTGCCCCTGCGTCACTGTGCGATGGTATACTTGCACCTCTGAACGACTGCTCCCTGCACCTAGAACCTCCCTCTGCCGGATCCTCTGGGCCTCCCTCTGCCGAGTACACGACAGACTCTAAAATATCGCTCGTAATCTTCAGGAGCTTTTATGTCTTTTTAAACAAACCACACTTTTGACAACCTTCAAAAGGGTAGACCCTCATCGACGCACTGTTCCCGGGTGCATTATTGTTCTCCCTTACTCGTAGAAAAACAAACAAAAAAGTTTTTTTGGTAATCTTGTACCTGCGGTGATTGCTCTTTGCCCCTTGGATCTCCGTCCGCCAGGCTCGGATCCTTCTTGCAAATGGGCTTCCCTCCATTGGGTTCGCTACGGCCTTTCACATGCAGCTTGCAATATTCAAGAACCTTTAACAGTTCATGAATTCCTATGACAGTTCGTGATTTGCTTCGTCTCAACAGAAATCGTGGATTCCCTTTTCCTAGCTTTCCTTCGGCATCCCTCTGTCGGGTTCACACTTCACAAACATACAGTTCACTTAATTTCCTCACAATACGGGATTCACTTCTCTTAGCTTTCTCTTGGTAATGGGTCAGAGACTTTCGAGTGCACAAGGGCATTGACGTGACCCTTGTAGGAGCACTCCAACACCTCATGCCGCCTTTTCCTAGGGCCTTCTGGTACTTGCAGTCTCAACGGAAAAGGGGCCAGCGAGATTCCTTCGAATGAGCACCCCTGCGGCACCTGGACACTCTGCAGCTGGCCCTTCTCTGGGCTTCCCCCAAAACATCATACACACACAAGTTCTTGCATTCATCTAATGTTGCTGCTTACAATCTTGGGCTCAATATTATTTGGCTCGCTATCAGCTTCCTCAGACTCACCGATTGTGTTGGTCCACTGGCTTGGCTTGCTTCTGGAATCAAGGACGGTACCGCAGTAGTCAGAGTGCTTCCCCGCCTGTGTTATTAATGCGAGAGGCCCCCATGCACCATTGACATCGGTCACTCCACACATCAGCTGTATTTCCCAGTCTTGTCATTTCGTTTTGGGAGGCTTTGTGGGTCCGAGTTGAAAAGGGCAAGGGCAGTTCCCCCTTTGTTGTCCTTCCATATCTTGCCACCTTCTCCGTTTGAACTGCCGGTTTGGTGTAACTGTCTCATTGTGCGTTCGGCCTTGCTCCTAGTGTGCTCTCATGCTCCGCCTTTTATCCCTGTGAGGAAGGTAAAGGGCCATCAGGTGTGTGAGACTCAATTGCCTAACTCTGCCTGACCCTTGTGTCGGGACAGGTCAGGTAACCGACTCTGGTGTTAGTCAGTTGTCTGTTACGGTGTAAGAAAGTGTTTGTGTCCGAAAAGGGGGCTAATAGCTTTAAAATATCCTATGGGGTAGGATGGGGAAAAGGTGTTAGAAGGCAGGGGGATACAGTGTCTCACCCGTCAGGTTGCCACTTCCATTCCCCGCCCAACACGCCCAACACACCCCACACCCCCTCTCCACCACCCGGCGGACCCCCCCATCCAGGTGATCCTCCCGCACTGGTCCACCCCCAGGAACTGGATCCAATAGCAATGGCAGTGTCCTGGCCACCTGGATGACAGATCCCCGGAGACTATTAAGTGAGACGCCTTCAGGTTTCTCACCTACCCTTCCCCCTACGCGACATGGATATGCCTGTTCTTTGTCCAGGTCCTGTGTTGTTAAGACCTGGAAGAGAACAGGGATGAGAGATGTCCAGGAGTTCTCGCATATTCCACGGATTGGTTTTGGTTGATGTAGATAGATGTGGAGTGGTTTTACCAGTCTCTCTACAATAACCTATGAATTGGATTTTAAGGTTTATTTTGGGTTTCATGGGTTAAGAGTTTTCCTAGTCCAATATTAGAGTGTTTTGGGAGAACTCTGCCAAGAACTCTGGGGTAGAAAATTCCCATATGGAGGTGGAGTTTCTTGCAAAAGAGTAGAGAATGCGGGTAAATCCCTCCCTAGAATAACTTCTTCACGAATCCTGGAATAATGGCTGATGGTACTTCACATGATTCACCACGGATTTCAATGTGTACAGGTAATTTAGGGTACACTTCATTGTCCCCATGTACACAGGTAACTGACAAGGGCTGCATTCTCTAGGCCTTTTGTTGAAACCAAATTGTCCCCTATAGCTGTTTGTTTACACCCTGAGTCAATTAAGGCCCGTACTTGCCTCCTGTTTATCGAAGCCTTTTCATAGGCAAACTCGGTCGGAGTTTGACATAAACAGATGCTAAAGGTCTCTAGCTCTTCCTCAGGTTCTTCCCCACCCTTTGCCCTTTAAAACAATCTATTGCCATAGGTTCATCCTTTATATTCTTTGGACAATATCTAGCCAAGTGTCCTTTTTCTCTAGATAAGAAACATACTGGAGGAGGTGGTATGCCCCCTTTCACATCCTCCCTTCTACTTTCATCTTTGGTTTTCAGATCCGACTTCTTGATTTCCCCTCTCTCTCGCGTCAAGCCTTCTTTACTTAAGAACGATCCCTCTAGTTTATCTATTCCCTCCCCCCCCCACCCCCCCCCGAGTTGGTGAACAGGTGTATGATCCTTCCGTTCCTTCCAACGATGGACTGAGTGGAAATGTTTAGCTGCATCTGAATGGTTTTGTCCAGTTTCTAAAGCTCTGGCTAGGTTCGATTTCACTACAGAATGGCCTTCTACAAAAGGAATTAGTGAATTGTTCCAGGTTGATCATCTGTTAGTTCTTCTAAGGATCTGTCACTAATCCAGAGGGCCACAGTGTTTTTGACACGTTCCATTTCTAAGGGTGTTTCTCCTAGGTTCATTCTAATGGCCCTCAATTTCTGCCGATAAAAATTGCAGGTTTGCCCCACCCTTTAACAGCCTTGCTTTGATGGATCGAAAGGTTGCTCCCTGTGCAAAAATGAAGTCGCTGATAGGAGATTTGTAATTCGCCTTTCAGTAGAGGGGTTAAATAGCTTCTTTTAATGTGCTCTTCCCATTTTAGTTTTTCAGCTAGGCATTCGAAGTTTAGGAAAAACAAATTCCCAAATCTTCACCTTCAAGATATGGTTGAAGCACCCCCTGTGGTAGCAAATGTCTTGCTTGTAGTTCAATTAGCTTAGCTATATTTTCTTGAAGTCTAATCTCGGCCTGCATCTGATGGGCTGCTAACTGGGCGATGACATTGGCTAAGTCGGCCATTTCTTCCGGGGGTGTAAGGGTCCCTTCTGTAGATGGCTCGGAAGCAACTTTCGATACCGTCTCAAATTTGTCTGACTCCGAGTCAGACGAAGTAAGGGGCTGAGGTAAATTGATCTCCAAACCTTATGGTCCCACAACAGTTAATGACTGGGTACCAAACAAAAAAGGTTCGGAAGGATGGGAGTCAGGGCATTAGGTCTGATGAAGGAAAACAGGTCGAACTTTTAGAATTATCTAGTCCCACAGTTGCATGTGGTAATGAGAGAGAGGAAGGCTATCTAGCAGCACTTGGGTCATAAAGAACCAATCCTGTTGACCAGGTAGAACACCCAACTGAGAGAACACCTCTTTCAGCGTGGATACGCGGTCAGAATCAAGGATGTAAACTAGCTTATTTTCCCCTTCTGGTGGTACCACAATTATTAGCATGGGTTTACATTTATCAGTTGAATAACATCCCACATTCCTGACACCATGTGTAAGGAATTCTTGGGGTCAACAGTAAAGGCAGACACAAGTGATCAAAGTTCAAGGGTGTTTCTTGAACTTTATAATAGATGAGATAAACACCTAATCTAAACCTAAATCTAAGATGGGAGCAAGCTACAACCATCAAATAAGGCAGTCCTAGTAGGGTCTTGTCAAACAAAAAGGGCCTATATTAAAAAGAATCTATTGCCAATCCTTACCTCTAAGTTACAAAAACAGCGGGTGGGATAGTGTTCACCAGAAAAGAAAGAAGTGTTCACAAAATTATAAGTCAGGATGGTATAGCTGGTTCTCCCTTCCCCACGTTTTTAGCACAGGAAAAAGCGGAACTTCTTGAGCACAGTACACTCCTGGACCTATCCAGCATGAGGTTCACAATTCCAGTTCATGGACCAAGACTCTTCTCTGCAAATTATATTGCCTTAGAAGGCCAGATGCATCAAAACAACAAAGAAAAGTTCCTTCGTAGTCTTGCACCTCTGGGCGACTGCTTCACGCCCCAATGACCTCCCTGCGCCGGGATCGGATCCTCTTTACCACACTGAGCCTCCTTCGTCGTGTTTACTAAGGCCTCTCAAATATCGCTGTAACCTTCAGGAGCTTTAATGTCTTTTTAAACAAACAACACTTGACAACCTTCAACCCTATCCGTAGAAACAAACAAATAACAGAGGTTCTATTGGTAATCTTATACCTTGGGAGATTGCTCTTCACCCCTTGGATCTCCCTCCTTCGGGCTCGGATCCTTCTTGCAAATGGGCCTCCCTCCGTCGGGTTCACTACAGCTTTCACATGCAGCTTGCAATATTCAAGAACCTTTAACACTGTTCGTGATTTGCTTTGTCTCAACAGAAAGCATGGATTCCCTTTTCCTAGCTTTCCTTCGGCATCCCTCTTTCAGGTTCACCCTTGCTAAACAGATAGTTCACTTTATTTCCTCACAATACGGTATTCACTTCCCTTAGCTTTCTATTGGTAATGGGTCAGAGACTTTCGAGTTTACAAGGGATTTCATGTGACCCTTGTAGGACCACTGACACCTCACGTCGCCCTTTCCTAGGGTCATCTGGTACTGGCACTCTCAACACAAAAGGGGCCAGCGAGAGTCCTTCGAATGAGCACCCATTTGGCGCCTGACCACTCTGCAGCTGGCCCTTCTCTGGGCTTCCCCCAAAAGTTCAAACACACACAAGTTCGTTGTTCAAGTTCTTAAGCTCATCAAATGTTATGCGTCCCAGAGGGTGCGGGTTTCTTTGGGCATGCTGGAGACACCTAGGTGCTGTGCTTCCTGGTTCCCCCAAGATGGCTCCTATACACAGGGGCTGCAGTGCAGTTCTTTCGGCTTCTTTGCTCCTGGCTCCGTCTCCACTGCTGGAGGACAGCCTTATCAGAACCTCAGCCTTCGAGCCGTTGCATTGCTACTCTGCATAGCAAACGCATAGTGAGTTTTATTTGTGTTCGCTTGTTTCATTCTGTCACTCCTCAATCTGTACTAATCTCTGAGTCATCTGACACTAGCGCCGCTACATGGTGTGATCTCCCTCTCCTGTCACACTACATGGAGCCCTCCGTTCCTGTTAAGACACTCGACCGTAACCTAGCAATGGTTAGTAACAGCCTGTTCGATTCCTGTTTTAGTTTGATTCCAATTGTACGCGACTAATTTCCTTGTTGTTCCCTCAGCGGAATCATTTGGAAGCCCCTGCCGGTCGCATTATTCTCCACTCACTCCTGCTCCTGTCTCACGATCACAGAGGCAGGGCTCTGAAGGCATTCCCGGCAACGCCCCGCCATTCTGTATTCACTTTCCTTTCTTGCCTTCAGTGCTCTGTGCTCAGACAGACGCTCACGAGTTAGCGTTCTACACGGACAGCCATCACTGTGCAGAAACCTCAACACCCGCCCAGCAGGGATTTCCTTCAACAATATCTATGGTAACCGTGCAGTACATTGTTAGATCAGCCAGTTATATATTACGGCAGAGTA
This sequence comes from Ambystoma mexicanum, assembly GCF_040938575.1. Taxonomy (NCBI): domain Eukaryota; kingdom Metazoa; phylum Chordata; class Amphibia; order Caudata; family Ambystomatidae; genus Ambystoma; species Ambystoma mexicanum. The sequence goes on along the minus strand of NC_090934.1, from coordinate 1,350,971,438 downwards.
ATGTGTAGTGTTTTTTACCACAGCAAGCTAGTTCAACCACCGGCTGACAACACGCCAACATTCCATGCCCGAAAACCTTTCAAGATCTGAAATCCTAACGCAGCCCTTCAGCTACTGACAAGAAGAAGATTTCTGACAGGGTTTTCTTCCCCAGAGGGTTTCCCTGCAGGAGCTGTCCCTTTCGTTTTGGTGTTATCTGAAAGGGAGGCGCAGAGTCCTCGGGGGGGGGGGGGGGGAGGTTCTTCCTCAGCAGCTTCCCCGCTACAGATCCAGGTTAGTGCAGAGCGTATGAATCGAATTGCGTTGTTTTCTTGCGAACAAAGTATTCATTTGGGACAAATGTTGCCGCTTGCATCCTTGGGCTCAATATTATTCAGCTCACCATCAGCTTCCTCAGACTCACATATTGTGTCGGGTCTGCTGTTTTGGCTAGCTTCTGGAGTCAAGTCCGGTACCACGGTAGTCAGCGTGCCTCCCTGCCTGCGTTATCAACGCGGGAGGCCCCCATGCACCGGTCACTCCACATGTCAGCTTTATTTCCCGGGCTTGTTATTCCCTTTTCAGAGGCTTTGCGGGTTTGAGTTGAAAAGGGAAAGGGCAGTTCCCCCTTCGTCATCCTTCTAGGTCTCACCGCCTTTCTCCTCTGTTTGAACTGCTGGTTTGGTGTAGCTGTCATCTTGTGCGTTCGGCCTTGCTCGTAGTGTATTCTTATGCTCTGCCCTTTATCCCTGTGGGGAAGGTAAAGGGCCGTCAGGTGTGCAAGATGATTGTCAATTGCCTGACTCTGCCTGACCCTTGTGTCGGGACATGTCAGGTAAATGACTCTGCCTGACCCTTGTGTCGGGACATGTCAGGTAAATGGCTCTGGTGTTAGTCTGTTGTCTGTTACAGTGTAAGAAAGTGTTAGTGTCGGAAAAGGGGATTGGGGTAGAGTTTCAAAAAATCCTACAGGGTAGGATGGGGGAAAGGTGTTAGCAGGAAGAGGGTACTACATCTCACTCGTAAGCGTCCCACTTCCATTCCCCCAGGTCCCCCCCATCCAGGTGATCCTCCCGCACTGCTCCACCCCCAGGAATGGATCCAACATCGATCACCTTGTCCTTGCTACCTGGATTACAGATCCCCAGGGACTAGCAAATGAGACACCTTCAGGTTTCTCACAGTGCTAAGCCTGCTTTTGCTAAAGATAGCAGATATGGCAGAATCTGAGAAGGTGTTGGGGTAGTTGACAGAGGTCCCACAGGTAGAGAGAACTTTGAATTGCCTGTGCCATATTGCGGACTGGGGCGACAGCGATGTTGACAGAATGTTGCAAATTGGCACGAATATAGATTAGTTAATGTGAGTGGGATAAACGTTACTTTTAGTGCGATTTGTGCAAGGTGATACATTTTTAGATTTATACACGCTTAGCAATAATAACAACTTTGTTATGTAAATGCGTGGAGTGCCACTCAGCCTTGATGAGAAGTGAGGAGTTAACATGCAAACGTGAGGTACAAGGTTGTGAATGGAGATTGTGATGAGGGGACACAGTCGTCTAACACACACATGCATGAACATACATACACACACAGGGAGATATGTAGTATATTGTGAATAGATGATTCTGTGTGCCGCGTGCCCCCTCATTGTGGGGAGTTTGTGTGAATCACTGAAGCATGGATCTGTGAGTTAAAACTCTAAATGGCCAGGAAACTGGTTTTGCAAGATTGAAGGCTGAGAGAGCAGCAGCTGCGGTCAGTTGTGGGTAGGCCGGCTTTATGGCCTGTTGCCCTTGTGGAAGATAGTACATTGGAGCCAGTAATTACTGGGATATTCCGGCCACCTGGCAGGGCTGGGTTTAAGGGCAGGACAATTAACTTGGTGCAAGGGTTGCTTGTGGGAAAGGTGTATAAATAGATCATGGGGTTTCAATTAAGTTGTCAGGGTGTGGGTCGAGGAAGAAAGACAGTTGTCCACAAGCCGTGCAACACTTGCGTCCCCTGCATCCATAATAGGTTTGTATAAACAAAACTATAGTTAACGAAGTTAGAAAATTGAAATTTTAGAAAATAAATTCAATTGTACACTGTTAGTGGTAATAGTTATGTTATCAGAAAAGATTTTTTCATAACACACAGTTAATATATTTCATTCATATAGCAATTACTTCATTGCATTATAGAAATACAGATATTGTCAAATACTAATCATGGCCCAACGCATTTCGGGACTACAATCCCTTCATTAGGAGCTCAAATTATTAATGTACTTCTTATATTCCAACTTCTAGGTAAGTTGCATATTTCCCATTTTGTCAATATTCATATTAGTTAGCTCTCATGTAGGATGTAGATGTCATATCTTAACTCTGGAGATTTACACGTTTTGACAGCCAGGTAAGATGCAAGGACATCTCCATCCAATTCATTGTCATGCCATATCCAATTATAAAATCATGTAATCTATTGATTACTGTCTCTTTGGATACCTGTGCCACCCTCCAGCCAGCATTACGTTTGATAGAGATTAGCCTACTAGAAAACCCTATCCAGCTTCAGACCAGGTGAATGTCTCAAGAAGCTACATGAGAGCTAACTAATATGAATATTGCCAAAATGTGAAATATTCAACTAACAGCAATTTAGGTTTTAGTCAAATTTTAGACTACAAAGAAGTTGAAATATAAGAAGCACAGTCATAATTTGAGCTCCTGAGGAAAAGATTGTACTCCCGAAACGCGTTGGGCCATGATTAGTATTTGACAATATCTGCATTTGTATAATGCAATGAAGTAATTGCTATATGAATGAAATATATTAACTTATGAAAAATTATTTTCTGATAACAACTATTACCACTAAAATTGTACAATTGCATTTCTTTTCTCAAACTTCCGTTCACTATAGTTTGTTTATACCAACCTACTAGCTGTGCAGGGGATGCAAGTGTTCCATGGCTTGTGGACACCAGTCTTCTTTCCATTGTTCAATATACAGTCCAGTGCCAGGACTGATCACCTCTCCCACACACCCACTTACATCACTAAGACCCCTATTGGAAATGCATCAATCTAAATTTGAGGTATGCACCTAATAACGTGTGCTGGAATGGTAAATCGCATAGTTTAGAATGAAACGTACGTGGACACCAGCGAGTTTTGGCAGATAAAACCAGCAACAATAGATCAAAAGGAAGCTTGTTTGTGTCCCTCCTCTTCATATTAATGGAATTTCCATAGAATGACTGTGTGCGTCACAAGTAGGGGTAAAGGTTTCCAACCAGATGGAACCTGTAATAATTGAAAACTGTTTGTAGTTGTGTAACTAAGAGATGGGGGTGTGACCAAATATGGAAGGACCCCGGAGAGGGGTGTCTTGTGAATGTGAAACATGCAATTATAAATTGAAGGAGGATGGTGCTTAAATGAATGGATCCAGTGAGAAGTGTGGGAACTGAAGGGTATAGGACTACATTGTACAAGTTTGACCAATCATGTGAGGAGGGTTGACTTTGCAACACTTAAAACACTCCCACAGGTTTTGTTACAAAGTGCATCAAATATGTGCTCTTTGTATGGTTAGTTTGACTCTGATGTCATCTAGCCCCTCCCGAACGTTTGTACAATAAACTAGCTTTTTTACGGAAAAGCGCATACTTGCTCTTTAAGTGTTAGGCCTACTTTGGGTTAAGGTGATCAGAGGCCCACTCCTACAAAGGCCTGATTGGAAGAGGGTTGAGCTGTTGCAAATTACACCATATAGTCAACCGCCTCCACTTGTTCCTGTGGCACAGAGTAGATGGAGCCCTAGCCTTTGCCAGGATGGCATAGCAGTGTGAAATGTCCAAACTCTAGGGGGGCAGGAGCCAAGCTGTGAAGTTGAAGGACACTGGGTTGTGGTGCAGCACAGATCCTCCTTCTCTGGAGAGCAGGTCTGGAAGAGGAGGCAAGGCACCGCAAGGTGCTACTGACAGATGAAGATCGGAGTACCAAATTTTGACATGGTTATGCCGGAGGATTAAGGATCATCCTGAACAGGCTCCGTTTGAGTGCTTTGATCATTCGTAGGATCAGCAGGATTTGAGGGAATGCGTAGACAAACAGGCCCTCCCATGAAATGCAGAAGGCATCCCTCAGGCTCCGCGGCTGAAGTACCTGATGGCAAACGTAGCCCACTTTCAGTTGGCTGCTGTGATAAACAGATCTGTGGCCGGCCCCAAGTCAAGAAAAGATGAAGACCCTGGTCTTAATGCAGTTCCCATTCATGCCAGCATCGCAGTTCCCTGCTGAGGGAATCTGCAGTGGTAATCTCGCTCCTGAAAGAGCGCATACTGTTCAAGACACTCACAGATGCCTATCTCAATCAGCACCCCCCTACCTAGTGGAACAAATTCACCAAGTTCAAACACTCAGACCTAAACGTGACATTCTAACACCAATTCACAATTCCTGCCTTTAACAGAGCCAAAGCGGGTGGGTCCAGTTTTGAAGTATTAGCACTGAAATCCTGGAGCTCACTACCACTCAAACTTAGAACAGAAACTTCTCTCATGGCTTTCAGAAAGGCACTGAAAACCAAATTATTCAAGTAGACTGCACCCACTCCTCTGCTCCCCTGTAACCATGTAACATGAGTACTGCATGTGCCTAACCGTTGAACCTGCACCTAAAATACTGTATCTATGTTCAACCTGTATCCAAGTGAATATTCTGTAACAGCGCCTTGATGCCCGAGGGCAGTTTGTGAGCTTTATAAATGTAAATAAATAGTGTTGTGGACCATTGAACTAAATGAGGAACATATTGTGCGGATCGCCCAGTTCCACAGCATTTGCAATTCCTTGGAGAGAATGGGAGAGAGGGCCCCCCCCCTGGCTTCCCGATGTAGAACTTGGTGGTCGTGTTGTCCATGAAAATGAGAACCACCTTGCCTTGTAGCTAGGGTCTGAAAGACTTGAGGGCCCAGAACACCGCCCGGTGCTCCAACACATTGATGTGAAGCAACTTGTCCTCCGGCTGCCGGAGACTTCCGACATGGAATGTCCTGTGTGCGCTCTCCAACCCTCCAGGGAGGTATAGGTCGTCACTGTGGCTTGATGCTCCTATGGGTGAAATGGAGCGCACTGTGCTGAGTTGTTGTCGATGGCCGAGCTTGATCTTGCCATTGCCACAACCTCACACCCGTTGCCACCTGGCATCCAGGATCTCCTGAAGAGGCCTCATATGCAACCTGCATTGAGGTACCAGAGGAATGCCAGATGACATCATCCCCAGTAGCGACTTGATGGAGCAAACTGTTAGCTGAAGAGAGGACAGCTGCTGGACCTTGTGGAGTATGGCATGAACTCTCCGTCAAGGAAAATCGCCAGACATTCCAGTATGTCCAGTTGCGAGCCCAGGAACATAGCTTTCTGAAATGATGCTATGCATGACTTTGGAAAGCTGATGCGGAATCCCAGAGAAGTCAGGCATTGGATGGTCTCTTTGATGTGCTGCAGGGCTAGCGTCTTCAAGGGGGTGTGTATTAGCCAGTCGTCTAGGTAGTGGTAGACCTAAAAGCCTGCGCATCGGAAATGGGCAGCCACCGGAGCTAGGTATTTTGTGAAGACTCTTGGAGACGATTTTAAGCAGAAGGGTAGAGCTTAGAACTGGTGACCATTGCCTTGCACTACAAAACGAAGGAAGAGTATGCACTTGCTGTGTATTGGAATGTGGAAGTAGGCATACGCCAAATCCAGAGAGGGGAGGAATTCTCCCCGTTCCAGCTGGCCTAGAACATATAGCATGCAGAACATTTGCTATTTTAGGAACTTGTTAAGCTGCCCGAGGTCGAGAATGGGCCTCCACCCACCGGACTTGCTAAGGTGCAATGGTGCGGCTTCTATAGCCACTTTTGTTTAGCAGAGACGGAACATCCGGTTAGAGATGGGGCAGATGCTGTTCCTTTTTGTGTAAGGGTCGAATGGAAGTACAATTGTCCAGAAATTGTAGGGTGTGACCCAGTTGAACAATGTTGAGCACCCACTGGTCAATGGAGAGGTTGCGCCTCATAATTGGGTGCTTAAATGGAGACCCGGAATCTGACACTGGTCAGGCTTGGTTGGCCGTTGGACCACAGGAGGAGGTTCTGGGCGGTCTTTGCATACCCTTGTACGCCTGCAATCTCCCACAGTATGACTCCTGCGAGGTGGTGTGAAACGGTTGGCGATATGATGGGAAATAATCTCTGGTGGCTCTCGAGAATGTCCCCTTCTCAGAACGAAAGGGCTGCCTCGGCTGTTGCAGGATGCCAAGGGAGCAGGCAGTATCGGTGTCCATATTGATCGTCAGAAAGGTCCTGTCTACCTATTTAGTAAAGGGGTTGAAGCCATCAAAGGGCAGGTTGATGACCATAGCACAGGGCTAAACTTGGTGGCCTTCAACCACCCCTGGCTTTTCAGAACTGCCCCATTTCCCATCTGGAAGAACCCTTTGTCCGCAATATCCAAGGCCACGGTGATGGCATAATCGGTTTCACCCTCATGTAGCAAGGCCAAGCCTCATCCCTCGTCGTCCAGTAGGAAATGCAAGATGGGACCCATCTTCTACCACAATTCCTGGTCATACCAGAAGAAAATTGCCAAGAAATGTGTGGTCTTGGTCATAGTAGCAGCCATGGTAATCCCTCGTTTCCCAACAGCATCCAGCTGTTTTTCCTCATTGTCAGGGGGATCCATGGACGGGTTAGTGATGTCTTCCTCGCTGTAACCGAGACCAGAGTCTGGGGATGACGGAGGGAGGCACTTTTGTACAGTGTCTGGAACTTTATATTTCTTTTCCAGATGATCCTTCTTTGGTGCACCAAAAAGGGGTTTTGCATGACCAATATGCCATTGTCCCAGATGTCATCTAGCACAGCGATTTCAAACACTGATTTTTCTGGAGACTTTACACCTCTGGAACAGGAAACCTTCCCTTTTCTGTTCTTTCGGGACAAGGTCAAATAGTTTCACTGCTCGCGTCAAGTGCATAGAAGGAACCTATTTCGTCTGGTAGAGAACTTGTGGAGGGTGCTTCAGGAGGTTTTCCATCCCCTGGCAGCAGATCATCATAATCATCAGTAGTAGCGCGAGTACCCTGGGATGTGTCCATGTCCAGACCGGTATCAGTGTTTGTGAGCGCAGCCACTGGGCCTAGCAAACAAGGCACTGGCAGAGAAGGCAGAGGCATTATATCTTCCGAAGCAGGCAGTGCCAGAGGGCTCCGACTAGGGGCACCATGAAGGGCCTGAAGAGGTAAGCATTGTTGCAGTTCCATCAACAAGGTTTGCAAAGCAGACAAGATATCTAGCGACAAATCCATAGGTGCCGTTGGTGCTCCCATGGGAACTATAGGCACCAGATAAAACATTGGCTTTGCCTTGATGGTCGTGGCAAAGAAACTAATCATTCAGAGGAAAAAAAGCAGCACTTTTGGCAGAAGAAGCGATCACAGGAGCTGGTCTGGTCATTGTGGGTAATGGCCTGGGAGACAATGCAACCCTGGAAGCAACGGTCATAACCATAGATGAGGTGGCTGACGATTCAATCATAGACGGTGCAGTCATGGCAGATTGGAACCTACGACTGATCGCCAGGAGTGTTGTCGACGATGGTGTAGACAACATGCGGGTTATCGATGGGCGATTTCTCTGTTAACAGATGTTGTTGTCCGGAGGTTGACGACCCCATTTTGGCTGTGGTGATCATGGTATTTATTGGTCCACTTGTTAGGCGCTTATACAATTAGCAAAACGGTTTCAAAGCGCCCACAGAGCAACACGGTGGGGACAGGGACACAATGAATTACAACAAAGGTAAATAATTGATTTGACAGTACAACAAATCAGAATAACAATAGAGAGGGGAGATGAACCTACTGTGCCTCGTGAATGTTCAGAACATGGAAGTGCACAGGGGAGGGGGTAAGGGATAGGTGCTGTGGTGCTCAGGGTGAAGTGCTAAGAGGAGAAAAAACTTAAGTGCCAGCCCCAGTGAGGAGGGTGCGCATAAGCGAGTGCAGTAAATAGACAGCGGCTGGGTTGAGAGATGTGGAGGGTCAGGGCCCAGAGGATACATAAAGGACCCGGCCCATAAATCATGCTACTGTATGATTAGCAAGAAGAGGGGAGGCAAAGGAATAGGTAAAGAGAAAGGTCTTGAGGCTTTTCCGGAACTTAAGGAGGTCCTTCTCAAGATGCAGGTGGGAGAGGGAGGCTATTCCACAGAAGGGAGCCCTCAGAGGAAGGCGATCGACCACCAGCTCTCCGATTAGCAAACCACTTCACATGCAACGAGTTGGTGCCAGAAGAAAGCAGGGGTCTAGAAGGGGAGTATTTGGGCAGGAAGAGTTGAAGATAGAGTGGACCCTGGCCCCAGATAGTCTTGTGGATGATACAGAGGGATTTGAATTTAATCTGTGCTGAGACCAGGAGCCAAGTGAAGGCTTTGTACGGGAGGAGAGATGCGGTCCGTGTGCTTGAGGCTAAGGATATTGTAGACAAAGCCGTCAACGACAGAAATGACTGTGTCCTGGCAGCCGTCATAGTAGTCAAAGGAAGGGCAGTCGAGGTGTGCGACTTATGCCCATGTTCCGTTCTGGATTTGTCTTCCCCAGAGAAGTTTCCTTATGAGACCTCAACCCATTCACAGAGGGAGTTTTTTTCCATAGATCTGCTGACCCTGACAGAGGCATGACTTCACACAGATGCTGAGTAGAGGCCCTGGCACCCTCCCCCAGTCAAGTCACTAACCTTCTATGGCGATTTTTCTGCGTCTTTGTGGAGAAAGACTGGCAAATGGAGCAGGTGTCCCATCCTGGTTCAGGCAAGGCTATATATACACATTTTTTGTGTTGATTATACACAAAAATGTTGAGGCGACACCAAGCATGGCCTGAAAAAGTCTCTTCTTGCTGGTGTCAACCATAGCCGCATGGCGGAGGCCTCAAAGTTGAGTAGAAGGTCTTTCGCAGCTAGAAGATCTTCTGAATTCCAGATCTTCACTGGCACACAGATTCCTGCTACCGGCAGTCCCAGATGCAATCGATGAAGGAAAAAGGTTTAGGATATACCAAAAACAGATGAAAAAAGTTGATAGCGGAGCAAAACACAAGGACTCCCAACACGAAACATGCAGTCGAAAATCTGAAGATGGCCCCCAGGGGTGGCGCTAATAAGGACTAATGCCATTGGCAAGCAGTTTAAGCCTTAAAGCTAAACTGTTTCAAGAGGATTCCCAGTCTGAACACCGGGAATATTCATGAGCATATGAATCCATGAAAGATCCCATGCTGCAGAAGAATACATAGCAATGAAAAGGGGTTACTGGGTAATAAATGACTAAGAGGCCAAGTTGGTAGCACCAGAAAAATGCCAGGGAGTGCAGTACAAATGACATGTAACATATCAATGGTGGCTGTGGAGTGGTTCTCCCCAAATTCACATTTGCAAGACACCACATAAACTTGGGAATGAACGTGTAGCATAAGTAGATATCAGGTTTTTGAATTTAAGATGACCCTGTTGGAATGTGACATTGTGTGCTTGTGACAAATCATCATCTGGGGCACCCGTGGTCCAGGGATGAATAGTGGTTTCTAAACCATATATCAGCCCCACACCTCTAGTACACTAGAAGGGATCCAAACAGATTGGAATAACAAGCAAATTATAAACCTTGTCCACTTTTGATAATGTGGACGAATGCAACGTGGACGAATGGCAGGCTCCAACGAGCTATCAAAAATATCTACTTTCTTTATAGCACAACAGACAGTTCTAGCACCACTATGAAATACAACCCACCCTGTAAAGGAATGCAGGTAGTTTCCAAGACAGAAAAGGGATCCATTCTGGATACCAACAGGAAGGTAGTCTGTATGGTTAATAACCAAAACAGTTTGTTTCTTGGCTTCTGCACAAAGAGAGCAATAGATCTTAAGAGGGTTCTTGGGGCCTTCTGGGAAGGGACTCAACCGTAAGGCACCTCGTGCTATATACATTCTTGGTGCTCAGAGTCGAATCTGGCTTCAGGGCGCTTTGCAGGCTTCTGGAACAGAATTCAAGACGAGATTCAGCTGTGTGCATCTCACAGCAAGACGGTTCGGTGAGCGAAGCTGGGTGAACGGCTGCAGACTGGGCTACACAGCGGCTCAGGGTCAGGAATCATTATCTCAGTGCTGATAGCGCTACCGAAGCACTGGTCGAAACGTCACAGATGTCTAAGTAACTGTGGCTTGACAACTGTCAGTGTTGCAGCTCGAGGAACTTGAATCGATCAAAAATACCCTTCAAAGCAGACGTTAGTAGATGCTCATCGAAGCACTTCTCCCAGCTTCTTCAATGGGCTTGGGTTATCCTTTTACGGCAGACGGCCCACAGCGGTGGAGTGTTGCAGACAGCTAGCTGCCTTGTCCTTGATTGTATGATCAGAGACCTTCTGGCACTTCCTACCCAGGAAGCTTGCCGCAGATCCTAGCAGGGCACACTTGTGTGCTGGCTGGGTACCGGTTCTAGAGGGTCCTCAGAGTTCTGTATCTAGCTCTGTTCGCTGGGAGAGGTTGTGGGGAGGGATCTAGCTTCTTCGGAAGACCGTGCCTTCAGCCAGGGTCCAAGGTTGAGTACTACTTTGTTACTTCGGGTGAAGTCGTCAGATCTGCCAAAAGAGGGGATCAGTCCTCTTTTAAAGACAGGTGGTCCACAGTGATTGTTGTAGGCTAACCCTACCTTAATTAACCAATCCTGGGGTCCCTACCAACAATCTTCTGTATGCGTGAGGTCCTAACCAGAGTGCTTTGCAACAGGAAAGGTAAAAGGGTGAAAACAGGAACAATGTGTGACACAGAACTACAATGTCAGAACCCTTCTCTCAACAGAAAGATATCTGCGCACACTCCTTGTAACACTAAGTCCCCAACCATCTTCCCATCTGTTGTTGATCAAAGGTTCTCTGTTATGGATCTCTGAGAGGCAGGAGCTGGCTTCAGGTTGACAGTTGCATGTAAAAAGTTGTTGAATTTCCTGCCTCCTTTGTTATTCTCTGCAGCCAGGGCTCGTGTGGGCCTATTTGAAATACCCCCTGTTGGTATGATAATTACTGCCACCAGCTCCAGGGCCTAACAAAAGAGCATGGCGGACCATGGCAGGGGGAAGGTTGCCCCCCCCCTCTCCCCATCTTCCTGGAAATTATGATGTGCATTCCTCAGCTGTCACATTCAAATTAAATAGGACAAGGGCAGACGGTGCCTGTAGGTGTTATGCTCACCTGGTCTCTGCGGGGGCGTTGGGGCATGGTTGCAGCCCTCCCTGGAACTGGCTCCCCTTGGTCAGGCTTCTTCCCCTGCTCTTGTGTTGTGGACTGTGCTGGTTGTTGGCACTGAGAGGCTGTGAGAATGGTGCGATATGACTGTGGTCCCCCCTTGAACCCTTCTTCCCAGAATGTGGTGAGCATGCGCCGACCCATATAGTCTCACCAGTTTAATTATGATGGCGAGCTCTCCGTCCTGCTTCTCACTGCAGGGGCGCTTTAGATAGACTGAGTTTCTTCACTGGTCCATGTGTGTGGCAGCCCAGACTGGCTGTGGCTGAACCAATCCAAAGGTAAGCATCCTTTCAATAATGATTATTGTCCGTATCCTTTTGTAAGGTCTTTCCTTGATTATTGTCTGTATCTTTTTGTAATGTCTTGCCTTTTCCCCCCAATAGGTGATATGAGGCCCAGTGGTAGTTGCAGTGCAAGAAGCCAGCCCCAATGGAAGAAAGGGAGTTCACGATCTCCCAATAGGTGGTAAGTTTGGTTTTAAGGCCAAGCGCGAGGATTGGTCTAAGCGCAACCTTAGCGTAATGTCTACCGCTTTTCTAACCTTGTTTTGTCTCCTTCTCTTGCAGGTATGGTCTGGCGATGTCGGACTGGAATGCTGTTATCTGAATCTGCCAGCGGGTGAAGGATGCCTGGATCCGCGATGATGCTGGCCGAAAGTGGACTCCGAGTAAGTAGTGTGGCTGGGAGCCGGAATCAGGTAAGGATGCGCTCCGACTGCGGTTGCTGCTGGAATCAGGTAAGGATGCGCTTCAGGCGGCGGTGAGCGTTACGCTGCTATAAACGGACTAACGCGAAGCGCTTGCATGCGGGCGGGGCAGGCTTAAATAGGTTGGTCCAAGCCACCCCAGAGAATGCTCCATGTGCGGCCCCATTCACTCCTATGGCCACGCCCGACCTGGAGGCATGTGAAGGCCCTGCAGGGGGAAAAAAAACAGCATGTGCACCAGAATAAAAGTGTGCACTCATGAGCCTGGCGCCTAAGGCGCCAGGACTAGGTCCAACTGGACCTTTTATGCTTTTATGTAGTGGAGCTTGTGGTTCTTGCCCAGTGGCCATGACAGCAGGCACTGTCCAGCCCCGTGTACACAGGTCTATACTTTGTTGTCGTATGAGCGTAGAAAATGTGTGTGGATCAGCCCCATACATTTTCCTGAGTTTGTTCTACCATCATTCCATTTAATTAAAGATGTCAAAAAAGACCAGGCGAACGCACACCCGCTGTGCGGACGGTCGAATTCCTTACAGTGCTGGACACCCCCCAATAGGTACACTAAAGAGTACTACACCAGACAATATGTGAAACAAAAACATGGTAGGTGATGGGCATGCATTGTGTGGAACAAAGACAATAGGTTTTCATCTTTAGAGTCAAGAACAAATGGGTGTTCAGTATCAAGATGCATTGTGTATAGTTTGTAAAACAGAGAGAGAACAAAATAAAACTCTTCCTCCCCCCAAAAAATAAACACGAAACAAGAGGGTTTCTTAGTTTGTTTGTGCTTTACTTGACCCCAACCTCTGGACATAGTACTGGTTTGCGATTGCCTGAACTGGCCATTCATCAATACATTGCCACCTACAGACCTAATTCCTGCCAATGCAGCTCTGCAAGACATAACCATTTTATTAAAAGTGTCTGTCTTCTGGTTATTAACAGGGGTCAAAATCCCTGCATAGGTACATAGAGCCTATCCACAATTCACATGAGCATTTAGAGGCACCTAAGCGCTTACATGCCGCTCAGAGCTTTGGTGGACTAAAGGTTAGAAAACGTGCTTGGTGGCAAGCCTGCAGCCAATACTGCTGGGTGCAAACATCAATGATGCACACCTTTTATTTCGGTTTTATTTCATCCAAAATGTCAATTACACAGCCATACGTCCTCCGATTGCTCTCTATTCGCAACAAATCGTAATGAGGTTATCCTAAGTGTTCTTTCCCAAGAGAAGTCTTCACCGAATATCTCCCTTAATTACTTTTGAGCTGAATGGCGATACACATCTCAATATTGTTTATGTGGGTAAAAAGCTCAGTTGTAAGCCGCCAACTAAATGCGAGTGGTCACAAACACCTATATATAAGGCATTGATCAAAATAAAGTGCAAATACAGGGTTCTTCTTATTGTTTGAGAATACACACAGCTGTGTAAATATGATTTTTTTTTAAAATAACAGTATTTGTGATAATGCATTATGTTAATGACATCATATATTGATTTTGAAAATGCATCAATTTATCTCAAAAACTCGATACATCACTCCACCCGAATATATATGTTAGTCAGGTCAATTAACTGTTTCAGCCCCCATGAAGTCAATATCAATATACATGTACTGTAGAGCACGATCTTAAATCTGGCACAAATATTCTGAAAGGGCAAAATATTTGTGTGATTTCAAAGAGGTCTTTAGTTTGATCCTTTGGAAACAACCAATGCTCATAATACAAGTAACGTAAACTGGCATCCAGAAACAATATCACATTTATGTCTAAATTCCGTACCCTTTCAGCAACGGTTGTTCTTATCATCCCATGCATTCTTTGGGGTTGCGATCAGCCAAAAACATCATTTCACCTCTAAACACAAAATACTCCCCTTTCACCAGGAGATTGTGACTTCATTTTATGGCTGCTCAACTTGCCCTAAAAAATATTAGTTCTTGTATAACACTTCAAATCACTTCGCCCAAGTAGTATTAAATTTCCTCTCAAGTTTTCCACCAATAGACAAATGTATGGAGCTGAAGCACAAACGCCTGTACTTTGTGGTGCAGAGGTTTGGGGACATTATAACCTCAAGAGTTTAGAAAGAAGAGAATACAAATACTTAAAACATACCTTAAAACATTCCTTAATCTATCAATGAGCACTCCTAGTATTCCTTTGATATTGGCACGAAGCTGGCCTATGGACATGATTGTTCTGGACTAAATATGGACTTGTGATAGTATGGGGTCCTATAGAGAGGAGTGTGGTGATCTTTTATCATAATCGGGTACCCACAACCTTCCCTGGTTCAGATATATCGGCAAAGGATTTTGGTCTGGATCAATTGTGGGATACTGCATTATTAAATCAGAGGTAATTTCCCTAGTAAAGAGCCTATTAGAGAGACATATGAAAAGGGGTTTCCATCATGTAAGTTAGCTACTGTACAGACAACTGGCCTAATTAACAGCTACCTTGGCAGAAAAAGGACCTTTGCTCAAGAACATAGTCTCTCATTGATAGAGGATAGGGAAGCACCTGGGGATTGTACCCCTAGAAAGTTCTGCGGGCAAATGAAGAAATGATTAGAGTAAGAAGTGCAAATGTTGCCCTTGCCAGGACAAAAATGTCCAGCACTTACTTTATTCTGCCGTGTTTGCCTCACTGAGAACTAAATACCTCCTCACCATTTTTGAGAAGTACAAAATCAGGCTTGCAAGACTGGCTATGTCCATTTGCTTTCATTCGGAAACCCTGCCGGTCTTGTGGGATGCAGCTCAGTTTAAATAGAAAGGTTGGTCCCGAAGTAGAAAAATTATGCAGAGAACATTTTCAAAGTAGTCTAAAAAAGAAATTCTTATTATGTCTGTGGTGTTTAAACGAGACACGTCATAAGAAAACAGAATAACTGCTGTTGATTTAAACTGTTTATCAAAATTATGAATTTTACTGCATTTTTAAAAAATGGTACTGTTTAATGTATTGATGTTAATTTAATCGCCAACCTATTTTATCTTGAAAAACTACACATGCTCATGTATGTGATTTTAAGGTATTGCATATACTGAAATAAGATTTTGATGACTACAAAATACCAGTGATAACAAGCTTCTTAATATATATTTTGTTTCACTACACAGTTTAAAAAACATCTCAATATAGGGTAGTCAAAACGTTTTTCCCCAAGATAAGACTCCACATTAATGATACTCACCTTTAATAATGTTCTCACACAGAATTCTACAGTAGATGGAGACTATTTTGTGGTTCAATTGGCCCCAGCATTTTTCGCACAAATAAGCACTTTACTTAAATGTGTGGCAAGCTGCCGCTGATCTTTACCCTTCCCACACTGTGTCCCTGGCCTCTTCATTTCAAGCTGCGGGAAATGATAAACCCCAGTAAAGACCACCACCCGCCGACCACTTCAGTCTCATTTGAACTACGACTACAACATGGGTGACAGGTAGGTCATAACTGCTCAGTGAGGCATCACTGCCAGAGTGTACTGGACCAGATATAAGAACCCTTGCCTGAGAAGCAAGCAGCTCCAGGAGGTGTAGTTTCCATCCACCCCCATCGATAAACCGATGTTATTATTATTCCCAAGGTAACACAGTAAGTAAGCATATGTTATGCTATTGGGTTATATACCACCCACCTCTGCCGTTTACTTGGTTTCCATGTGCTCTGATGGACCCCTGATCCCAGGTCATGAAAAATATGACAAAAGCAAAGTTCACAGGTGTCTTGAGTGGCTGACGTTATGTCGTTGAAATGCCAATTTTATTTTGAACACCACAGCCAATGAGCACCTAACATTTTGCATCATTATTCTTTTCATATTATTTGTTTTGGACTGGCTATTAATATACATAATTCTCAACGTAACCCAGTTATTTTGGTAGCTGAGAACATATGCCACCAAGGGTGCTGCAGATAGTCTACCAATGGTCAACCTCAGATGTTGTTGGGACGAAGTGCATCTACTAACTTAAGCAACAAGGGTAGGGCCAAAGCAACAAATTGGTGTGATAATATTTCAGTAATGACTTTGCATAATTGCAAAAACTGGACAAGTGGTCAATTTGCACTCAAGAAACCAAGAGGGGGAAAAAAAAGAAATGTACAGCAATGGTGCAGAGGATTCAACCCAGTGTGTTGTATTGTAGTGATGTAGTCATGTATATAGAGTCTTTTCCCCATTTGTATGGCCTCAAAGTACTTTGTGGTAGGAACGCCGTCGGGGACTGAAGACCAGGTATGGTAAAGTTCTAAGAGGAGGCTTAGGATGCATGTGTGCATTTGGCCAAAATTAGGACTTGCAGGGGGCTTGCTAGGCTCCAATAAGCACCCCAAGAGGCTAGGCATATGGGCGGGCGCTGAGGGAAGTCACGGCAGGGGGCTAGGCATGTGGGCGGGCGCTGAGGGAGGTCAGAACAGGGCTATAATGCAGGAGACTCGATGTGTACCCAGCTAGACCGAAATTTGGCATTGGCCATTGCTGTATTCTAATGGCAGAAGGGTTGAGGCAAGTCTGGTGATTCAGTGCAAGCGCTTATGTGACCAGTTAGACCAAATTTGTCATAGTCGTAGCTGCATTCTGAAGTGTGTGTCTGTGCCTGTGGCTGATGGCCACCAAATTGCTACATTTATACATACCTCAAGCTCAGATGAAGCTTATCTTTGATGTTGCCGTTACGTCTGATATTTTGTGGGGGAAGAAAAAAAGCCAGCTACCTTTGTAGATTTTTTTTTTTTATATACACCATGGACAGGCTACCCTCAAGTCTGCCCGGTGCAATGTACTGGATGTCCTAGAGCTTCTTCTGGGCGGGCCTGAAAGGCTACCCTATAAGCTATGATAATGGGAATCTCAGAGCGCAAGCGACAGGTTACCTTTATAGTTTTACTACAAATTAGTACCCGGCATGCGCTGCGCACCGAGAATACAACGTGTGGATTGGCTCTTTTACGAGCCATACCACACGGTATTCCCCTTGTACGCCGGTGCGCCGTGCCGGGTACTCTGTTCCCAGCGAGGGGCGTGGCAGCCCCTTAGCCAATGAGGAGGCTCAAAACAGGGCAATCCCCGCTCCGAGCCTCCCAGTGGCTGGAGGCTGCCTTTGTCCCCCGCTGGGACTCAGGTAAGGCTTTTGTTTTTCCCCCCTTCCTCCCTCCTCCCACCTCCCTGCCCTCCCCACCCCACTTACCTTCTATCCCTTGGTCTCCGGCGGGAGACGATGGAAGCCTCCAGGCGGGTGGAGACTCGGAGCAGGGCCATCCCCGCTCCGAGCCTCCGTACAGCTGGAAGCTTCCATCGTCCCCCACGGTAGACCGCGGTACGTTTTTTTCCCCTTCCCCTCCCTTCCGCCCTCCCAACCCCACTTACCTTCTTTTTTCTTTTTTTCTTGGGAGCGAATGTGCTGGAAACACTTCTGTTCTGAAAACGGACTACCTTTTCCCTTTGCCGGCGGCCATTTTTTTCAGTTTTTGTTTCTGGTTCGAAACGCGATCGCGTTTCTAAACAGAAAATAAATGCCATTAGTACCCCGGTATAACAACCCGGGGTACTAATGGCTATAAGACCCTCGGCGGCGGGCTAATACCGCCCATGGTAATGCCTCTGGGGCTTCGTTAAGGCTCTCGCTACGCTCAGACCTAACTACGGCCCCGGGGGCATTACCTGGGGCAGCACTGGCCCGCCACCGAGGGTCTTATTGCCACAGTAAGTTCCTTGAAAAGGGCTCCAAATACAAAGAGCCGCAAGAAGCAACACTGAACAATCCTTTGTTGGGAGCCTTTTCTGCCGACTGCTGCTGCAAGTTCCCATGCAGATCACAACAATGCTCTTTGTAAAGTCCATGTTCCTTGGTTAAGATTGTAAAGTCCTTGTGTCTGTTCCTTGGTTAAGATGTTATTTTATGCAACGGTTCATATAATAATTAGGTTTTAATTCCAATTAGATAAAAACCATTCACATAACTAAAGAAATTCAAGAACAGGTAGAGCACTGGCGAAAGTTCAAACCCAGCTCACAAGGTTGCTTCCTTTTTAATTGAGAGTATCAGATCCTTTAACACCAAAACTCCGGTTATGAAGTATGTACGTGCATATATAAGCTTAAACCATGCATGACAAAGCTATATTCACTGGGATACATCCGCCGCAGAGCAGTAGATAATGCAAAATGTTGGCTAAAATTGTCCACATGGGCAGTGAGGTTGGAATCTGTGCCGCACTGTGGAGAGGTTGGTTAGTTTGCTTATAAGCATATATGTGACAAGGAAAACAAATGTATGGGAGGCAGCTTGACAACAACCCTAGGTACCATACTGAAGCTAAGGGTAGCATGCATTTTGACCAATGACAAGTATGGACATCAACAGAAAAGGCAAGGATCGACAGGTTATTCAATTTTCTTTACCCTTGCTAGGAGTTATAACGCACACTGGAGAGATGTGGTAGAAGTTACCAGTATCTCTCAGACATACAATACATTCAATGAACAATTCTAGGAGTATAGATTTCAACAGTTTAATTTGCATTACCCTTAGCTTAGTGGTCTGGAAGCTTTGGTTCTCCAGATGTTTTGGACTACATCTCCCATCAGTGCTACGCAGAATGGTCAATGGTAAGGGATCATGGGGGCGGAGGGGTTCTAGTCCAAAACATTTGGAGAGCCACGTGTTGCCCCGGCACTAGGTGCTACGACCAAAAGAAATGCAGAAGTCAAGATTTAGGCAGCTGGCAAGGGTATAGCAAGAAAGAAGCAAGTCTGGGACCAAGAACTGGGGAGCATCCGTCGCCACATATCTTGCAGTTTGATGAAGGGACAATAAAGGGGGTTGGAGAAATTTGTTCTTAGAGAAAGAGTCAAACAAAAGAGGCGATGACTGGAATGTTTAGGATTTATCTTAACCCATGCCAGTTCTCTGGGCAACCCTCCAGATCATTGTTCTTCGCCTGCCAAGGCATTCCAAAAAGGGGAATGACCATATGCAAATCATGCTTTCCACGAGGGGCAGTCCAGCCTGAACTGCTTGGTCACATCCTTTCTGCACGAGAAGGAGAGTCAGGCAATTTTACTTTGAAGGTATTTCACTTCTAAAACTCAAAAGCAGGGATGTCATATTTTGACCTGAACAGTAACCATAGCTTTTCAGCAGGACTGCCACTTAACAGTTGCACAATAAAAAGGTACTTTCCAGAAGGGCTGCTTTACTTCAAATGGACTATTACAAGAGTTCAAAAGGTTTGCCAAAATAAACGTTCGTTGAATTTCTTCATTAGTTTGGCTTTGTAAGCTTCTAAATAAAAGGGTAGATCAGACTCAATTGCAAGACATGCCTAATTGCGAGTGTCCCCATGTGTTAAAAACTGTCAACCACATAGTAATTAATTAATCCTTCTTGGATTGGTGGCATCCCTTCCTGTGGTCATCTTGGGTCAACTCCATCTCCAGTTCAATGCCACAAGAGTCTCCTCTGGGAACACCAATCAGGAAGAAAATCGTCTCAGCCCAGCACCACTAGGGACAATATCAGAGAGACCAACAACTAATGGACTAGGTGATCAGGTGACAAGTGCGCAAGTCATCCCTCCAGACCTCCCTAGAGGCATGCAGCCAGGGGTGTTTCAGTTAAGGGCAGAACAGTGAACACCATCTGTTGACCAGCCTCTTTGCCTCTCTGCCCATGAGCCTTTCCCTTGCCCCTGTGAGTACCCCAAGCTTCCTTATTACTGTACTGTCCCTCCACTCTGTGCTACTCACCTATAATGCATTCATTCCTGCTGCTAGTCCTACGCTTTCTCCAATCACGCTACAACTTACTTTCCCTCCTCTCTTCCCACCTCAATGCCTCACAAATCTCCAATGAACATCAATGCACATCCTCTCCTGCCTCATTTGTATTCACTGTCTTTACTATTGCTCTGCCTCACTTGGTTCACATGATCTCCATCCGTCAATCGTGGCACTGGATCATTCTTTGATGATCTTGGGCAACTCCTTGATTCTCTTTCCACTAAACATCACCTCATTCTCTTAGGTGTCTTTAACCTTCCCTCTCCAACCACTTCTCAGAAATCTGAACTTCAGTCTGTTCTTAGTGAGCACGATCTCCACTCAATCTATAACCTACCTACCCACAAAAGGGAGTTTGGATCGCTTATTGAACTCCACCTTCTCTCAGCCACCAATACCATTGTCACACCATTCATATCTAATCACTGAATTGTTTCCACCACCATCTCTTTTCTACCCTCTGACCTTTCCTCACCACTTACTTCACCCATTACTAAAAGGAAATGAAAACCTTCTGCCATTCCCCACTTTCTCTCTGACCTACAGTTCTCATTCTCCTCCTTCACACTTGATGCCTCTTCCACCAACACTGCCTTCACCAGCTTCCAATCCCTACTATATAGGAGCCCAGGAGTCGGGCCTCCAACTCCTGGGCTCGATCCACAGTTTGCCTGGGGTACCAACTGGAGTTCGTTTCCCCTCCTCCGGAGTCCGGTCTCGGGGCAACTCCTCTGCCTAGAGACATCAGTCACCGGAAGCCTTGGACACTGACCTCCAGGGACTTCTTCAGAAGTTTTTAGTTGTACCAATGCCATCAGACCAGATGGGATGTGGCTTCTATTCCAGGGTGTTTCTGTTCCCCAACCCAAGGGGGTAGGAGCTCTCCTTTCGCCTCATCATCAACCTATGGAATCTGAATGCCTTGGTTTGGACTCTGCACTTCAAGGATGGAGACCCTGCTGTCTGTTATCATGGGGGTGTCGTGAGGGGATTGGTTGGTTTCCCCTTCAACCTGCAGGACGCTTATTACCAGGTCTTGGATCTTCCGGAGTCATTAACTTTTTCTGTGGTTTGCCATGGGGCAGGATCACTTCTAATTCCAGGTTCCACTCTCCGTTCTCAAATCGGAACAGAGGGTCCTCACAAAGCTGTTGGCTCCCCTGGTACCGTCTTTACACCTTGCCAGGATTCAGGTGTCCCCCTACTTGGACTATTGGTTGATCTGGACAATCCAGACGGGGTCCTGACTTCGGGTGGTGGCCCATCTTTGTCAAGTCTGTCGTGCGCTGGCCCGGTGGGGATTGTTGCTCAATCTTCCTCAATCTCACTTGTTGCCCTCCCAAACTCTTCCATGGATTGTTTCCCAGTTCTGCACAATTGCGGGGTTGGTTTGGCTCCAGCTGGAAAGGGCCTCCCAGCTCCAGTCTCTTCTGAAGGATATCTTATGCATGACCTGGGTTTTGGCCAGGGAACTTTTGTGTCTCCAGGGTCACATGGCTTCCTGGGTCTTTGTGGTCCCCTGGGCTTGGCTGCACTTGAGACCGCTAGTGGGTCTCCTGCTGTCACTTTGGCTTCCGGGAACTCTATGTAACGACTCTTTGATCCCGATAACCTCTGCCCTCAGGGCATCTCCTCGCTGGTGATTGGTCAAGTTCCATCTTCAGATGGGTGTGCCCTTGTCCCCGGCCTTGCCAATCATTCTTACCACCGATACCAGTGGCCTGGGCTGGAGGGTGACTATCAGGCGAGGTGGGTTCCTTCGGACTTGGGGAGGTCCTCCAATTGGAAGGAGTTGGCTGCTGTCCTTGGGGTCTGTTCTCCGGTAACTGGTGGTCTTCTGGCCTTCGTTCCTGTGGATGGATATTCTGGTTCGGACAGGGAATACCGCTGCTCTGGCTTGTATCAAGCATCAGGGGGGCATGAGGTCCCACTCCCTGGAATATCTGACCTGGTCCATCGGGCCTGAGCAGAGGCTCACCTGGTCTCCTTGAGGGCTGTCCATATGCGGGGGTGGACAATGTGACTGCAGACCATCTCCTCAGGGTGTTTCCGGTCTCAGGGAGATGCCCCTTGACCCTGAGGTTTTTCTGGAAGTGAGTCAGCGGTTTGGCCTTCCCTCCCCTGCAACGCTCAGCTTCCTGGGTTTTGTTTACAGACTCCATCTCCAAGGCCTGGAGAGTGGATGCTCTTTCCTTGGCCCAGCCGCCAGGGGCGTCTTTATGCCTTTCCTCCTATCCCCCTGATTCTGAGGGTGATCAGTAGGTTCAGAGTTTCCCCAGGAGTAGGGAGGGGGTGGTTTAATCCTGGTGGTTCCTCACTGGCCTCAGCGAGGGTGGTTTGCATGTTTTCTGGAGATGCAATTGTTAGCTCCTCCGTGGGAGTTGGCTGTCTCCACTGTGGGAGGTCAATCCCCCCGTTCTCCTCCCTAATCTGTTGCGGGGGGGTCTAAAACTGAGAGGAGGGGTCTGCAGGTGTTCGGCCAGTCGGGTGCAGCAGCTGGGATGGTCCAGGGGGCTAGTCGGTCCTCTACGCTTAAGTATTACAACCGTCATTGGTCCAAATTTCAATCTTGGTGTTCTCCAAGTGGTATTGGTCTGTGGGCTGCCCGACATTTTGCAGTTTCTCAATGAGGAGCCTGAGAATGGGTTGGCGGTCTCTACTTTCTGTTTTCAGTAGGCAGCCATTCGGGCCTTTAGGGTTTCCTGGTCCCCTGGCTGGAGGCGAGTGAGGGCTGGAGAGGCGAGGCTCTGGTCTAGAGGCTTTTGAAAGGGGTGGTGGACTCTCATCCTTTGGTCCTGGCTATGTTGCAGAAGCCTCCCTTTGAGCCCCTGGACAAATGTTGAGCTCAAGAGGTTGACGCTGAAGACTATCTTCGCTCTGCATTTCGGGGAAAATCGGGGCCCTCCTGTGTCGGCCTCAGTTTGTGGTGGTTAGGTGGGAAACTCTGGTCCTGCAGTGTGACCCTTCCTTTGTGCCTAAGGTCTCCTCTTGGATCCATCGGCCTCAGGAGGTGGTCCTTCCGGCTTCCTTTCCTTGGCAATGCTTGGAGGTCAATTGGGTGGTCTTACATTATCTTTCCCGGAGTGAGTCCTTTCGTCTCACTGATCTTGGTCACCTTTGGGGCAGGGGCTGTGGCCGCGTGGCTTCCACTCCTATTATCAGCCGGTGGATTAAGGCTTTGATTCTACTGGCCTAGGAGTCTGTGGGCCTCTGCCCGGCAGGACATGTCCGGGGGTCGGTCCACTAGATGGGTGGCTGCCTCCTGTGCTAACTTGAGGGGGTGCCCTTACTGCATATTTGCTGGGCGGCCACCTGCGCTACACCCAACAGCTTTATTCGCATTACTGACTCAACGTGGAAGAGCCCCAATCCACTTCCTTTGGCGTGGGGGTTCTAAGGGCGGTTTCTGGTTGATGCAATGGCAGGGGTCTGGGTGTACCTGCTTGCTTTCTTCTGTTCCTTGAATACATTTGTGTTGGGTTGATTTCACATGGATCCTGGTGTCTGGGTCTTTTGTGGTATGAATGGGCATCCTTCCTGTTTCTGCCTTGGTACGACTCATAGGTAAGTACTGGGCTAAGGAAAAGGGGATGCGGAGAGAATGCTCATATTACTTACCCGTAATCTTAATTACTCCTAGTCCTACTCTTCCTCGTCAAAGTACAGACTACCCTTCCCTCCCGCTCGTGGGCGGAAGTTGCCCATGACTTGGCTTTGGATTTCCTGCCATGTGTTGGGTAAGTGGGAAATCATACCTCCTAGGAGGGTAGGGGCATGATGGGGTCAGCTTGAAAATGGAGTTCCTGTGAGCACATAGCGTACTCAAAGATAGGTACTGGGATGAGGAAGGGTAGGACGAGGAGTAATGAAGATTCCCAGTAGTTAATCCGAGCATCCCACAAGCCATACCCATCTACTGAGCTCAAGGCATCTCATGAAAAAGCCATTTATACATGTGGCAGCCCTCCTCGTCAGTTTCTTGAATTAAATACCTATGAGCAGGGAAGGTGTAGTTAGTCAAAATTCAGCCAGCTTGCTTGCTGTGCCACATCATCACCTGCACAAGTGCTCAGTCTCACCGACAGTGAAAACAAGAAGTAAAGTTGCCAATAAAAGGCGCAAAGCAGGATATGTACCAGACAAGGGAAATAAGCTAATAAGTACGCCCCCCTCCCCCAAGCACATTAGTGATATGATATCACCTCCTCAAAGTTGCAGTGCACTCACTCACTTATATTCCTCTTCCTTGGCCAGAAGATCCTCATGGGGCATCTTTTTGACAGGTGGTGCTAATGGTGCCGTTGTGAACCGAGTCTTCTTCATCTAAGAAGTTAAAAAAAGTATTCAAAGAGAAATAAAAATAAAAAAAGTGTGTCACTTAAAAAGTAAGCTTTGGAAAAAAATCATGACAGCTAATCATAAACAAAAAATGGCGTCAATAAGCAAGGTTCAGATATTTTCCAGATTCCAACAGGACTATGATTTAAATGGCTAAATGATTAACGAAACTCACTTGTAGAAATCGTCATAAAAAACATGGCAGGGTTCTTAGACAGAAAAACAATCAAGAGCACCGCTTGTAGAAAAATCAAGAATGCAAGAAAATTGGGACTAATCAATTGATTTGCCGCAAACTATTTAGAGGGGCGTTTCAGGTGTTCATTATTGTTTTTTAATCTTGCCACATTAACGGTTGCCCTAGCTGGCAAGGAACCGCATAACGGAAGCACTTAGGGAGGGGAAAGCCTTTGCCACAATCGCCTTGCATACGATGAACTGAGCCGTCAGGGAATGACAACATTGCGCGGAGAAGGTACAGTCTATGGCATAGCTTGACTTACCTTTCCATCTGCAGACAGCAGCGCAGACCGACTACGAAGCTCCGCCATCTTCAGGTGGAGGAGGACTTGTGCTGACTTCCGCGGCGTTTAGGTCACCTAGCAACAACCGCTGGCGCACTCCTCCGCTTCTCGCGAGACTTTGCGAGGAGACCAGCTCTGCAGCCTCTGATATTTGAGCGCACCTTCGGTCAGGTTTATATGCGTGTCATGATAGCACACTCACACGCAGTCACAGCCATACATAGTTTCTTTGTTCGCTGAAAGGCCTATATTCAATATGAAGCATTCACCTCGTGTTTTCGACGTCAGTTTGAGAAATGGCCTGTGGGGGTAATGAAAATACAGAAACATTTGAACCATGTGCTGCTCGCAGCTCACTCTTATCTTTGCATAGAGCGGATCCTGTTGACAGACCTACCTACATTTGAAAATCAAAAACCCAGAGATTTTGCAGCCTCCGGTCTGCATACTTTTCTCAGCACCTAGAAGTACTACAAAGTTTCCCCTCACCACACCTGTGGTGGCCCCACAGGACACTGGATGGAGGTTGAGGTGTTTATGTTGTATAATAAAGGTGAATCTGCCAACTGGATTTGACAACTTTATTAGTTGTGGTAACAGCATGCACTAAACACGGAAACAGGGTTCTTTAAATGTTCATGAGCAAGGGAGGTAAGTAATGCAGTACAGCATAGCTCTCAAGTCACACGACACGCGTTTGGCGGTATCAACCGCCTTGTAAAGAGCTGACTCACCCGCCAACCCCCCTGCACGCCCATTCATTTCAATGGGCTCTCACCCGCCAAAAACAAAATATGGTGCTTTCATCCGCCTTTGCGATAGAAATGGTTGAGAGCTATGGGACAGGGGTGTACTGTGCTGCTCTGTATTCCTGTGGCAGTCTTGAGTCTAATAAGGAGCACCGGGAGCGCAACCTCCACCTGAGCATTGGCGCCTTCAGAATCTGCATCTCGCGAGGTCACCACTACGTGATGGCGCATCTCGCGAGGTCACTACACACCTCCCTTTGGTAACAAAGCAAAGCTTTTTCCATTACAAAGTCAGCATACTTCAGCAGTCTTCTGTGCTTTCTTCCTGGACGATCTTCCTTCCTACCACCAGTGTCCTGTGCTTGGCTCGCTTCTTGGGATGTTTCTGTTGCCTCTCTGTCTCTCTGTGATTTCTCTCATGGAGGTTTCTAGTTCTCGCTCTCTTGTGACATCTCTGTCTGGGCTTTTACAAGGGGGGAATTCCTCTTGGGTTCTTTCCGTTGTGCGGTGCTTCTCAAACATTGCCACATGCTCTATGTTCCACATGCGGCAATCCTCTGTGCAAATGTGATTCTTCCCTCTGTGGATGACTTTATGACTTTGATTGGTTGACTGAACTTTCAACCTGTCTGTTCTTTACATGGTAGAAGTATTTTGATCCAGTTACCTTCCTTGACTTCGCAATCTTGGGTCCTTCTTCTCAGATCACTCCATCTCTTCATGCGTGCTTTGCTGTTTTCCAACCTCAACACTACTTCTACCATGCCTACTTCGTCATCTTCTTTTACTCTGGTCTACCATGGTGGTAAAAGTGTTGATGCTGCTCTCCTCCCCCTCAGTATTCGAAACAGTGACACTTGAGTGAAGCCGTTGGGGGTTAATCTGTGGGCCGCAACAGCCTCCTTGACTGTTTTGAGCGGATCCATACCAGAAGCAGTTGCTAACTGGATGGCACCTTTGATGATCCTATTTGCCCTCCACACTAGTCTGTTTGTCTGGGGATGGCACAGCGTAGCCTTCCTCAGCTTTATGTTATGTTTGTGCAGGAATTATTACTCAATTTCCTGTTACACTAGCTGTACTCCATTGTCCGTGACCAAATCTTTGTGGAGACCTTTCCTCTGAAAAATGGATGCGTGGGACTTCTATGAAAATGGCTGTAGTAATGTTGGGGACGAATTCTGCTTCTAGCCATTTCGACATTACCATCACTATACCATACCGATGCTCGAGAGCCTTTGCCTCCAATGGTCCTATGAAATCCAACCCCACTTTGTGTGACACCGCTTCTGGGATCTCCGTGGGAATCATCAGGCCTTGTCTGGCCTTCAAGCATTTGTCACTGTTAGACACTCGTGGCATCTCTCAATCATGGAGCATATTTCCTGGTCCAAGACAGGCCACCAGCACACTTCTCTCACCCATCGCTGTGTCAGGGTGTTTCCTAAATGCCCTGAGTGGGCCCTGCACAGGATGACTCTTCTCATTCCCACTGGTGGGATCACTTGGTCCCCCTTAATGAACAATCCATCCACCTCTGAAATCTCTTCCACCACTTTCCAATACGGCCTCATTCCTTCTGGTTTGGCCTTTCTTCTGGCCATCCGCTCCTGACCCACTCTCTAAGTCTCACCATGGTGGGGTCTTTACCATCCTTCTCGTTCCAGTGTCCTTCACTCAACTCTAGGAATCTGGACCCCTAAGGTCTTGAATAGACACTACAATGCATTCATCTTGCAGAAACATGGTTTCTCTTGTTTCCAGGTAACCTCGACATGCAGTCTGCCTAGGCATTTCTCCAACCGGCTATGTGGGTTAATTCAAATGTGTATTCCTGAAGTTCGCCCCCGTTGCGTGCCAACCAGGGTGACGAATTTGTCCCACCTGGACTGAGCATATGAACTTGGTGCCCCATACGTAAATCCTGAAATGCTCAACAGCCCATGCGCAGGCTAACATCTCTTTCTCCACTGTGGAGTAATTCTTCTCAGCCGTGGACAGGGCTTTAGAGGTGAATGCCACTACGTGTTCAGTATTCCCTTTCTTCTGGGTGAGTACGGTACCTAACCCACACGCACTGGCATCCGTGGTGTTGACTGTATCCCTCACTGAATTGAACGGCTGTAGCCTCAGTGCTTCCACTACACATCCCTTTATGTTCTCTACAGCTACCGTCTGGGCCTCCAACCAAGTGAACTCTGTGCCTTTTTTAGTAGGCTTCTCAGCGACATTGTGATTTCTGAAAAATTGGGGATAAACTTGGCATAATATTCTCCAAGTCCCAGAAACGACCTCACTTCCTCCTTGTTGGCTGGCTCGGGCGCCTTGACAATGGCTTGCACCAGGTTCTGTTTGGGGCTTATACCCCGGGAAGAAATCTTGTACCCCAGATATTCGGCCTCTTGTGCACTTAGGACGCACGTTTCATATCTCAACTTGACTCCAACATCCTGTAGTTTGGTGAGGACTCTTTTGAGAGTGACATCATGCATGTGTTCATCCGTGGCATAGACCAGTATATCGTCCTGGAAGTAGGGCACGTTTCCTATGTCGCGCAGTAGTAAGTCCATCATGTGCTGAAACGCAGAGGCTGTGGACGACAAGACGAAGGGCATCTTAATAAACTGGTACGTGCCAAACGGGGGGATAAACGCTGTGAGTGGCTTGGATTCTTTGTGAAGATGAATCTGATCATATGCATCCCTCATATCCAGCTTGGAACACTCTGGCTTCCTTCATCATGAGAATGAGTTTGTTTATGCTGGGGAGGGGGTAGCTATCTGAAATGACTTCCAAGTTGAGGCTGCGCAGGTCTATGCAAACCCATAAGTCTTGTGACTTTTGCTTCTTGATAAGGACGATGGGCTCAGCCACTCTGAGGCTTCCACCTCCTCATTGGTG
This sequence comes from Ambystoma mexicanum, assembly GCF_040938575.1. Classification (NCBI taxonomy): domain Eukaryota; kingdom Metazoa; phylum Chordata; class Amphibia; order Caudata; family Ambystomatidae; genus Ambystoma; species Ambystoma mexicanum. The sequence goes on along the minus strand of NC_090934.1, from coordinate 1,350,943,088 downwards.
CCCTCCTTCACCATTTTCTTGAGCTTGATTCTAAATATATCCCTAGCAGTCACTGGCACCGGCCGTACTTTATGCTTAATGGGGACTGCATTTGCCTTAAGCATTATCTTGTGTACAAAGTTCTTGATTTTCCCTGGCCCTTCCGAAAACAGTTTGGGAAAGTCTTCTTTAACTACCGGCACTCCTCCTGTATTGACTGTTAATACTTGATGTTCCATGCTGAGATCTAAGTTGATCTTGAGCTTGGCTTGATCGGCCCATCCTAGGACTGTTGGGCCTTCTTGTGTGCAGTATACTCTCGTGATGGTCTCTCTTCCCTTGAACTCCACTGTTCCTTCGATATACCCTAGTAGGTCTATGGACGCACCTCCAAATACTTTGGGTTTGTGGCGTGTGCTGAGAACTTCAACCGTTTCGGTGCCCATCATTACTTTGTAGCTACATAGAGGCAGTATGGTCAGATCGGAGCATGAATCAGCCATAACTCTCGTCTCCATGTCGTTCACTCTGATTGTGCAGTTAGGCTTTTCCCTCCTGGCTCGTGAGCTGTTTACCATTAACACTGTGGGTCTCCCTTTTTCTTCAGATGAGGATTCTCCTTCTGCGCTGTGTTCCGGATTAATGTTCGAAACTTTTCTATTTCGCCACCTGCATACCAGTGAACCTTGTCAGATTTTCTTGTACACAGAGCATTCCTGGTCTCTTGCTGGACATTCTCTGTCGTTGGCTAAGTGTTTGGTGCTGGTGCATCTGTGACACTTCAGCAGTTCCTTCCTCCCCACTTCCCTTCTCTTCTATCAATCACTTGTTTCTCCTTCTTATTCCTAAAAGTGATCGCCTGGACCTCTGCTGGGCCAGAACTTCCTGCATACTCTTTCCGTCAACCCTGTGGTTTCTTCCACTGCCCTCGCAATCTCTATGGCCTTTTCCAGTTGGAGTTCCTTCTCCAAAATCAATGTGTCCTGCACCTTTCTGCTGTTGGTGTGGACTGTCAACATGTCACAAATCAATCCTTTTGCATTATTGCCAAAGTTGTACAGTGCGGCTAGTTCGCGCAGCTTGGTAACATAGTCATATGCAGGTTCTGATCCTTCTTGTTTGCAATTATAGAAACATATCCTGTCCTGCAGCATATTTTCTTTGCTGGCAAAGTGCTTGATAATTCTTCTGACAGCCTCTTTGTAAACGTTGTCGTTCTCGTCCACCCCTGCTTCGGGCCTAAGGCCTGCAAACACTCTTTGACCTTCCACCCCCCAGCGTGTTTAATAATATAGCTCGGCGCCTTGCTGCTTTGTACCTCGGACCTCCTATTGCTTCAAGGTAAGTTGTGAACAAGGGACGCCATTGTGGCCATGGAATTGCAGTCCTACCTGGTGTATGCAGAAATGGCGGGGGCGGTGTTGCTCCTTGTAGGATGATATGCAGGTTCCAATCTTGATCCTCATCGCCAAATATGTTGTATAATAAAGGGGAATCAGCCAACTGGATTTTACGACTTTATTAGCTGTGGTAACAACATGCAGTGAACACTGAAACAGGGTTCTTTAAATGTTCAGGAGCAAGGGAGGTAAGTAATTCAGGACAGGGGTGTCCTGAGCTGCTCTATAGTGCTGTGGCAGTCCTGAGTCTCTGATAAGGCGGAGCGCCAGGAGCACGACCTGCTCCAGAGCATTGCCGCCTTCAGAATCCACATCTCATGCTTTGTGCGGCTCTCGCTGAGTCACGCAGGAAGTCTTGCGAGACTACACGATGATGCGTCTCGCGAGGTCCCTACATTGGGAATCCTTGCACAAACAAGGAGTGGGGCTGGTACTCACAATTCAGTCTCTGAGGGTCAGTACAGTAGGCATCACTGCATTAGTAACCCAGTATAGGGTATTTACAACCTCTCACTTGCTAGAGCTCACATGAGGCTTACACTCAGCCATGGCATTACGCTCTGCAAGCAGAGGAATCTGCTTATGGTTGAAGGCTACTGTTCAGGAGCTGGCTCCCTGCTTGACAGGAGGAGCACTGGGGACACAACTGTCCTGGACCCTCGCTCCAAGTTGGACGTGCTTCCGGCTCGTTGGGCGTGATCTTGCGAGATCTCGGGCTCCCCGAGATCTCGCTTGACGAGTCCTCACACACCACCTTTTGTTGGAAAAGCTTTGTCCTAGTCCATGACAAAGTCTGTGAATTTGGTTGGCTTTCTTCTTTCACATTGTGGTTGATTCTGGTCAACGGCTGCCTCGGGAGAATGAGTGTTCCTGCGAGATGTGTCGCTTTGGGTTTGTTCCGCTGGGGTATCTTCTAGGTGTATAACCCTCACCAAGGGTGTGGGGCTCATAAGTATCCTCTCACTTTGGTTTGCTTCTTCCCTGACTTCCATCTCTTGCTTTTGCGGGTCGTCGATTGCTCCCCATGGGTCATTGCAAATATTCCATTCCCATGGAGGGGCAGCCTGCCAACGCCTTTTTCTTGTACACAGCCACCCTTTCTAGGTTCCACCTTGTCCCATCACTGGTATAGACGTAGTTGATGCCTCTCCGTGTGACTTCTATGGCTTGGCTATACTTGGAGCAAAGGGTGTCTTTGTGGGGCAGGCGTATCTTCACTAGGACCCCTTTGTTGACCTCCGTGCGATATGCTGCTCTGCGCTTGTCGCTCTGTGATTTCATGATCTCTTTGCTCTTCTGTAGTCTAAACAGGATTTCACTCATGGCAATGTCGTCGTCCTGTCTGACACTGTGCAGCCACAGTGGTACCAGTGTGGATGCGGCTCCTCTCCCTCTTAGCATCTGAAACATCAACACGCCTGTAATGGCATTGGGCGTCAAACAGTGCATCCCATGGCCTCTTTGACTGTCTTTTAGGGATTCATGCCTGCTGTACATGCCTTTGATGAATTGGTTTGCCCTTTCTACCAGCCCGTTGGTCTGAGGGTGGTACAGGCTTGCTCTCAATTGCTGAATGTTGTGCTTCTTGAGAAAGCTTTGCATGTCTCTTGAAACTAATTGGACTCCATTGTCCGTCAAAATCTCCTTTGGCAGTCCTTTGCTTTGGAAGACAGAGTTCAGCACTTCAATGACTGTGGCTGTGGTGATGTCAGGCACAAATTCTACTTCCACCCACTTTGAAAGGTAGTCCACTATGGCTACCCATACCTGTTGTTGCTCGACATGCCTTCCAACGGGTCAATGAAGTCCAGCCCTATTTTGTGCCACACATCAGCTGGAATTTCTTTGGGTATCATGGGTGCTTGCCTTACACTTAGCCGTTTGTTGCTATTGGCACATTCATGGCACCTGTCAATCATGGCCCTCACTTCTTGGTCCATGTCGGGCCAGCAATACGCGTTGCGCACTCTGCGTCGTGTCATATTGCTACCATGATGACCTGCATGGGCTCTACATATTATGCCTTTGTGCATGCCTCTTGGGGGAATTACTTGGTCACCTCTCATCACTGGGCCATCCATTTCTCCAATGTCCTCATTGACCTTCCAATACGGTCGCAGACCTTCTGGGATTTCTCTCCCGTTGGGCCAACCCGTGCGGGCCCATTCTGCTACTCTGTCCAGTGCATCATCGTGTCTCATTTCCTACTGCCAATGGGACTTGTTCATTTCCATGAAGACCTTATTTCTAAGGTCTCCTATGGATGCCACCACGCATTCGTCTCCCAGGAAGGTGGTGCCAAGGGTGCTCTGATCCAGTAATCTGGACATGCAGTCCGCTTGGGCGTACTTCCAGCCAGCAATATGGGTGATCTCGTATGTGTATCCTTGCAGTTTGGCCACAATTCTAGCTAGCCGTGGCAATGCTGTCTTTGTGCCCCTGGGGCTCAACATGTGCACCAGGAGTTTGTGGTTGGTGAACTTGCGGAACTTGGTTCCCCAAACGTATGACCTGAAGTACTCCACGGCCCAGGCACACGCCAGCATCTCCTTCTCGACTGTGGAATAGTTTTGTTCTGAATCAGACAGTGCTTTGGACGCAAAGGCAACTATGTTTTCGTTATCTCCCCTTTTTTGCGTGAGGGTGGTGCCCAAGCCATATGCTTTGGCATCCATTTTTATGTGCGTTTCCCATTCGGAGTTCAACGGTTTCAAACACGGGGCATGTAGAATTCTCTTCTTGATTTCAGTGAATGCTGCAACTTGCTGTGAGTCCCATGTGTACTCCGGTCCTTTCCTCAGGAGCTCTCTCAAAGGACACGTCGTCTCGGAAAATCTGGGAACGAACTTTGCATAATACTCTGCAAGCCCCAAGAACGACCAGAGCTCATCCTTTGAGGTCAGGGCTGGTGCTTCAACTATGGCTTTTAGTAGGTTTTTCTTAGGGCTCACCCCTTCTTTCAAGATCCGGTAGCCCAGGTACTCCACTTCATGCGCTCCAAACATACATTTCTCATAGCATAGGTGAACTCCGGCGCTCTGTAGCTTGCCAAGGACTTCCCTCAGCACCCCGTTGTGGGTTTTTGCATCCTTGCCATATACCAGGATATCGTCCTGGAAATATGACACATTGTCAATGCCGTGGAGCAGTGAGTTCATCATTCTTTGGAATGCTGAAGCAGCTGAAGACAAACCGAACTGGCGTGCATGCGTACTGAAATGTGCCGAACGGCGTGATCAACACTGTGAGGGGACACAAGGCATCACACATATCAAGCATTGAGAAGATTTTTGCCTCCTTCATCATCTGGATTATTTTGTTAATGCAGGGCAAGGGAAAACTGTCTGTGACCACCTCCAAGTTGAGGCTGCGTAGGTCTATGCACACTCTCAAGTCGTTTGAGGACTTCTTTTTAATAAGGACAACCAGATTTAGCTAGTCAGAGGACTCAACAGTCTCAATAGAGCCCTCATCAACCATTTTGCGAAGCTGGGACTCCAGAGCTGACCTAGCCGTCACTGAAACAGGCCTGACCTTGGGTTTTACTGGCACGGCATTAGGTTTTAGGTGAATTTTGTGAACGTAATTTTTAATCTTTCCTGGTGTTTCGGAGAACAGCAAGGGGAAGTCACTCCTCAAATCTGACGCTCCTCCTGAGGAGACCAGCAGCACTTATTCATCAGTGTTGGGGTCTAACTGAATACTGAATATGTGCTGGTCCCATCCCAGCACTGCAGGACCTTTGGTCGAGAAGTAGACTTTTGTTGTGGTGCATCTGTCTTTAAACTCACACTTAGCTTTGATGTAGCCCAGGAGGCCCACAGTGGCTCCCCCGAAGACTGTGGGCTTTTGCCTGATGCTTCTAAACTCAAACAAATCACGTCCTACCATGTTTTTGTTTGTCTGGATGGGGAGGATGATCAGGTCTGACCCTGAGTCAGCCATGACATGTGTTTCGTTTCGTCCGCCTTCACTATGCAGTGGGGATTCTTTCTTCTGAGGCGAGGAGAGTTTACCATGATCACCATTGGTCTATTGTCTGGTTCCTCTTCATCGCTTGTACCTCTCTCTACTTGTGAGTAACTTTCTTTTCCTGCCATGTGCAGGCTACCGCAACATGACCAAATCGCCTGCATTTGGAGAACTCTTTGTTCCTTGCGGGACAGTCTCTATCGTTGGCCAGATGCTTGGTGCGGGCACATCTGTAACATTTCTGGGAATCTCTCCACTTGGGTCCCCTCTGTTTGGTAGCTTCTCGTGACTGCCTGTCTCTGCGCCCCTTCCATTGCACAGCTGCCATTTCGGGTGCAGGCGAGGATCCGACAACTTCTCTGCGCCTGCTCGAGGTTTCCTCCTCGGCTCTCGCTGAACTTATCCTGGACTTTACAGGAATTGGTGTAAACCAACATGTCACAAATGACCTGCGCCACATTGTCTCCAAATCCGCACAGGGCCGCCAGTTCTCTCGTGCGGGTGATGTAATCGTCAACCGGCTCTGTACCTTCTTGTTTTCTTGTGTAGAACTTGAGTCTGTGTAGGATCATATTTTCCTTTTTGGAGAACCTCTTAATAATGCGACAAATTGCTTCCTTCGTCTGTAGGACACTCAGCCTTCAGGCCCGCAAAAATACGTTGCCCTTCACAACCCCCATGGCATTCAGTAGCATTGCCTTTGAATAACCTGTGCCTCCAACGCCTCCAAATGTGTAGAAAATAGTGGCTCCCATGGCTGCCAGGGAATGGCAGACCTGCCGGGGGACTGGAGGAAAGCAGGAGGTGGTGTGATGCCTTGCATGGTTGTAGTACATGTTTTTTCTGGTCCTTGTTGCCAATTATGTGGTGGCCCCAATGAGCACAGGACACTGGATGGAGTCTGAGGCGTTAATTGGGACAACTTACACAAACAAGTGGGGCTGGTACTCACAGTTCAGTCTCTGAGGCTCAGTACAGTTGCTTTCACTGCACTGGTAACCCAGCATATGGTATTTACAACTTCTCACTTGCTACAGCTCCCACCAGGCTTAATCTCAGCCATGGCATTGCGCTCGGCAAGTAGAGGAACCTGCTTATGGTTGCAGGCTGCTGTTCAGGAGCTGGCTCCCTGCTTGACAGTAGGAGTTCTGGGGCCACAACTACCCTCCTGGTCCCTCGCTCCAGGTCTGCCGTGCTTCTGGGTTGTTGTGCACTTCTCGCACGTGATCTCGTGAGATCTGTGGCTCCCAGAGATCTTGCTTGACGAGTCCTCACAACACCCCCTGTTTAAAAAGTGTGCACGTATATATACACACACACTAGGAATCTGAAGAAAAAAAACAACAAAGCAATTGCAATTTACTGTCTGTTACCTGGGAGTAATGGGCCACACTCAAATGCAATGACGACATAGGATGCAGGTGGACTGCCTTCAACTTTATTAACGCATCAACTGAGGAAACCCACCGAGCTCCCCTTTCTCCTCCTCCCCTCACCCATGTGTCTTCCTCCCACGTGGGTGCACCTTAAAGGTGCAGTGAACATTCCCCCGTAACATCACCCGCCCCCCACAAATGTTCTTTAATCAGGCTCAGCATTGCTCTATCAGCCGCGTGGCCTCTTGATCGTCCCATGGGGGCGACCATTGCCTCCAGGGTCTGTTTCCCCTGGACATTCCCATGACTGATCTTGCTCACTTTCTCCAAATGCGGGCGTAGGGTGCCAGGGCTCATCCTCGGGCTCAGCTCCCTCCATCTCATACTCAGTAATCTTGATGGTGCTCCCTTCACCCTTGACCAATCGTTTGAACTGGGACACGCTTCTCGTCACCTCTTGGTCTTCGTTTCCTGCTGTTATCATAGACACCTTTATCTCTATGATATTAAGTGGATCCGGCCGTTATCAGGAGTCTGTTTTCCTTTGTACTTGTTGCCTCACAAGGACTTAGTCCCCGACTGTTAGCTCCTTTGGCCTTGCCCCTCTCCTGCGACCAGTCTCTTCTTTGTCTTGTTGCTTCCTGGCTGTGTCCCGTCTGATTATCTCAATGTCCATGTCTCCTCAGTCTGTGGGTACGTTGATGATTCTGGTGTTCACTCCATACACCATCATGATCTCAGATGGCGACGTCCCTGTGGCTTTATGGGGCATGTTCCAATTGTCTCTCAACATGCTGCAGAGTGCTTGGTGGGGAGATATGCCCTCGATGTGGGCTCGCTGGATGGTCCTCTTGATGGAGGACATGAATCCTTCAGCCATCCCATTGCTTGGGGCCATCTGGGTGTTATCTTCTGATGGACACATCCCAAATGGTGGGTGAAAGTTGCAAAGTGATTACTGTTGAAGGGGGAGTCTGTTGTCCGACTTGATGGTCTTTGGGATCCCCCATTCACTGAATACTTCATTGATGAGTGCCATCACTTGTGGGAATGACATCGCTCTTTTCACAATGGGAAACTGTGAGAATGTGTCGATGAAGACTAGGAGGTGTTCTCCGGTGTCCATCAGCACATAGAAATCGACTGCAACTTTGTCCCACGGTCTTTCTGGGATGCGGGTAGGCTGTAGCGGTATTGGGGATCACTCTGGGCTGTATACTGGCATGGCAGACACTGTCACACCATGTCCTCTATGAGTGTGTCCATGTACAGAAACAATACATGCTGCATTAGTTGTTTCTTGGTGTTCTCAGCCCGTCTGTGACCCTCATGAGCTGTCTGGATGACTGACGTCCACCACGTCGGCAGTATCAAGAGCCTGCATCCTCTGAGTAGGATTGAGTCATTTATTACAACCAGTTCTTGGTGTATCTTCGCTAGACGCTCCACCTCTGCCCGGTTAGCTTCTGGATGCACAGCAAATAGTCTGCAGTAATCCCTCCATTTGTTCTGGTTTGTCAGTTGGACAGCCAACGGGATAAACAGGTCTTTTGCTGACTCATGGGCCACCGTTTCTAGTGTGAGCACGGGTGGCAGCACGCTGGCGTATGTTGAGGTATTCTGTATCACCTTTTTGTGTAGTCTGCCCCCCCCCCCTTGGTGGCGTGAGATGAAGTCCACTGGGTTCTGGTACCCCCTAGCCTATGGACAACGGTGTAGTCATAGCCTTGAAGGCAAATGCCCCACCTTTCGATCCTGGGAGGCTTCTTGGTGCAAGGGTTGCCAAACAGTGAGAGGAGGTCCTGATGGTCGGTGACGAGAATGAAGGTTTTGCCAATGACAAAATTATGAAAATATTCACATGCCCAGATCGCATCCAAACTCTCAGTCTTGCCTTGGGAGTATGCTTGTTCTGTGGGGGACAGGGCCCTGCTTGCGTATGCCACAATGTGTTTGAGGTGCACATCTTTGTCTTTTGCCTGCGCGAGGGATAGCCCTTAGACTGATGGGGCTCACGTCGATGATGACCTTGGTGTGCCATTCGGGGTCGAAGTAGGCCAGGCGTGTTGCTTCCGCCAGCAATGTTTTGATGCTGAAGAATGCCTTGTGGCATTCCTCCATCCATTTGAATGTGGTATCCTTCTGAAGGAGCCGCCTGAGCGGTTCCGTTTGCGAGGCATAATGCAGAAGATATCTGGCACAGTAACCAGCCCTTCCCAAGAATGAGCGGACCTCTGCCACCTGGGTGGGAGCTGCCAGGCTGGCGATGCTGCTGACTTTGTACGGGTCCGGGGCCATTCCAGCATCCGAGAAGACATGGCCGAAGAATCTTAGCTTCTTTTTACTGATGTTGCATTTCGGAAGGTTGAGCGACAGACTAGCCTCTTTTAGGGCCTTACACGTCTCCAGCAGCACCTGGTCGTGCTCCTTTTGTGAAGTTCCGATCACCAGGATGTCTTTGTTGTTCTAGTAATTGTGTGTGCTCCTGGGATACTGCCTCCTGAAGGTGGAACCCTACTCTTCGTGGGTGTTGGGGCACCGGAGGGATTGTTTTGTCTATCTGTAGTTTGACAATCTTTCCTCTAAGTTTGCCCAGCCCCTGGACAACCGCAGGAACTTAGATGGTATCTTTGGGGAGCGGCACCATGGTGAGCATGCATATTGAGTCTCTGGGGTTCTGCGGGCTCATGGAGATTGGACAACGTCAGTGACCTGTTAGTGGATGTCGATGAGGCCCAATTGGTTCATGGTCTTCTAATTGAGAAGGCATAGTCCTTTGATGGGGCTGCGAATGACATGGATTGTGGCCTCCGTGGATTGTCCTTTATGGAACAACATACGCTGGAACTGGCCAACCGACTAGAGGGTGAGAGGCACCTCATTGGAAAATCTGTGCTCGGGACTTGGGCAAAGCATTTCTGTCAACCATTTTGTAAGAATTTCTGTTCTCCCATTATGTTTACGGTTGCTCCTGTATCGATCAGGAAGAGGTGTATTTTGTTGCCCAAGTTGATGGCCACCTTTGATGCTTTCTCAGCCTCCTGGCTGTCTTGTATCAAGTTGACATATTCATCTGGGTATTCTTGGTTGGGGGGTAGCCGAAATATTGGTCTGCCGGACTCGAGGTAAACCCGTAAGGCAGGTATGGTGGGTCGTTGTATTCACCTCCCTAGCTTGTGTGTTGGGAAAGTTGATCACCTCCTTGGGTGTAAGCTTCATCAGCAGACTCTTCAACCGCCCTCACGTAACTTTGAGGGCCTGGTGTGTACTCTTACTGCAGCCTGCCCCTGCTTTCTGGGGGTGGGTATGTCCTATTGCCTTGTCTCCATGTATTTACAGGAGCTGTCCTCGGGTCGGGAATGATCTGCCCTCCTGAGAAACTACTTGGAAGTGGCCTTCCATGCCACAATTTTAGCACTGTTGGGTGAGCTCAAGACATGTGCCTGTGTGTGGAAAGGCTAGTCTACACCAGTAGCAGAATCCCTGGAACCTGTTTGGTTGTCGGTAGGGTGGCCGCTTGGTGAGCAATGGCCGATCACCCTGTTTCTGTGGTTGCACCGCTGCCAGTAGTTCCCCTTTGCCCTGTTTCTTGGCAGGGGGTTCTCGATGGATGCTGCTTGCGCATCCACTTGTTCGTAGATCCTGACCATCTCTATGACCTTGTCGATGGGGAGAGGTTTTCTTAGCAGTTTTTTTCCGAAAGCTGGGGGAGAGCACCTCTCAATTTTGCATAGTCTGATTGCCTCATCCTCAGAGAACTGAGAGAATTGCCAGTGGACTGCTTTCTGCCGTAGTCATGATATGAACTCATCAACAGTCTCTTGTGCTTGATGCATGCATAGATTGAAAACATATCTTTCATAGTCACAGTTGGGTTGGATGACAAGCTTTTTGTTCAGTGCCCCAATTAAGTGTTCATAAGGGAATGACCCAAAATGACCGAGAAAATATAACCGAATGCGTGATTTGGCTGAATATCATCTGTTCGAAAATTCTGAAGGGCCGAAAAGTTCGACCAGATCACGCATTCAGTGCTGGCGGTAGCAGGGGTGTCCCGCAAGCCATCACAAAAGAAAAAGGAAAAGGGCTGCAGGGGTGTTCCCCGCAGCCAACCCAGTGAAAAGAAAGAAACGAAAAAAAAGGCCTGCACCCTTGCTCACTATATTGTGAGCAGGGGTGTCAACCGCAGCTGTCCCGAAGGAAAAAAAAGAAAGAAAAGGACCCTGCGGCAACGGTTCCCGATCACAGAAGTGAAAGGCACCAGGCGTCGCAGGGACACCAGGTAAGTAGTGGTCTGGTGTAGGTGTGTAGGAGGGCAGGGGCCAAGTTGTAAATGTTCAGGGGGAAAAGAACGAAGATTATTTCGCTAAAATCATTTTTGGTCTTTTCTCCCTCGAACATTTGGATTGTGGGCTTTTAACCCTGATCCGTTCATAATTGTCTCTTTCCCCGCTGGGGATTGTTTTTTATCATGGCCTTGATCTCTTTTCCTGCAAGGTTGGTGAAAATGTCAGGTAAAGCGGGAGACTTGTCTTCTCCTGCGGCCTTGACAAAATGTTTGAACTCTTCAACCCATTCCAGGCACTGCAGGCCTTTGTCATTTTGGGGCATTGTGTTGAAAGGGAGCAGCCTCCGTAGGAAGGCCACTATGGACTTGGCTGCCATAGCGGTCTTCTGCGCTTCTGCGGCCTGTGCTGCTGGATCCATTCTGGGTATCCTAAAGGTCCAGGCGGTGGCCATGGTGGGGGTTGCAGAACACCAGTTATTCCCTCATGTTGGGGTCCTCTTCAGGCTGCTTAGCAGTTCTTACCCAACCGGAGTGTAGCTGTGCCCCACCCCAGAATGCACATGCTGTGTAGGGTGTACAGTAGCGCCTCCTTGCGAGCGTGTCCCAATACATGCAAATGGAAATCTACCTAGGTAGAGGAGACCTTGTGGGAGCCGGCTGCTGGGCCGAGCCGTGGGGATCCTTGGCATTGGTGCAGCCTGCTGCATGCACCTCCTTGTGGAAATCACTGCGGGCTCTCCAGCATGCCAACGCAGGTTGTGGCATTTGAATGGGTGGTGGTGTATTGATTCTGCACCTCCAGTCAGGCGTACAGATGAGGGAGCGATCGCTCAGACGCAGTGAGGGACAGGATCAAATTGCGCCTTCAGGCGTAGTGATAGTAGGATTCATGCCGTGGCGGGATCGCTGGCACAGGAGCAGGCAGGCGGGATCACCCCCCAGGAAGTTCAAAAAATGGGATCGCTGAAGTAACAGGATGAAACAGGCGGGTGGGATCACCCCTCTGCCACGGAAGTGAATCCTGCAGGACTGCTGGCCTTTTCAAGCACGGCGCACTCCCTGTGCAATAGTAATGTGTAGCAGCATTGTGTAGGGTTTGTGTGGGGATACTGGGGAATATTGTTTTATCGTTTCAGAAAGTGAATATGGGCTGTGGTGAAGGATGGGTTTCGGGTGCTGGGGAGGTGGGTACTTTAATTGCTTGGGTTATTCTCAGGCTGGGGTGCTTTGCGGACATCAGAGAGGTGTACCCAGTAACGTAGTTCCTTCACTTTCACTGCAAGGGGAGTGGCGTAAACCACTTGGAAAGGCCCATTCAATCTGGGTCCTGACCACCCACAAATGGCATTTTTTATGTAAATCCAGTCGCCGGGGAACAGCTGAAGAGGGGGTGATGTTGCTGGTGTGTCTGTTGTGGCGTCGGCTGCTTCCTCTGTCCGGGGTGGCGCAATCTGTTAGGAAACACATTTTAGGGCCTTTGTTAGAGAGGCCAAATAGCTGCTAAATTCCTGCACCCAAATGGACGATGCCCTGTGACCGTCTGACGGTTGCCTAACAGGAGAAAGTAGTGCATACATGCAGCGCCCTGCTACCACCTTATAGGGTGATAGATGGTGGTCTTTGCAGGGCTGTGAGCGCAAGCTGAATAATGCAAGTGGTAAAAATGCACCGAGTTTTTCTTTAAAGTGGTGCGCAGTTTGAACAGCTTGCTTTTCAATAGGCCGCTTATCCGTTCCATGACGCTATTGACCTGGGGGTGGTAAATAGTGCACATCCGATGCTTGATGCCCAGAAAATCCGAAACCTCTTTGAAAAGTTAATTAAAGAAATGTGTGCTGTTACCTGATCTCAATACAATGCACACACCCCATCGAGGAAAAACCTCCCATACTAAAAATGTTACAGCGCACTTAGTGTCTGGATGTGCACAAGGGCCCGCCTCCACCCATCGTGAGAAGGGACATAGAACCACAATCAGATAACGAGATCAGTTGCACCTTTCACCCATGTCCGCATAATCAATATGCAATTCGCGGAATGGCCGAGTAGGGCGGGGAAAGGTGCCTCCCATAGATCTCAATGTAAGCCCTGAATTGTAACTTTGACAAGTAGTGCAACATATGGCCATGTTAGTCAAGTTCTCCTGTAGGTTGGGGATACACCAGTCCTCCTCTATGTCTGCTGCAATGTGCTGTTTGGAAACGTGTGATGGATGCTGTATCTGATCGAATGCGAGCGGTAATAATTCATGTGGCATGACCACTTTCCCAGTTATCTCTTACCTGCATAACAAAACAGTCAGGGACTGTTTACAACCTCTTTTCACCCACAGCTCTCTCTCGTTCTTGTAGTGCTCGACCCTGTAACTCAATCAGCTGTGCAATTGGTAAGGCATTGTAAGGCAATGGCAATTGTTCAGTGTTGGGTGTTAGCACAGGATACTCTGATATTTGAGGCACGTGAAGATAAACTGCGGTTTTCACTGCTACATCCACGGCAGCATTACAGAATGTGACCTCATCTGTGCTATTAGTGTGGGCAGTGCATTTTACGACTACCACTTGTAAGGAAGGCATGGTATCAACAGTAAGATTGACACAAGTGACCACTGTTTAGTAAACTCCAACAAGGGTGTGATAACCACCTATCTAATCCTAAATCTACAGATGGGAGCAAGCTACAACCATCAAATAATAATAATGCAGTCCTAGTGGAGTCTCGTCAAAATAAAAGGGCCCATACTAAAAAATAAATGATTGCCAATCCTTACCTGTAAATACAAATAGTGTGGGGTAGGGTTTATGAAACAGAAAGAAGTGTTCACAATAATAATTTGTCAGGATGTTCAGGTCGTTGGCCCCCCTTCCCCCACATTTTCAGGATGGGACAAGGCAGTTCCTCAGCCGGGCTCGGATCCATGTCAGTTTGTATTAACTATCGGAGACTTTTGCATGTGCATAGGGTTTAGCTTGACCCGTTGCAGGACCACTTCGATTTCACAATTGCTTTTTACATTTACCACCTCTCAGTTGGATACCTAACAGAGGCCTTCGAAAGAGCACCCATGCGGCGCCGGACCACTCTCTATACGGTCTCTATCTTGGCTTCAAAAGTTCAGTCTATCCTTTGCTGTTCAATTATATTTGTGTTGCTCGTCACATAAACTTCACACACAGTTCTTTTCAGATTTCGCTATACAATGTTGCTGCTTGCAACCTTGGTTCTAATACAGACTGGTCTGCTACCAATCTCTCCGACTCACCGGCTGTGCTGACTTTACTGGCACTGCTTTGTTGTAGGAGCCAAGGACAGTACCACAGCGGAAAACGCTCCTTCCTGCCTTGGCTATCGACGCAGGAGAGCCCCGGGTATCCCGACACACAATGCAGGTTTCTTCAGCTTTAATTTCAGGTCTTATGTTTCTTATTCTCAAAGGCTTGTGAAAGTACCGATTTTCCTCTGAAAAGGTCAAGGGCACTTCTCTCCTTAAAACCCTCTCTGGTCTTGCCATCTTTCTCCTCGTATTAAACTGCCAACTTGGAATTGCTGCTTCCTCGTCTGCTTTGCCTTGTTCAGAGTCTGTTTTCTTGCTCTGCCTTTTATCCATGTGGGGAAGTGTAATGTAAGTCAGATGTGTGTAATGGTCCGTAATTGCCTGACTCTGCCTGACCATTGTGTTGGGACATGTCAGGTATACGGCTCGGGTGTTAGTCCGTTTTCTCTCACAGTGACCTATCCGTGAGAAAGTGTTTGTGTTGGAAAGGGGGGGGGTTGAATTCCTAAGTATCCTACCTGGTAGGATGGGAAAAAGTGTTACAGTGAAGGGGATACGGCATCTCACCATCCAGTGTCCCACTTCCAGAAGACCCCCCCATCCAGGTAATCCTCTTACACTGGTCCACCCCCAGAAACTAGATCCAAAAGTGATGGCTGTACCCTGGCCACCTGGATGACAGATCCCTGGGGACTAGCGGGTGAGACACCCTGAGGTTTCCCACACACTACAGATGGGTGGGTCAGTGCGTGAATGAGCTTGTCTAATAATGCAGCATGTTGAACTGGAGATCTGTAAGCTCTCCTGAATCCCATCCTCTTCCACCATACAAGGCCTGCCTGCACTGTGTTGGTGACATATGCTGAATCGAAAATAAAGGGTCACGTGGCACCAATGGGACGCATGTAGCGTGTCAATTAGCGATATGAGCTTGGCAGCCTGAGCCAAAAAATGCATTGGCAATCTCTTCTGCACTAGCGTTTCATATTCTCCATCCACTAGACAGACCACTGCTGCACCAACTGGACCTGCATTACTAAATCTAGCATACCACAGTTACAGGCGCAAATCCTGAATCATTCTCCAGCACCCCCCTTTTGCCTTTTTGTATCGGGTATATAGCTCTGTTGCAAGGGGAGGTAGATGGTACAATTATCCCCCAATTTAGCAGGGCAACGATAGTGTCCCGTATCCCTACCTCTGCTTCCCTTGATAAAGGATACTGCCTGATACATGCCAACACAGCACCTGGCTTCAGTGTTATTTGAACTGGGGTCACTCCTTGTAAGAGCCAACGTTGTAGGCATTTGTCATCCAAAGCCTTTGAGGGACCTGCTCTAAGTCTGTCTCAGTGAAAGGGGGCAGGGCTATGAGAGCCATCAGAGGACATTGCACGTTTCGATGCTGCACCGTAATGTCACAAGTGATAGAAATTGCTATTTTTTATTGAAAAAAACTACAGTTTTTTACATTAAGAAAAAACATTTGATTCAAAATTTCATTCCATCATTGCATAGTCAGCAATCAACACGCTATTCACATTTCTGAGTAGCCAGGAAAGACAAGTTCAAAGAGGGGGGAAAAAAAAGAGAAAAAGAACTTTGACTCAGAATTACAGATCTATTGTCCAGAGAACAGAAAAGAGAATTTTCAGACATGTTCCCAAGGACAGCAAGGCAAGAGAAGGAAACCAAAATAGAACAGAGCAAGGCAAACGGAGAGAAGACACAAAGGCAGCAAGCTCAGTTATCCAAACGACCCTCTTTTGCATCACAGATAGATGGAAAAAGTGCTCCGCCAAATTAATGAAACCACATGCAGTCTACTCTGTGGACATAGCTTACAGAGGAAACTTCAAAAGCGCCTTTAGATAATTTACAATGGCAGAGACATATTTGACATTATTGCCGGAGGAAATCAAACACCACCAAGCCGCCATATCCCCATCAAGGGGTGCAAATTGACCAAGGTGTATAAAGCATAGGTCACGGGTTGCCTGGCAGTCCACAATTAGATGTTTCAATGATTCAACTGGATCTAAGCAAAAGCGGCATCGGTTGTCTTTTGTGAGCGGATCTTTTCTTTGCCATAAGATGTCTTTAGATCTCAGGATATTTAATCAAAATCTTAGAAATTGCTCCCGATAGTAACAGGAGTAACATCGGACCAAATAGGAAGGCTGGGAGTTTAGTTTTTTTTGGCCGTTGCCCAGCCAGTTGGTTGAGGCCATCTTGTCACGTTTTTCTAAGTTGACAATCCAAGCCCAAGCCTCAAATTTTCTTTTAGCGTGTTGTGGCCTAGTAAACAGGTCATAGTTGCTGATTGCTGCAGCATCGACCCATTATTGCACTCTTGTTCGCCATAGCTCCAACAGACAGGCAGAGTTTAATTCAGAACTGTTTGTGAAAATGCGATAAGCCGACGCTTTGCTTTCCGCTGTCATCTTTTGCATGAGCGAGATGGATTTCCAGATCACATGACTGAACAGAGAGTGTCGTATAGATGTAATTGGGACACATTGTGGCAGATTAAGGGCACGTCGCCAAAAACGACCTTCCAGTTGATTCCATGTTTGCTCGTTAATGTTCCAACTTGCTTCTGCACCAAAGGTTAGTATAGGTACTACCTTTTGCAAGCAGAACATTAAGATTGGTGTTAAGGAGAATTTGCCAAAGCTTTTATTTATTTTTGCTGCTTGAAGAGCTAGTCTTGAAGACGTCAGTTTCAGATCTTTAACCCACTGCTGTTCGCATGTTGAGTTATTAAACTGAACTCCCAGATAACGTATAGAATTGACGGAGGCCAAAGGTTGGCCTCCAACAGACCACCTAAAGGCTCTGTCCTTCCTACTAGTCACAGATCCAATTGACACAATTTTCGTTTTTTCTGTGTTTATTGCATGTTCGTTGGTAGCTAAGTAGTCGTGAAGACAGAGAAGAAGGCGTTGGAGGCCAATCTGGGTTTTGTCCATCAGGACCAGGTCATCTGCAAAAGCAATGTATCTTACAGGAGTCTGATTTATTTTATGCATAAAACTCTGAGCTTGAGCGAGATGAATGGGCAGGTCCGCCAAGAATAGTTTAAACAGATCGGCGGCAAGGGGGCACCCTTGCTTAACTCCTCTTGCTGTGGGGATGTTAGCTGATAAATCTCTGTTCTTATTGAGACGCACTCGAATCAAAGTATTCGAGTGGAGAGCTATTATTGGATTGAGGATACTGGCTGGACAGTTCCATTTATGAAGTTTCGACCAGAGCAGGTCACGATTGATGCTGTCAAAAGCTTGTTTCATGTCGATGAAGGCTAGATGGATTTTAGATCTCACTGTCTGGGCTTCCAATTTCAGAATTGTTAGTATTCAGAGATTTACATCAACACCTACCCCCTTTGAAAAGCCAGTTTGCCGTTCATCGAGAATTCCAGCCTCTTGGGCCCAATTCACCAACTTCAGTCTTAGACTAGAACCAAAGATTTTGCCAATTGCGTCAAGCAGGGCAATGGGGCGGTAGTTTCCGGGAATGTCCCAGCCGCCCTTCTTGTGGATCAGGACCACAATAGCTGTTAACCATGACTCTGGAATTTTGTTAAATTTGGCAATTTTCCTAAAGAGGCATTCAATGAAAGGAGCCCACATCGAGAGATTTATTTTGAGCATCACATTGCTAATCATGTCAGGGCCAGCAGCACAAGAGTTTTTTAGCATCGTGATAGCTCGAATGATGTCAACCTGTGACATTTCCACTTCCCAGGACGCAGTTTCGTCTTTAAGGTATGAGTCGGGCTCGGAATTCGGTCTGTTAAACACATTAAAAAAGTGTTTACACCAAATGTCACCAGAGATGGTGTTCTGGGCCGTATTTAGACTGTTCACATAGCCCATATTCAAAATTTGCCAAATGTCACGGGTGTTTTTTGATAACATGAGCTTCATCATTAGTTCAGCGCGGTCTTGCTCAACAATGATTTTGTGAGACGTTGCCCAGTTCCTGTAGAGCGCTCTTCTTGCCTTCACTTCTTCTTGCATTAGGTGTCCTGGAACGTTTTTTGTTGTTGATATGTCTCAGGTCTTTCTTTTTGTCGTACATAATCTTGCTGAACAGGTGTTTATGACAATTATGTTGTTGATTTGGATCGTTAATATCGGTTATGTAAATTGATAATAAAGGAGTGTAGTCCACGCCATGTGGCGAGCTCAGAAATCTTTCAGTTAAGCAGCCGATCTGATTCACGCTCAGCTGCAGGCGAATGCCACCGGTGTTTGCCTCAACTGATAGATTATATGTGGGGCCTGAGACTGAAGCTGCTAGAAAGCAACCAAGATTTAGCAGTGTGGGATCGCTGTTGTGCATTATTTTTGCGAATGCAGAGTGGTAACCTTCGGCTCAAAGTTTCTTGAGACCCTGAAGTAGTCAATAATACTGTGCGATGGCTCACGATGCCACGTTGGTTGCACGGGGATGATGCCACTGACTGCGCCATTTAACATTACGCAGTCACGCATTTTCATTGCATTTGACCAACATTGCTCTTTTCTCCCAAGATCTTCTTTGTCAATTTGCCTATATCTTCGGTTTTTTAGGTCATAATTGAACCAAGAGCAATTTAAGTCGCCACAGCATATAATTGACAGATTTTTGTATCTCAAGATTGCATCGTCCATCAGGGAACATATGGCATTGACGAAATCCCTGGTCTTGATTTTTAGAGGGTTCCAATAGCAATTAATAATCAGCAGAGATTCCGCTTAACATTACGCAGTCACGCATTTTCATTGCATTTGACCAACATTGCTCTTTTCTCCCAAGATCTTCTTTGTCAATTTGCCTATATCTTTGGTTTTTTAGGTCATAATTGAACCAAGAGCAATTTAAGTCGCCACAGCATATAATTGACAGATTTTTGTATCTCAAGATTGCATCGTCCATCAGGGAACATATGGCATTGACGAAATCCCTGGTCTTGATTTTTAGAGGGTTCCAATAGCAATTAATAATCAGCAGAGATTCCGCTAGATCTGAGTTGTCACACAGTGAATACATAATTGTGCCTTGTACAAATGGATTTGGATTTGAGCAAATCGCAGTTGACCAGTTTTGAGACAGACGAACCAAGGTGAGTGGACCTGGACTTGGTCGGCCTTGAGCGTTTTTGATTGCTGGATTCATCAACATTGTATAGCCATCTCTCATGGGAGCTTCGAGCAGCCACGTCTCTTGTAGACAAATTGCGAATACATTTGCAAGTGGTATATCAAAGTTATTGAACAAGTGGTTGAACCCACGAGTATTCCATGAGAGAATGGAGTAAAGGGCGTCCTGCGATCTCAATCATAGCTATTCCTGTGCGTTTTGTCTCAATCGATTTGCATGTTTTCCATTTGGATGCCCTGAAGGACCATTTGTCGCAGCGGAACTCAAAAGATTTTGTATGTGCGACACATCTACTGTCTTTTTTTCAGCTGATTTGCGATTGGTACCTTCGAAGGTGTTGTTTCAATTAGCCTGCTCAGGTTCGACAGAGATGTCAAAGCCGAACATCAGAAGGTCATCTGCAGCTTTGAGTAATGTATTGCGGACTCCAGCTGAATCAATGTGGAGCAGAACTGCATCAGAGCATTGCTCAGTTATATATTCGACGATTTTGATGACGTCTGAGTTGATCAATCGCAGCGGTGGTATGTGTTTGAATAACCTCAGCACATTTGCGCGATTAAGATTCAACTTGTTGTCGTCTTGGTGAATGTTTTGAAGTCTTAATTTACAGCTGTAATTGGCTGCACAATGTGGTTTGTTTTCATATAGCCTTGGTTCAAGACGACTGAGCTGTTTTCGTTGGTTTAAAGTCAGTTTGGGATTTAAGCTCGGGCAGACCAAGGCAGATTTTGCAGAATCTTCCTCTGCATCAGGCCGACTTAAAGAATGGGGTGCCTGGCATTTCCGGTGTGTAGAGCTCCTCCTGGGTTGCACTGCTCGAGGCGGTGGACAATGAGGTGGCCAAGCCACTTCTCCTGAGGTTTGAGGAATTTCATTGTCATCTCACGATGAGTAAGTGGATAAGTCACATAAGTCCGGTGAGGCAGATTTCACTGAGGTAACAGAGTGACAATCATTGGAACCTATGCAACGCCTTTTTGATCCTGGTATTAAAGGTAGCAATTGACAGTTTTTTTGAGTGGTTGAGGGGCCTCTGTGCGCCTCAGCATTGCGGTTAAACAAGCCCAAACATGGTGGTGTGGCGAGGTTCCTTATAAAACTTTTGGTAGAGGAATGGGCTGGTAGCTTCTGTTTCTTGACT
The DNA here is from genome assembly GCF_040938575.1 of Ambystoma mexicanum. Classification (NCBI taxonomy): domain Eukaryota; kingdom Metazoa; phylum Chordata; class Amphibia; order Caudata; family Ambystomatidae; genus Ambystoma; species Ambystoma mexicanum. The sequence continues at coordinate 1,350,922,505 of NC_090934.1, read as the reverse complement.
ATGTTAGTAGTCTTTGCCTTTTTCGCTGAAGCCGGGGGCTTGATAGTCGGAGCAGCTAATTTCGTTTTCAGTCGTGTTCCTACGGTACCTGTTTTGGCAGGTCCTGAGAAGATACCGAAAGAAGAAAAAGGATTTCCAAGTGGGCCAATTTGTAGTGCAACTTGTGGTGTAGGCCCTTCCACATATGCAAGGACGTCCCTTCCACCGCAGCTAGATCGTTGTCCGTAGATGATTGCGAGGAGACGGCAGCAGAAGAAGGATGTTGAATTGCCTCTACAGACGCTTGAGCACTTGAAGTTACTTTAGCTGGGACTTCTATACAGCCATTTTGCACCTGATTTAAGTCAGTGGTCTCTGATGTTGGATTTGTGGCAGAGAGCTTGGGATTTAAAATTGGCAGAGTGTCAGTGATCAACTTAGCCACATTCGGATTTTCTGGGCTGCAAGATGGAGTTGGTCTTTGTGCCAGCTCTTTTATTGCATCCAAGAGACCTTTTATCAAATGTTCATGTCTCCCTTGCTGACTTGTGACAGCGTCACTTAGGCGCGTTTGCCAGTGCAAGTTTGTATCTGCTTCCATTTGCACGTGTTGCTTTATGAAAGTGGTAAAGTTATCCATTTTTTCCAGTTTTGTAGATAGGTTAGATAACATCGCCCCTTGATCTCAAATGGTTTCATTCATTGCCTCATAGAGTTTCACGAACGGAATCATTGCTTGGGACGAAGCGCAAGCACATTATTATGTATTTGAATCGCAGCGGCAACTGAAAGGCTGGATTTCGAGTGCAGCGTCTTCAAGCACTCGTTGCCTGGACTAGGGGAGTTGGGATGTTCCTTATTGGGAGTAAGGGGCTTTGACAAAGTTGCTGTAGTCATAGGTGCACTCATTGTTTTTAAGATTGAGCGACCTTCCGTCTGTTTAACTGGAGTCATCATTTTTGTGATTTTGCCTTGTTGACCACAATGTAATGTGGATTGGGAGAGTGCAGGCAATAATGTAGAATTGAATGAATCCATATTCCGCTGGCTAGCCGTAGCCGTGGATTGTGAGCGTTTCAATTGTAACGGGTGCTGAACCGGTGCAGTATGGATGGTGTTTTGTGTTTGCAGTTGCAGAGGCACCTCAGAGGATAAAATCAAGGGGCCGTTAGCTGGCTTTGTAGGGGCCTGGGCAGTACTCAAGACACCAGATACAGGTGTCGAAACGTGAGGCAGAGTACGTATCTTTCTTAGAGTAGGATCTCTAATTTCAAGTGGCGTGAGATTTTGCAAAGAATACGAAGGCAGCCGCAAGTCGTGAATGGATGGTTGCGGCAATGGTGACAAAAAGACTTGCAGCGTTGTTGACGACCTACTGGCAGATAGCTGTGTTGAGAGGCCAGACAGGTCATGATTACGTTCAGGACAAAAGCCGCTTCGCGGTGGAGAGGTCAAACTGATGCAAGCTGAGACAGTAGCAGCGGGACCTTTGCCTGGGGACTCATCAACAGGGTTGCTAACATCGTTGTCATCAATTTTGGCAGGTGAATCGCACGGCGCTTCAATAGATTTCTCTTGCACTGCGGTTGAAGCACTCATGAGTTCCACATCAGTTAGATCAAACGGAGAAAAGAAAATGTCCGGCAAAACAATTTGTGTTGGCGACACGAAACCTGCCGCAACGTGCTCCTGTGGTGGCACCGGAGCTAAATTGGCAAGAGAAAGCAGCGCAAGTGGTCTTGTTGGATTATTAAGGGACTCAGCGCACTGCGTATTGGATAGAGGGTCCGTTGCCTCTGATGAATTATGTCTGGAAGAATCAGTATTAGTATGGGGAGCGGCTTGGTGCACTTGGGCAGTAATCTGAAGCGAGGCAGCAGTAGGCATTAAAGTAACAGCTTGCTTGCTTACCTTGCTGCCTGCTGTGTTCCTTTGTGGGATAGCTTACAAGGATTCAACATGCGGTGTTGCTGCAAAGTCCTGTGGCGAGTCTGAGGCCTGCTAGCCGAGGAAGCCTTGGGGAAAGCAACCATGCCGACCGCCGGCACTCCGGCACTCCCGGGTGAACTGGGCAAACTGGGACTCAACCGGACTCCGCTCCATGCGGCAAAAGTGGTTTTAAGCAAAACCTGATGGAAATAGAAACAGGACACAGTGTCTGTAGCAGCAGCTCCTCTATGGAACACACAAGGGTTCTGGGCAAACTGGGACTCAGCCGGACATATGTTCGTTTTTTGTTTTGCGGATGAATAATCCCGAGTTGCAGAAATTAGCATATTGTACGCTTTCCTAATAAACTAAAACGGTCCATTTTGACACTTTTTTGCAAGTTTAGCGATGGGGGGTATCAATCGCTATTACAATCTCGCCATCATCTGGTTTATCTTCAGACACGTCACTTGCCTGATGCATCAGTCACTTTGATGAGAGGCATTGTAGGGCCAATATACAACACTGTGCACCACTCACACCCCTCTGAGTCAGTCCCAATCACAACAATCCATTTAGGTGACACTACCAGACCCTGTAAATCCAGGTACAACATTGTTCCTGCCTCTAATGTAGGGTTATGTCAATCTCTAGACTCTCCTTCTCCTCCTCACCTGAATATTCCACTGGCAACGGAGAGTGGGAAGCCTGATGACTTGTCTTCAGTGTCTCTTTCTTTTTTGTTGTTGTACGCCTCTCCTTGTGGAGAAAGGGCCTATCACGGAAGGAAGCCACTCTGACTGCCCAATAATTGGTCAGCTAAAGGACCCCCCTCTGGAACAGCCAGAGAAGGGGGAAAAAGCCCTCAATGGGCAACAAAAATTATTGAAGATACAGTTGCAAGATGAAGTCCTTAAGTAATTGTATGGGAGGACAGGTCCAAGAGACCCCCCCCTCCCCTGCAGTCCCCTCCTTGTGATGTCTATGACTCGTCAGGGGACCCAATGCCACCAGGGCCCAGGTGGTGGGTGGACCACTGGCCGACACATTGACCAAACGTACTGTATTATGCTAGGTCCTGGAAACCATTTTGAAAACCAGAACGCCATCGTAAAACATGATTCTTCGTGCACTGCAACACAGCCCCCACCTTCAGAGAGTCCTCGCCTGCCCCTGTTGCCTCCGCTCCCTGGCAGATCCGCTGAAAGCCCGTTCTCACGGACAGTCGGACATGAGCTAGTGTTAGAGCAAACACTGTATCTTTCACCTTCTGCAGTGCATCATTATCCTCAGCGTGACCCGGGTAGCGGAACTGGCTTGGAAAATAACTGTAAATTGTCCTCGATGAAACAAAAGCCCCGATCTTATACCAAGAAACTGTTCATTCAGATATATATATATATATATTGCATAACAATGATATTCCTTCTGCACGGCCCCCTTGCCAACAAATCTACAAACACTGTAAAAATAGAAATATGTGTTGTTGTGTGACAAAATGGTCACGATACTCAAACCCCCTCAGTTATGTGCAAACACTCCGTGCCCCTGGCCTCCCACTATGTGCTTCTCTAGGGGAAATGTAAAGAGAGTGATACCAAGTCCTGATGCCATAACTACCCTGATGCTGCTAGAGTGCAAAGGAACACAAGCGCGACAGTATTGTAAGCTCATGTAAATTGTTTAAAGAGATACATAGAATGCCATCAAATGTGAAGGTACGAGTTTAACGTGTATTACTGCTGTCAACCATATTAGTCTGTTGCTCCCGCCTGCTCGACCAACCCTAATGCTACCTCACTTATCGTGTTTACCATATAATGCAAAAGCTGCTAATTTTGCAAATACTTACCCTGTAGTGTTTAATAGAAATGTTGGTATAGTTAACATGCTTCGAAATGACTGTGTAACGATGCAGAGAATGTAGACGTGTAACCCTTTAGAAAATCAAGAAGCATTATACTGTATGCGAATCCCTTTGTTTTTAATATATTTTGCAGCGTACGAGAAGAGTGTCATCATGGGCATATCCAAGGTCACTTCCCCTCCCCTCCCATTGAAGCCTGGCGGGGAAGGCAGAGGCCCGAGCTACTCCGCCTCACCTCCCCCAATTCGGCTGGAGCCGCTTCAAGCATTCATGTTCCCCCACAGCTCACATAGCCACGAGCAGCCACTTGAATTATTTACAGCCCAGCAGCAAAATCCGGCCATAACCAGAGGCCAGAGGTGCCCCTCCCATAGGTCCCACGACCCACCAGTTCACCCCAGATTAATGACGCTTGTAAAAGAAGACACCTAATATTGCACCAACATTGTGTAAAAGCATCTGCCATTACTTCTAACGAGACCCAATGCTCGGACAAGCTTACCCCGTGCCCTGAGACCCGACCCCGTGGCCTATGATACCTAGTCCACAGGATAACAGCAACCCTGTATTGATGTATCGCCAAATACTCCACCCAATGTGCATTCCTCCTTTGTTGTATTAACCTGTAGAATAACCTATTGTAGGATTTACAGGACAACTGACATTGCAGCTTGAATGAATGGGGTGTGCATGGCCCTTAGGGCAGAAAGCCAAGAAAGACGTCCATCAATGACACTGACCACGCCGGACCGGACAGCACCTCCCGGATGAGCCCAGCTGACCTGCCCACCCCACTTTGGCACCCGGCGGTGTCTACCAACCACGAAGCGACGCGTCACAGCTGCACATATAGTTAGTCGACGCCACCCAGTCCCCATGAACACGTGCCCCCTATAGTGTGTAGGTGTCTATGACATTTTTGTAAATATAAACGCCTGTCTTTGCGATTGTCAGACAGAGCGCTCTCAGAGTTTGCAGAGTTCTTTGCATGCCCTATTTGACTTAGATAAACTTCCCTTGAGCTCACCCGCACTTGGTCCTAGCCTTATTCCATTTTGGGAGAGTCCATTACTGCCTCTCATTGGGGGGAGGGTCGTGCTATCTGGGGACGCTCGCCTTCAGTGGTGACCCCGATTGCATGATCACATCTCCCAATATATCCCTTCCGTCCCCTCTTGCACGAAAATCTCTACGCACGGTACGCCTGCTCCGGAAAGCTACCCGCCTACGGCAACTGGTACGCTTAGAAGTGCGTACTCACTAGAGAAAGAGTACGGGATCCTGTTTCAAAAAATCCCCCTGGCCGTTGAGCGTGTGGCAGCGCCGCCTGGACGAACAGTTCGGAGACTCTTGGTTCAAGACGGGCACGTGAGTATTATGTGCAAGTGATCATAAGGGGAGTAGGGGAAGGGAGCAGGATTAAAAAAAAAACGAGGTCATTTAAAAGGGGACACGTTTGGGACCACTAAAAGCAATACTATACTTTCTTTACTTTTTCTTTGCATATGGCCATTAGGATCAAAAGGTGAAAAGAGATAAAGAGACGGGAACCTAGCTCTGCAAGGGGGTAGAAGGCGGCGCCGCATAGTGCTATCTTGACTAGTACTGGGAATATATGAACAAGTGGAGAACAAGATAAAGGTGCCTGGCAGAAAAGGGAGACACGGTGAATATATTAGTAAACGCTATTCTTTCATTGTTTCTGGGTCTATAAATAAAAATAGGTTAATACTGAGCAAAGGCAAAAAGAGATTCGCGAAAAGGGGGACCTCATATCAAATAAAGAAAGACGAGGTCAACTAGGGAGGGAGGAAAAAGATTAAAGGTTAACTATCAATAGGGTATTGACTATCATTGTATATGCATTATATGTGTTGAAACATAGCCATGTCATGATGACTTTAGTGAATGGTAAAATGTGCATGATCATGGTGTGGTCATGGTAAGTGTGACCAGGAAACATTATAAGGTGGTAAGCCCAATGAATTAAGCTGTTTCTTTTGAATATTTGTGCTGGAAATATTGGTAGTGTGCAAAAGGTGGTTTGCTCTTGTATGTGCCCCCTAAGGTATTTTCAGTACAAGCTACACACACACACTCCCTTATTGCCAAGGTGTTAAAAAACGCACAAGGTTTTAAAAGATACATATATATATATATATATATATAGTGATACACAAGGCAAGCGCATACAATGGGGACAGAAACACCCCTGGCCCATATCTGTAAGAGTTTACCTGGGTATGCTGAACGCATTAGAAAATACCACGATCAGTGGGTCACAGAGGTAAAGGGAGAAGGTCTGCCCCAAATATGGCCCGAAGGAGGATCGTTTGACAAAAATGTTCTAGACATGGTAACTACCTGCATCTTTATGAAATATAAGGGGAAACAGTTCCACAACAGGAGGGAGATATTGGATCTCTGGCGATTGTTTGAAGAGGTGCCTCCTGTCAAAAAGAAAGAGCCAACCACCGATTTGCCGTCCAGCACCGATAACCCATTAATGATACCCAAAGACGATAAAGAAATGACAGAGGAAGGAAAGACAGGTGAAGTGACACGGTTGTACCCTATACTTAATAAACCGGTGCCCGCAGAGGTGTATAGCGACCCCACTTATGTGCCCCCAACTCCAGCTACAACAACACATGGCCCGACTGCATCCCCGCCATATGAAAGTCATAGACAGAGTGGACAGATGAGTACACCCACAGTAGACATAGAGAAGCTAACAGAGGACCTAGATTCCAGGCTCTCCTTAGCAAGAGAGGAATTATCTAGAATTAAAAATATCTGTGAGCAAAGTGGGACTAATGTTGCCCGGTCAGAGCAAACACCATGGGCACAAAACCATGACAGGACAATTGAGGAGGGGTGGAAGAAGGGGGAAATATTGTTCAGAATACAAGAAGAACCCACGCGAAAAATAGAACTAGATGAAGCGAGTGAACATGCGGATGATGAAATAATGGTGACAGGGGGAGAGAGGACTTGTGGTGTGATGTGGAGGACGATGAAGAAGAAGGTGGGAGATTAAGTGCGGCAATGGGAGGAGAGAGTGGGAGGATGGATGGTGCACATTTAGGGAGAACAATGGATGAGGAATGGGCAGGACGATTAAGGAATAGATTGGAGAGAATGGCTCCACTAGGGAAGAAGGGAACGAAGGTGAGTACAAGCAAAGCGACAAAGGGGAAGTTACAACTCCCATTGATAGACAGGGGAGGAGGGAGACCAAATTACATACACTGGGCTCAAATGGATAAGGCCAATCTGTTAAAGCTGTTACCACCACTGTTCGGAGGGGCAAGTAAGTGGATATATGCATTCGAGAAGCACACAGCTGGGGTCCCCCTGGCGGTAGGGGATGTAAAAAGCCTGCTAGTATCAGCAGTTGGGAACCAGGCAGATAGAGTGTGGGTAAAAGGTGGTTTCCCGGGGATAACACTAGACTGTGACCGCCATGATGGTGCCTCATTCAACACAGTGCGAGCACGAGTGTGGGATGCGTTAAGAGGTTTCCAGACACACCCGACTTACAATCAGTTATGCAGTGTACAATGAATGAGGGGGAAGATGCTATGGATTACATTTTTCGGGTACAGGAGATGTGGAGAGCAGAAACGGGCACGCCCTGGTACCAGTCAACATCATTATTTTATTTCATAATAAAGAGAGGCCTGCCTAAAGAGCTACAGAAAGCACTTGACAAAATTGCAGGGATCAAGGTGAAGGGGTGGCCCGAAATACAGAGTATAATAGTACACCACTGCAAAAGAATAAAGGAACGAGAAAAAGAAATAGCACAAAAAAGATTGGCAGATGAGGCCAAGTTAGTACAAACCAAACTGGTGAAGGTCACTGCAGCAGTAGCGGCGCTCCCACATAACAGGGAGGGAGAAGAGGAGGAGGAGGGGCTGGTAGCAATACAGGGGAGGATGGCAGCGAATTGGGCAGGAGCCGGACAACCACAGTGGAACGGACAGGAGCCGTACGGAGGTCCGCAGTGGCAAGATTGGGCCCCTCGAGGGGGACGAGGTGGGTACAGGGGTCGCAGACGAGGTGGGCAGGGGTACGGTGGTAATGGAGGGTGTGGGGGGCAAAGCCCCAGAGGGGCACAAGGGAGCTGCTGGAACTGCGGGAGGTGGGGGCACTTCTCACGAGAATGTAGGAACAGACCAAACAACGGATTTCAGGATATGGAACAATACGGTAACCCCCACCCAGGGAGCCCATACGGCCTCCCAATGGGAAGACAACAGAGGCAACAGGAGCAAGAGTATGTAGACCAAAGACCAGTTCAACACAATAGAGTACAGGGTCACCCACAGAACGATGAACCTATGCACTACACACCAGGAAACCCTTTCGCAACAGTTTTTTTATTTTATTTTTTTTTATTTATAGTGTAGTATTTTAGTTTGAATTTAAACTTTTATCACACTTTTCATATCATTTCGATTTCATCTCTTTTCCTTTCGTTTCATCAAGACTGCCTTTACGTCCATCGCCTCCTAAGGTATATGTTTACATGTTTACTTGGTGTATCCGGATGTTTGTATGTTTTCATCCGCTAGTTCGTCGTCTTTTTCTTTGAGTATTTTATCCAAAAAGTTTATACCCGCACATGAAAATCTGGGATTATGTCCTTGAATAAAATAGTCCCATCGTTCCTCGTCGTTGCTTTGGGTTATTTTTAGCATATACCTTGATAGCAAACGTTTTCTGTCCTTTGAAACGGCTGTGCAGTTCAGCATGAGATGCATCGGTGTCTCCAGTTGACGCTCTTTTTGACAGAACCTGCAGCGCCCTTCATTGATCCCTCTTCCTCCAGTTCTGTTTTTATATTCGTTTGTTGGGTAGACTCCCAACCGGATTTTTAGTAATGTTGCTCTATGTGTGTATGAGGGAAATTTTGCTAGATACTCTGGAAGCACATTTCTTTTTCTATGTTCGACTGCCATAGTTTTTATGTTCCTTAACTTCATTTTGGCCTCTCTTGTTGCAATCCAGTCTTGTCTCATGAGCTTTTCTTTTACTTTGTTGGGGTTTGTAATCAGTTCTTCTTTAGATGAATCCATTTCTAGTAGTACCTGCAACCATTCTCTTTTCCAAAGGTTAAGATAAGTTGAACTTTTGTCTACTCCATTGGATGCCAGTATTTTGTAGCTCTCAGCCGGACTGGTTTCACAGATTATTCTCAACAGGCATAAAGATTTCCATTTCATTATGGCTTCAAGTGACTCGAGCCCAAGTTCTGCTCTTATTGCTACTATCGGCGTGCACCTTGGAAGCTTCAGTACTGGTTTCCAAAATCCGCTTTCCAATTTCGACCATACTTTATATGATAGATTCAAGCCGGCTTCACTTCCGTATGTTAGGGAGGGCAGGACTTTTTGAACGTAGAACAATCTTACCGGAGCCAGCGAAAATTTTCCATATTTGCCGTTTAGGACCCTTCCTTGTGCACTTAGATTTCTGACTTTTACGAGCAGAGTTTCTACCCAACTCTTTTCCACTGTTGAGGCGTTAAGACCGACTCCTAAGTATTTTATCGTCAGTATTCGTTCAAGGGGTTCTCCTGCTATATGCCATTTAAATTTTTTCATTATGGCGTTGTTCTTGCCGTTGATTGTCAGGATCTTTGATTTTCCCACATTGATCTTCAGATCGTTTTTTTGCATATAGGTTTGTAAGTTGTTTATGAGTCGTTGTAGCCCCATTCTTGTTTCATCTAGTAATACTATGTCGTCTGCATAGCATAATATCGCCACTTCCTGGTTGTTTATTTTCGGACTGAAATGTCTTGTGCATGATGTTATTTCTGGAATGTCGGCTATGAACAGTTTGAACAATGTTGCTGCAAGCGGACAGCCTTGCTTCACACCCTTGTTGATTCTGATGTTGGCCGTCAAGTCCCCTCGATCGTTTACTCTGATTTGAGTGGTCGTGTTTTGATGTAAAGCCTTTATTGGGTTCAGCAATTCCGCAGGACAAGACCAGGATTTTAGCTTTTCCCATAACTTTCTTCTGTTTACGGTATCGAATGCTTGGCTTAGATCGATAAATGCCAAGTGTAGTTCTTTTTTGAACTCAATTGCATTGGTTTTTACCATTGATATGAGAAATAGGTTTAGATCAGTTCCTGTTCGCTTTGTGAACCCTGTTTGTCGCGGGTCAATGATGTTGTTCGTCTCTGCCCATTTTGACAGATTTTTCTGTAAGTCTGCTGCAAAAAGCTTTCCTGTTGTTGATAGTAGCGAGATAGGTCGATAGTTTATGGGCAAATCACGTTGACCCTTTTTGTATATTGGCACTGTTATGCTTTTTGTCCATGTTTCTGGAATCTTTCTTTGTTGTACAATTCTCTTAAATAAGATGTTTATTATCACTGCCCATGATTTTGGATCTTTCTTCAGATGGATATTCGTCAACCCATCAGGTCCAGCAGCGGAAGAGTCTTTTAATTTCCGAATTGCGATTTCAATTTCCTCCTCGTCCATCATTTTTATCCAAGGAAGTGTAGTTATCTCTTCGGGTAGGTCTACGTCGTCCGCTCTGGCTGAGAAGACTTCTGTGTAGTGTTTTATCCAATCATTCTCAGATACTCCACATATTAATCTGCTTTGATGGTTCAGGGTACAGTTGTTTATTAGGTCCCATGTTTCTCTGGTGTTGGCCTTTTGTAGGGTCTTTAGCATTGCCTCTCCTTGCTCTTGGAGTCGTCTTGTTTTGAAGTCTGTGAGCCAATTTTTGTATTGATTTTGGCATACTTTGATGTTCCTTTGTTTGTCTGTGTTTGAGTCAATTTTTCTTTTTTTACAAGCTCTTATTTCCTTTCTTAGTTGTTTCCTCCTTTCAACTAGTTCTCTGCTGTATTTGTGCTTGTGTGTTAATGCGTCAGTTTTGAGTCCTGAGGTCGTTGTTTTATAGGCTTCTAGCAATATTTCATAATTGAGGTGTCCCGTCGAGTTATTATCTGGTTCGACGAAGACCTCTTTCAATGATTGAATATTTTTCATTGTCAGGCTTATTCGATTTACCGATGGATTTAAGGCTAGATTAGTACTATTCCCGTAAGATTTTAAGTTTTTCTCACTCCTCCATGATGTTTTAAGGATGTTGTGGTCGCTGTCGTTTTGACATAGTATTTCAAAGTTTTCTATTTCCAACATCAGTGGTAAAGAGACCCAAATGTAATCTATTGTTGTCGCTGCTTGACCATTCGACCACGTGTATTTACCTGGAATGTCGCCGCGTGTTTGACCGTTTAACATCTGCAGATTAAAACCTTTTGCCATCTGTGCCCATCTGGCCGCGTTTGAGCTCCCCGTCTGTAGTTCTTCTAATCGCGGGAGCCCATTTTTTGTCAAACATTTTATGTTTAGATCACCACATACGATTATTTGACACGTTGAAATCTGTTCCCTTCTTTTGACTATTATGTCTGTTATAGTTTGAAGGAACTGGGTGGTTGAGATTCCAACTGGGTTCCAATAGACGTTTATCACTAATAAGGACGACATTTCCGCATTCTTTGGGTCACTGTCGGTTTCTAACAGAGTCCATTGTATGAGGTGGGTTGCATTTCCTTTCTCCATGATCCGCCAGCCACTTCCCTTACTTATTAATGTGATTAGGCCGGCATAAGGTCTCCCGTCTCGTTCTTTTTTTGCGGGGTTCATGGCGATCTCGAAATTTCTGCATACCGGCATTTCACGTAACCAGGTCTCCTGTAAACATATTATTGTGGCGTTGTTCCAAAGTGGATTCTCTTTCGTCATCAAGTGCTTAAATCCCCTCGTGTTCCACGAGAACAGCGATTCCTTGTTTTTTACTTCCGACTTTCTTTGCTATCGGTGTTTTCCATCTTCAAATAGGGAACTTGCTAACCATAGCCAGTCTTCTTGGAGCTCTACTTTCCTTTTCAGACTGTCTTTTCGGTCCCTATTTGTTTTTTCTGTTTTTCTTAAGTCATCTTTCACCATTTCCTCCAGTTCTCCCTTTGTGTTTGTCACTGCTATTTTGAAGTTTTCTTTTTGCTTTCCAACCCCTCCCTTTAGTGGTGCCGACGTTGTTGATGCTCTTTTCTGTTCACGAGGTGATTGCTCTTTTTTCTTGTTGTCATCTGTTTTTGGAATGTTTAAAACTTCACGAATCTCGTAGCCTCGTTTCAACAACTCTTTTCCGTCTTTTAAAATTAATTCTTTAAGAGTTTTTGATTTCAGATGTAGAACCACTTAATCCACACGTTCTTCGTCAATGTATTCAACCACCGCTATGTCTTCATTTCTTATCTTTCTCAATTTATCCACACAGTGAAGCAGGGCTATCACGTTTTTCCGATTTAGGTTTTTTCCTTCGTTTTCTTCAAGCAGATTTTCGACCAGCACCTTTTCAGGAGACTGGACTCTTTCGTTTTGTTGTTTTTTCATGTAGTTGTGATTCTGCACACTGGACTGTTTTTTCCTTGGGTGCTTTGGGTTCCATGGATTATGCGCCTCTCTTGAGGGGTCGCTCTTGATCTTTGCTTTTTCTGTCGGGAGTTTTTCCCTGTTAGTTCTGTTTCTTTTTTCGTCTAAAGTCAGAAAACCTGAACATTCATGGTATTCATCTTCCTCCGATTCCAAGTACGAGCTTTCGTCATCCTTTGTTTTATCTTCACCTTGTATTAGACTTACTTCGTTTTGCACTTGACAAGGCGACTCAACCACTTCCATTATATTTTGCCTATTGTGTGCTTCCACCTCTTCGATGTAAAAAGAGGCATCCTCAATCAGATCTCTTGAATTATCTTGCGACTCTAGGACGCTTTCTTCGTCCTCATTGATCCGCACTACATGCCTTTCACTTTGTTTGAGAGTCGGTCGATTTGTTCGTTCTAGTTCTTTACTTAAGGTCGCGTCCTCATTTTCGCTTGTTTTTTTAACATTCCTAAATATTGACCGTATGCTTTTTATAGGTCCCTCTCCTTTTTTTGCAGTTTTCGAAATTCTCTTTTCTTTGGTGTCTACTGTTTTAGTTACCTTAAGAATTTTTTTTGATGTTTTTGTAGCTTCGACCGTGTTTTTGTTTTGATTACAACCAAACACGGGATAGTGCTCCTCATTGTTCAAGGTTTTCTTTGTAAGCTCGTTGTCTCTTGTTTCGGCTAAGAGCTCGTCGGCTCGTTTAGTCTTGTTGTTCTTCCTCGGGAGTTCAACCAGACCTTCAGAGGTTTTTTCCTTACAGTTCGTGTTTTCGCTGGTGCAATTTGATCGAGTTCCTAAATCGTCTGGGTCTTGCACTCTGGTTTTTGCTAACGTACCTTTATTCAACTTTCCACTATGTGTTAGTGCTGTGTAATCTTCTCGATTTTCTCTATCATAGCTCCCAAAACTACTTGTATCGGGTCTATTTTCCGTCGTGACCATTTGTTTAGTGGTTGCATCCCGCCTCTGGAGTTTTTGGTTCCTCTCTGCAGACTCAGTGGCTTTCCGCATCCATTTTAGTGAGTCTAGCAAGGCGTTTGTCGAGATGTCTTTTTCATGTCTTTCTCCACTTGCAAGGTCAAACAGTCTCCTTTGCCATTCCGCTGAGGTTTTTGCTTCTTGATTTAACCTTGCTTCCAATTTTAAAGCTGTTATTTCTTGGGCGGTTAGCTTGGTGAGCATTAAAGCTACGAGAGCGTTGTTGTCCTTTACGTTTTCACTGATGGATTCGTACAGTTTCATGTATGGGGCTAACGAGATTGTTAAGGCAGCCATTACATTGTTCTGCAATTGTGTTCCTAGTTGTGGGAGTGAAGTTGGACCTGCAACTACTTCTTCGTTGATGTTTATGCTGTCTTTTGTGTTTCCTGTTGCGTTTTTTTTAGTACTATGCGCATGAATGATGTATTGCGTCTTTCTTTGTGGTGACTATTCATCTGTCTGTGTTGCGGTGCATCTCGTTGTGATGTTTTCGCTGGACTTGTCCCCTTGTTGTGTTTGAGCATCAAGGAACCGGCGCCTCTTTTCGAATGTTGAGTGCAAGCATCTTTTGTCAATTGGTGAATATGTCGATAAGTCAGCGTCTTCGAAATTTAGAAACTGCTGAGTTCTTAATGCCCGACACGGGGTCTTCTCAGGTCGAAGTCCGTACGCGCTGGTCGAAGTTTTTGTTCGTGCTCCCGGGTCTATAAGTTCACCTCTCCCTATAGTGGGACTGCTTTCCTGGCTGAGTTTAGATCTACTACCTGTTGTTATTCTCTTCATTGTGGTTCCTTCCATTGTTTTAATGAACTGTTCTCTCCATTCGTATTCTCCAATCTCTTCTGCAATTGAGTTTTCCTGACCACCATTTTTAGCGGCAGGTCTTTTCCCGATTAAGGGGGAATGCAATTTTTTCTTTGCTGATTGAATGAGCTGAATTATCTGTCTGTGTGGGTCATTCCCCTCTTTCTGACTAGTTCCAATTTTCTGCACTCTTTGCTTGATTAATGATTCCAATTTTTTATAGTCATTCTCGTTTGGTCCTGCTTCCAATTGAGCTTTTATGTTAGTGATTTGTTCTTTGGAGACATTCAAGTCGTCGAGTGGTAATCTGCTGTTGTCTGTCTTGTGATTCTCTCCTTTGTCACTTATTGATAGTATTTCGGACGCGTCTGAATAGACTGATTCGTCCATGTCATTGTTAAGTGGTTGTAAGACTTTTTCGGTGTTGCTTTCGCTGGTAGTATCTTCATCTTCAATTATCGATAGTACTTTGTTTTTTAGATTTTGGTCAAACAGAGTTTCTGGTGGATATACTCCGTCGTGTTCTCTGATTATCGTTATTAAACTACCCTCGTTCCTTTCTTCCGCGGGCAGATTATCTCTTGTTTCCACTTCTTCCGTTCTTAAATCAGTTCTATCTTGCTGAGCTTCCAACAACATTACCAGATCTGTTAGTTCGGCGTCAGTCACGTTTAGGAGTTCAACTGGCAATGGTGATGTTGATTCTATATCTTCACAGTGAAGTTCCTTTACGTTTGTACACTGCTGTACTAATGGCTTTTCGACTGTGGATGAGATCTGGACTTTGTCTACACACTCAATTGTCATACTTTCTCTATGGGCTTTCTCACAAAGAGCATTTCCTTCGTCATAGACTTTTGTGGTTGTATTTATATTTGCGATTGCTGATGTTGTCGATATGAATGAATTGATATTCATATCTCGTTTGACTGCTTCCCTCCTCTGTTCCCTCCCTCCCAACTCTGTGTTTTCTGAGTTTTTAGACAAGTCAATGGTCGATATTCTGGGAAACGCAGCTGTCTTACCTCTTTCCTTGTGTATGTCGTAGATGTTCCCCGGTCTCTCTCGCTGTTGCAGTGGAAGTCTTGAGGTTGCTCTTGTGAGTGGGCGGGCTGTGGCCCCACCTATAGAGATGTTACTACTGTCTTCTATTACTGTTGTAGTCGAGGCCATCGTTCGATGCCTCTCTTTGTGATTTTCTTGTAACTTTCGAGCACAGCCCTTCTGCCGCTGGAGTTTTTTCTTTTTTTTTTGTAGTGATTCGTTTCCTTCCCCGCTGGGGATTATGACTGAAATGAAATTAATTTGCGTTCAGGATGGGGATCAAAGAGATGAGAACTCCGGAGTCTCCCCCGAATTTAGTTGGTGCGCCCCAGCGCCAAACAGCCGCACAACAGCCGATGTGCTTTACTCCCTCGGGCTTAACGCCACAAGGGTAGACTGGCTCGATTATGTGGGCAGGGAAAGTCACGTGAGCAGTCACGTGAGTTGCACTGTGCTCCGCCCCCTCCTGGGAGCGAGTGTTTGCCGTGCGCGAGTTTAAGAAAACTCCCAGCGCAGATTCCAAGGCACAGAGTAAGAACGTTCGTGTTCAAAAGGAAATGCTTCTCTGTAGTGGTTGCGAACGGGGCACCTGCCCCAGCCCCCTACAGCGGTGTAGCAGTAGTGTCAGGCAATGTCTTTAGTCAAGGGGGAGCCATGAGGCAGCCAGCATAGGACAGCCCACAGGGAACACTTGCGTGTCCCGTTCTATCTACCACCTACAATACAGCGGAGGAACCATTAGTAGGGGCGCAGAGAGGAGACAAGCAATTCATATTTATGGTGGATTCGGGAGCCGAAAATTCATGCATACATGAAGGTCGGTTTCCGCTATCTAACCCTAGGTTGGAGACGCAGGGGTTCTCTGGGGCTGTCGTTAAAGTTCCTTACACAGAAGATTTGGATGTGACAGTGGAGGGTAAAACAATGAGAACACCCCTACTTTATTACGCACAGTCACCAATAAACTTGCTCGGAAGAGACCTTCTCAACAAGCTCAATATGACTATATCCTTCAGAGAAAGAGGGATAGTTTGCTCCACCCCAGGAATATGCCCACTGTATGTAATGCTGGTGGTCCATGCGCGAGCAACAGCACCAGAGATACGTGGCATGCCGGTAGACCAAAATGTGTTCATTGAAGGGTTGAAAACACAAGCCCGAGTAGTACCTGGGCTAAAAAGGTTAGAGTGGAGGGTACCAGCAGAATTCATCTTCCGCCCAATAGTGCGCACAGACATTGCACCTGGTTCTGTGATATCTTTAGATTTACATGCGGTACAGATATCAGCCAAAAGAATTGCAGTAATTGGTATGGACATAGATGGATGTGAGTGGCGCACTGTGTTGTACATAAATGCAGACATTGCCTTACGTGATCTATCAGATGAGGATCTCTTTTCTGACTCAGAAAGTGACGGAGAAATAATAATGGAGATAGCAATACCATGTGATATCTTGATACAAATGAGACAAGTGCCCGTACAGTTGATGGCAGTGGTGGGAGCACCACCTTCCTTTTTTGATGACGACATGAAATTAGTGCTAAGCAACTTGTGGACTACAGGCCCCCATGACCTATGGTTGTTGCACAGAGTTACCCCAGTCACGATAAAGCTAAAACCAGGAGCAATCCTGCCCCGAGTCAAACAGTATCCATTGTCCCGTGAAGCTTAGGAAGGGATAAAAGAAACGATAAGTGCGTTATTGGCCCAGGGAATAATAATACCCTAAAATTCCCCATGTAATACTTGCATTTACCCGATCAAGAAAGCAAAGGGAGGGGCATGGAGGATGATCCAAGACCTACGCCCACTAAATGATGTCATACAAAAAAAGGTTTCCTCTAGTCCCGAACCCTGCATCGATACTTTGCAGTATCCCAAAAAACGCATCACATTTCACAGTAGTTGATTTGAAAAATGCATTTTTCTCCATTCCCTTGGCAGAAGAGAGCAGATACTTGACAGCATTTACACTAGAGGGGAAAGATATGAGCATTGCAGGTTACCACAGGGTTACTGTGAGAGCCCCAGTATATTCAATTGTATCCTCCACGTAGACTTGGGAAACTTGACAGCTGAGAGCACGATCATTCAGTATGTAGATGACTTGCTCATTTGCGCCCAGAATGAGGAAGAGTGCAGGAAGGACTCAGTTACCCTCCTAACACTGCTGGCCCACAAAGGGCACAAAGTGGACAGAGGGAAACTACAATACTGCCAACCAGAAGTATTATACCTGGGACAGTTGATATCGAAGGATGGCAAAAAGATAATACCTGACAGAGTAGAAGCGATCACAGCAGTAAGAGAGCCAAAAATGGTAAAAGAAATGCAAACATTTCTAGGAATGTGCAACTATTGCAGAGCATGGATACTAGATTACGCAGAATACACCAGACCCTTACTACAAGCACTAAAAGAGGCCCAGCGGGAGAACAAAGAAATGAAATGGTCAAAAGAGATGAGTGACTCATTTGCGTCACTGAAACAGCTAATTTCAAGCGCTCCAGTACTCGCCAACCCGGATTATGAGCGCAAATTTTACTTGTTTTCCCACTGCAAAGGAATACTAATGACAGCTGTATTAACGCAAAAGACATCCATGGGACACAAGCCATTGGCTTACTACAGTGGCACACTAGACGCAGTAATGCAAGGCCACTTTGCGTGCGAACAGTCTCTCGCTGCCGCCGCGTTCGCCATTGAGAAAAGTGTCACTATAGTAATGGGGTGCTCTGTTACATTATTCGTGGAACACTCCCTTTTCGCAATACTGGAAAGATCAAAAAGCACACTAACAACACAGCGGGCAAAAGCGTACGAGATAATATTATCCAGCGCCAACATCCACATAGTAAGGTGCAGAACAGTAAACCAAGCGACATTCATCACAGAACCATGTACATTAGAAGACATGCAAGAGCACGATTGTGCAACATACACAGGAGAACAGGGAGAGGGCCCGGTGGTAAGTGAAAATGCCCTAACGGAAGGAGAAGTGTACTTTGTAGATGGATCAGCATCAATTGACATGGATACAGGTGAAAAACATGTGGGAATGGCGGTAGTGAGATTAGAAGAAGGTGAGTACGAGGGACTAGTACAATATCGCCTGCCATCACATTTTTCAGCCCAAGCAGCAGAACTTGCCGCCCTAATTGAAGCATTATTGTCATGATCTCTGCTTCCAAAAGGTCAGGACTTACCCAACTCCCTTGGAAGCAGACCCATAACCCAGGTTCCGAGTGCCAACCAGTCCCAATTGGGACCTTTTGGACCCTGTCCTGGCGCCAGTGGCACCAGGCTCATAAATATGCCCAGTCCCAGCGCTGGAAGCGCCGGGCTCATAATGCTTGGGTGGACTTACCTGCAGCAGACCATGCTGCTTACTTACCTGCCAGTTGAGCCTCTAATCCTCTTCTGTTTGGGACTACTTTTCCTGTTGGGTGGGGCAGGAGCCACTCCCTAGGTTCAGAACACTGGAACTCTTCTGGAAAGCAGGAACTCTTTTCTTACCTAGGCGTGGCTGTGGAAGGAGACACCTAAGCACCACAGGAGGCTATTTAAACCACACCCGATGGATGAATCTTGCTTTGTGTTATTCTGCATCCTCTGCAGCAGAACGCTCATCGTGTCTTCTGCATCTGATCCTGGGCCTAAGGGAAAAAGGCTTACCATCCTGAATCCAGTCTTCAGCAACACCTATAAAGACAAGAAAGAACAGGTTAGCATTACGGTCTTTAGTGACAGCGCTTCTCTTACCTGGTCCATCGGCTGTCACCAACGCCTCGCGCTGCATTCCGGCATCTGAAAGACAAAGGCTTACCTACTCTTCGCGTGCTCTGGAGGTCTTCGCACTGCATTCCGGCATCTGAAAGACAAAAGCTTACCAACTCTTCGCACGCTCCGGAGGCCTTCGGCGCTGCATCCCGCATCTGAAGACAAAAGAAGGTGCGTTTAAAGACATTGGGTAACTTTATTACTCACGTGCCATTACTCCTTCCCACGCCAAACCCAGTGGGTATTCCGGCACCCTTCAGCAGCTCCGAACTTGTACCTGCAAGATAAAAGGACAGTTAGTGCGCATCGTGAAGCAGGCAACAAGCGCTTACTTACGTGCTTCCAGGCGCTTCTATTCCTCACACGGGTTCCATCCTCAACTCACTTCAGCCCGTCATCCGCCATCGCCGGAACCCTGCAAAACAAGAGACATCATTACAAAAGACTTTTAAAGACATTTGAAATACTCGGAACTTACCGTTCGTGCAGTAAACGACGGACAGCAGTCCTCTGAGGTCAAGAGGCCTGCACCCTTATCCAGTGAAGAAACTGGTTACGGCACCCTGCCCCGAGGCAGATGGAGAGCTCGGCGTTCACTTACCTAAGACATCTTACTCTTCGAGTCAGACATACAGTGCACAGAGGTCCAGCCCAAAGAGCCAATCGTGTGTTACACATCACCTTTGAAGATACGGTATTCGCCCAGTCAAGACCGGCGCCTCTGCGGGAATCAGGTGAGCGTTACAGAACACAAAGCCTACCGCAAAACTCCCACCCAGGCGCTATGGAAACCTCGGATACCGATCAGCTAGCCCAGTTACTTGGGGAACTAAGAGCAGAAGTGCATGCAGCCCGTCAGGAAACGAACGCTCTAAGAAGGGAACTGATCATTTCCAAGGAGCGAACAGACGATCTCGCTAGACAATTGCTACAGTCACAAGACGGACAGACCCCTTAACCCGCATCAGGGGCAAATCTTCCTTCAACATCCTCTATGAATCCAGTGCAAACCAACCTACCTGGGAATGTACCTCTGGCTCCGCCCAAACGATTTTCTGCTGACCCAAAGAGGTTTGCAGTATTTATTAATCAGTGCCGGTTGCATTTCTTATGCCGGCCAGCAGCCTTTCCAACTCATCAAGCTAAAGTAGCTTTCGTGCTTTCGTACCTTAGTGGCAATGCGGCAGACTGGTCGATCCCTCTAGTTAATCAAGATGATCCGGTTCTCCATGATTTTCAAGCTTTTCAGCTCAGTATGGAAAAACTGTTCGCAAGACATTCACAGGGGCAGGCCTTGGACAATGAGCTTCTTTCGTTGCGACAGGGTAATCAAGACCTTTTGGCTTATATTGCGTCTTTCAACAGATTGATAGTGGAAACTCAATGGCCTGAGGACAAAAGGATTACGCTGTTTTATAGAGGTCTACGTGGAGAGCTCAAAGATGTGTTAGCCCAAGTAGTGAATCCCCCGCAAGACTGTTCGGACTATATAGACTTAGTCGTTCAAATAGATCACAGACTGCAGAACAGGAAGGCCGATCGTTCCAAGTTTGATGCTCGAGTATTTTCCAAACCACCAACTCCTTCCAAAGGAGTAGACTCCGGGGAACCCATGCAAATAGGGGGCCTGAAAGGACCACTCACACAAAAGGAGCGGGAAAGGAGAAAACAGTTGCAATTATGCCTCTATTGCGGAAACTCAGGGCACTTTCTTCGAGACTGTCCGGTGAAACCAGCCAAGAAGGCAGTAGGAGCTGCAGTTACCAAGGTCACAAACTCTGAGCAGGGAAACGACCTCGCCCGACAAGAATAGAGGTCCTCTTGCCGAGCGTTAAAACCAGTTCCGTGACCTCGCATTTCGTGATACCTATGGTCCTCATTAGCCCTGATCATCCGGATCGATTACATGCGATTGAAGCTTACGTCGACAGCGGTGCCATCGGCAATTATGTGGATCATGAAATGGTTTTGAGGATGAATCTAACTCTTTGTCCCAAGGCTGTAAAGGACGTCATTACTACGGTGGATGGTACGGAGATAGCCTCCGGACCAGTAACGCATACCACTCAAGAAGTGACGCTAGTAAGTCAAGATGGACACCATGAGAAGATCGTGTTCGATGTGATCAAGGCCCCTCAGTTCCAGATTATTCTAGGAATACCTTGGTTAGAGAAACACAATCCTCAGATCGATTGGCGAGCAAGAACGGTTCAGTTTCCAGAATGTGTCTCTACTTGTCACCCTTCACCTGGTGTTGCACTGGCAGCAATTTCTTCGGAGACTCCCCAGTTACCTCCCGAATACCTAGAATTCCAAGATGTTTTCCGGAAGGATCAGGCTAACTCTCTACCTCCTTCTAGGTCTTATGACTGCCAGATAGACCTGATACCTGGATCTACTCCTCCTTGTAGTAGAATTTATGCCCTCACCGAGCCTGAGAACCTTCACCTCCGACAATACCTGGATCAATACCTAGCGAATGGGTTTATTCGTCCTTCCAAGTCCCCTGCTTCTTCAGCTTTGTTCTTCGTTCCAAAAAAAGAAGGGGACCTTAGAACTTGTATAGATTATCGTGCCCTGAACCAGATCACCGTTAAGAATAGATATCCGTTACCTTTGATCCCTGAACTCCTGGACCAAGTCAGAAAAGCATGCATATATACAAAGCTGGATCTTAGAGGAGCCTACCACTTGGTACGAGTAAAAGAGGGCGATGAATGGAAGACGGCCTTCCGCACCAAGTATGGGCTATTTGAATATCAGGTCATGCCCTTCGGACTTTGCAATGCCCCGGCCGCCTTTCAATATTTTATGAACGATGTCCTCAGAGAGCTCATAGATGTGTGTGTTGTTGTTTACATTGACGACATCCTCGTTTATTCTTCATCGGAATCTGAACATCGGAAACACGTGAAAATGGTCCTCGAGAGATTGCGTCAACACAAACTTTTCGCCAAGTTGGAAAAATGTGTTTTCAACGTGACTGAAGTTGAGTTCTTGGGATTCATATTATCACCTAGCGGAGTGCGTATGGATTCAAAGAAGGTCGATGCAATTCTCAAATGGCCATCACCATCCTCCGTAAAAGGTGTTCAAAGCATGTTAGGCTTCGCTAACTTTTACCGCAGGTTTATCCCCGAATTCTCTCGAATAGTCCAGCCCATCACCGCCTTGTTAAAGAAAAACAAACGTTTTGAATGGTCTACCGAGGCGGAGCAAGCTTTCCAGAATTTGAAGACTAAATTTATCTCTGCACCAATTTTAAAACATCCTCGCCCCGAACTCCCCTACATCGTGGAAACTGATGCTTCGAGCCTTGCCATGGGGGCAGTTCTATCACAAAAGGACCCAGTAACCAATCAGTTGCATCCCGTGGCATTTTGGTCCCGCAAATTCTCGCCTCCTGAAATCAATTACACTATTACTGATAAGGAACTTCTGGCTATCAAGTCTGCCTTTAAGGCTTGGCGGCATTATCTTCTGGGAGCCCGACACACCGTTACTGTGATTACGGATCACCGAAACCTGCAATATTTGAAAACCGCAAAAGCCCAATCCTCTAGACAACTCCGTTGGGCACTATTCTTTGCCGAGTTTGACTTCATAATTACCTATCGACCTGGTACAAAAAACGGTAAAGCTGATGCCCTTTCTCGGATGGGAGTGGAAGAACACTTGGTCAACCCTAAACCTGTACCTATCATTCCCGAACAAAGAATTGTGGGTGTAATCGCCACACAATCCATAGAGGAAGTTAAGGATAAAGCCAGGCAACTTGTAACTCCAGCAGACATACAGAATTGGCATCTGCAGGGAAAGGACTTTGCAGTGAAGGACAACTTATTGTATTTCCAAGAACGATTATACCTGCCCAGCACAGATTTACAGAAAAAGGTAATCTCTTGTTATCACGATTCCTTAATGGAAGGACATCCCGGTATGGCCAAAACCTCAGAAAAGATCAAGCGCTACTTCTGGTGGCCGTCTTGGAAAAAAGATATCAGAGACTTTATAATGTCCTGTGGAGTATGCGCCCAAAACAAGAGTCAAAAGGAAAAACCAGCCGGCCTCTTACGCCCTATTGACATCCCACCTCGCCCTTGGCATACGCTTTCTATGGACTTCATCACCGATCTACCTCCATGCTCCGGATACAATACGATCCTAGTAATCGTGGACTTATTCTCCAAGATGGCGCATTTCATTCCACTCAAAGGCTTGCCAACAGCAACAACTCTGGCCCGAGAATTTCTCGAAAACATCGTCCGACTGCACGGTTTTCCTTCAGTTCTAATTTCGGATCGAGGTAGTCAATTCATTTCTCATTTTTGGCGAAGTTGCTGTCGGTCGGCTCAAATTGATGTGAGACTATCGACCAGTCACCACCCTCAAACCGACGGACAAACCGAGAGGACCAATCAAACTCTGGAACAGTATTTACGCTGCATGCTGCAACAAACTGAAAAAACTTGGAAAGATATCCTTTGGATAGCCGAATATGCCTACAATAACTCTGTCCACTCGGGAACTGGGAAAACCCCGTTTTTTCTTCTATATGGCAGTCACCCTCGAACCTCGGAGTTGGATCCACTCCAAGATCTTGGAACACCAGCAGTAGACTACCTGCATTCTACAATCACCCAAGCCTTTAAGGAAGCCGTTTCTCACCTTCAAAGGGCTAAGGAACAATACAAGAAAGGAGCAGATCAACATCGGATGGAAGCCCCCCAATATCAAGTAGGAGATCAAGTCTGGTTATCCACCAAATATCTACCTCTAAAAGGACCACGCACATTCAACCCAAGATACCTTGGTCCCTATTCCATCACTACCATAGTAAACCCAGTAGCGGTCAAGTTGGACTTGCCCCCTCACATGAAGATACATCCGGTCTTCCACGTCTCTCTATTAAAACCTGTGCAACCTCAAACCCGACTAACTAAATCTCCAAAACCTATCCTAGTTGATGGAGAACTCGAGTTTGAAGTCAAAAGCATCCTGGACTCCAAGATCTCCAAATCTAAACTATTTTACCTAATTGACTGGAAAGGCTACGGCCCCCAAGAAAGATCCTGGGAACCTGCAGAATATGTTCACGCTCCTCGTCTAATCAAAAGATTCCATCGAACATTTCCTCACAAGCCCAAACCCCCGGAGAAGCCCGGTTTGGGAGGGGCCTTGAGGGGGGGTGCTGTCATGATCTCTGCTTCCAAAAGGTCAGGACTTACCCAACTCCCTTGGAAGCAGACCCATAACCCAGGTTCCGAGTGCCAACCAGTCCCAATTGGGACCTTTTGGACCCTGTCCTGGCGCCAGTGGCACCAGGCTCATAAATATGCCCAGTCCCAGCGCTGGAAGCGCCGGGCTCATAATGCTTGGGTGGACTTACCTGCAGCAGACCATGCTGCTTACTTACCTGCCAGTTGAGCCTCTAATCCTCTTCTGTTTGGGACTACTTTTCCTGTTGGGTGGGGCAGGAGCCACTCCCTAGGTTCAGAACACTGGAACTCTTCTGGAAAGCAGGAACTCTTTTCTTACCTAGGCGTGGCTGTGGAAGGAGACACCTAAGCACCACAGGAGGCTATTTAAACCACACCCGATGGATGAATCTTGCTTTGTGTTATTCTGCATCCTCTGCAGCAGAACGCTCATCGTTTCTTCTGCATCTGATCCTGGGCCTAAGGGAAAAAGGCTTACCATCCTGAATCCAGTCTTCAGCAACACCTATAAAGACAAGAAAGAACAGGTTAGCATTACGGTCTTCAGTGACAGCGCTTCTCTTACCTGGTCCATCGGCTGTCACCAACGCCTCGCGCTGCATTCCGGCATCTGAAAGACAAAGGCTTACCTACTCTTCGCGTGCTCCGGAGGTCTTCGCACTGCATTCCGGCATCTGAAAGACAAAAGCTTACCAACTCTTCGCACGCTCCGGAGGCCTTCGGCGCTGCATCCCGCATCTGAAGACAAAAGAAGGTGCGTTTAAAGACATTGGGTAACTTTATTACTCACGTGCCATTACTCCTTCCCACGCCGAACCCAGTGGGTATTCCGGCACCCTTCAGCAGCTCCGAACTTGTACCTGCAAGATAAAAGGACAGTTAGTGCGCATCGTGAAGCAAGCAACAAGCGCTTACTTACGTGCTTCCAGGCGCTTCTATTCCTCACACGGGTTCCATCCTCAACTCACTTCAGCCCGTCATCCGCCATCGCCGGAACCTTGCAAAACAAGAGACATCATTACAAAAGACTTTTAAAGACATTTGAAATACTCGGAACTTACCGTTCGTGCAGTAAACGACGGACAGCAGTCCTCTGAGGTCAAGAGGCCTGCACCCTTATCCAGTGAAGAAACTGGTTACGGCACCCTGCCCCGAGGCAGATGGAGAGCTCGGCGTTCACTTACCTAAGACATCTTACTCTTCGAGTCAGACATACAGTGCACAGAGGTCCAGCCCAAAGAGCCAATCGTGTGTTACATATCACCTTTGAAGATACGGTATTCGCCCAGTCAAGACCGGCGCCTCTGCGGGAATCAGGTGAGCGTTACAATTATGCATGGCCAAGCGATGCACAGTCATAATATACACAGATTCAGCACACATGACTACCACCGTACACGGTGGTCTGGCCCGGTGGGGGCAGAGAGGGTTTCGCAGGGCTGATGGGACACCAGTACAACATGCCGAACTGTTACAGGAATTAATTGAGGCGCTAAAAGAACCTACAATGGTGGCAATAGTCAAGTGCCAAGCCCATACGTCTAATACAGATATTGTATCTTTGGGAAACGCGGCAGCGGACGCTGCCGCCAAAGAGGCGTCATATTTTCAAAAGGAAACTGCAGGTGAGTACCTATTACAGCAACAAGCAAGTGAAAAACGACCAGAAGGGTACAATGCCATGCCTATATCGCAAATACTAGAGTTGCAGGAAGGAGCAAGTAAGGAGGAAAAAGCATTGTGGAAAAAAGGGGTTGCAGCCAGTCGGCAACAGACTTATTATGGCGCCAAAATAACACAGGTAAAGTGGTGATGCCCATTAATCTAATGGAGATAGCGTTCCAGCAATTACACTTTCCAGCACACAATGCCAAACAACACATAGCAGCAGGGATACAGGAAGATTGGTTTGTGCCTGGGCTCCAGGAACATATATCAAGAATTAGCAATGGAGTGCACAACCTGTCAGATATACAATTCTGGGATGACCTTACGAACACTCAGAGGGACAATTCCAAAACCTACAGCGCCCTTCCGGGAAATGCATATTGACTACGCAGACATGGGGGAGAGGTGTAATGGGGCACGCTATATGATAGTAGTTGTATGTCCATTCTCTAGGTGGGTCGAGGCAGGTCCATGTGCACGCCCTGATGCCAAGTGCGCTGCAAAGCTCCTAGTGAGAGAGGTGTTCCCGCGCTGGGGAATATGCAACGTGATTCTCTCAGACAACGGCACTCATTTTGTGAATGAACTGTTCAAAGAAGTTACTGCGTTATTAGGGATTAAACATAAGCTTTGCTCGATTTATCACCCTCAAAGTAATGGCGTTGTCGAGAAGATCAACGGCCTGTTAAAAGGAAGACTGTCTAAATTGTGTTTCTCACTCAAGAAGAACTGGGTGTATTGTTTACCCCTTGCACTATTTGGGCTAAGAAATCAGCCAAGTAAGGACCACCACTTGTCCCCGTACGAGATTGTGACGGGAAGACAAATGCATATAGCACATTCTCCACTGCGTAGACACTCAGATGCACAAAGAAGCGCCACGATTTTAGGAGATGAGTTTACTGATTACCTGAAAAAACTGACTAGGGCAGCGCGTGCAATATCAAGGCAACTTTCACCACCGTTTACAAGAGAGGAAGGGAACACAGCTGTGTCATTTGTGGAATAGAGCCCCCAAGGACAACTAATGCCAGGGGATTTCATTTATGTTAGGAGTTTTGTACGTAGGTGGGATGCCCCAAGATTCCATGGGCCATACGAGGTAGTCTTTTGTACACCCACCGCAGTAAAAGTGAAGGGACTCAGGTACTGGATACATTTAACAGATGTACGAAGGGCGTACAATAATGTACAAGGGGAAGTAAATGAGGAGGCACAGACAACAGCAAACAATAACTAATGAAAAGGTACAGGTAAAAGTGAGTGTAAAAAGTGTATTAATATGCTAACAAACAAATTTACTTGCAGGTAAAAGGAAAAGATAACTGGATAACGTTCATGATTGAAATGTCAAACGTCTCTGACTACAATGCCCACAGCCATATCGTGGCTTTACAATACCCCCACTATCCAGCCCACACATGTAACTACACCTACAGCAAAAAGTACATTACATCATAGAATAAAAGAAGAGAACGAAGAAATGGCGGAAAAGTTTGCATCTCTGTATGATGAATGGAAAGAGGGGGGCGTGAGAAAAGGGGGGTCTAGATTACACTTCGCCCATGAAGCTGGAAGATACCTTATAAATAATAGAAGGAAAAGGGAGGTGGGGAATAGTAAGTATGACGAGTATTATGGTCTGGGTTTAGATCAAATGGAAGACCCAAGACACCCTCACCAGACTAATAAATGGTATGCGGACATGAGCGCAACTGCCAAGCAAACAACAAATGAGAGTTGCTATGTCTGCTCCCTTATCCCCCATGCCTCAGGAACACCCAATGTGTTGCTACCAAAAGAATTGCCTCTTATGAATGCCCAATGTCTCCTTCATCTTACGCTGTGCAGAATTAAGAACACCTTTCAGGAACACAAGATAACTTTTAGCATGCTGCAAAACGAGAAAACATGCTACCCGAAAGCAGAAGGCGTAATATGCCTGAAATAACCATTTTTTATAATGAAGGGGACATTATTCACAGACAACAGATGGAAAGATGAAGAAGTGACATGTAAAGCTGAGGCGCTGCGAGGAGTGTCACCTGAAAAGCTGCAGTGGATCGAAAAAACGTGTACACCAATCTGGAAGGAGCATATCGCAAAGCTAACCTGGGTAACTGCCATTGCAAAACCGTTCAAACTGCAGAAAGAAATAACATATGAGCTGTGCCTCCAGGGAGAAGGAAAAACCGTAATGGGGGTGAACAAAAACTGCAACAGGACACTCACCATCCCAGACATGAGGAAGGGGACAGCAGCACTCATGGACACTTACTGGGTGTGTGGCAGCCAGGCATACTTGCATCTCCCACAATCATGGAGCGGCAGTTGCTCACTGGCCACACTACATTCTGCACTAATGGTGATACCAGAGAGCCACATCGGTGGGGGCAGGAAAGGGCAAGAAGCCCCACGTGAAAACAAGGCCCAACCGACAGAAGAGCCGCAAATGTATGTTTTGTCCTCTGGCACCAAGAAAGAAAGGCTGGCCCAAAACAGACGATCATCCAATTACATATCCAAAGCATCATCAGAACTACTGGCACAGATCCCAGACAGATATCGATTGTTTAGCTCTGCACAGACTTTCTTTGCCTCACTCATTCCAAGCATCCAGGCACGAGCAAATGCTAAGTGGCTCCAAATAACCCGCTGGGAGCTGATCCAGTTAGCAAACGACACTGAAGAAGGGTTCAACGTGATCAAGGTAGAGCTGAGAGCCCTGCGGCTAATGACAATGCAAAATAGGGATGTCTTAGACCTATTAACAGCGATGGACGGAGGTGTTTGCCGAAAAATTGGAAGTGCATGTTGCACTTTTGTACCTTCTGAAGACGCAGACAATGGTACATTGTCTCACGTGATCGCAGCAGTGCACAACCTAGGGGAAAGAATGAAAACCGATGGTGGGGCAGAAGCAAGCACGTGGTTCGACAACCTCTTCTCCTGGGTCCCATCATGGTTGGGAATGACTGTCAAACTACTAATGCCCACAGTTGTGTTTCTACTTCTAATTTTTTGTGTGTGCTAGATGGGCCTTCGATGTTGTGCAAACGCAGTACCAAATGGTACATTGATGATGGTGACAATGGACAACGCTCGAGGTACAGTGCAAGCTATGCAGGAAGCTCAAGGGCAAACAGGCAAAGAGGCTGGGCCCGAATACCAGATGGTACCGGTATACCGCAATAGGGATATAATAGACAGATTATGGCACAGAACAATTAGAGAGCCACGGGAACTTAAATGGTATGAGGAGGTGTGGGTGGATTTGGAGGGAAATAGGGACTGTATTTACCTGACTTGTACACCAGACGAATATGCTAGGAGGGGGGTAAGCCTGAGGGGGGTGTGTAGGGCATGGATGCCCATAAAGGGCACCACGGCATGGGACGAAGCGGTGGCTGAGGAGAAGGAATGTCAGAGGTTGGGGGAGTTACAGTATTCATTACTTATGTAACGAAAGGGGGGAAATGTATGGGAGGACAGGTCCAAGAGACCCCCCTCCCCTGCAGTCCCCTCTTTGTGATGTCTATGACTCGTCAGGGGACCCCCTGCCACCAGGGCCCAGGTGGTGGGTGGACCACTGGCCGACACATTGACCAAACGTACTGTATTAGGCTAGGTCCTGGAAACCATTTTGAAAACCAGAACGCCATCTTAAGACATGATTCTTCATGCACTGCAGCACAGCCCCCACCTTCAGAGAGTCTTTGTCTGCCCCTGTTGCCTCCGCTCCCTGGCAGATCCACTGAAAGCCCGTTCCCACGGACAGTCGGACATGAGCTAGTGTTAGAGCAAACACTGTATCTTTCACCTTCCGCAGTGCATCATTATCCTCAGCGTGACCGGGTAGCGGGGCTGGCTTGGAAAATAACTGTAAATTGTTCTCGATGAAACAAAAGCCCCAATCTTATACCAAGAAACTGTTCATACAGATATATATATATTTATCTGTATATATATATACATATATATATATATATTGCATAACAATGATATTCCTTCTGCACGGCCCCCTTGCCAACAAATCTACAAACACTGTAAAAATAGAAAAATGTGTTGTTGTGTGACAAAATGGTCACGATACTCAAACCCCCTCAGTTATGTGCAAACACTCAGTGCCGCTGGCCTCCCACTATGTGCTTCTCTAGGGGTAATGTAAAGAGAGTGATACCAAGTCCTTATGCCATGACTACCCTGATGCTGCTAGAGTGCAAAGGAACACAAGCGCGACAGTATTGTAAGCTCATGTAAATTGTTTAAAGAGATACATAGAATGCCATCAAATGTGAATGTACGAGTTTAACGTGTATTACTGCTGTCAACCATATTGGTCTGTTGCTCCCGCGTGCTCCACCAACCCTAATGCTACCTCACTTATCGTGTTTACCATATAAAGCAAAAGCTGCTAATTTTGCAAATACTTACCCTGTAGTGTTTAATACAAATGTTGGTATAGTTAACATGCTTCGAAATGACTGTGTAACGATGCAGAGAATATAGACGTGTAACCCTTTAGAAAATCAAGAAGCATTGTACTGTATGCGAATCCCTTTGTTTTAAAATATTTTGCAGCGTACGAGAAGAGTGTCATCATGGGAATATCCAAGGTCACTTCCCCTCCCCTCACATTGAAGCCTGCCGGGGAAGGCAGAGGCCCGAGCTACTCTGCCTCACCTCCCCCAATTCGGCTGGAGCCGCTTCAAGCATTCATGTTCCCCCGCAGCTCACATGGCCACGAACAGCCACCTGAATTATTTACAGCCCAGCAGCAAAATCCGGCCATAACCAGAGGCCAAAGGTGCCCCCCCATAGGTCCCACGACCCACCAATTCACCCCAGATTAATGACGCGTGTAAAAGAAGACACCTAATATTGCACCAACATTGTGTAAAAGCATCTGTCATTACTTCTAACGAGACCCAAAGCTCGGACAAGCTTACCCCGTGCCCTGAGACTCGACCCAATGGCCTATGATACCTAGTCCACAGGATAACTGCAACCCTGTATTGATGTATCGCCAAATACTCCACCCAATGTGCATTCCTCCTGTGTTGTATTAACCTGTAGAATAACCTATTGTAGGATTTACAGGACAACTGACATTGCAGCTTGAATGAATGGGGTGTGCATGGCCCTTAGGGCAGAAAGCCAAGAAAGACGTCCATCAATGACACTGACCACGCCTGACCGGACAGCACCTCCCGGATGAGCCCAGCTGACCTGCCCACCCCACGTTGGCACCCGGCAGTGTCTACCAACCACGAAGCGACGCGCCACAGCTGCACATATAGTTAGTCAACGCCACCTAATCCCCATGCATATGTGCCCCCTGTAGTGTGTAGGTGTCAATGACATTTTTGTAAATATAAACTCCTGTCTTTGCGATTGTCAGACAGAGCGCTCTCGGAGTTTGCAGAGTTCTTTGCATGCCCTATTTGACTTAGATAAACTTCCCTTGAGCTCACCCGCACTTGGTCCTCCCCTTATTCCCATTTTGGGAGAGTCCATTACTGCCTCTCATTGCGGGGAGGGTCATGCTATCTGGGGACGCTCGCCTTCATAATCCAGAGAATGAGGCAAGGATGAAGCCGATGAATGCAGTGCGTGACAAATCCAAGAGAACAGCTGGAGCAAAGACTGAGACTGCAGGAGTGGGGAACCCAGGGAAGAGGACCGCTGGAATAACCAGGAAGAACAAAGGGGAAAGGAATAGGCAGACAAAGAAAAGAGAGAAGAATCCAATCGCCCGCAAGGTAAGCCAGTAGGAGGAAGGTGCCCAGAGAGGAAAATAAGGGAAGGCAGGACTAGTGGTGTGCAAGAAAAAAGGGGAAAACTGAAGCATATTACTCACAGAGCAGAAGCAGAGTTGCAAAGCGACAAGCGCCGGTTGGCAAAAGGCAAATAAGCAGCTGGGGGGTGGCCATGATGGTTAAAAGACTAGACCACTGCTGACCAATGGTAAGAAATGTGGCAACACGTCAATGGCGGCAGAGCACCCACCGGCTCCATACGCGCCAGGAAGGCTGCGCTGTGGCAGAGTACCACAGGCCAGAAAATGAAGTTGGATGGCACCCGCCAACAAGCCTTGCCAATTTGGGGCACTGCCTCGAGAAGCACTGTTATGCCATACATAAATAAATCAGGGTCATCAGGAATACCGGGAACCACTGCCTCTCCTCCCCTTGCATGTATTATGATCATTCCTCTTATGGCACACATGTGGTACACACTACTCCTTGGTCTGTGAAGGAGATTGTTATATTCAACGTACTCAACAGGTCTCAACCCAACAAGTTTATCGGGGAACTCAGAGTACAACAGAGGTGCATGCACCATTTTTCCTCCTATTTAGATATCAAGGTCTTTTGTGTAGGGAACCGTGGCAGCAGCCCCAGAGAAGCCCTGCGTGTCAAGAGTTTCTTCTGATAATGGGATGTTTCCCTCACTGATGCATGATTTTGTGGCACCTGTGTCAACCATGAAGATGAATTGCTTCTTATGATATGATATGATATGATATGGCATTTATAACGCGCCTATACACAAGTGTTTCAAGGCGCGACGAGGCAAGGGGGGGAACAAAGGGAGGACAAAACAACGATCCTACTAGGCCAGGTGTCATTCAGATCGTGCAAGTGCATGGGAAGGGGGGAAAGGAAAAGTGCGCAGGGTGAATGGAGAGGGGAAAAGTGCAGTGCATGAGAAGTGGAATAAATATGACACATAACAGCCAGCTAGTGGCAAGTGCAAGGAAGTGCAGACGTAAGTGCTAGTAGTGGGGGACTGAAGGGATACAGGAAATGGTCCCAAGTGCAGGGGTTGCCAGGGAGGCCGTGCAGGTGGGTAATTGACGGGGCCTGGGCCAGAGATCAAAAGGGTGGCACAGGTAGCCAGTGCAATTACGGTGAGGAATTCAGCAAGGTAGAGGAGGAGAGTAAGCAGAAGCAAAGAGGAAGGTTTTGAGGTGTTTCCGGAACCGGAGATTGTTCTCCTCACGTTTCAGGGAGGCAGGAAGGCTGTTCCAGAGAGAGGCCCCTGCTGAAGAGAGTAATCTGCCACCAACTCGTTGCTTGGAGAAGCGACTGACGCTAAGAGAGTTGGAGGCAGATGAGCAAAGAGCTCGAGAAGGGAGATATTTAGGTAGAGAGAGTTGAAGGTATTTCGGTCGCAGACCCCAGAAGGCCTTGTGTACAATGCAGAGGGTTTTGAACGTAATCCTCACAGCCACTGGGAGCCAGTGCAGAGATTTCAGTCCTGGAGAGATATGATCCCTGGGCTTGTGGCCAAGGACAAGTCTGGCAGTCCTGTTCTGGATAAGTTGCAGAGGGCGGAGAGTAGAGGCAGGCAGATTTAAATAGAGGCTGTTACAGTAGTCCAGCTTGGAGAGGACCAGGGCTCTGGAGACAGTGAGCTTCTGGGGAAAGGAGAGGAAAGGAAGAATACCTCTAAGGAGGTGCAGCTGGTAGTGTGACTTCTTGGAGATTTCAGAGATGTGAGGGGAGAAGGAGAGTGCAGAGTCGAAGATGACCCCGAAGTTTTTAGCCTTGGGAGTGGGAGGAGGGCCAAGAGAGGCCAACCAGAAAGCTGCAGGAAAGGAGGGAGTGGGTGTGCCAATGAGTAGAATCTCAGTCTTACTGGCATTAAGACAGAGGTTGTTGGCGGCACACCATTCCTGAATGGCAGACAGACAGTCAGAGATGAGGGAAGGCGAGGAGGAGGCTGAGGATAGCCTGAAAATGAGCTCGGTATCATCCGCATAGCACTGAAAGTTGGGACAGAGAGTGGTGATGTGGTGGGAAAGGAGTGCCAAGTATTGGTTGAACAGCCAGAGAGAGAGGTTAGATCCCTGGGGGACACCACAGGTAGAGAAAAAGATGTCGGAGAGGAAGGACCCAAGTTGGACCTGGGAGGGTCG
Organism: Ambystoma mexicanum; assembly: GCF_040938575.1. Classification (NCBI taxonomy): domain Eukaryota; kingdom Metazoa; phylum Chordata; class Amphibia; order Caudata; family Ambystomatidae; genus Ambystoma; species Ambystoma mexicanum. The sequence goes on along the minus strand of NC_090934.1, from coordinate 1,350,888,834 downwards.
GTCGGAGAGGAAAGAAGTCAGCCACACCAGAGCCTGACCATTGATACCCAGGTTATCACGGAGACGGTTGAGCAGGATGGCATGGTTGACCGTGTCAAAGGCAGAAGAGAGATCAAGCAAGATAAGAACGCAAGGGGTGTTAGAGTCTAGGTTGGTGAGCAGGTCTTCACGGATGTTCAGGAGAGCAGTTCCCTTTGTTTCTGGCAGCTCTAAAGCCAGACTGATGGTCATGAAGACAACCAACAGATTCAGTGTGGAGAGTGAGCTAGGAGATGGCCAGTTTCTCCAGGAGCTTGCCCAGGAAGGGAGTGATGGAGATTGGGCGATAGTTAGCCGGGCAGTAGGGGTCGGCAGAGGGTTTCTTAAGAAGGGGGTGCACAAGGGAGTGCTTCAGGGGGGATGGGAAGACTCCAGTGGCGAAGGAGTGATTGCAGAAATCTGCCAGGGCAGGCGCCAGGGAGTCGATATGATCCTTGATAGTTTTGGAGGAACAGGGGTGAACCTGTTTCGACGAGACTTTCATAGATCGAACTTGTCTAGAAACCTTGCCTGGAGAGAAAAGGGGAAAGGCAGAGAAGGAGGGAGGAGGGGTGGCAGCAGAAGGGCCGGAGGAAGAGCAGGGAATAGCGGGAGGGGGGTGAGAGAGGGAGAGTGAGGACAGGATGTCCTGAGTTTTTGAAATGAAGTGAGAAGCCAGTGCCGTGCAGAGGGCCTGGGAAGGGACAGGAGAGGTAGAGACTGCGGCAGGATTGGCCAGTTCCTTGCAGATTTTAAAGAGTTCAGCCGAGTTGTTAAATGCCGCAGAGATGCGGTCTTAGATATGGGCTCTCTTCTTGGTAAGGACAGAGAGCCGGTATTGCCTTTGTAGCAGGCGGAATGCCAGTTTGTCAGAGGATGAGCCTGAAGCACACCATTTTCTCTCGGCAACCCTACACTTGCGTTAAAGGGTGACGAGGTCTGAGTCATACCAGGAGTTACACTTGGCTTTGGGCTTCAGGTGGATTCTCATGACAGGGGCAAGGATATCGAGAGTATCAGATATAGAAGGGTAGAGCGTGGAGAGGGCTGTGTCAGGGTGGGAGTCAGCCAGGGGGGCAGGAGGGGGTGAGAAGGTGGCGGCGAAAGCCTCAACTGACACACGCTTCATGGGTCAGGTGACCGAGAAGGTGGGTGGCAGTGAAGGAGGTGGTTTGGCCTGCGGGGTAGGGAGGGTGAGGTGGGAGGATAGGAGAAAGTGGCCACTCCAAGAGAGAGGAGTGGAGAGAGGGACAGAGAGGGGAAGGTCTGAAGAGATCAGAACATCAAGAGTGTGCCCTGCAGAATGAGTCGGGCCAGAGGGGAGAATGGTGAGTGAGAGAGAGTCGCAGAGGTCACGAAAGAGTTCAGAGGGGGGACAAGTGGCATTCAGGTGGATGCTGAAGTCTCCAAGAAGGAGGAGTTGAGTGGTTGAGGCCAGGAGTGAGGAGGAGGGGTCAGCCCACTCAGAGAGGAAGGAAGAAACCTGACCAGGTGGCCGATAGATGGTAGCACAGTGAGGGAGTGGCTAGGCGAAAGAGAGAGCCTGCAGACGGAGGCATTGAAAAGAGGAGTAGGCCTGCGTAGGGATGACAGAGGCAGGCAGACTTACCTATCGCAGCACCCACCAAGGGCTCCTCATCAGGGTGGACTGTCATGGACAGGACTGGGCACGTAAGTGTTCTCTGTGGGCTGTCCTAGTCATAGTATGTATTCATGCCAGGGAATGAGAAAGGGTTGTTTCCCACCACACTCAATTCTCGGTAGGGTACGATGGTCATTGGCATGCTGCTCCAGTACATAGTGTACTGTTGGGGCATCAATGGTTGTGTCACTTGTGGATGTAGCACTTGTGCACTCGGAGGTCATGGTGTTAGTTGAGTGTAGGCCTGATGTATCTCATAGGGTATGGTGGTTGGCCTCAGGAGATGTACCTGTGGTTGGGGCGGTGGGCAATAGTTGTTATATGGGTTGCAACCCGCCCCCTGCCTGCTCCTAATGTCCCCATTTCCCACAGCTCCAGCATTGCAAGGGACCTATACCTCCAAATGCCCCTCTTCCCACTCTGAACACCCCCTCCCACGCTGCGGACCTCCTTGCTGCCACTCCAGGTAGGGGTATTGAGGCCCACCTACCCACTGTCCGTGTCCTCCTCTTGGCCAAAATGCTGTTATTCTTACTTCAGGCGGTGCCAAGGTCTGCTCTTCCACCTCCGTTTGCGCATTTGATGATACCGCCCCTTCAACTGCTATTTCTGCCAGCTTTTTCTGTACTAATTTTGCTTCCTCAGCCTGCAGCCTTTGGGCCGTTTCTTTTTCTCGCTCCTTTACTCTCTTAAATGATGTATTATTATCATTTGAATTATCATTTGAATCTGAGCCCACCCTTTCACTTCAATGCCTACTATTTTGTCAAGCGCCTTCTGAACTTCATTGGACAATCCCCTCTTGATGATGAAATAAAAAAGAGGAACTGATTGGTCTCACTGGTCCCCCGTCTCTGCATGCCACATCTCCTGAACATTAATAATGTACTGCGCAGTGTCCTCATCGGCCCCCAAGGTATAAAGCATGATAGACTGGAGGTCTGGCATGTCGGGTTACGTTTGCTGCAGCGCATTCCACACCTGCGTTCTGATATTGTTAAAGGGTGTGCCATTGTATGCATCATCATCTATCTTTACCCCGGATAACCAGTCTTAACCCACATGTATCCAGCTTGATCTTCCATTATCGTGACAAGCAGACTCTTCATATCTCCCACAGCTAAGGGAATCCCTGCTGTTTATTTTCTGCAGGCATATCCATTTTCCAACCTCGGAAGTGAGGTGCGGGAGCAGCTTGATCAGATTATTCTTATCTATTTGCACCAAGGGCACATAGTGTGTTCTGCCTAGGCTTTTATGCAACAACAGCATCTGGGTACCTGCACTCCTCCCTTCTTTACATCCAACACTTCCCTTTTTTCTTGCTGTTGTCACCCAACCAAACCTATTCCTTAACCGTGGTCCCCAAAAACTTTTCAAATGCAACGTTATTTCCGGCCTCTGCTGCGCATCCTCCTCATCATCCTTCATCTCATCCACAGCATCCCATTCGTCTTCCCTCAGCTCTCCGCCTGTGTCGCTGTCGGACCTCACTGTCCCGTATCCGTACGTCCCGCTCGCCTGTCACCACCTCTCTCATTCTAAATATACATATCGTTTATGGCTGTACTATCTAACCTATACAAAATGTCTCCTGATCTCATTCATCCACCCCACTCCCCTTCTTCCCTCCTCCCACCTGAGTCACTCTCAGTCAAGCCAATTTGTGTGTCAAGATCGTATCCCCTTCCCAACAGTGTCTCGCCACAAGTCTTCTTTCTCCACCTCACCAGGGTGTACCCCTTTATATCTTATGTGCCACCACCTTCTTCTCCTTGCCACCATTTTTGCTTAATGTATTTTCTCACTACTCATTCTCCTTAGCAATATTCCACTACACTCCTCACACTTTGTCAGACTTCGGCTCCACCTCCCCCTTCTCCTCACCTGAATCTTCTGATATTGAGTCCTTTACCGTAGTCTGGATCCGGGGTCGTTCCTTCTTCTTGTTAGAGATAAGATCCTTAGGTGATCTAACCTTCTTATCGTGCAAGTAAGGTCTGGCCCCTCCGGAGGCCACCGTGGCAGAAGTGGATACCTGCCGTGGGGGGCTCCCAGTGGGCCAGCCTCGGTGCCCAAGGGAAAAAGCCGGAACGGCAGAAAAAACCCTTGAACGAAGATCTGCAGGCAAGGTGAGGAGTGGTTCCAGGCCAGGTATAAGGCAGGTTCTCCCAGGCGGAGATGAAGAAGGTTCAGTTATGATGGATTGAAAGGTGAGAGCTTTCTTCACAGTCAGGACACTTCAGAATGCCGGGAGTGTCAGATGCTTCGGACACCGAAGCAGATAGAGGCCGCAAGCAGTTTAATATACCGGAAGGCAGAGCGAAGAGCTGAGTGCGAAGGGATTCGCAAGTGGAGAAAAGTAAACAGAAGGTAGGCCAGAAGCGGAACGCGAAAGGGATCGCGAGCGGAGAAAAAGGATTCAGAAAGGCAGAGCGAGGAGCTGAGTGCGAAAGGATTCGCAAGTGGAGAAAAGTAAACAGAAGGTAAGTCAGAAGCGGAACGCGAAAGGGATCGCGAGCGGAGAAAAAGGATTCAGAAAGGCAGAGCGAGGAGCTGAGTGCGAAGGGATTCGCAAGTGGAGAAAAGTAAACAGAAGGTAAGTCAGAAGCGGAACGCGAAAGGGATCGCGAGCGGAGAAAAAGGATTCAGAAAGGCAGAGCGAGGAGCTGAGTGCGAAGGGATTCGCAAGTGGAGAAAAGTAAACAGAAGGTAAGTCAGAAGCGGAACGCGAAAGGGATCGCGAGCGGAGAAAAAGGATTCAGAAAGGCAGAGCGAGGAGCTGAGTGCGAAGGGATTCGCAAGTGGAGAAAAGTAAACAGAAGGTAAGTCAGAAGCGGAACGCGAAAGGGATCGCGGGCGACAAAGGCTGAACACAGATAGTAGGTTACGAGAAACTACATATAACTAGAACACAGAGCGGACAGAAAGGGTAGAGGGACACAGGAGAAAATAACAAGCTCACGCCGAAAACGAGAGCTAGGAGGAATACTCGGAAAAAAGTAACGAGCTACTCGGAGCGCTGGTAGAAGTGTAAGCAATACACAGATACAACGCGCCGAGCTGGAGGCGGGGCCTAAATTTATAGTGAAGGCAGCCATCTTGGGTGAGGACTAGAGCGTCCATCGATCCCACAGCTTCCACCCTCGATTCCTGACAGTATACCCCCTCTTCCTTGCGGGTCCCCCCGGTTTGCCTGGCTGAAAACGATGGAACCTCTTTACAAGATGAGGAGCATGTATGTGGTAGTCAGGCTCCCAGGTTCTCTCTTCCTTAGGATAGCCCTTCCAATGTACCAGGTACTGTAACCTGCCCTTACGATATCTGGAATCGATCAAACGAGCCACCTCGTACTCGTCCGGGGCAGGATCAACCTTAGGGCGTCCCTTATGAACAGGCCTCTGAAATGGGTCTTCCTTGTAGACCTTGAGAAGAGAAGTGTGAAAGACAGGATGAATCCTCTTGAGGGAATCCGGGAGTTTAAGTTTGAAAGCCACCGGATTGATCTGTTGAACAATGGGAAAGGGTCCTAGAAATCGAGTAGAAAACTTCCCCTTGTGAACCCATCTGGGAAGAAATCTGGTTGACAGCCATACCAATTGTCCCACCTTCCAGTCGGGGTTTGAGCGTCTGCTCCTGTCTGCCCACTTCTTCTGGGCATCCTGGCTGGCTAGATGAGCTTTCTTGGCTGTCTCCTGTACCTCTTGCAGATCTCTGAGAGCCTCATCTAAGGCCGGAACCTTGGTCAATCGTGTGTTAACCCAGGGTAGATATTGTGGGTTGAAACCATATGTACAAAAGAACGGACTCATCTGTATGGTGGTGTGAATTGCATTATTATAAGCAAACTCTGCCTGGGGGAGAAATTCAAACCACCTTTCTTGCTGTGGACTACAGAAGCACCTAAGGTACTGTTCCAAGCTGGCATTAAGTCTTTCCGTTTGGCCGTTGCTTTGGGGGTGATAACCCGAGGAGAGAGCCCTATGGATTCCCAGAACCTGACAGAGAGTGGCCCAGAATCTTGAGGTGAATTGGGAACCACGATCAGAGACTATAGTCCTAGGCAAACCATGCAGGCGGACTACGTCACGGAGAAAGACGGCTGCTGTCTCAGAAGCTGAAGGCAGTCGCTGAAAGGCTGAAAAGTGTGCCAACTTGCTGTAGGAGTCACAAGTGACCATAATTACAGTCATACCAGAAGACACCGGAAGATCCACAATGTAATCCATGGAAATATGTTCCCAGGGACGATTTGCTAGAGGAGGTTGTTGCAACAACCCTATTGGCCTACCCGTCTGATACTTGTTTGCAGCACAAACAGAGCAGGTAGATACGTATTGACTCACGTCCTTTCTTAGTCTTGGCCACCAGAAGCCCCTACTTATTAAGTCGTATGTCTTTCTGATGCCAGGATGACCTGTCAAGGGCGAGTCATGGCACCAGGAAAGAACCATTCTTTGAAGCTTCTGGGTGGGTACATAGAGCGCCTCCTCATAGTAATACAATCCATCCTTCTCTTTGGTGGTAATGTGCGCGAGTTCTGGGCAACTCTGATACAAGGGTATAAGCTCCTTGAGAAAGGTGGTCGTGGAAGCCAAAATCCTGAGCTTGGGGAGAACAAAGTCATGTCCTTGATATAATCCTGATACTTCCCCCTTACTTCGGGATAAGGCATCAGCCTTCCTGTTCTCCGTCCCAGGAATGTAAGTTATAGTAAAGTCATACTGTAGAAAGAAATAGGCCCATCGGGCATGACGGGCATTGGTGCATTCCATCTGCTGGAGTACCCTGAGATTTCTGTGATCAGTGCGAATCAAGAAGCTATGAGCAGCTCCCTGTAGGAGATGACGCCATTCCTGACAAGCTAGCTTGATGGCTAGTAGATCTCTTTCCAATACGGAATAGTTCCGTTCACTACATGTTAAGGTCTTGGAAAAATACGCTACAGGATGCTCAAGACCGTCCTCCGACTCTTGGAGGAGAATGGCTCCCACTGCTCCAATGGAGGCGTCAGTCTCCATGATGAATCGTCTTGTCTGGTCCGGTTGGATCAGGATGGGAGCCGTGGAGAATCTTCCTTTAAGGAGTCGGAAAGCTTTCTGAGGTTCTCCTTCAAAAGAATATCGTACTCCCTTCTTAAGTAGAGAGGTCAAGGGGAGCACAGTTTGTGAGAAGTTGGGGATGAAACGCCAATAAAAATTGGCTAAACCCAGAAAACTCTGTAGCTCCTTTATGTTTCCGGGTTCCTTCCAATCGTGAATGGCCTTAACCATTCTTGGGTCCATTTCGATCCCTTCATGAGAAAGGATGAACCCAAGGTAGGACACAGCAGTGGCTTCAAACTGACATTTTTCTGGCTTGACCAACAACTTATGGATAAGGAGTCTTCTCAACACCTTCTTGACCTGTGCTCTGTGTTCATCAAGAGATTTGGAGTAGACGAGGATACCACCACGGATACCACCACGGATAGATATAACATGTCAGCAAACACCTTGTCCATATACCTCTGGAAAACTGCCGGAGCATTGACAAGACCGAACGGCATGACTCTATACTCGTACAAGCCGAACGGAGTGCGAAAGGCGGTCTTCCATTCGTCCCCCTCCTTGACCCTAAGAAGGTGATAGGCCCCTCTTAGATCTAGCTTGGTGAAATACCTAGCCCCTTGAACCGCCTCCAGGATGTCTCGTATAAGGGGCATGGGGTACCTATCCCTTATAGTGATCTTATTAAGTCCTCTGAAGTCTATGCATGGTCGCAACTCCTCCGAATCCCTCTTGGGGATAAAAAACAATGATGCACCGCAGGATGACTTGGATTCCTGAATAAGCCCGTTCTGTAGATTAGCGTCCAAATATTCTCTGAGGGCCCTTCGTTCCGGAAGGGACAGGGGATACATCCTTCCGAAAGGAACGATAGAATCAGGCACTAGGTCGATTGAGCAGTCCTCTGCCCGATGTGGGGGTAGCTGCTTAGGTAGAGTATCCAGAAAGACTTCGGTGTATTCATGGTATTGGGGTGGAAATATTGCTACAATTAAGGAGCCTGGAGCCTTGGAACCTTCTCCAGTCACCACCATGGCCGCAGTAGTATTCAGACAGTTTGATTTGCAGAATTGGGAGTCGAAGCACACCTTGTTGGCAGCCCAATCTATAAGAGGATTATGTCTCCTCAGCCAAGGTATTCCCAGAACTAAAGGAAAATGAGCTGCACGTATCTGGTCAAATACTAGGAGTTCTTGGTGATTGCCTACTCTAATCTGCAACGGAATCGACTCCCACAGGATAGGACCCGAAGAAAGAGGAACACCATCCACACCCTCAACAGGTATGGGTCTGGGCTTGGGTCTGGTAGCGACTAGGTTCTCCTTAGCCCAATTAATGTCCATGAAGTTACCCGCGGCACCACAATCCAACATTGCCAATACCTCCACTGATGTCGCTTCAGATAACTTCACATGGACCTTGAAAACCATTAAACTACTGTCTTCGCCCTCTGCCAGGGTTCTTGAGTGGTTGCAAGGGTAACTGGCAGGTCCCCCGAGACTTCCCTTGCAACAGCCCGGGGGTGGAAGTTTTCCTTCTTCCTAGAAGGAACTTCTGGACAGTTTCTCAGCAGGTGTTTTGAGGATCCACAATACATGCACAATCCCTCCTCTCTGCGCCGTCTCCTTTCTTCCGGAGTCAGAGGTCCACGAGCGGCTCCTATCTGCATTGACTCTTCGAAGGATGATATCGGTCTCTGGATGGGAGTCTGGGTGGGCAGGCCTATCGTCTGTGAGGTTCCCCGTGGACGTCTCCTTTCTTGTCTGCGTTCATGCAGCCTAAACTCGATCTGGAGGGACAAGGTCATCAAGTCACGAAATGACTGTGGTCTGGCTATCCTCGCTAGCTCATCCTTGATCTCATCCTGAAGTCCTCTTCTGAAGATCGTCTGTTGAGCCGAGTCCGGCCAGTCCGCCTTTGCAGCCAGTCTGAGGAAGCGAGAGATATATGTTTGCACGTCTGTATTTCCTTGACGGACATCAAGAATGGTTTCTAATGAGGAGTATAGAACTTCAGGTCTATCAAATCTATCCTTAAAGGCTGTCACAAACTGATCGTAGACATTTAGGGAAGGATCATCATTGGAGACCAGTGGAGTTGCCCATGATAAGGCATTCCCAGAGAGATTGGCAATTATGAATCCGACCTTGGCACGGCTAGACTCATATGCATGAGGCCTGAATGTGAAGTATACTTTACAGGCGTCCAGGAAATCCTTGAGACCTCCTGGATGACCATCATACTTGCCGAATGAGAGAGGCATCGTGGGTAGGTCTCCGTGGTCATCTCGACGCAACACTACTTGTTGGCGAAGGACTATGTTTTCAGCCCTTAGGGATTGTACTTCAGCTGTCAGGTTCTGTATAGCTGCTACGAGTTCCTGGTATTGTTCCAAAGATGCCATGTTTGTAGTTGGGCGTTGTATGCTGTCAGACTTCGGCTCCACCTCCCCCTTCTCCTCACCTGAATCTTCTGATATTGAGTCCTTTACCGTAGTCCGGATCCGGGGTCGTTCCTTCTTCTTGTTAGAGATAAGATCCTTAGGTGATCTAACCTTCTTATCGTGCAAGTAAGGTCTGGCCCCTCCGGAGGCCACCGTGGCAGAAGTGGATACCTGCCGTGGGGGGCTCCCAGTGGGCCAGCCTCGGTGCCCAAGGGAAAAAGCCGGAACGGCAGAAAAAACCCTTGAACGAAGATCTGCAGGCAAGGTGAGGAGTGGTTCCAGGCCAGGTATAAGGCAGGTTCTCCCAGGCGGAGATGAAGAAGGTTCAGTTATGATGGATTGAAAGGTGAGAGCTTTCTTCACAGTCAGGACACTTCAGAATGCCGGGAGTGTCAGATGCTTCGGACACCAAAGCAGATAGAGGCCGCAAGCAGTTTAATGTACCGGAAGGCAGAGCGAAGAGCTGAGTGCGAAGGGATTCGCAAGTGGAGAAAAGTAAACAGAAGGTAGGCCAGAAGCGGAACGCGAAAGGGATCGCGAGCGGAGAAAAAGGATTCAGAAAGGCAGAGCGAGGAGCTGAGTGCGAAAGGATTCGCAAGTGGAGAAAAGTAAACAGAAGGTAAGTCAGAAGCGGAACGCGAAAGGGATCGCGAGCGGAGAAAAAGGATTCAGAAAGGCAGAGCGAGGAGCTGAGTGCGAAGGGATTCGCAAGTGGAGAAAAGTAAACAGAAGGTAAGTCAGAAGCGGAACGCGAAAGGGATCGCGAGCGGAGAAAAAGGATTCAGAAAGGCAGAGCGAGGAGCTGAGTGCGAAGGGATTCGCAAGTGGAGAAAAGTAAACAGAAGGTAAGTCAGAAGCGGAACGCGAAAGGGATCGCGAGCGGAGAAAAAGGATTCAGAAAGGCAGAGCGAGGAGCTGAGTGCGAAGGGATTCGCAAGTGGAGAAAAGTAAACAGAAGGTAAGTCAGAAGCGGAACGCGAAAGGGATCGCGGGCGAGAAAGGCTGAACACAGATAGTAGGTTACGAGAAACTACATATAACTAGAACACAGAGCGGACAGAAAGGGTAGAGGGACACAGGAGAAAATAACAAGCTCACGCCGAAAACGAGAGCTAGGAGGAATACTCGGAAAAAGTAACGAGCTACTCGGAGCGCTGGTAGAAGTGTAAGCAATACACAGATACAATGCGCCGAGCTGGAGGCGGGGCCTAAATTTATAGTGAAGGCAGCCATCTTGGGTGAGGACTAGAGCGTCCATCGATCCCACAGCTTCCACCCTCGATTCCTGACACACTTCTCTCTGTACCTTCCTCGTTCACATTCTTGATGTGCCCCTAGCAGTTTTCTTCTATTCCTTTTACCACCTCCTTCTTGATGTTTCTCCACTTCTCCAGCGCTTCCAGTACCTCTTTCACCAACTCCTTATCTCCTTACTCTGGTCTCTATCAATGTTCTCATTATCCTCTCACCAGTGTTCTCCTTTTTCAGTCCACTCTCCTTCCCTCTATCGTCGCCACTTTATGCAGCTTCTTCACCATTGTGGGCACCTCTTGATTAACAGTCAGGATTTTCTAATTCTATAGCTGTCCATTCTTCGTTATCCCTTTGGGCACCTTCTTTACATCTTTGGACACCTCACATGTAACATTCAGTGTTCTTCAATTCACTACCACTCTCCCACCTTCTTTAGCCCTTTGGGCACCTTCTTCATTCCAGTCCTTTGAGTCTTTCTTCTCTCGTCCCTCTGGGTCTTTCTTCTCCCTGACTGCTGGGTCTCTTAATTCTCCACTCCTAGGGGTCTCTCCGTTATTGGTCCCCGTGCCTCCCCTACAGCGTCCTGTCTCCATCTTACCCAGGTATCTTAGCTTCTCTTGCAACCTCCTGTCCCTTGCTCGCCCCAGATCCAGGGCTCTGCCAGTCTCCTGCCCCTAGCTATTTCTAGCATTCCAGCTGCATCTTCAGCTACTTCTGTAGCTTCATCTGTTCACCTCTGCAGCCAGCTCCAGACCTCTTCTGTCTAACTCCCTCACGTCCAGACTGAGCTTGTTGGCTTTTATAGCGCTGTGCTTTCTCCCCCAGGGCTGGGTTCTTTCTGAGGGTATGATGTGTGCCTTGAAACTGCGGACTGGATCCCTCCATATGTCTCACCCAATCCTGCTCTGGGGTTTAGGGGCAAACCAAGCGTTTAGTTGACCTGTTCGCCATTTTCTTCCCCATGCCTTCCTTGAGGCTGCAGATTGCTTCCTGAATAGAGCACAGTTCTCCAACCTGCTCAGTGTGGCACTGATACAGGAAAATTACTTAAAAGTGTGTCTGAATCATCTGTATGTTAAAGGAATGTTTGTCTTTGGTGAAATTTCAACTATATATCAATTTCAACTATATATCACTCGGGAGTGGAAATCGCCAGTAGACGATGCAATGGTTAGATTGGTACACTCGCAAGTGGAAGTAGTCGATAAAACAATTAGTTGGTAACATTATATCACTCACTAGAATGCATTCCTCTGGATGGGGCTCTTCCACGAGCCACTGGAGTAGGATTTTCTATACTGGAGGGCTCCCTGTAACAGTAACAATGACTAACACATTTCTTTCTTGCAAAGCTGGATGCTGTTTGGACTATGTGAATGTGTTTTCTCTCTGGGACTTTGGTTCTGGTTAATGGGAGCTTCAGACTTTTGACCATGGGGAGGGAGTCTACAAATATTCTTTCTATCACTATTGTTTTCCCCAGAAAGAGGGTCTTGCTGGTCCCAAAGGGGACAAGACTGGAGGGACTGAGTGCATGAAGGATCTTGGGGCAACCCTGGGGTTCTGGTGATTTCCCCTAAAGGGGAAGGTGTATGCATGGAGGCAATGTGACAAACCCCTGCCTCCTGCACGTGGCTTGGCCGGTAAAGTCACGGGATCGGCCCCATGCGACCTCCAGGCTCAGCATCACCTGCTTTGGGGCAGCATCCAGCACTTTACACCATCCACAAGCCAGGTCAGTTAGGGGACTTCGTGAGAAGACATAAAACAACTACCTGGCATGTTGTTCGTTGTATTATATTGTGAAGAATGTTAAAACATATTTGTCTACAGTAAAAAGAAAAACGGAGTGGAACCCACCCCGTAGTGCCCAGTGCTCTCTGATTGCCTCCTCTCGGGAAGCTAAATTCATTAATTTAAGGTTTGAAAGAATGTAAAACAAGCAATATCCTTTCTTTGTAGTTATTGTGGCTAATATGATATTATATCTGGTCGTAGTCCTTAAGATTATTTAATTCAAAAATAATTCGAATTTTTCTTTTTCCATATGTGATTACGCAATGTGATGAATCTACATGGGGTATGTAAATTTATATTTTGAATTAATTGTAATTGGTATTATGTTGAAATTCAGCCCTGAAGATGGTGAAATACACCGAAATGCATTGGCAAATAGCCGTGACTATTGTAGAGGATGAGTGAAAGATGCCTAATAAGCCTTGTGAATAAAATACGTCTTCAAAATTAAAGATCTACACAAGGAAGTGTTTATAATCGAAAAACTTTTCGAATTAAATAATCTTAAGGACTACGACCAGATATAATATCATATTAACCACAATAACTACAAAGAAAGGATATTGCTTGTTTTACATTCTTTCAAACCTTAATGAATTTAGCTTCCCGAGAGGAGGCAATCAGAGAGCACTGGGCACTACGGGGTGGGTTCCACTCCGTTTTTCTTTTTACTGTGTTGGCATTAAGGCTCGAGTATCATTGGGCCTTTATTGTACCCGGTAAGCTCCACTTAAAGGCATATACAGATTGGAAGAATATATAAAGAACTGGTATTTTTTAAGTTGAATCAAAATTAAAAGTGGTGCCCACCTATTCTCCCTTTTTTTTTAAAAAACATATTTTTCTCACATTCATCTATAGTGTTGTTTGATGCAATTTATGAGGAGTGCCTGATTGCATATTGCTCTTTAGAAAATATTTGGTAATAAAAAAAAGGGTTTTACTGCATGACATGCTTTTTTTTAAAACTCTTTTTATTGAATTTTATAACATGAACGACAAATAACTAAGAAACAGACCCTCCAACCCCCCTTCCTCCTCCAACCCCCTCCCCCCTGGCAACGACCGAACACCACCCAAATCACTGTCCAATTGGGCCGACACCCCACGCTCAATGAAGGTCCAATAATCTCAAGCGCTGCGGGCACCACATTACCCTAAAATCGTCCTTAAAGTTCATAATGTCACCCCATTCAGCTGCAAAGTTCTGCACTTTATTGTTCATGGCGTACGTGGCCCATTCCAGTGCCGCTATTTCCCAGATCTTCCGGTGCCAGTCCTGACACCTAGGTACCTCCGGGCCCCTCCATCTCTGGGCTATTAACAACATAGCCGACAGAACCAAAATGGTTTTAGCCTTTTCCCTTCCTCTCGGGTCTCCCTTCCCCGAAGCCCTCCGAATGCCTAACTGGATTTGCGCAGGCGTCCTTTTGTCTATCACCCCAAAGGCTTGCTCCTGGGCCTTACGTATCTCCTCCCAGAAAGGCCCAATTAAGGGGCAATTCCACCAGATGTGCTCTGCTGAGCCTTGCATCCCACAGCCCCTCCAGCATCCCTCCGACTTTTTTGGGAACATCCTATGGATGCGGACTGGGGTGTAATACCACCCGAGTAGAATCTTATACCAAATTTCTTGCAATTGGGACGCTTTAGCCAGTTTGGGTATCTTCCTCCATAGTTTCTCCAATTCCACCCTTGCAATCTCCCGCCCAAGGACTCGTTCCCAGTTACTCATATAGGTCCAGTGCGTGCCTGCATTATTGCTATCTAAGATTTTGTAGATGTTAGATATGAGGCCTTTTGTTCCATCATTAGTGAGAAGGAATTTCTCAAATTGCGTGGGCTCCCGTGTGGCCGCCAATTTAACCCCTGGGTGTAGAAGCCAATGCCGTAACTGCGCATACCGCAATCTTTCTCCCTCCTGTACCGCAAATTCCCTCTTGCAGTCATAGAAAGATAACAGTTCCCCTCCGCGGAACATATCAGCCAGTTTTCTACAACCTCCTTCCCACCACTTAACAAATGCTCCCCTTTCTAGACCTGGGGTGAAATCTCTATACTCGAATATGGGCGTGAAAGGAGAAGGAAAAGTAGTGATTCCCGCACACCCCGCCAACCTGTCCCAAATGTCGGCCATAAGTTTAGTAATAGAGCTCTCATACAGGTGCCGGGGCCTATGGGACTTAGGGAGCCACAACACCTCTGGTACATTACAGTGCGCCACCGCTCTGTCCATCCTTACCCATATCTTGTCGTGCTCCTCCTCATCTCCCCTCAGCCGCTCCCTGATGATGCAGATTTGGGTTGCTTCGTAATAACGCCTAAAATTCGGCAAGGACAATCCGCCCTCCCACATGGCCGTCATCAAAAGCCTGATACCCACCCTAGCTCTCTTCCCCTCCCAAATGAAATCCTTAGTCAGCGCTTCCAATTCTTTAAAGAAACTCGCCGGAATCGGCGGCGGGATCGCCTGAAATAAATATAACAGCCTCGGAAGAGTGACCATATTTACTGCGGCCATCCGCCCCAACCATGACACCCTGAGGCCACGCCACCTTACGAAGTCTTTCTTAATTTCTTTAAGAAGGGTGGGGGAAATTAGCCCCATACCAACCCGCAAGGGACGCCGTGATTTTCACCCCCAAGTACCGAATCCCACCCGGGCTCCACTGGAAAAGGGTTCTCTCCCTCAGCCCATTCCGCTCCGTCTCCCCCAAAGTTAGATTTAACACCTCTGACTTGTTGGCGTTGATTTTTAAACCCGAGGCTTCCCCAAAAGCTTCCAGGAGGGCAATACTAGCTTGAAGTGATTCCCTTGGCTCTGTCAGCATAAGCAGCATGTCATCAGCAAAGGATGCAACTTTTTGTTGCTCGCCCCCGAAGGGGATGCCCTGGATTTCAGCCGCTTCTCTTATTGCTTGTAGAAGCGGTTCCAAATAGATCGCGTATAAAATTGGGGAAAGTGGGCAACCTTGTTTAGTTCCCGTCTGTAAGCATACCTGTCTTGAGGCCGTGCCGTTTACTATTATTCAGATGGACGGAGCTTGGTAGTTAGCCCGGACCATCGTCAGGAACTCTCCTCCGAAACCCATCTTCTCCATTACCCGAAACAGAAAGGCCCACTCCACGCGGTCAAAAGCTTTCTCTGCGTCCAGAGTCACTAGAACAGCGGGAGTGCTTGTCTTCTGTACCTTTTCGACTATGTGGGCCACTCTCCTAATATTGTCAGCGGTCTGCCTGCCTTTAATAAACCCTGCCTGATCTGCGTGAATCAGGCACGGGAGGATAGAGACGAGTCTGTTTGCCAAGATCTTAGTATAAATCTTCGCATCAATGTTAATTATTGCTATGGGACGATACAAAGCTCTCTCCTCAGGGTTTTTATGCGGTTTAAGGATGAGGGTAACCTTGGCTTCCTCCATGGACAGAGCAGTACGACCTGTCTGCCGAAAAGAATTATATAGCGATGTTGAGTGCGGAGCAATCTGAGAGATAAACAATTAATAAAAAGCGGCGGTATAGCCATCCGGTCCGGGTGCTTTGTGCACCGGGAGAGCCCCGATAACCCCTCTGACCTCTTCTTCCGAGATTTCTCGGTTGAGGTTCTCCCTCGTATCTCTACTTATTTCCCACAGCCGAACCTTCTGAAGGAATGAATCCTGCTTTTCAATCAGGGGCTGCTGGGAAGCATACAGGGAATCATAAAACTGCGCCAAGGCCTACTGCAGTTCCTCTTGACTAGTAATTCGCTCACCTGGACCTAGTTGCAATGCCGAAATCGCATTTCTCACCTTTTTGCCCCTTAGGAGGCGTGCCAGGAGGGCGTCCGCCTTATTGGCCTTTGCGTAGTATTGTTGCCTCACTGCGAGAAGCGCCCCCTCTGCTTTTTTGGTCCGCAATAATTCTAACTGTCCCACCGCCTTTCTATATTCCCGCACCGCTCTGCTGGAAGGCGTGCCCCCCGCCGCCTGTTTAGCCGCTTCCACCTCTGCTTCCAATTGACTTTCCAATGTTTTCAGTTGCTTCGCTCGGAAAGAAGACAACGCAATTAATTCTCCCCTGAGAGTAGCCTTGAAGGCGTCCCATCTAATACCCTCTCCTGTATCCTCTACCCTGTTGGTGGCAAAAAACAGGTTAATCTTCTCTTCAAGTATTCCCCGAGCTTCTGGATCCCTTAAGATGGCCCCTGGAACTTTCCATCCCCAGGCTCCTCTCGCCCTCCGACCCAGATCCAGCACAGCTGAGACCGTTTTGTGGTCCGCAATCCCTATGGGTCCCGTGTATACCTCCCTTATGCAGCCCAACAACCCCGCGGAGACCCATATATAGTCGATTCTAGATTGTGATCTGTGGACCCCCGACAGGAAGGTGCATCACTTTTCCTCCCCCTTTATCTCCCTCCATCTATCCTGCAATCTCATCTTACCAATCCTGTCTTTCAGAATCGTGGAAATTACTGCGCCCCCCCCTGTCTCTCTGATTTCCAGCTCTGTCCCTCTCCCTATCCCAAGCTATATTTAAGTCTCCCATTAAAACTATATGGCCCCTAGCGTGTTCATCCAATACCTGGAGCACTCGATGTAAGAATTGCTCCTGCCCAGAGTTGGGTGCGTAGACCACTGCTAGTGTGTACGGGACCTCATGGAGTCTCCCCTTTACCAGAATGTACCTTCCTTCTTTGTCCCTGGTAATATCAGAGATTCTAAAATCAACCGTGTTTTTAATAGCCAGGGCCACTCCCCTTGCCTTAGTTTGCCCCGAAGCGTGGAGAATCCGATCATAACCACGCAGGTTTAATCTGCCCTGGTCCCTATTATTAAGGTGTGTCTCCTGAAGCCCCATTATATCAAGTCCTTCCTTTCGCGTGAAGAGTTCCAATTTCTTCCTCTTAAGAGGGGTATTCAAACCCCTCACATTATGCATCAGACACTTGAGAAGACCTCGATGAAGAGGAGACGACCTCTAAGTGGAGGTGCTCTTCTTTCCTTCCCCCCTGTCTGCTGCTCGTTGCCAACACCCTCTTTAAGGATCCACTTCCTGCCTTTCCCAGTGTTCCCACTTTTCGAGGATTGCCGCTTCTTGTTCCTTTTCTTCTTTTGTCTCCCTCCGCTGACCACTCCCATGGTCTCGGTCTCAGACGGCTACTCGATTCCCCCGGCCCCGGCACCGCAGGGAAGTCCTCCAGGTCCATGCGCAAGAGTTCAGCCCCTTCTTGTTGAGAAGTGATGCGCCTCTGGGTGCCCTCCCATTCAAACAGCAGCCCGAACGGGAAGGTCTATTTGTATCGTATTGCTTTCTCATTAAGGACCTTTAGCAGCGGGCTCATTTGTCTCCTCTTCACAAGTGTGCTACTCGCAAGGTCTTGAAATAGCGCAATCTGTTGCCCCTGAAACATGATGGGTTCACTCTGTCTCGCCGCCCTGAGGACAGCCTCCTTCTGAGCGTACCTGGCGAATGCTGCTAATACATCTCTTGGCCTCGCCGTCCGTCCCTTGGCTGTCCGGCCCACTCTATGAACACGATCAAGCTCTATCTCCTCAGGGCTTCTCTCTTCCAAAATGCCCGCGAATATGCCCTGGAGCACCACTTTTAGGTCTTTATCGGGCACCGACTCAGGCAACATTTTCACCCTGATATTGATCCTACGTGATCTATTTTCCAAATCTTCCAGCTGAATTTCAAGATTTCTAGTAGCTGTATCTAACCTCTCGATTGCTTCGCTATTCGCTGTTGTGTCCTTGTCCATTTCTTGGAGACCCTTCTCCAGAGTGTCTGTTCTTTCGCCTAATTGCCTCATTTCTTGTTTCATCTCTCCTATTGCCTCATTGAGGTCAGACTGCATCAGCTGGAACTGCTCCTGAAATGTCTTTGCTAGATTTACTTGAAGGGCCTGTAACTCTCCTAAGAATTCCCATATGGGCATGATAGCCACGTCCTCTGCCTCCCTGGGCACTTGCTTCTCCCGCCGACCCTCCGGGAGCTCCGGGTCCTTCCTTTGGATTTTGCGCCGGCCAGAGCGCGTGGAGGGTGCCCTGGGAATCCTCTGTAGCATGCTGTCCTTTCCCCCCCTTCCCTTTGAGTTTAGAAGGCATGCCGCTGGCGTATCCACTCCTAGAGGCAGATCTACTCTTCCGCAAACAGGCCTCAATGCTTACTTCAAGGTTTCGCCCCTCAACTGCCACCGGGCTTCCCTTCCGGCAAGTAGCGATAGATTCCCCCCTCCAAGCAGCGAACTGCCTTATGCTGTTAACTTGGCTCCGCCGGGCTGCAGAACTGACTGGGCTCCGTCTGTGGCCAAGGTGGAGTTATTACAGGAGATCAGTCCCACTGTCCCACTCTGCGGCCTCTTCCCCAGCACCCCCGCCGCCCAAGCACTCTCGCCACACGGGGGGGGGAGTGGCGCAGCCCTCAGTCCTTCCCGAGCCCCACCAAGGGGGCAGTCCACACGGAACTGGGGTGGATCTGGGGGGGTCCCCTTTTTGCTGTTTACGTTGCCTACCTCCCGCTCCGGCGAGTCCAGGGAGACCCCGAGCCGCTCCTTACAGCCTCCTTCCCTCGTCTTCGTTTGGGAGTCTCCAACGTACAAATGGGGGCGGGCCGCTTGCCGGGCCGGTCCCGCTTCAGTTTCGCTCCAAAGCCGGGCTGCCCACGTTTCCCCGCGGGCGCTCAGTCACATCACACCCCGTGCCCCATGGGCACCGCCTCTCCACGCCGGCCCGCGATCCGGGGTTCCGTCAGCAGGGAGGAGATCCAGGTGTCGCAGCTGCCCAGGTAGGGGCGGGCCGCACTCCGGGCCGCTGCCGACCCACTCTCACTCCTACGCTGGGCCTTCCGCCTCCTCTCGTGGATTCCCCGTTGCAGAGGACCCCCCGCCAGGCGATTTCTCATCCGCTCTTCCAGCCACTCCGCCCACTCTGCGAAACCACCAGCGGGGACAGGGCACACAAAACGCTGATGCTCGCCGGCGCAGCCACTCCGCTCAGGTCGCAATCCGCGGGCTGCCACCTCTTCACGCATCGGGGGCCACCAGCTGCCGGAGAGGACCCGGGCGGCTCTCTAGGGTATCCGCTCCCCTCCACAACCCCACGGGGATTCCCTCGCCACTCCAAGGGGGACCGTTGCCGGGGTGGTGGGCACCTTCTTCAGTCGGGTCCAGGGAGCGCCGTCGGCACGTCTACGCAGTGCTGGCGGTCATCTTGGAATCCCATGACATGCTTTTTAAAATATATTTTCTACTACCACAGTCGCAGCAGTACAGTTAAGTATAACCCCATAGCTAACAAGCCCCATGTGGGCTGGGGGTTGAGAGCTGGGGTCCCCGG
This sequence comes from Ambystoma mexicanum, assembly GCF_040938575.1. NCBI lineage: Eukaryota > Metazoa > Chordata > Amphibia > Caudata > Ambystomatidae > Ambystoma > Ambystoma mexicanum. The sequence goes on along the minus strand of NC_090934.1, from coordinate 1,350,869,310 downwards.
GGGTCATGACTTCGAGTGCATTTTTTAATGAGCCGGGATGCGTCTGCCAGCTGCAGCCAGGTGGACATTTAAGCCCCAGGCCGTGCCGTGTGTGCAGTGTGGCCTGGGGAACGACTAACGTCTGCGCCTTGGCCTGCTTGTGCAAGGCGACCCCCAGGTCACGAGCATGGCCTGATAGGCAGCAGCAACCCGCTCGGGGGCCAGTCCTGGTAGACCGGAAGACATCAAAGTCCCGGGCTGCATGTGCGGTGCAGCCCTGGTGAATATGCCGCCCGAGCCTGGGGCCACGCGAGTGGAGCGTTCCTGAACTAAGGTGTGGCCTGTGGGGATACGGTCTGCCCGGGGGTCAGACTGGGTGTAATGGAGAAGACAAAAGTCCCGGGACACACGGCGTGCAGCAGCGCAGGTGAAGGTGGGGTAACAGTGGCTGTAGTGGTAAGCCCACTCGCCCGAGACCAGCTGGGGCGGGTAGTGAAGAGGAGGAAGCACCAGCGGCACAAACGGGATCACCAGCACCGCCGGGGTGCCTATGCACCACCCGCTCTCCTCTGGGCCAGACAGGCAGAGTGGGGTAAGATTTACCCAGAGCCCAGCTGCATTGTGTCTGGTGAGGCTGGGGCTTTGTGCAGGCTGCGGTAATGAAAGAAGGCCCAGCCCGGGAGGATTTCCTTGCCTGAAGCAAACCATCACCTCCACAGAGGAAACTTAACCCCTGCGCTGTCAGCAGGGAGATGGGCTTATAAGCCCTAATGAACATTTAGGGATGCCAGAGCCCCAATTAATAAAAACCGATACAGAGGAAATAAGGGCCCCTAAGGCCCAGAAGGGGAAAACATCACTGCCAGAGAGGAAAATTGAAGGCTGGGCTCACAAAGCCCCCTTCAATAAAAGCACCACCACCACTGAGGAAAATAAAGGGCTTGCAAAGCCCTCCACAAGTAAAGCACCACTGGGCTCTTAAAGCCCAGTGCAGAAACGTTCTCCATGACAGGCACCCGTAGCAGAGCGGGGGGTTGGCAATGAACCTTGGCGGCACTCCAGCATAGGTACCGCAACTAGAAGGTATTGTGCACTATTGAGATGTTTATGTGACTGAATAATGACTGTGACTGACAAGAGGACTGAAAGTTAAATATAAACCAGTGCAATCTTCAGCTTTTAAGCTCATAAAAGTAAAGGGGAATACATGAAATGATTGTAAGGCGCTCATGGAAGGGTTAGCATGGGGGGTGTGAAACCAGGGATGTCATTTGGGGGTTGCCAGGAGTCACACCTGTGGTCCATCAGATCTCCCTTCCTAACCCTGTGGTCTCCCTTGCTACGCCTAAACAAAAAAAAAGAATTGAACCTCCTGGGCTGTGGCCACTGCCATGTGGCTATGTGTTTCTGGAGTGGCTGGCTTTCTTGTTCAGGTCTCTTAAGAAAAACAGGGGGTTCCACAAGTATAACACTTTGAGCAGTGACCATTGTAAAGACTCATGGTGGCAACAGTAAAGGCAGACACAATTGATCACAGTTCAAGGGTGTTTATTAAACTGAATTGGTAGGCTGGTAAAACGCCTAATCTAAACCTAAATCTAAGATCATGGGGACAAGCTTCGATCATCAAATAATAATGAGGAAGTCCTAGTGGCATCTTGTCAAATAAAAAGGGCCTATACTAAGAAAAACCTATTGCCAATCCTTACGCTAAATACAAAAGAAGTGTGGGATAGTGTTCATAATAAAGAAGGAAGTGTTCACAAATAATGAGTCAGGAGGCGTCAGTCGAGGTCTCCCTTCCCCACGTTTTGAGCACGGGACAAGGTAGGATTGTGGAGCACAGCACACGCCAGAGCTTTCCCAGCATGAGCCAACAGTTCCGCTCTCAGCAATCAGGGCCTTCAGTGGTTAAGTCTCTTTTCTACAAAAAGTCTCTTGCCTCCCAGGACCTGATGTTTTTCAAAAATAATAAACAAAAGTTATTTTCTGCTTTTACGCTGGGTGATACCTTTTCGCCCCTGGATCCCCTATTCCGGGCCCAGACCGTGCTCGGCTGTTAGCTTCCCTCCGTCGGGTTCACTAAGGCTTTCAACACAATTTCATCTTTGACATTCACAAATCTTAATATCGTTGTAAACAGTTTACTGTGGACATCCTTCTGCCAGGTTCACTCTTGTCAAACAATGGGCCTCATTACAGGTCTAGCAGTAACCGTGCCGGTGCTACCAGCAGGTTGCTACAGGGCTCGTAATTATTTACTGGCGCCTGACTTCCCAGTGCCACCGGGAGAATTCAACCCCATTGGCCCAGAAAGTCAGGTGCCGGCATATTATTAGTCCCTATTCCCTAATGGAATGAGGACCACGGAAGCACCGGCACTGTTGTTTGTGGTGCCGGTGCTTCCATGACGGCTCTGCCTTCCGTGGCTGCTGTGTCTGGCAGGGTCAGACCTGTTAGGCACAGCGGCTACGGCAGGCAAACCCGTAGTTTGCCGTTCCGGAAACAACAGTGCTGGTAAGCTTACCGGCACCGTTGTTTGCGGACCAGCAAACTTAGAATGAGGCCCACTGTATATCAGGACTTTAGCCTCGCCCCCTGTTCATTGGCATCCCCCCTCGGGTTAACTCTTGCCAATCTTGTCAATTGCATATTTCCTTGATCTGCTGGTCAAAGACTTTCGACTGTACAGATGATTTTTCTAGACCCCTGTATGACCACTTTGACCCCTTTCTCGCCTTTCCCAAGGTCTTCTGTTAATGGTTGTTTCAGCAATCGGGTAATCGCCAAGAGTTTCCCGAATGAGCACCCATGTGGTGCCTGACTCCTCTGTTGCGGGTTTCCCCCCTCTTGGTATCAACAGTTATTTGTACTTTCACAGTTCAATTAGATGTTTGCTACTTTAGTTCAACACAGTTAGGTTTCTTATCGGCTTCCCATCAACTCACCGGCTGTGATGAACCACTTGGCTTTTTTTCTCTCTGGAGTCATGGGTGGAACCATAGAGACAAGCGTCTCTCCCCGGCTTGGTTATCAGCAGAGGAGGGTCCTGTGTACCATTGACATCTGCAGCAACACACGCTGGCTATTGTTCGTGGTCTTACGATTCCTTCTGCAGAGGGTTCACGGGTATTGGTCGGAAAGGGCAAGGTTCCTTCTCTCCTTGTCAGCCTCTCGGTTTGCGCCGTCTTTCTCCTCCTCTTGAACTGCTGTGCTGAGTTCGCTTTCACATTGTGTGGTCTGCCTTGCTCGTATTGTGCTCTCGTGCTCCACCTTTTATCGCTGTGGGGAAGGGAAAGGGGCATCAGGTGTGTGTGATTCTGGTCAATTGCCTGACTTTGCCTGCCCCTTGCGTTGAGACATGTCAGGTAAATGGCTTGGGTGTTAGTCCGTCATCCTTCGTGAATTGTAAAAGTATTCACGTCAGAAAAGGGGGTAGAGTGTTTGAGTATCCTACGTGGTAGGTTAGGGAAAAGGTTTTATAAGAAGGGGGATACTGTGTCTCACTTGTCAGTCTCCCACATCCACTCCACGAGGATCCCCCCGCCACCCATCCAGGTGATCCTCCCCCACAAGTCCACCCCCAGGATGTGGATCCAATAGCGATGGCCGTGTCCTGGCCACCTGATTGACGGGCCCCCGGGGACTACTCAGGGAAACACCTTCAGGTTTCTCACACCCTAAATAAGAAAGAATAGGAATAACAAATGATTTGCCTTTCTGGAATGCTATACAATAATGTTGCTAGACTTATTGAAGGTTTATTTCAGGCACACTACAGGGGGTGGGTAACTTCAAAAAAGCATTTAGAGTAGAATAAGCATCGATTTGGACTATGTATTTTGCTTTTCACAAGTTGCAGTTATAGCATGTTTATTTCTGCCTTTGTCTCTGTTAAGATCATCACAAAACATTCCATCTCGGTGTCTTTGGTCACTTGACAAAATCCTTGTGCCTAAAAACTTGTGTACAGTGTAGAAATGTTTGACCAAAGCACATAAAGTGGCCCTTGATTTCATTGTGCCGCAATTAATGTTTTGTTGTAATGTGTCGATCTTTCCTATCTCCATGACATGCTGTTCAGGATGTTTGTTTGCATGTATGAGATAACGAGTGTCCAGAGTACGGGATGCTGTGTGAGTGCGCTGCTTACCCTGCGCTACTCTAAATTCTTTAATACACAGTTATCAACCCACCCCCCCCCAGTGGTATGGCCTTTGCCAACCTCTGAAGCCTGAAAAGTACATCCACGCAGGCTTGACACATGGCCAACTTTGCACTAGACCGATGAACTGGTCTGCTATTAAATCTCAGTTACCAGTTTAATGGTAACCACTACAGAGTGAAATTTGTTTTCTGACTTTGAGAACATTCAGACATGTAATTGCTCATTTTACTATAGCCGGTAAGATAGCAATAGCTGGTAAAATAGCTCAGTGGATTGAGCACTTGCTGCTGCAATGCGTGTGTGATATGCAGGTTGCAGGTTCGAATCCAGGCAAGGCCACTCAGCCTTTCCTCCTTCTGAGGTTGATAAATGAGTACCAACACAGGTTGGGTGATATTGTACGTATATTTTTCCTATGTAAAGTGCTTAAGCGTAAGTGCTAAATAATACATCATTATCATTTGTCCTTGGACGTCTGCTTGCAATCACAGTAATTTGGTAATATGGGCCTATATACACTGATATTAATTATACATAAAGTGTTCCATTCTTATATGAAATGTAAATCACATTACAGTGATATTGTAATCATATTTTTTGTAGTGTACTTAGGAATAATGCTATGTGATGCCACTTCCTGTTTTGTCAAGGGGTGAAAGGTTGTATTCCATCGCGTCTCGTGATGTCACTTCGGGTAGGGGCATTAGACATCACTTCCTGTGATGTTATTAGAGGTCAAGGGTCGTGTGATATCACTTCCATAACCCCTGGCATTTTGGTGAAATGGCGTCCCTGTGTGAAGCCCATTGTATGTGTAATTAGGAACTTGGCTAAAGTGCATATGATGGAGGGCCGTTTTCCATGGTATCTTCTACCTTGCCTTTAATACAGCAAGTGAATGGGAAAAATTAAAAGGGTTCACCCTCGTAGGAATTTGCAGCGAGGAAATGATGTGGTTTTAAATAAAAGTCTGTAAGGGGACCAAAACTCCCCTCCGGTTTACTGTGCCTTATTTAAGATAAAGAACTCAGTATTGTGGCCCATCTCCTTAACTAACATCGGTTCTATTCGCAGGTTGTCCAGTGCCTCACCAGATCAGCTGATCTGGGATAGTAGGGTGTGCCAGTGTGGTCTGTTCCTGGCCCATAGTATTTTTAATACTGTGCTCACCCAGGCCAGGGAAAATAGAAATTAGGGGCTACATAAGGTTACATTGTCCTTTATCCTATCATTTTTGAACCCGTTGATGGATTTTCATCAACTTTGTCAAGCAACTGATTGTGACAGAGAAAAAAAGAGAACATTTTTTTAGTGTCTTAAAATGGCGCTCACCATAGGGAAAATACAATTTCTGAACTTGATTTCTTGATATTTGTCCTCACTGCTTGCACACTTTACATTGAAGTTATACATGCACTTTCAGCAGACGCGCTGTATGCATAAATACTCAACATGTATAAAAGATATGCATCCTTTCAAACTATACATTTCCTTATTAATCTGCACTATGACCTATAGTCATTAGAATAATGCATTGGTACATAATAAACCTGTGCACCATTGCTACATGCATTGTAGATAAGTCATGTATTTCCAATGCTGCATCCTAAATATACAAAAACGTATATTTTTACAGTTGAGACGTATGTATATCTCAGAAATGCAGTACGACATAAGTGCATCTGAATCATGCACCAGACACAGGCACATTACATAGATGTGCACAAAAGACATAATATATATGAAAATAATCCATGCACTCAATGTGCAATACAGAGGCGTAGCAAGGATTGTCTAATGAGTGGGGCCTGCAGCTAAGCTGGTTGGGCCCACTGCAGTCACGTTAACATCTGTAAATTCCTGCACTGCGCTGCAGAGTGGGCATTTACAGATTTTGTCTGGGCCTTGCCACTCATGCCCTACTATGTCTACGCCTCTGGTCATAGGCGTAATTTTAGGGGGGGCAGTGTGATGGTGTACTCGTGTGAATTGCAGGTGGCGCACGAGCACCCTAACGGGCCACAACCACTGCGTTCTGTGCTCGATCTAAAATGGCCGCCGGCCACACGTGTGAGCCCGTGCCGACACGGAGCAGCGTTCTCCTCTCTGGATGCTACCGGAGCGGAGGACTGCTCCCGCGCCGTCCTCGTCGCCAGTGGGATGGTGTGGGGCGATGGCAGGCCCCACCTGTAGGCACACACACGCAGCGCGCACGCTAAGAGACACGCCAGAGACGTGTTGCTGCTCTGGTCTCCGGCGCGAACTGCCGGCCGGGACCGGCTTTATTGAAAGCGCGCATGCGCGAGCCTCGTTATGGGCCGCGCATGCGTTGAACCGCGTATTACTACGCAACAGGCAGGAGTGTCTGTTCTCCCCAACTTTCATGGCACACCATTTTGTCTCCATTCATTTGGCTTGGGGCACCTTTTCTTCAGATGTCATGTTCCTCCCTTCCCCCAACATTTTCAGCAAAGTTACTCCACAGCCTCTGGTGCAATATAGCACGAATACAAAGCCTCTTTTGCACCACATTTCAGGGTTACCTGTGTTTCCCTGCAGAGGGGGCGTTGTCTAGAAATTCACGCAGGACTGCTTTCATTGGTGGCAGGCGCAAGACTGATTTGCATACGACTGGTCCCCTTCTGCAACCGCGCATGCGGGCTAAAAAGCGATTTTGTGGAAGGTTGCCCAGGGCAATGCCAGTAGTTTGGATTAATAACCTTTCACCCATTTTTTGGTTGTAGCATACTAGTCTTCTACACCATTTCATAGAAAATAACACTTCCAATATTCACAAGGCCACAGTTTATATTTTTTAATTAAGAAACTTGCAGTAAGACACTAGGTTGCCTAGAAAAAAAGATTCCAGAATCAAAGTAGTTTACGCCGTCCACATGAAAATAATGAACATTATGTGGCTGATTAATGGAATTATTTGTGCTGAAAAACGGGGATTTGTGCGCCATTCTGCCGCAAATACCCATTTGTTAAAACACGGATTTGCAGGCAGAATGGCGCACAAATCCCCATTTTTCGGCGCACAAATTCCATGAATCATCCACTAAATGTTAAGATGCTGAATAATGGACCTACCCCGATGATGTACCATTTTGCTAATGTATACATTGATATGAGCACGATATTTGTCTTTTCAACAGTTAAGCACTGTTATGTTTAGCCATCTCCTTCCAGCAATGCCTGAAAACACCATATGACATTGGGAGTATAAGTACATGAAATTAAGTTTTGATGGATCATCCACAACACCGCCCAATTGTCAATGGGCCTCATTCCGACCCAGGCGGTAAGGGGTTTACGGCAGCGTAAACAGCGCCGACCCTTACCGCCTGATTCCGAGGTCCCTTAGCGCCATGGAGGATTTAACACCTGCTTTTAGCAGGTGTTAAAATCCATGGCGCTAAGGGACCTTGTTGTTAATTACGCCACCGTAATTTACGGTGGCGTAATTAACGCCTTCCCCACTCCCATTATGCCCTATGGGGCAAAAATGGGAATGGGGAAGGGTAAATGGGGATTGGGGACTTACCGCCCGCCAACCTCGGAATGGGGCGGTAAGTCCGCCAACCACCATGGCGTAAACATAGTTTACGCCATGGTGGTAAAGGTACGACCCAGGCGGTAACTTACCGCCTGGGTCGGAATGAGGCCCAATGTGTTGAAGGGCCTTACCAACAACATGGAGTAGCACAACATAGTGCACTTTCCAGGACTTCCTAGCAGACAAGTTACATGTTGAAATATATCGGGCCTCATTACACGTTATGCTGTAAAATCCGGCCATTACCGGCATGGCGCTATTAACGTGCCCGGCTTGGCATGATGCCGCTAATAGCATGGCATTACTAGTACGCGGACACGAGCACAGCGCCATGCCGGTAATGACCCTACCGCCATGCCGCAAAAGACCCCAAAAAGTCCCTTACCAGCATCGATGAAAGCGCTGATAGCACTTCCGACCTCCCGCTACATGCAAATAGCGGTGACCGCTAATAGCGGTGACCGCTAGTAGCGATCACCGCTATTAGCGGTGACTGTAAAATTGCGGAACCGGAAATAGCGTCATCGCACAGGAATGGGAACGAGCACGGCGGCCACCTTTAAAAACACAATCCATTGCCATCCTCAGCACCCAGGACCTGTTTCTACACGACTCCAACACCAAATCATCCAGGATACCCTGACGATGCCAAAGGCCATCAAGAAAGGCACGGATCGGCAGCCCAAAGAAGAATTCACCAGCGAGGAGCTGATCATGTTAACCGAGACCCTTGCCGCAAATGCCAATGTTGTATTCGCCAATGACATGCGGCGTGAGACCCTCGTGAAGAAAAAGGCCATCTGGGCAGAGGTCGGCTCCGGGTCCGCAGCATGCTGGCTGCAAATCGCAACCTGGGTATGGCCACAGGAGGTGGCGCTGATTCACCAATAAAACTCTGGGAGTGGGAGGAGACCTGCGCCAGCACAATTGGCGCGGAATCCATCGAGGGAGTGGGAGACATGGAGCGTGGTGCGCCCACTTCATCAGATGGAGGTGAGTGTACACATTAAACAATGCACTGTGAAGAGTGAGGGGGCCCCCCAAATCTGAGTCCAGGATCAGCCCATGGATCCAGCCACAAACATACATGCACACAACCCTGCCAATGTGAGTGTCACACCCCAACACACACACATCCACGCATCACCACATGCACATGCAACACAGACCTATTCATGCATGACCCACCCAACATCCCAGTTACCGGATTCCCAACTAAAGAGGTCCCAATGCATAGAGCGGCATGACGTAATCATTCTGCATAAGGCACGTAGAACTGATGATATTCCCTATTTTTGTCCCCCACAGGATCACAGACAGTGATGAACAGGGCACTGTGACACATGCTCCCCCAGCCAAGAAAAAGGCCAGGACACAAGAGACAGGGGACACCACCACCACCTCAAGGGGCACAGTGAGGAATGAGCACCATCAGAGGGGTAAAGGCAGCAAGAGCGCCAGTTCAACACGGCCTGAACCCACGGCTGCTGCAATTGCTGTACCACTGGTGAGGCAGCAGCCACTGCGCCGCTGTCGGACGTGGAGGAGACCATTGACCTTGAAACGTAAAGGCAGACTCCCAGCCCCCCGCAATCCATTGAGCCAAGCCCACGGCCACCATCGCAATCAAGTAGCCATGGACAATCTGGCAACGACACCGTGGAAGGGCGCTGGAGCCCTCAGGTGTCCTCACCTGATGGCCGAGGCATGGACCAGGGCGCAGCAGCCACCCTAAGAGCTGGACGTAGTCACCAATACCTGTCAACCATCAGCCAGAGGCAGGTGGAAATTACAGCGCTGGTTGGCCAGCATGTGGAAGAGGCAGCCCGTCTGAGGGAGGAGGTTAGGTCGAATGCAAGCCAGACACAAGAGAGGGCATGGAGGCCTGCACAAACAGGCTGTGCGAGGAGATGGCCCAACTGAGGCAGGTCCTCACACACATAGCGGACGCTATGGAGCGACAATATCCCCCCACCACAGTATCAACCGGGCACCTCCTCCTCTGCGAGTTCACGTTAGACAAGCCCCCGCTGCCGCTCCTTGCGCACCATGAGGCGCACGCCATCCCAAACTCCCAATGGCGGTGGAGGCCATGAGAAGTAGGCCCAGCAAGAACTAGCTGGCACATGTGCAGCAGGACACCTACGCACTACACGCCACACATGGGGGTGTTGTGGGGGGAGGGGGGATAGGGTGTTTTTGGGAGTGTTGTGGGGGAAGGGGGGAAAGGGTGTTTTTGGGAGTGTTGTGGGGGGAGGGAGGAAAGGGTGTTTGCACAGTTGGGGCCATGCACTTTTTGTTCACGAATTAATCATAATACACTGTTGACAAGTTGAAACACAGGCTTGGTCTTCATCATTGTGTATGTGTACTTTATTGGGGACAGGCTCCATTGTGTGCCTCACCACATACAGCAGGGCAACAATACCCATCTCCATCCAAAATAGTTGACCCTTGTCTCTCAGAATATTTGATATATCAGATGCTGACACACATCGTGTCCCTCCAGGCCATCGCCTCTTGCATGTCCTGATGGCCCATTTCCCCCATCCGCATCCCCATCAACATCATCTTCATCAGGTGGTTGCATGTCAATGTCAGGGGGCATAGGCACATTCCGTCTGATACACATATTGTGCTGCATGACACATGCCATGGTTATCTTTGGCACTTTGTCATGGCCGTACAGGAGAGCCTCACCCGGCCAGCTTAGGCACCAGAGCCGTGTCTTCAGAAGGCTAAATGCCTGCTCAATCACGACACGGGTACGGTTATGTGCAAGGTTCTATTCCTCTTCGTGCCTGTTCTGTGGGTTCCGTATAGGAGTAAGGAGCCAACTCTTCAGGGGATAGCCAGCATCACCTGCATGGCTGGAACAATGGGGCCTTGTTGCTGGTCACCTCAATTGCAACCTGGACATTTCAAACTAATTATGTTAGCATTCTGATTGGCATCCACGAATCCCAGCATGCATGGAGAAGATCAGTGTAACTGCAATGTGAGAAGGTAAGCTAGTCCCTGCAAGTGGACGTGCACCATGCATGCCTCCGGCAGTATTTCCCATCTCCTGGGTGTGGATGGGTCCTAGGTGTTCCTGGGCCCAGACAACCTTTGTACGATACTGCTAGTGTACTGCCATTATGATTCCAATGTCCCCATGCTGTGAAGCGGCACATCAGTAGTGGTGTACGGGTGTGGTTCTGTACAATGGCTACAGGTGATCCATTTGCATGCACTCAAGGGCGCACATCTGTTGTGATGTTCAACAAACATTTACATTATGCATATTGGCTGCATGTAGCAGCTTTGTGTCATGTAGGGTATGGTATGATGTGCAATGTGCATGTGGATAGGGTATCGGTCACGACAATGTGTTATTCTCTTTTTTGAGTCACATACCATTTGGACATTGATGGAGTGGTAATACTTTCTGTTTCGGTAGAGAGCATCATTGTGATGTGGGGGCACCATTTCCACATGGGTACAGTCGATTGCCCCGGTGCTACTTGGGATGCATGCCAGTGTATAGAGGCCAACTTTGTCGTTGGAGATCTCCTGGGCTGTCCGTGGCAGGGATATGTGTTCACTTGTGTGCTTCAGGGGGGCATCGAGCACCTGGGTCAGCGTGCGTGTGAATACTGGTTGTGAAATGGCCTGCATCTGCCCTACTGTATGGTGCTAGGTGCCTGTGGCCAGGTAGTGGAGGACAGTTACCACCTTCAGTAGAGGGGGGATGGCAGTACGGATGTCTATGTGGCTCACTATGTCGTTGTGATTCATGTCCACCATGGTGGTGATGGTATCCCGGTCCAGGCGGCACAAGGTGTGTATCTGCTCAGGGGTTAGGTTGAATGGAATGGCTAGAATCCTGGGGATTGCTGGCGGCCACTGTGGTATGACTGGGTGCACTGGTGTGGCTTGCTGGGCCAGTATCACCATACTCCTCCCCCTGCGTCTCCTCTGTGCTGCCTGTTGTTGTTGGTGCTGCAGTGCAATCATGTCCTCCAGCCCATGTAATGCTGCAAGTATTAGAACCATCTCGGTGTGGGAAGGGGTGTGGGAAGGGGTGTGGTGTGCTCCTTTTGTGCTGCCCCAGTCTCCATTGCCTCCACCTGTGCTGTTGTGGCCACCTGTGGCAGGTGGGGACACTACTCAGCTCTCTTAACGTGTGGTTCGCGATGCCGGTATTTCCTCCATGCCGGTATGGGCTTCTTCGGCCAATACCATGGCGCTATTTGCATGTCGGCATGCCTTGTAATGGTGTGCCATTAGCGCCATGCCGCTATTTCCAACCTGAGGGGTCGCGCGCCCACGGACTGGGCGCTATTAGTGGCACCGTTCTTAGCGGCGTCGCTAATAGTGGCCAGTCTGGGTCGTGATTAGCTAGGGAATTTAGCGATATCGGTAATCCCTTACCGGTACCGTTATTCCCTTACTGCCTAACGTGTAATGAGGACCATCGTCTCCAATGAGCTCTTGGACTGCCAGACAAACGACGATTGTTCCATTCAGCGTCAAATTTGGACCGTAGCCTCTCTATAGTAGATACTCATCTAGTGAGTGGAACCACGAGTCACTCAGGAATGGCATTTGTACCCCAGAACATGCATTAACACAAAATGTATAAAGTCTGTTAGATACAAAATATGTAAAAACATGCATTAACCTCACATGTCGTCCCACTAAACAACATGTGCATACCACAGATATCATGTTTATTGATTACCATAATACTCTGGCACGATCCACTCCGGTAAGCCAAATTAGCACCCAAAATTAACAATGCATAACAAATTCACTAAATGGAAAAAATAATTCATAAACAAAGGAATACATTTATACATTGCCTATAACATAAAATGATGACAAAACACATTTTCAAACTGACATTATTTTTAAAAAGTGTATTTCCCAGTGACCGAAATGAACTCCATCTGCCCTGTTATTTGCAGGATTGCTAGGTCAGATATTAAAGTGGTCAATCAGTTACATTCCATAGTTTCGCATTGTTGGAGACACTTTCCCTCAATCCTCTGGTGAGCGGTCTGAAGAAGTCTATCCTAAGGGGGAAAACAAGGTGCCCACCAACTTAGACCACTTACTCTGTAAAAGGGAAACTTAACAGAGCAGTCAGACTTCCCTCTTAGCAGAGGATGGGCTGGTCCAAGGCACAATTAATCCAAGACACACACACATCAATATACACCACACAATATACTTTTAAATATTTACACATTTATTAAGTATTGCATCATGATTAAGAACTGGTAAATAAGTTCTTAGGAACCTACGCCACAATACAGCAGTGTATCCAAAAACAACCATGAGGGAAAATGGCACTGATTCTACTTCACTCACTACATAAAATACAAGGGACTAAAAGGTGACTACTAGACCTATGTAAGTGCTACAAAAGAGGGAATAAAGGAGTTAGAACATATAAGGAAGCAGGGCTGAAAGCCTAATACAATTGATAGCAAAATTAGAATTACAGTATCGTGCCTGAATAGGTCCCACTTCACCTCTAGAAAGAAGTAGAAAGAACGTAAACAATAATAGTTGCTGTAACACTATTACCTTCTAGACACAGTGAAATACAGTGATTTATTGAAGAAATCACTCCTAGGGGAGGTGGACAGGCCCCTCACACCCCTGTTAGGCCTGGGGCCTACGTACACTCAGCGGGATTGCAGGAACGTCTTGCTTTATTTGTATCTTTTCAACAACTGCCCTATCCTCCCCTTGGGATCCCCATGTGTCTTGCGAACACTCCAAATTCGTGACCACTGAACGGTGGGCCGTTGTTGGACTTGATGGTATCTGGAATACCCCATTCACTGATAACCTGGTCGAAGACCGCTGCTACATGTGCAAAGGCCGTGGACTTCACTTTCTTTACTATTGGGAATCTGGAATGTTTGTCGATGAACAGCAACAGGTATTCTCCTGTCTCGAGGTACCCATAGCAGTCTACGGCTACTTTTTCCCACGGGTGTTCTGGTATTTGCGTGGGCCTGAGTGGTACTGGAGGCCCGGCTTGTGCTGTGCATTGGCATGAGACACATTGCTTGACCCACCGATCTACCAAGGCGTCCAGGAATGGGAACCGGACATGACATCTCGGTTGGCGTTGGCTGTTTGCACTAATAAGGCACCTACCCCCACCGGGCTCGCATTGACCACGATCTCGGTGTGCCATCCTGGGTCACAGTAGGCGAGGCGCCTGGCTTCGGAAAGTGCTTGTTTGATGGTATCGAATGCAGACTGGCATTCCTCGGACCATGTGAATGGGATATCTTTCTGCAGTAGTTTCCTCAGTGGAGTATTGATCGTGGTGAAGTGCGGAATGTATCTGGCTCAATAGCCTGCCATCCCTAGGAATGACCTCACATCTGCGACTTGTTTGGGTTCTCATAGGTCAAATATTGTAGATACTTTGTCCGGATTGGGCGTCATGCCGTCGGCCAAGAAGATGTGGCCGAAGAACGTGAGCTTGGACTTGCTGAACCGGCACTTGTCCAGATTGAGGGTCAGACCCGCTTCCTGTATAGCAGCGCAGGTGGCGCGGAGGGCGGTGTCATGTTCCTCACGCGACTTTCCGAAGATGAGGATATCATCGATGTAGTTCAGCATTCCTTTGATGGGTCTGAATACCTGCCGAATGGCCTCGTGGAAGATTTCAGCGGCAGACGAGATTCCGAAATTTAGACGTTTATAACGGAATAGTCCATCATGTGTGGCAAATGTCGTGATTCCCTGGAGTCGGGATGGAGTACCATTTGATGGTATCCTTGATTAAGGCCAAGTTTTGAGAACATTACCGCTTTATTGAGTTGTACGATCATGTCCTCTATTCTCGGGCCTGGATGTTGCTCCCTTTGGATAGCAGTATTGGCCACTCGCTTGTCTACGCACAGCCTCAGTCGGTCGACATCCTTTGGTACTGTGACTAATGGTGAAACCCACGGTGTCGGGCCTGTGGCAGGCTCTATGATGTCATCTTTTATTAGGAGCTGGTTAAGTTCACGTGACACGGCTGTTTGAAGGTGAAATCCAACCCTGCGTGGATGTTGTGGCACTGGGCAGACGGATGTGTCAATATGGAGTTTGACTGGTGGACCCTTCATTTTGCCTAGTCCACGACATATGAGGGGAAACTCTTCTTGGACTGTGTCTTTCGTGATGGGAGAATTTGGTGTGGCAGAGTGCCTCATATTGTAGACGTGTCCTTGTATTGTTGGTGCTGGGGCTGCGGAACGTATCATGTCACCTTCTTGGACGTGGACGTTGATTAGGCCAAGGAAGGATGCCATCTTGTTGCTCAGAAGGCACTTGCCTTTTGTGGGACGTCGTTGTCGTAGCTTGGTTTCGGTGGGTGAGTTTCCTTTTGAAGGATCCTTCACTGTGTAGTGGTATGTCGGCTCCCCACTGGAAGATTCTGGAGAGTGTCTGTGTGAGAGCCGGTTTGTTCTGGAGTTGTAGATATTCTTTTTCCCCCATAATGTTCACGGTGGCCCCTGAGTCGATGAGAAAACAAAATGATTTGTCGCAAATCTCCACCGAGATTCAAGGTGCTTCCTTTGCCTCAGCATCATCTACGATGAGGTTCACGAATTCGTCCTGAGAGTATGAGTCATATTGATAGTTTTCATATTCTGGATTATAGAGCTGTGGGCTGTAGTAATTCTGGCGTGTTCTTGTAGTTCGTCTTCAGGGTAAAGCTCTTCAACCACTCTCACATATCTCCTGGGCCCTTGATGATAGGGGTGCATTTGGTACGTAGGGTTGTGAGGTGTCGTTTGGTATGGCCTATATTGTGGCGAAGAGGGTGGTCGTGGGTTGGGGAACGGTCTGCCTTCTCTGAAAACCGATTGGAAATGTCCTTCCCTACCACAGTTTCCACATTTTTGGGTGAGAGCGAGGCATGTGCCTGCGTGCGGAAAAGCCATACCGCATCTGTAACATTGACGTTGCATTCTTGGAGTCTGTACAGAGCTGGTACCAGTGTTCCTTTCATTTCCACGTATTGTTTTTGTTTGGATTGCCGCTACAGTTACATTTTTACATTTACAGGTGTTGGTCATGTGCGTTGCTTGCCTGTCCACCCTTTCAAGGATTCTAGCCATTTCACTGACTTCTTCGATGCTAAGGGTTTTTTTAAGGAGTTTTTGAGTGTTGGTGAGAGGCATCCTTCAATGACTCGTAGGCCGATGTCCTCTTCGAGGGAAAATGCATGGAATTGACAGTGTGCCCCTTTGATTTGTAATCTGGTTATGAATTTGTCTACAGTTTCATCAGCTCGCTGGGTGCATTGGTTAAATATATATCTCTCATAGTCTCTATTGGGCTCTATTACTAGACGTTTATTGATAGCTGCAATTAGCGATGGGAAGTCTGTGTGTTCCACTGCTGGGATGGTCTTGATTAGAGTTTTGACCTCTGCGCCTGCTGTGTTTATGAACATGCTACGCAGTCTTGGTGACGTTTCCTCGCCCACCGCAGCAATGAAATTGTTGAAATCCTCAAGCCATTCAACCCACAAGGCCCTTTATCCACTTGAGGGGGTCATTGAAAATGGCGGAGGAATGCGCCAGGTGGTGGCTGTTGACTTTGTCACTGGAGTGGGTGGTGGGGGGGCGGTGGGCACCCTGATCTGTAGACAAGCTCATGGTGGTGGATGCTTCTGGGCAGCGGCGTTGTGTTTTCCTTGCTGAGGGGGGGTGCTTGGTCTCTTATCCACGCTCTATGGATGGGACACTGCATGGTATGTGGACAGCGTAGGGCTCCAGGTCACTAGAGGAGCCTATTGACCTGTCAGTTGAATCACAACAGGTAAAGTCACTGGGGCGCTGTATGGGGTGATGTGGTATTGCCCTGGTGCATAGGTTCACTTATTGGGCCAACGCTTGGGAATGGTCCTTGTGCAGGTGCTGGTGTTCAATTGCGTAAGGATGCGCTTTTGTGCACTTACTAGTTTTGTTGCCCATTGTCTTCCTCAGTATTTTGAAGTTGTGGGAGGAGGCAGGGCCCTGGCTCGGGGCCTACAGTGATGGGAGCGCAGCCCGCGCTCGATCAGGTACTGGAGGCGGGGCCTGGGATCAGGTCCGCGTACGAGCGGGTGGTGTGTGTGGTGGGAAAACACAGCGGGATCGTCTGCGCTCATTAGACAAAAGGGGGTGGGGCCCGGGATCGGGTCCGTTTGCAGGCAGCCGATGCCTGCGGTGTGTAAACATGGCGGTTACTTCTGCTGATAAAGAGGATGCCGGAGCTCCCTTGGAGAGCTTTCCTGGCTGGGACAGTGTGGCGGGATCGCTCACGTTGAAGGAGGAGGACGCTGGTGGTGTTGGGATGTCCTCGTCGCCAAATGTTAGGCCCTGGGGCCTACGTAATGAAAGGAACACTCAGCAGGATTGCAGGAACGTCTTGCTTTGTTCAACAACTGCCCTATCCTCCCCTTGGGATCCTCCCTCATTGTGTCACGACCACATGACATGTCCTTGGGCTTTCCTTAAAGGAGACGTGCACTGTAACAACCCCCTTAAGCTGGGGTGCTTTCTGCTTGCTCACAGGGTACATCCGGGGTGTGAATAGTTTTTAAATGTTTTTTTTTTACGAGAGCTGGGCTTCATGTGTATTGAGTGAGCTCAATCTCCTGTAAAAAAAAAAAAGGTGCCTGCCGCCATTGTAACTAGAAATGGAACAGAGTCCCTTTTCTATTCCTATTGCAGCAACCAGCTGGACCAAGTGCTGGCACTGGAGCACACAACTCTGGTCTAGCAGCTAAGTGGGTACGGGTGGGATGAGGGAAGTGTGTGGGATGGCTTGGGGGGGGGGGAAGGTGTGGGAACCCAACAGGGAGAGGCTACCTGTTGCCACCCCACAATTAAAATGGTGGCCCCCTTATAAGGGCCTTGGGTGGCTGGAGAAATGGTGGCAGTACACTCTGTGTTCACACCTGCATTTCCATCCACCTGACTGGCTGAGCGCCCTAACCCGGGTGCAAATATATTAAAACCTCAAATAAATCACTGGTGAATTCCAAAATTCCAGTCGTTGTCCCAGAAGTTCCAGGGCCCTACAGGGGACCTGTTAAACTTGTCTCAGTTTAGGTTAGTACCTAAGCAGCACTTAGGAGGAGTTTAAAATATTTCCAAAAGTTCTCCCATTGGAATCAATCAAATCCTATCGGTCTGCTGAGTTTATAGGATAAAGTAAGGTACATTCTCTTTTTACCCCGTCGATATAGCAGAAGGGTCAACCAGCCAGAGGGAACACCAGCCAACTGTTTGAAAACCATTAAGCAGCAACTTTTCTGTTGAAGTTCAGTCTTTGCAGTCTATAAAACCTGGAACTCGGACGTTACTGGACGTTAGCAGGGCCGTCATACTAAACGTTTGCTGGAAGTCAGAGAGGCTCGGAGAGGCCGCTTGGTGGACGCTTGAGGAGGGTGTTGTAGTAGCACTTTCCCGCATTCATCCTGCTGCCTTTGTGCACACACTCCGTCTGGTACCTGGGGGGTGTGATTATCCAGTATCCAGTATTCAATAGCAGCTCAGCAGCTGGCTTGTGAATGCGCGTACCGGAAGGACGTGTGCTGCTATTGCGGATTTACCTTGCCTTGAAACCAACTGGGAGGCTGTGCTTTTACATTTTCATCATTTAAAAACCTTAAGAGACCACAAAGTGTGCAGACGTGTTCACAGTGTTCAGCGGTGGGCAGGGTGGGGAGGTTTTCCTGACATTATGCAGAGTTTGCTATTGTGGACCTGCGTATTGCTGTGCTACCTGAACCACCCTCCCACCCTCGGAGTGAAGTACACAGCTTTCCTACTAATGTTGGTGAGTAACTTGCAAAAACTTTACAGTTTGTATTAACATGAATACAACTAAGCAGCGAAAGTATGGCCTCTGTAACTCTACGCTTTGTGCTGGGAAGTGTAACTGAAGCCCAGTAGCTTCCAGTGACATTACTAATGGAGCGCCATGTTTAAAAAGGGATAAGCAGGATACTGCTCTCGAAACACAATCTAAGATTACTGGCTTCTTCCTACGTGTAAATAAAGAGGCTACTTGTCACGTTGACGTTGCCTTGGGAGCGGGAGGTGGGCGTTAGGGAAAAGGGAACTGACTTGGGGATGGGAAATGACGGGGTGGGGGCGGGATGTAAAGGGGCAGAACGTTGTAGAAGGCGAATCAAGAAAGACTTGTTGAGTGATCCCGGTGTCCGTCTTTCTGTGCTGTGACACCCGCGCTCCTGGGCCCACCCGTGCTCTCACATTGGCGACGAGGAGGGTGGCCTGAAATGCGTGACCACTCTCGTCGGGAGATAGACAGTGCTCGCATCACACGCAGCGGAGAACCCTGAGGATGCAGAGCCAGTCGGTGGGGGGCAATGGGCAAGCACACATCATCCGGCCAGGGCTGCGGCGGTGAATACAGCAAGGCAGGGAGGGGCCACAGAGTGCAATGGGAAGCAGCGAGGAGGCTGCAACTGTGCTCGGCTCACGGCGGTGATCAGGGAAAACAGCACATGCGTCCCACAGAGCGGGGAGCTACAGAGCAGCACCTGTTTGTTCCTACAGAGCTCCAGCTCACAGTAAGTGCTGTGCAAGCCCACCCAACCTCCCCAAAGACTCAACAGATGGTGCTCGTGCCACTCCTGGCAGCCATCAGACCTTAGAAAATGAGGGCCTCACCCCAGGAACCACCCCCAACTGATGGTGCTTGTGCCATATTGACTGCCATCTAAGAGGGAGAGAGTGTTAGCAGGAAGACAGGAAGAGCCTCAAGGAGCACCCCGGGCCAAGTCACCCCCATACAGAGGGAAATGTTGGGACAGGATGACAATCAAGGGGCACAAGCACAAGGAAATTGGCCCCCAGCTCCAGGCCCACAGGCACCAGATCCATTGCCATACCATCTGCCAGATACGCTGGCTGGCCAAATGCCAGGTGCGTTTGACGTCACTGACACCAGCAATAGGGGTCCTACATGGACCAAGTAGATTAGAGACTTCGACATATACATGGTAGCCACTGGGCCGATTGCCGATGCGAGGCAAGTATGCCTGTTGAAGCTAGCGGTTGGTCCGTCACACGCAACATCATTGATGAAATGTCCCCTGACTCCATAGACTCCATCCAATACCTCAAAGACGCACTGGCAGCTTATTTCGCTCCACACACCAACGTGGATTACAAAAGACACTTGTTTCACAGCACCAAACAAGTTAAATGAGAGATGATGGATGCATACGTAATGCGACTGCGCAACAAGCTAAAACACTGTGACTTAGCCAACAATTCAAATACCGAGGCCTTGAGATCTCAGATCATATCTGGATGCGAATCGCAGGCGTTCCAAAGGAAACTATTTCAAAAGTCCTGCATGCTGGAGGAGATATTGGCGCTCCCGAAAGTCGAGAGGGCCATAGACTCCCAGGTAGAGAGCTTTGGAAGCACAAATCCAGGAGAGAGCTTGCATAGGCTTCAGCTGGAGGGGAAGACAGAAGAGCTCTTTTGCTACAAGTGCGGGTTTGAATACCCCCACAATGGGACGTGCCCAGCCATTGGACAATGATGTGCATCCTGTGGTGAGGAAGGGCACTTCAAAGAAGTATGCAGACTATTCAGGGACAAGGGGAGGGACCGACCCAGAGACAACCCACCTAGGTCCAAGGTGCAAAGCATGGGGCCATCACACCCCATCCCGAGTGCAAGCACCCAAAACCTGCCCACCCAACCAAACCCTGACCCACGAGACAGAGACTTAGGGGAGGACAAGCAAAGGAGAGAGAGAAGAGAAAGAAGAAGATATGTCATGCGTGCAAGGCCAGAGCGCCGATCAAGACGCCACGTGCGTTACCTAGTAGAGCAATCCCCCACAGACTCGGACCCCAGTTCATCGGGGAGTGCCCAGAAGAAGAGGGCATACGTTTACGCCCTACGCAACCCCACCGCCACAGCGCATAGCCCTACACTCATCATCAAACTCAATGAGTAACCGACTGAATTTCTCATTGACACGGGAGCCACGGTGAACGTGGTCAGCGAGAAGATATACAATGAACTACCCCAGAAGCCAAAGTTATACCCCGCAACAGTAGACATCTACGCCTATGGTGTCAAGGCACCCTTCAAGTGCCTGGGACAATTCGACGGTCTCTGTCGTTACAAAGGACACGAAAGGAAAATATCTATACATGTTCTGGCCACCGAGACAGACAGCGGCTGTGTTCTGAGTTTCAAAGCCGCTGCCGACATGGGACTCATTCACATCCTGTATAATATAATGGTTCACAAATATATTGACTCAGTCGAAAGGGTCAACAACTTGTACCCCCGGATATTCAAAGGCTTTAGGCAAGCTAAAAAACAGACAAATCAAACTTCACGTGAACGACTCAAAATACCTGGTAGCACAACTCTACCGAGGAATCCCAGTCAACATCCAGAAGAAAGTAGAGGATGAGCTCCACAAACTACTGGAACATGACATCATCGAACATGCCACGTACCCTACCACCTGGGTGTCACCAAAAGTGCCCGTGCCCAAAAAAGGATCAGAGGCCATATGACTGTGCGTAGACATGAGACGCCCAAATCAAGCCATCAGGCTGGAAAGACACCCGGCGCCCCACATCACGGATATGATCCACCTACTAAACAGAGCCAAGGTATTCTCCAAGCTTGAGCTACAGAAAGGATACCACCAGTTGGTATTGAGCCCCGAAAGTAGAAACATCACAACGCTTGTCACTCATGTAGGCCTCTTCAGGTATAAGAGGTTGAGCTTTGGGGTGTCCTCGGCCGCGTAAATATTCCATGTCGAGGTACACAATGTCATCAAACACATCCCGAACTGTCTCAATTATAGTGACGACATACTAGTCTCCGGCACTGACATAAACAAGCATGACGAGACATTGATGAAAGTCTGCAAAGCCCTAAATGATGCAAATCTCACTTTGAACTGAGACAAGTGTGAGTTCTGCAAAAGCACACTGAAATTCTTCGGACGCGTATTCTCGGAGACGGGCATGACTCCGGACCCAACAAACGTTTCAGAACTGTGCTCTTTCCTAGGCCTGGCCATTTACTGCAACCATTCCATCAAAGACTTTACGTCCGTCAGCGAGCCGTTGAGACAACTGACGCATCAAGATGTGGCATTTCAGTGGACCGACGACTGTCAGAGGGTGTTGGAGATCATCAGAGCGAGAGTTGCGAAAGCAGAAAACATGGCCTACTACGACCCAAGCCGGAAAACTGAATTGACCGTGAATGCAAGTCCTGTAGGTTTGGGGGCCATACTAGCACAAGTAGACCTGAGAGACCCCTGCCAAAAGCACATCGTCTCATATGCCAGCAGGAGTCTTTCCACCACCGAGCAGGCGTACTCTCAAGCAGAGAAAGAAGGTCTTGCGTGCAAGCATTTTCACCTGTTTCTATACGGGAAACCGTTCCGAGTCATCACTGATCATCAAGCCCTGCTCTTCCTGTACGGAAACCCCCAGGCAAAGATGCCACCACGCATTGCTCGATGGGGGCTGAGACTACAAGACTATGCATTCGAGATAGTCCACTGGCCAGGGAAAGGTGAAAACCCTGCAGACTTTCTGTCCAGAAGGCCCCGGGAGGGGTGCGCGCCGGAACCCTCCGTGCCAGACAGGTACCTCAGATACCTCATACAACAGACCACCCTTGAGGGAGTCAATACAGAGATACTAGTGAGGGAAACAGAAAAGGACCTAGCCTGCCGAATCGTATGCGAGGGGCTCGAGTCTGGACTGTGGCAAAGGGCAAAAGAAAGAGGGAGAGAGGCAGGGGACGTGATACAAGCAGATGTGGAGCGCCTGATACAAGTGAAGGACGAGCTAGCACTATCCGAGGACCATATCCTGTTGAAGGACTGAAAACTAGTAATCCCGTCAGCCCTGAGAACAAAGATCATCGAATTGGCCCACGAAAATCACCAGGGCATTGTATTCACCAAGTGCATGCTCCGCCAGAAAGTTTGGTTCCCCAACATGGACTCCATGGTGGAGGCTGCGTTAAAAGCTTGTCCCACGTGCAATCTTATCACCCCAAATCTTCACCCGGAACCACTGATCATGTCTGACCTTCCACAGGGAATATGGGACGCTGTAGCTGCTGACTTCTTTGGGCCCATTGAAGGGGGGAAATATGTTTTAGCGGTAATGGATGAATATTCCCGATATCCGGAAATTCAATTGATATCATCGACCACAGCTCATCATGTCATCCCTGCCCTGGACCACATCTTCTCGGCATACAGAGTGCCCAAGGTGCTCAAGATGGACAATGGACCCCCGTTCAGCAGGCATCAGTTTGCCCAGTTTGCAGAATACCTGGAGTTTCACCACCGGAAGTTAACTCCCCTCTGGCCCCAAGCAAGTGGCATGATAGACTGCTTCATGGCCAATCTAAAAAGAGCATTGCGGATCGCCAAGTTAACCGGACAACCATACGAACAAGTGCTGAATCAACTCATGAGAGACTACCGGGGAACACCCCATAGCACTACGGGAGGACCCCTGTAGAGCTGATGTTTGGACGAAACACTCAAATGAGAATTCCGTAAGCCAGCCAGATCAGCCACCGATCCGCGCTAGACCAGGAGGTGCGGGAGAGGGGTGAGGCCGTGAAGGCTCGCATGAAAGCATACGTAGAAACCCGCCGTGGGGCACAAATGCCGCGGATTGAAGTGGGAGATGTGGTCGCAGTCCAACAGCCCATAACGCACAAACACACGTCTCCATTTTGAGAGGAACCTCTACCTGTCAAGCAAAATAAAGGTTTCATGGTAACGGCTCAAGGTCCGGAGGGTTCAGTCACACGAAATTCCTCCAACTCGACGCGTCTGAGTGGGCGGGTGCGAGCGCCCTTGGAATATGAGTCGGATGACCTGTATCAAGGAGACCAATGGGACACTGAGGACTCTGATCAAGAATCTCAGAAGGAGAGTGAGGATTGTGTGCAGTCTCCATTGACCTTCAGTGCACACCCGCAGAGAGCCCGGAACAAGCCTCGCCAATGGATCGAGGAAATGGACTAGTGAGGTCCACCAGACTGGCACCTGTTTTGAAGAGCCTGGTAACTGTTTAAAATGGGTGGGGGTGTCACGTTGATGTTGCCTTGGGAGCGGGAGGCAGGTGTGAAGGAAGAGGGAACTGACGTGGGGATGGTAAGTGATGGGGTGGCGGCGGGTTGTAAAGGTGCGGAATGTTATAGAAGGCGAATAAAGAAAGACTTGTGGAGTGATCCCGGTGTCCGTCTTTCTGTGCTGCGATACACGTGCTGCTGGGCCCACCCACGCTCTCACACTACTGGAGGAACTAGCATGTGTTACACAACCCTGTGCCTTTAAGACCCAGGGGATCACCAGGCGGGAAGATGGAGGAAAGGGAGGAGTTGGGGTTTGGAGAAAGGAACGTCAGTTCCTATATTGCAGGAAAGAAGGCATGGGTGAATAAAGAAGGTTCCTGCTCCAGCCCGCGTCGTGTCCTTTATTTCCAATTCAAACTACTAAGAACTGAGGACAAGGTTTACACTCCCCCACACCAACATCCACTCATCCTCAGGTGGTGATCCCACCGGTCCACTTTCCTTCACACGGCGATCCAGCCGTCTATCAGTTCCGGAGGCAAGTCCACGCCGCTCTGGCACTCAGCGATCCCGCCGTTCCTCCTAATGGTGATCCCACCCACACCAGGCTCCATCTACGCTCTGGAAACTCCCACGTGACAGCCGCAGGGTGATCCCGCCCACCACTGCTCTTCAGGGCGATCCCACCCAACAGACAACTGGGAGAGGACATACACCACACTGCGCAGGCCTTGGAGGCAAGCAAGGTGACCCCGCCTTGCCAGAAAAATAAGTAATAATAAAAATAAAGACGGACTTGAACATCCGAACGCTGCAGATAAAGCGAGGGACAATTAGAAGCTGCAGCTCTACCCCACAGCCGCCATTCAAACAGACAAGCCAGTGAATCATGCTGTCCCACAGACCCACCAAGGTGTCCCACACCAACGCTGCAGGGGGGGTGCCAACACACCAGAGAAGGAGCACCACAAACCCAGGCACAACAACAGTGCCATACGTCAGCCAAAACCTGAGGTATTGCCCAGCCCGGCTACCCAATTACGCAGCGCCAGTGCCATTCTTGCTAAGCCCACGCCAACATTATTACCAATATGAGTGGTCCGAGCTCCCCCACTCGCCCTAAGTCTCAAGCTGCCACAGCACAACCTACATCCAAAGCAGCCCTGCTAAGGAAACCACTCCCATTCATCCTGGTGCCACAGTGTGACAAGGGGCCATGCTGGATTGAATGGGTAGAAGACTTCAATCACTTTGTTAAAGCAGCGGGCAAAGACAAATCCCTCACATTATGCGGCATGTTCATAAATCTGGTGGGGAGAGCGAAATTAAAACCATTGTGAAGACCATAACCCCAGAAGAAAAGACAGACTTTGCTGCCCTGATAACGGCCCTCAACAGAAAACACATCATCGAGCCCAACTGTCACTACGAGCGGTACGTGTTCAATCAGTGCAAACAAAAGCCGGAAGACTCAGTCGATGAATTCATCACTCGCCTTCTCGTGAAAAGCACCCACAGGTGATCGAAGGCTGTACATCGCACGCTTTTTGGAAACAACTACTTAAAAAGCCACTCACCATAGACAAAGTGAGTGAGTTGACAAGGATCTTTGAGAAGGTACATGCCCAGGCTGCCTCCATTGAAAACCACCCAGAACCCAAACAGGAATGCCATGAAACCATCAAAGTAGTACAACCACTGTCACAAAGGCCGGGGGGAAGGGAGACGCCATCATGAAGACCAAGAGTCCAAGAGCCTCCCAGGATACTCTGACAGTGCTACCGATGCGGCATGAACTTCCCACACTCCGGGACCTGTCTGGCTCTGTCCCAGAGATGTTTAAACTGCAGGAAAGAAGGACACTTCCAATCCGTCTGCAGAGAGGGAAGACCATTTCCCACGCCACGAGAAAACTTACAACCACAAGGAAGACCATACAACAAACAAACACAGCCCTCAGGCTACCTGGATTCGGTCAAAATGACCTAACCCAAATGACCTACACCACCAAAAGTTCTAAAATCGATACTACTACATGTCCTACTGACTAAATGTTCGTAGGCCTTTTTGTAGTATCTGTTTGGTGGTGTAGGACATTTGGTTAAAAAAAGAAAGGCTGCGGGGATGTCCCCCGGCAACACCCCACTCACTATACTATATAGTATAGTATAGTATAGTATAGTGTGCAAGGGTTGCGGGGAACTCCCTCGCAGCTGACACAAAAAAGAAAGAAAAGGAACCTGCTGCGCCGGTTCCCGATCATGATAGTGAAAGGGAACCAGTGTCGCAGGGACACAGCACGTCGCAATGACAGGTAAGTAGGGTGGTGGCGGTGTGTTGGGGGTTTGGGCAGGGGTGTGGGCGGGGGTTAGTGTTTGGCTAGATTTAGGGTTGTTTTACCGTGGATGGAAATGTATGAACAATTTTCTGTAACATACATTTCTCATGCAGTCATTTCCATCGCAGACATTTCATCTGCAGTAAAACAACCCCAAATCGGCTACCCGCCGAGATATAACCAGCCATAGGGCCAGAGAAGATACGTGAGAGTAATAGAAGAAATGCCATCCTAGGAACTCACCCAAGAGTACAATCCGCAGGACCAGTACTCCAGCTACGGGGATGAATACGATGAACCCCCATACCGCTAACAGCAATACAGGGACCAACAATACCAATACCAATATGACTACAACGTCGAATATGACCCGAACCAACCAGATGAATACGTCAACCTCATCCACGATGACTTGGAAGCGAGAGAAGCGCCCAGAATCCCTGTAAACATAGGAAACAACGTACTGCTTTCTAGTTGATTCAGGCGCGACAGGTAACATCATGGAAGAACAGGAGTTCCAACACATGGCGGGCAAACCAAAACACGCAAAGACTGCCTCAAGAATATTTCAATGGGACGTAACACAACCCCTGCAATCTATCGGACAATTCCAAAGAAGACTGCTATACAACAGAAATGCCATTGACACCACCATCCACGTCATACGCAGCCCTACGAAAGGTTGATGCTTACTCAGCTATCACACAGCGAGCTGCCTCAGCTTCATTGGCATCCGCTTTCAAGAGAGGGAAGTGATCCAGTCAACCATGCCGCCCACAAACAATGGAGGATCCATATGTGTGCTCAACAGAAACACAGAGAGAGGCAGCACCATCACCAAAGAGCTCATCTAGTTCAAATTCCCTATCCTATGCACAGGGTTTGGAAGACTCAAGGGACTGCTCGTTAAACTGCACGTCGACGAAAATGTCCACCCTGTACTGCAACACCCGAAAAGAGTGGGGTTCCACCTTCAAGATACAGTCTCAAAAGAACTGGACCCGCTCCTTGGAAACAAGATAATTGAACATATCACTGGTCCAACCCCATGGGTGTCGCCTTTATTCATCGTTCCCAAAGGCGAGGGGTGCATCAGACTCTGCATTGACACGAGGATGGCGAACAGCTCTATGCAGAGGGAACAACACCCGGGTCCGTGTAGTGAGGACATGATAGTCCAGCTAAACAGGAAAACCACTTTCTCCAAATTGGATCTCGTGCAAGGCTACCATCAGCTCGAACTCTACCCAAAATCCAGAAGTATCACCACATTCGCCATACACTAAGGCCATTTTCCGGGATCGATGGTTGAACTTTGGCATCTCTTCCACGGCAGAAATTTTTCCGGAGGCTATCAGGCAGGTGATCCACCAGGTAAAACGGGCACTAAACTACAGTGATGACATTCAAGTTTTTTGCTTGTCACAGGAGAAACATGACGCAACCCTCATCGAAACCTGCACAGCTCTCCAAGCTGCGGGCTGACACTGAACTTGGAAAAATGCAGGTTCGGAAAGAGAAAACTCAGGTTCATCGGGCACGTCTTTTCGGACAGAGACATGACCCCAGACCAGGACAAAGTGAACACCATCACCAACATTCAAGCTCCGACACAGGTGGCAGATGTGAGATCCTTCCTTGGCATGGCGGGACACTGCACAAAATACATCCCGCACTATGCGACGCTCACTGAGCCCTTGCGGAGGCTACTACAAAAATACTCTGAATTTGAATGATCAGCGGAGTGCCAAACCGCGTTTCAAGACATCAAAGCGTTGCTCGCGGAAGCTAGACAGCTTGCCTACTTTGACCCGTTGTGGCACACTGAACTCATGGTTCACGCCAGCCCAGTGGGACTAGGTGCTATCCTCGCCCAGACCATTGGGGAAGACACGCACCCCAGACACATAGTTGCCTACGCAAGAAGTGTACTGTCACAAACAGAATCAGCCAACTCCCAGGCCGAAAGAGAGCCTTGCAGCAGTCTGAACGTGTAAGCATTTTCATAACTTCGTCATTGGAAAGAGGTTCTCCCTAGTGACCGACCACCAAGCTTTTCTCTCCCTATTCGGGAACGCTCGCACAAAGATGCCATCCAGAATTGAGAGATAATCCGATTACAAGAGTACGACTACGTCATCATTCATTGACCGGGGGTGACCAGAACCCGATTACATATCACGCCACCTAACAAGGACATCGACAACCAGAACTGGGGACACCGAGTATATCAATTATGTCACAGAAAATGCATTACCACCTGCACTATCGCTGGAGGCTGTCACCACTGCATCAGTCCATGGCACTGGCCATCGCGCTCACCAGCAACAACAGTGGAGAGATTACCGACACCCCATAAAAAATCACCCGCGGGTAAGCCAAGAAGAAATTGACAGACTGGCAAAAGTGCACAATGATCTAGCGGTCAAAGATCAGTCCATACTACTAAGGGGGTGCAAGCTCGCCATCCCAGCCACATTCAAAGCAGAAGTCATCAAGACGGCACATGAGGGTCACAGGGGAGCTGATAACACCAAAAAGCAGCTCCGGTGCAACGTCTGGTTCCCATTCCTGCACTCCCTAGTAGACAACTGGTTGAAGACCGGTGTGCCATGCCAGTGCACCACAAAGGCAGAGGCGCCCATACCACTACAGCCAACAAGTATACCCGAACAACCATGGGAACGAGCCGCAGTCAACTTCTATGGACCCCTACAATCAGGGGAATATTTAATAGTCTTCATCAATGAATATTCAAGTTTTCCCATTGTAAAGAAAATAGCGACAATAGCTTTCCCCCAAGTGGCAGGCGCGTTTGATGATGTACTACGTGAATGGGGCATACTGCGAACCATCAAGTCCGACAAAGGTCCCCCATTCAATGGACACGACTTTGCCACCTTCGCGAAACACATGGGTTTCACCCATCAAAAGATCACACCAAGATGGCCCCAGGCGAATGGAATGATGGAATGCTTCATGGCGTCAATCAAAAAGACAGTACAAAGGGCATACATTGAGGCCACCAACCCGCATCAGGCACTCTGCAGAATGCTCAGGGATTATCGCAATACCCCTCATAAGGCAATCAACAAAGCACCCGCTGAAGTGATGATGCGCTACCAGGTCCATACCAGACTCATGAAACATGTCGATGAACAAGAAAAGCTTGACACAGAAATCCTAACTAGAGAATGGCAGGGAAAGGAGAGAGCAAAACAGGACACCGACATCAGAAGAAGAGCAGCACCCAAAGAGTTTGTGACAGGAGACAAAGCCCTGGTGAACAGGCACTGATCCGGAAAACTGATCCACTATCGGTAATGATAATTCATTGCTTAACTTGTGCCTGGGTCTGCTGAGAAATTCTGTGGGTCGGGCGGGCACATTGCTAAATGCCTCTGATGGATACAACAATATGATAGGCAGTATCATCTATCAGCCCGGGTCTTCAAAGACTGGTCTCTTCTTCTGATTCATCAGACATTGATAGTGAAGAGGAAAGCAGGATGCCAAAAATGAACTTTCCCTCTTAGAGACAAAAAAGAAACTCCCCAGACTCCCGTATTAAAAGTTTTGTCTGTGTGAGAAACCTGACGGTATTCTCCCACCTACTCTCCCGGGGAAGGGCCATCATTGTGGATCCCGACCCTGGGGTGGACAAGTGAGGGAAGATCACCTGAGTGTAGGGTCAAAGGAAATTGGGAGGAGAATACTCAAGGTCGAGAAATGGTATTCCCCCTTTCCCAATTATGAACCAACCCACTCTCCCTCAGCCTTAATGGGGTGTTTCCAATCACACCCAAACTCTCCCTCCCCATTTCAGTAAGGGCTGGGATGAGTAAGAGGTGATCAGGAGCAAAGAAGATTACCCAGAGAAACAGCATAGGGATACAAAGTGAGGCTTACCATCTAACATCTTTGAATTGTCCCTCTAATAGAGTCAGGCATGGTTGGGCACTTTTCTCCAACTGTGCACACCTGACTCCAATTGACTCTCACCTGCAGTATAAAAAGGGTGGTTTTGCCAGAATCATTGAGTGAGCTGGAAATGCTGACTAGATCAGAGCAGGGAGCTGCAAAAGAAGCCTGCAGCTGGAGCTGTGTCTCCAGGGAGCCGGAGCGAGGCAGCCTGCTGGCAGTGTTCTGGGAAATGCTTGTCCCATTGGGACGTGTGCCGGTTGCAAAGGTGGCTGAGGGGCATGGATTGAGACCCTGACCTCGACCCAATGCATCCAGGAAAGACCACTTGCCAGCACTACGCTACCCGGTGAGTTTCGAACAAGTGAGAGAGAGAGAGAAACTCGGGAGTGTGTGGTTGACTGGAGCAGAAATGCAGAAAGACAAGATTTTCTAAATTTGCACAGAGCGGAAATCACAAGTGAAAGTATAAAAGGACAGAAAGTAAGAAAGAAGGAACAAGGAAAGTGGAAAGAAGGAGAAAGCGCACTAACAGCGCAGAAATAAAGCGAAGTCCGGAGTAAAGAGATATAGAAGTAAGAAAAGGGTGCAAACGAACCAAAAGGAGGAAACAAGTGCAAGAATGCACGGCAAGAGTGAAAGAAGTGTGCAAGAGGCATGATAAGGAAACGGACAGGTGCAAGTGTGCACCATAGAAAGAATGAAGTGTGCAAGAGGCACTTCACAGAGAAAGTAAAGCAAAAGAAGGTGCAAGTGTGCACGACAAAGTGAAAGAAACACAGAGAAATAAAAGGGGTGCAGGAATCACCTGAAGATAAAAGGTTAAATGGAAAACAAGTACAAGAAATAAAAAGAGGCGAAAAGTGGTTGTGCTTATGAGGAGCAAAGAGCCTGGCGTCTTCTCAAGTCTCTGATTCTACCCCATTAAAGGATTATCTGTGAAAGAATCTGTATATAAGATAAAGGTACATCCTGACAAGCTGAACTTGTGTTTGAAACTAGAGGTGCCTAAGCTTGGGGAAGGGAATACTGAGAGGCCTAATGAAGCTGAGGACTTATTTTGGAAACAGAGGCATCAGCTTGGGGAAGGAACCCTGAGAAGCCTAAGAAGAATTGTGTTATATATTGTTTTGTGTTGAACTTCGTAAAGAGGGGCCAAGGCTTGGGGAAGGGAACCCTAAGAGACCCACTAAAGACATTGCTGAACTTTGTAAAGAGAGGCTTAGACTTGGGGAAGGGAACCCTGAGATGCCTAACAGAAACTGTGTCTTTTTGTTTGGAACTGGAAAGATTGAAGCTTGGGAAAGGGAACCCCAAGAGACCCAGATACATTATAAACTCAATTGACCTACTGCAAGGGCCGTACGTGTAAGGTTCCAAGGGAAACCCTTTTGAGTTGAACTATTTTGAACTGGTAGAACTACACCTATTGGTAATACTACCTAAAACCAGCTGTGGTTTAAAGTTTCTTTTTTTGAACCACTGTTTTTTCTTTAAGAAGACTTTCTATCACATTTTGTCAAAGAGTGAGGGCAAGCATAGGTTTAGACACAGACTGATTTTGGTTTTGGACTTTCAGACATTGATGGCTCTTAGAAACGGATGTCCGTGATTATTTCGATTATGAAAATTCGAATCCGAAAAATAGAAATTCGAAATATTCAAAATCGCAATAATCACGAACACCACCCCGCAGCAAAATGCAACTTTTTTTAACCCACTCCCCTCAGACCACCTTACTTACCTTTTGGCGGCACACTTCGCTGTGTGCCATCGGCGCCCCTTCTCCCTGCAAAGCCAGTTCCCTTCACTTACGTGGATGGGAACCGGCGCTGAAAGGTCCTTTCCTTTTGTTTACTTTGTTTGTCCCCTGATTTTCTTTTCATTGAAGCGGAGGACACAACTACCATCCCTGATGTCCCATAATATCGATCAATGGGAGCAGGGGACACCCCCGCTCCCTTTGATCGACATTATGGTAATTTGGTAATGTTTCCAGTGCCTAATCCGGCATTTTTGCCGTTTCAGTTTTTTTTCTTCTGTATTTTATACAGAAACCCTTAGAAACATCAGTTGAGGGAATGCTCCCTTTAGAGTTAGAGCCAGTTAGGCTTTACACCAACCCCGGAACTTTGTTAAATAAAGGTGTTGAAACTGTTACCTTTGAGTCTGTGTCTTTCTTGATACCATACCTGTCTCCCATCTGCCAAACTTGATTATTTTCTTACTGTTTGCTCTGGAATGGCTGAGGAGGAACGAGAGCTAAAGCAGATTCTTGCAAAGGTCGTGGACATTATCCTTGTTTTATACTCTGATCAGGCTTTGGAGCACCCAGATGATACTGACTCTGATGTCATCGAAGTAGCTGTTCTGGATCTTGCAATTGAGCAGGACTCTCTGACTTCTTTGTTGGACTTATGTGTATAACAGCCTGATGTGCTACTTCCATAGGCGCTTGAACTGACAGAGGCTGAAACTAATAAGCCTCTGGCTGAAGATACGGTGGACATCTCTGGTATGTCCTTTCGCCCGCGTAGGGTGCGGAGAAGGCGTTGCATTGTGCGCCCTTTGACTAAAGGGACTTTTTTGCAGAAAAGGCATAAGGTGACCTTTACTGAGGATAAAACTGTCGCTAATCAACCTTATGGCCAGCAAGATGTCGCTATTTCTCCCACAGGGAATATTAAAGTCACCAGAGCATGAAGAGATGGCACTATTAGGCAAGTTTATTTGCAGGGGCTATTGGATAAATGGCTCCAGCCGGGCATTGCCCAATCATCTGTCTCATTGCCGCCCATGACTCAGATGCCTGTAATGCCCCCAACTGGCGCAGCAATGGGACTCCTGTCAGGCCAGTCGGTAATTAATTCTAAATTGCAGGCACCTTATTTTCCCATGCAGCAAACTCTTGTAAGAAGCCAGGCTTATATTAATGATATTGCATTTCACACGCAAGCACCCATGGCTAATAATGTGCATCTCCCTTCTAGTAAATTTCCTCGGGCACCGAAAGACCAGGAGAATCAGGGGCTATTCTCCCATTTGTGAAATGGGTAACTTTGGAGGAACTTGACCCAATAATGGAGAGCCCTTTCTTGAACTGACCTTTTTACTCGATCTATGATGTAAAATACCCTGCCTATCAGCAATTAGGTCTGAGGACTTGATCCACAAAGAGTTACCAGGGTTGGAAAGTCCCACTAATTGGGCTTTGGTAGAGTTGATATCTCCAATGGTTGTTGCCTTATTGAGTTCTTGCATAAAGGAGCTAATAGATCTGGATTTCCAACTGACTGTATGCAGGAAGAAAATTACCAAGCTGACAGGGAGCACGGCCTCTAATCCCCTGAGTGCGAGTATCAATCACCCAGGTTTAGCTAACACCTTGGCTACAGAAAGAGCTAGCTTATGGGCATCGCTGATTAAAAGCAAGGAAGAGACGAGGCCGCAAAAAGAAGCTGTCCATTGGATATCGGATACCCTGAGTACCAATGGTAACTGACGCACTCAGTTGATTAGTAGCATTAAAGGGACCTGTTGGAATGCAAGAACTTTTCGATCTTTTTTGCTACACCCACAAGGCTACTCACATATCATCTGTGGTGATGTTGTTCTGCTACAAGAGACTTGGGCAAAAAAAGTATTCACCATAGATGTGTACCACATGTTGTGTCGTCCGGCCATTCAGAATGTTAAAGGCTGGCCTACGAGTGGATTAGCTGTTGGTGCACAGGTACAATTTGAACTGAAGCCGTTTATAGTGGGTGCCATTTTTCCTTCTGTTTTGGCAGCCATGATCCATGACAATGAATGAATGTATGATATCCAGAACATTGATTGTTAATATTTATAACCCTCCGAATGGGGGTGCCACCAGAAGCATTTTCAAAACAATTGATAACTTGCTATCACATTGGTGGGATGTTTGCCCTCGAGGGAATGTTGTCATTGCTGGTGATTTCAATGCGCCTAGTTTGAACTCTTGCCAGTTTACTCAAACAGAAGCTGTTTTGGGTGATGCCCATCAAGAAGTGAATACTAGGCAGATAGAAAGTGATTTGAAATGGGACCAGTTCATAACATCACATGATTTGATTTGTCAGAATTATATTGGACAAACAATTATTGCACCTCCCACTACCTGGTCTAATGGTCATGTATCCTCCTGTTCGAACTATACCGATCGATGCCGAGTTATGGTCATGATGTAGTGATTGGGACAAATGCTGTGTGGAGATGAGTAATCATGCCACGTTCACATAATCCCCGCAAGATGACTTATGCTGACAGTGAAATAACGCTTAATGTCCAGGGAAATCGTATTATTTGGACTGAAACCAATGTTAAAAGGCTGACCAGGCATATTAGTTGCAATTGTTTGTCTCTTGTGCAGTGGCTGGAGAGCAACTATTGGGATTTCGGAGGGATAGTGAGTAGCTTGGGAAAGCAATTGCCCCTAATTTATAAGACTATTAATAAGGATTAGGTATACAAGAGCCCTTTCGATATAATAATTCATCATCAAAAAAGGATGTATCGGCGGACCAGAGCATCGGCCAAACAGAATGTTACGCTGTCTAGTAGAGACAGAGGGAGGCAATTTGCAAGCATATCTACTCGTTATAAGAGCTGGTTTAGAGCTCACAAACATCCTGTTGCCAATGTCAATTGGAAGTTGTTATATAAACTATTACTTAGTAATGACAACAAGACATTTTGGCCGTTATTTAGGAACTTTACAATGGGACGAACTCTACAAGGAAATATATAAAATCCCAGAGGCTGTTTGGATAAAAGCGATTTCAGATGTATATTATGGCGCTGAACTCACGGTCTCTGATAAAGAAATGTATCCTCTATCGCGGGGCGAGGAATTTAATTTTCGAGACTAGAGATATTTTGTAGATCATTAAGAAACTCAAGAGTCCTGACCGCATTTATAATGTGATTTTTAAAGCTAATCCTAACATTTGGGCATCAATATTGGAGCAACTGTTTCGGAACATTGTGGTCTCAGGTGCAATTCCGGCAAGATGGCTGGAGTCTATATTAGTGCCAGTTTTTAAGTAAGGGAACTTGAGTGACCTCGCTAATTATAGGCTCCTTATAGGGCTGATCCACATGTTCTAAACAGAATTCTGCAAAGGCCATGGCACTATTCATAATGTGTGTGCTTTTCATTGTGTCATGGCTGAGACTTCTGGCCCCCAGATCCAAGAAACTTTACCTTTGTTTTATAGATTTTACATTCGATTCGGTCTGTCGACCTCGATTTTGGAATAAATTAAGCCATTGGGGTATTGATGCCAGGTTGCTATATTTTATCAAGACCCTATATACTGATCATTCTGTAGCAGTGCGAATCAACCAAGAAGACTTAGTAACCCAACATATATCTAGGAACAGAGGCCTTTAGCAGGGGTGCGAGCTGTCACACCTGCTTTTTAATTTATATCTCTGAGATTTGTATCTCACTATTGGAGCAGCCTGATACTTTCTACCGTCAATTGGGGGTGTGCCAGCAGCATGGCTATGATATGTGGATGATACAGTTTTGCTTGATTTCACCCCCATGGGTTACAACATTCCATTGATGCCTTACTACTATACACAACAAAGAATAATCTCAAAACGAACATCTCTGAAACCAAAGGGGTCATTATTGATAGAACAAATAAAATCCCTTTTACATGGACCATTCATCAAAAACCACTTGAAGTAGTAGCTAGTTTAGTTATATGCATCCTGGAGTGCCAATCAAATCTTGTCCGCAGAGTAATTTCTATGGTGACTTCACTATGCCTAAAGTTTGAAAGAAATGGGCAGTTAAAAAAAATCATTAGTAATAAGGGAGGTTATATTATTGAAGGTCTCATTGCTGTTTATATGACTAGTATAGTCACAGGAATTCTCAATGGCCTAGCACCGCTCTCTGAGTCTAGAACGAGGTGGCTAGAGAAACTGAAGGGGAAGCTTCTACCCTCTATACTTGGTGTACCTTCATCTGTACCAGTGGAAGCACTAAGATGTGAACTGGATCTCCCCTCGTTGAGATCCCTATGGCATTGTCAACATTGTAAATGATAATTTTCCCTACATTCTACTGAATTGTTGACAGAATCATTATTAGATCTAATAGCTAAACAGTATCACCAGGCGCGATCTAACCGATTCTTCAAAGAACTTTGAGCCACTTTTAGTAATCATTTGCATAATCTAGTTCTTGCTATTGAACAACTGGTTGAACTTCCAAATGCACTGGCGATAAAACCAAAGTCTGGGATGCAGCTACTAATTTGACTACTCTTAATAACAAAAAAAAATGATGTATTGTATAATCATCAAAGTTTTCACCCACATTTAGCATGCACATACCTTACTAAATTATGTTCTAAGGAGCTGAGAAGATTTATTATCTACATGAGGCTTAATATACCCCCTACTCAAATAACCTATCATATCATACTGGATGTTGGATTGGGACTCCATATAAGCATAGACTTTGTGGTATATGCAATTACAACAGTAGAGACCATCCGGCATGTTTTAACTAGCTACCTTAAATTGAAAAGCAAGTATTTTAAGTATTTGGCCTCATGTAGCCCCCTCTTGCAGCAGCACATGACCCTGCTATACCTTGCCTCATGCACCCCTGCCTAGGCATCCAACGGCACCAGCGTCTTGCCATATAGCACCAGACCTACTAAAGCACACTCTCCTTGAGGACCGGCATCTTGCCACGCCCTTCTTGGCCAACCACGAGAGCCTTAGCCCCACCACGTTAGCCTCACACTGAACATACTAGAAAACCCAAATCAGTCCTCTGAACCACCACATGCAATCCAACTAACTCAGGGAACCCTCCAGCCACATCCCTATCCACTGACCTAACTAACAGAGTTACGGCTGCCATCACTTCCATAAATGAGGTAGCACCTAACAACCCATCAGGCACCACACTGGCCCTCATCACAAGGTTGGCGGAATGGGTTTACCGGCACCGGTAAAGGTGCCGGTGCCGGTAAACCCATTCCGCCCTACCATGAGGTCTCCTCGCGGGACCCGCAATGGGCGCCTGGAAAAACCAGGCGTCCATACCGGGTCCCGCAAGGACACCAGGCAGCTAACAACGGGGGCTCGAATGAGAATGGGGATGGACCGGGTCCGGGTTCCTCGGACGGGGAATTACCGGGTCTGCCAAGATTGCGATGGCCCGGTAAGTCCTCATTCGAGGAACCGGGGCCCGGAATGCGGTAAGGAGGCAACAGTGCCGATAAAAGCGGCATGGTTACCTCCAACCTCCTGATGAGGGCCACTGTCTCCAACCTATAACATTGGTGACTCTTGCTACCTCCCTAAAATACGACTGTCCACTGATAGAGATGTGCACTATAGGGTCACCCTGCCCTATTATCTCTCCTCGACACATGGATCCGCAGTAATACCCTGAGGTCTACAGCTCTGCCAACCTTTTTCCACCCTGTCGAACTCCCCTGCTATCCTACCACAGCTTAACACCAACTCCCCCATGACTTACCTCACAGACTTACAAATCAAATGCACCTTAACACACATGCCAGGTCCCTAGCAGCTCATGCCATAGACATTGCAGACCTGATTACCAGAAATAACCTGGCCTATTAGCCATTTTGAGACTTGGCTCCACCCTGCCTCAGGCCCCGCAATCTCCCAGGCCATTCCACATAACTATACCATCCTCTGCAAAGATAGATTGGAATGCAGAGGGGGTGGAGTCGCCATCATAGCCAAAAACATTCTCAGCTTCAGAGAAATAACCACCCACTCGCTAACCTCAGGTGAACTACTCGCCACCAAGCTCCACATGTCACATACTGCCACATTGACCATTCACCTGGTCTACCGTGCACCTGGCCCCATCCTAGCATTTCAGGAGGAAATCACTCATCTCCTTTCAAATTCCAAACCAAAATCTAAAACATTACTCCTGGGTGACATCAAACTAAGGCTAAATGACCCAGATGACTCTGGAGCACTCTCTCTTGTCACTTCATTGTCAGACCTGAGTATGGCACAGCGCATAACCAGCCCCACCCACTCCAAAGGCAGAATATTGGACTGGATTGCTGACTTGAACTGTAACATCACAGTCTCTGCCAACCAGCCTTGCCCATGGATGGACCACTTTATCATCACTTTCTAACTGCCCATGGCAAACGCACCCTCACCAGCCCCACCCCCGTTGCCTTCCACAGCTGCCTGTAGCTCTAAAAACATTTCAAACACTCACATCCTACCTCTAAATGAGGAGTTAGTCCATGCCACGTCTGGG
This sequence comes from Ambystoma mexicanum, assembly GCF_040938575.1. NCBI lineage: Eukaryota > Metazoa > Chordata > Amphibia > Caudata > Ambystomatidae > Ambystoma > Ambystoma mexicanum. The sequence continues at coordinate 1,350,830,907 of NC_090934.1, read as the reverse complement.
ATCTTCGACGCTGCCATGTTGGTGCATAGTTATAATACTACTCTCACGGACGCCATTAATACATTGGCCCCTTTCACCCTAAGAAAAGCAAAAGCGACCTTGCACCGCTACACCTGGTTCACATCCGAACTCAAAACCCTTTGCCTTCTCAAGCACCAGGTGGAAGCCAAATGGAACCTTCTCCCTTCTGTTGAAAATAAAAGTAGCTTTACGCTGGCAAACAACAGCTTTAGAGAAAAAAACGACCTATAACTATAGGATTGAGAAGGCTAAATCTAGCACTAGGGAATTCTTCACCAATATCCGTGAACTTGACTCGCCATTACCAACATCGCCTAATTGCATCCAAGATAGTACTTGGTGCTGTAACATCCAAAATGCCCTCCTCCACAAAATTGACATGCTTCAGAAAAAGATCTCTGACAAAAGAATTGTAATAAGAACTGCTGCCTTAGACTCTGCTAAACCTCAACCCGACCACCCCCCTCAATGCCCCCCTTTTCAGTTTTACACCGATCGCTACTCTGGAAGCCACCCAAATTGTCAAAGGCCTCAAACCATCACTCTGCCCGTGTGACATTTGCCCTGCAGGTGTCATTAAAGACTGAGCAGAAGACCTAGCTCCATACCTTAACACTCTTATCAACTCATCCTTCAGCCTGCTCAGTGCCAACTACCCTCAAGAATGCTTGGGTTCTCCTGGTCCTCCTGCTCCTATAAAAACCTACCCTGGACCACAGCGTACCCACAAACTACAGGCCCATCACCACCCTACCCTTTGTGCTACAAACTTTGGATACAGCAGCTTACCTTCAGAATCAGAGCTTCTTAGAAACCCATTACCTCCTGGGCCTTCGCCAATCTGGCTTTTGCCCAGGCCATGGTACAGAATCAGCCCTTCTCGACCTAAAGATTAAACTGGATGACATCAAGAATGTTGGTAAGACAGCCCTCCTCCTACTTCTCGATCTATTTGCAGCATTTGAATTAGTAGACCACCAAACAGTCTGCAAACACCCAGCCCCTGCAGCCACTTTGCCCCTGATGCCATAGACTGGATCTCATCCTTCCTAACCATGAGGGTCTTCTCACCTAGCGCTTCAGCCCCACCAGCCTTGGTGTTGTGCGGTGTCCCCCAAGGTTTGTGCATCGCCACCAACACTCTACAACATATTCAACAAGCCTTTATTCAACCTGCTTGATGCCAAAGATATTTCATACACAAACTACGCAGATGACACTCAGATCCTCATCCCCCTCATCGGCAACTACGACACTGACTCAGACAACCTTCTTTCCATCTACCACAACATCCAGACATGGATGGCCACCCACCACCTGTGTCTCAATAACAAAAAAGCAGAACTTCTCCTGGTGGGCTCTCACACCTCATTAAAAAAACTCAGCACAGCCTAGCATTGAGGGTAGTGCATTGAAGTCTCCAGCAATGTAAAGACAGTGGGAGTCTATCTAGATGCCACTCTATCCCTCACCGGCAAGTTAATGCAATTGCCTCTTCAGCAGCACACACCTCTAAACTACTGCCTGCAGACCCTTCCTGTCGGCGATCAACTATGTCAACATAGCCAGAGCCCGGATAGGTTCACGCCTTGATTACTTTGTATTTGTATTTATTTTATTTATTTTGCACACCTAACCCTCAGGTATCTGGGCGCAAGGTTACTGAGTGTTACTGTAACACTTGTTTTGCCAGGACTCTCACTCACAACCTAAAAAAATAAAAAAATCATTCAGAACAATGCTCTCAGAGAAGCTCTCAACGGTGTCCAGTCAAAGTTTCTAAACAATAGTGTTGAATGCCAAAAGGTTCGACACAAAAGTGCTGAAAAAAAGTTTCACATTTATTTTTTTATATTAAAGTTTTTTTTTAAATTTCGTATTGTAAAAGAAGGGTTTTTTTTTTTAAATAAAACGTGGGTTTAGGGAGGGAACTCCCCCCAAAGAAAAAATCAGATTTTTTTTTTCCGCACTTTTGTGTCGGAACTATTGGCATTCGAAACTTTGGCATTCAAAACTATAACTAGGAACCGCTCTCAACATCTCCAAGCAAGATCACATTTCATCAGCTAGAAGAGAAGTGCAGTGGCTACCCAGCAAGAAACGTATTATCTTCAAGTCCCTAGCCATCACACACAAATGTTTCTCGAATTCAGCTCCTATGTACTTGTCTGCAAAATGTTCTAAATCACAAATGTCAAGACCCACCCGCCCAGCGTATACTAACTTGTTGACCATCCTGAGATTCTGTAGAACCATAGCTGGCGGCACCAGCTTGCCAGTCTCTGCTGAAAAGAACTGGGACACCCTCGCTCCTCACCCGAGAGCGGATCAATCATGTTGGGCCTTCAGAAAACACCTTAAGACTTTGCTTTTCTCCACCTGAGAGACTGCTGTGTGTGCACCATAATCTGTCTGCTCCTGTATTGACATATGTGAAACCTGTAACTAGCGCCTTGATGCCCGAGGCTTCAGTGCACTTTATAAATGCAAAAATAGGGTTACATGGCCCTTAACCCAACGACAGAATTTATCGAGATGAAACAATTTTGGAGTAATATATATGGAGCAGAATCTCTTGTAATAACGGCTGCAATCTTTTATATTTGTTGGGAGGCTCTACGATATTTCAGCTTTTTCCAGAAACTAAGAACTAAGGTATGTGGACGAGATTGTGGGTATTTTACTAAGGTCAGTGCAGGTTTATAGTTTTATAGTTTGTATAGTCTATTTGGATGTTTACTTTATTGTAATTAATTTTGGTCAATTTTGTTTTAGTAATAATGATGTCATTTTATTGTAATGAAGTTTGATCAAATTAAGGTAACAATTAATGTGATTTTTTATTTTACTATGGAATACATTTGTATGTGAAATACTTACAGAATATTTATTATATCTAATGTAATTTTTCATATGTGATTGAAAGTTATTTTTGAAGTGCTAAAGGTCTTTCATTTAACCAAATGCACTAAATAAAACACATTGGGCCTCATTATAAGTATTGCGGAATGGGTTAACGGGTGCCGTTAATGGTGGCGGACACATTAAACCCATTCCACAATATTACGAGGTTCCCTCGCGGGACCCGATGTGGACGTCTGGTTTTACCAGATGTCCTTACCGTGTCCCGCGAGGGGACCAGGGAGCTAACAACGGGCCTGTCGTAATTGGCCCGTTGTTAGCTCCCGCGCCCATTCCCATTGAGCCCTATGGGGGCTCAAATGGGAATGGCAAAGGTCAGGGCCCGGGTTCCCTGAGGGAGGAATTACCGGGCCCTCCAAACTCGGAATGGCCCGATAATTCCCCATTCAGGAACCCCGGACACGGTTTTGGAGGTAGCCATGCCCTTATTAAGGGCATGGCTGCCTCCAAAGTCGTAATGAGGCCCATTGTATAAAGGACTGTAAGACCTACAATAACTCAGTGGAATGTTCTTTTTTTCTAGGAGAAGGGGTCTATTCTAAAACACCCAGAGGTGAAATAACTTCCCCTGAACCTAAAGTGGGCTTTTTGACAGGGCCTTCAATAGAGGGTCCCAATAATCCAGAGGGATCTCCATTGCAGGAGTGCCTAGCCCTTGTAGAAATCCTATGCCCCTAATCTGCAGGACCAGGAGGAATCACATTTTTCGACACTGAAGGCATTGAGGAAGAACTGGCCTTCTTCTTTCTCTTTCCAGGCCTAGAGGTTGTCCCCTTATCAAGGCGACCCTTGAAAGGAGTGTAGTTTTGCATCACAACTCCTGAAATAGGATTAATATCTCTAAAAATATCTCTCATCTAAGAAATGTCCAAGCAAATATTTGCCTAGATCATTTTCTTTGACACTGGCAGGTAGTTCTAATGGTCTTTCAGTCATGTCAAAGAGACCCAGTGGGAGATACAAACGACTAAACAAGGAAGTTGTAGTTGTAGTCTTTTATTTGGAAAACAGTGTTTGGGCAATGACACCCAGGGTCCGCCCTGATCAAAGAAAGCACACCTCAATGTCTGGCCAGTCCATAGAGTCTAGTTCTTTACTCATTTCCTCTAGTTGTTCAGTACTCTGAAAAAGCTATTTGCAGGCTTTCCGTCTCCCCATAGACTCAGCTATCTATTGGTAGTCTCTCCTGCAGGTCCTTCACTGTGCCCGTTTGAGAATATACTCTGGGTCTGTTCTGACAGATATAGGAAGTATTGGAACTTCCGGAGGACGTTGGAGTGGTTTACACAGGCGTTATCTATCCTGTCCTCCACTTACCAGGACCTTCCATTGCTCCAGATATGTCCAGGATGCCATTGGCATCTAGAGTCATCACTATTCTGACCTTTCTGTCTGAGTCTCGTGCCTCCTCTCACCTCCTTCATCTGTCATAGACTGACCTGGCCTTGTTGTTCTTCCCCAATCTCACTAGGGGTTTCGCCCCTCCAAGCTCTGGTCTCCACCTCCAATGTCACCACCTCTTCTCCTGTCACACCTTTCTCCAAGTCTCCTTTTCTATCCATCACTACCTTTCTTACTTGTCCAGTGGTTGCCTCCCCCTCCCTCGTCAAGGTCTGACCATCACCTCCTGCTGACAACTCCTCCTTCGGTTCTCTATATCCTCCTCCAGATGTAACCTACTTTACCATCTGCTGCTACCACTTTGTGCCGTTGTCTCCCTCTCTGTGTGAGAATGTCTGCGTGTTGCTGGATGCATGAGTAATTGCATGAAGTCTCTTTTAATGTTATATCCGAAACCTGAGCAAGTGTTGCAGCAGGTTAGCTATCGAGCTGCTGAGGAGTGGATTTGCCAGTCAAGGTTCCCTTAATATGTCCCTTTTTGTTCATTTATCTAAATGTTGTATTCTAGGGCACTAATGGCCTTTGGCCTTTAATCAGTGGGTGGATGGTCTTTTAATATAGTTATCCCGGTGAGCATGGTGAGGTGTTTAGGAAATGATATGGATGAAGCTCATTAATGATTACCTTTTCTTTAACTACATGCTATGCATTACTAAAAGATGCAGAAGTATGCTAACACCTTCTGTTGCTGTATGTCTGCACATTTAGAAACGTTATTAGTAATGCTTGAAGACCATGATGGATGCACATGGAGTGTACTTGATAATGAAAATGCTTTTCTTCAGCATGGGGTGCACTCCTTTTTGATGTTAAGTTACAACTTATTAATGGGATGGGTTTTGGAATTATATTTGTTGTTGCTTTATTTAGATGTTTGAGGTATGCATTGATCATCCATGATGGTTTTTCAATTAGGGACCTAAATACTAAAGACCTAACTATTTTATCAAGGTTTAGCTATTGGGTTTATTCCGCATTGAGGCATGAATAAATATGGCTTTTCTATTTAAACAGAGTTTGTTCCTATTTAATGTTTCGTTAACTGTTTTCCAGGTTGAATAGACTTTACAGTTTTGACTGTTCCTTTAGTAGGCACATATTTTTTTTTTGTTTTTCTTTTTCTCTCTTAGTTTATTCTGGTGAATTTAAAACCATGGCTCTATGGTCTATTAGCATGATTAATGAGGGTCTGTGTGTCGTGTCTTGGAATGTAAATGGAATTAACAATAACATTCAAAGAAAGAAAGTACTTACAGTTTTAGATGTAATGAAGGCAGATATGTGTTTCCTCTAAGAAACTCATATTTTAGCTGATGAAATTAAAAGATTGGAGAAGGACTGGGTTGGTTATGCTTTTAGCTCCTCTTTCTCTTCCAGATCTAGGGAAGTTGCTATTATAGTTCGAAAAAGACACCAGTTAAAGTTTAAATACATCTATATTGATGGATGATGATATACTAGACAGAATCATTTCGGAAGCCAATTTTTTCGTTGAGGAGAATCGTACTGGCGAGGTTAGTTTAGGAAATGTCTGGGAAGCTTTCAAATGTTCTGTGCGAGGAATTTGTCTTGGTTTGTCTAGTGGTAAATGGAAAAAAGAAGATAAAGTTAGACAGGAACTGGAACAGAAAATCAGACATATCTCTCGTGATTTGATGAATGATCCAAATGATTCTACGAAAATGAGGATAGTAAAGAAACTAAAAAGGGAGATGGATGGAATCCTATCTTTAAAGAAAGAACGTAGTTTGTTCTATTCTCAGTGCGCCTACTTCGAAAGGGGTGAAAAATGCGACAAATAGCCTGCGTATAGGTTGAAAAAGAAAAGTTTGGAATCTGCTATAACCTCGGTCATTGATACCGATGGTAGGATAACATTTGACCCAAAACGGATCAATTTGGTTTTTCGTAAATATTACATGGACTTGTATTGCAATGAGGCAGGCATTTCTGGGAAAGGAAAGGATTTCTTTGGTAATTTTACACTCCCTAGTCTCTCTGATGCTGAGAGTCTGCTTTTTGGCTCCTGGATATCGATTGATGAATTGAGAACCGCTATCTCCAAGCTGAATACTGGTAAATCGCCAGGTCCAGATGGCTTCCAATTGAATTTTATAAAATCCTTCCAAATTCAGCCTTTGTATTTTTGAAAGATATGTATCTTTCAAGTAAAATGGACAAGGCGGTGCCCCTGAGCACATGTCACGCATGAATCTCACCCTATTATAGTTATGAGGGAAATTAATCTTGGTGATGTGTTCATCTCAAGGGTCCAGTTGTTGTATACCAATCCAACTGCAGATGTTGAAACAAATGGAACCAAGTCAGAGGCATTTTGTTTAGAGCGTGGTACCAGACAGGGATGTCCTTTTTCTCTGCTTTTGTTTATTCTTGCGATTGAGAAATTGGCTATTGCTCTCAAAACAGATCCTGGGTTGTTTGGTGTCAAGTGTTGGGGACTTATGCAGAAAATCTGGTTCTATGCTGATGATCTGTTCTAGAAGATCTAGATGTCTCACTCCCTTGCCGGATGCAGATTTTATCTAATTTTCACAAAAAATAAGGGGTTAGAAAAATAATTGGCTAAAATCTGAGGTTTTACCACTTACTCTTAGATGTTATAAAACCCTAGTCACTGGATTGGGTTTTAGATGGTGTGATGCAAGACTACGTTATTTGGATATTTGGTTGACGTCATCTGTTTCTAATATTGTTGAGGAAAACATGCGTGATATCTGTAAAGAATGCAAAATTGATCTAGATAGGTGGTTGCTCCTTAATCTGTCGCTCTGGGGCAAGGTTAACGCCATTAAAATGAATTTGGCTCCCAAAGTTAATTATAAAACTGGTATTTTACCTTTGAAAATCAAAAATCAATACTGGGGAGATCTGGACCTTATGATACAGGAATTTAAATGGGACAGGAAACCTCCATGACTTAAAATTTGGAAATTACAACTCCCGGTTGATGAAGGCGGACTGGGGGTTCCAAATTTTAAAGCATATTACTTGGCCTTTACTTCGCAATCATTCATCGCATTTCTGAATGCGGTTCCAGACCCTTGGGCAGTTGCAGAATTTAATGCTTTCGGCCTGCTAGGTCCGGAGGCTTTAGTTACTACAAATACGAAAGACCAGGGTCATAGATCAATGGCGACAGGATCTCTTCTCATAGCATGGTGTGAGTTGTTAGAACGGTTGGGCAAAGATGCATTTAAGTATCACGGGGCTTCAATTTGGCTGAATCCAAAGATTAGAGACGGCGCCAAATCACTTTTTTGGCCTGATTGGTTTCTTTGCGGCATTAAAAAGATTAGTGATCTTGGTAAGGATGGTTGATGGCTGACAGCGAATGAGGTGAGGGACAAATGGAACTTTGAAAGCTTGTCGGATTCTGCCTGCAGGCGTTTGAAGAAATCAATTGGTGAAGTTGACTGGACCAATACTCTGGAGTTGGACATCCTTCTCGCTAAACCTAAAGAGGGTGAGGGAGGACTAGCTAGACGAATATATAAATTGTTTGTGACAGATTTTCAAGGAAATGATAAGTTGCTGGAAGAAATATGTGCAGAAATGTAGCATTTTGCTCGGTGAACTTGGGAGAGAGGTCTCGACAAATTAAAATACTGAACCAAGTTTATTGGTGTCCAGAGAGATTGAAAAAAGAGGTCTTTCAAATTGCGATGAGTGCTGGGTCTATGTACAAGATATTGGCTCCTTGGAGCACATTCTGTGGAGCTATGTACGTGTCTGTGGTTTATGGTCCGAGGTGTGTGAGACATGTGTGAAAATTATGGGTTTGAATCTGGTCTTAGATTTCAAAACAGTGATACTAGGGGATGATTCTGAGTTAATTGAACTCAGTCCTGCTCATATAAAATGGCTATTCAGGGGCGTCATTTTAGGCAAGCGCCTAGTTCTTCACGGATGGAAAACTAAGATTGCTCCTTCATTTGACGAATGGGTCGAGGAGATGCACAGTCTTTCAAAAATAGAAAAGATGATTTAGAAATTGAAGAACAAATTGACTGTGTATCACAAAATCTGGGGAAAATGTAATTATTTCATGTAATTTGTATTTTTTTTTGGGAGTTGGAATCTGTTGATGTAATATAGATTTATGTGGTATCCTGTAGTCTTGTATATGATGAGTTACATTGATGTATTATATGTTTATGATGTGTCCTGTTCTCTTGTACATACTCTCTTAATTTGTTTTGTATATAAATTATAAATAAATAATTTAAAAAATAAAATCTCTCTTTTTATTTACCTTCTATCCCAATCAGCTTAGTTCCAACCTGCCAGACATGTTGTGTGGCCTACCTGATGCCCACCTTTATTTACAACAGTGGCGTTGCGCTTCTCAGGAACCCACTGAGGCAAGGAAACGCAATATGAGTGGGCAGCCAACCAGACATCCACTGCGCCTGTGCAACAACAAAGACAGCCACTGCACCCAAGTAAAGTAGCCTCCAAAGTCTACCAAGGATCAGCTATTACCCAGATGAACCCTCTCTGAAGGTAATTAGACTACCAGACTTTCTCTGACCCATATGCTTCCTGAATATGACAAATTGGGGGCTTCATTGATGCACCTCTCTAAAATCTAGTGAAACGAGAGCATGGTTTTTGCACCTCCCTGAAAATGAACAAAATAGCAGCAAGACAAGTATAGAGAGCTAAAATGTTCACTCTACCAGAACAATCCTGCAACAACTCCCTCCGCCCACCAAGCCTCCTCCCACAGAGGTTGCAACCCCATGACCAAAACTAACAATGAACTTTCGAAAATCTGTAGCACTCTTTCCAGTCCTTAACTGGAGGCCTCACTCTTCAGCCCAGTTCATGCTGTCTAGACCTACAAGTCAATCGTAGCTACAAAGGAAACACCATTATAAAGCTTAATCTGAATTTGTGTTTGAAATAATAACACAAATACCAACTATTGGAATACAGTCCATTCATATTAGCTGCAAAGGAAACAATGCTATAAATCTTTTTTTTTTTTTTTTTGATGTCTTAGTTTAGTGATAAACTTTTGCATCATTGTGAATCTTATACGATAGCAAAGAAAATGTAAGAAGGGCTTTACAATTTTCTTTGCTTGATATCCAGAATGTTAGTCAGAAAAAGGACAACTGTAAATATGTATTTGTTATTTGTTCCGCTGAGGATAGTATTCCATCTTTCATCTTCGTCCAATTCTTGTGAAGCCAGATCGAAATGGGATCCAAATTGCCTGCGTTGAGCTGCCAGCGCCGGACACTCCATGACTAGGTGGAATATGGTCTCCGGGATGGTTTCAATTTCGCAAAACCGACAGTAGTTCCTTGCTTTGGGGATCTGGTTTGTTATGGCTAAATAGTAGTTTGTCGGCAGGATATTCAATCTGATTCTCAAAAATATTGATCTAATCACTGGATCGGGAAATAATCGCAGGTATGGTTGTGGTTCATTTAGTTTTCTGTTGTCCTTGTTACAGTATAGTGTCCGCTTATAGGAGTTTTTCTGTTCGATGGTTTTAATCCAGTCATTTTGTAGGAGTTTGACTTTGGCATGTTGGGGACGCTTCGTTAGAAGTTCTTGAGATATTTCTTCTTGTTCCATTTCCTTGGTGATAGATTTTTTCCATTTTGATAGAACTGTGGTATTTAAGGTCGCCGTTTTAGTTTTGAGGATGTTGATTGCCGGTGTCTTGTCGTCGGACAGGAGTTTACGATAGATGTCCAGACGTTTCCATCGTACTATGGAGCCGATAGATTGAGTTGCAAGTTCGTACCTTATTCGTGGCATGGGGTACGATTTCGGTATTGATAGAATCTTACGCCAGAATATAGACTCAAATTTCGTCCAATTTACTTCTTGTGCGTTCAGCATTGTTTCTGTGCCATAAGTTATTATTGGAATGTATTTTTGCTTGTAGTACGCAATTATCGGTTTAAATGAAAACTTTCCGAATTTTCTGTGTAGGATGCAGCCTTGGCGTGCTAATGCTTGCGCCTTCTGTTCAATTTTGTCCAACCATTCTGCTTCTGTATTTGATTGGTTAATCGTGATGCCAAGATACTTGAATGTTGTCACGTTTTCCAACTTGTTTCCATTGATATTGAAGGTGGGTTGTTGTTTAGCTTTATTTTGAAATTTCGTCAGTTGCATAGATTTTGTTTTAGTGATATTGATTGTTAGATCATTTTGGGTCATGTAGTTGCTCAGAGCTGTGAGTGAAAGTTGCAGGCCATATGGGGTTTTGTCCATTAAGACAATGTCGTCTGCATAAGCCATTATGGATACAGGGGTTGAATTGATTTTTGGGGGGTTTGCTTTATTGTTTTTCAGATGTTGTTCAATATCTGATGTGTAGAGATTGTAAAGAGTCGCTGCTAAGGGACATCCTTGTTTTAGTCCGTTAAATGTTGATATTGCTTCAGTGGTCATTCCTTGTTTTGTGAGCCTGACTTTTATTGAAGTGTCTGAGTATAGTAGTTTGATGGGCTCAAGAATGTTCAGAGGACAGTTCCATGCCTTAAGCTTCGCCCATAATTTTTGCCGAGGTATTGCATCAAAGGCCATCTTTAAGTCGATGAACACGGCGTATATCATGGTCTTGGTGTTAAGCGCTTCATGTTTAATGAGATGGAGAAGAAGGAGATTGATGTTCGTTCCAAGATTGGGAGTAAATCCAGTTTGCCGTGTTGAGAATCTACCGGTCGAGTTGGCCCAGGCAGTGAGTTGTTTTAGTAGGACTGATGCAAAGAGTTTCCCTAAAGGGTCGAGTAAGGCAATGGGGCGGAAATTTTGTGGGTTATCACGCGGGCCTTGCTTGTGTATGGGGACTATTGTTGCCGTTTTCCAGGTAGTAGGAATTTGGTTGTGTAAGTTTATAATATCAATTATCTTGTGCAGAAAACTTGCCCATGCCGAGGGGTCTTGTTTGAGCATGGCATTCGAAAGTCCATCAGGGCCCGGCGCTCTTGAGGTGTTAAGTCGATTGATCATGAATAGAAGATCTTCATATGAAGTGGGTACTGACCATTTTGAGTTGATTTTACTTTCCTCTTGTTCAGGTGAGTGAGGAAGAGCTGCGTACATAGTTGAAAAATAACTGACCCATATCTCCTTTGGTACGTTGGCTGTTAGCTTTTGTTGTTTTTGATGGTTTTCGTTCAGAAGATTCCAGAGATCTTTGGTATTATTCGTCCGGTATGTTTTCATCATTGTTTCTGCATCTGTTTGTAGTAATATTGCCTTTTGAGATTTTTTCCAGTTGTTGTAGGTTTGTTTTAGTTTGGCAATCTGAATGATGTTTCCTGGTTGTCTATTTTTCTTGAGCTGTCTTATCTGTTTCGCCAGCTCCTTTTTTTTGCTGCTATTTCCTCGTTGTAACTATGCAGATGAGTTTTTTGTGAGCGATTTTCAACTGTTTGCTGGAACGGGAGCAGAATCCATTCATAATTCAGTTTTTCCAAGTCCGGTTTTTTGGAAGTTGATAATTTCTTTGGAAGCAATGGTAGTATTGTTTGTGGAATGCGAAGTCTTGATGATGTACCGTCCAGTTCAAGTAAAGGTTGTCCTAGAGATGGCTTTTGATGTCCGGTAAGGTGTGACTGAACTGTTAGCTTATTGTGATCACTGTTGTCGCAAACTATGGTTTGAGCAATGTCGACCGAATCTTGCAGGGTTTGTGAGAGAAAGATATAGTCGATAATTGCTGCAGAGGAGGCTCTTCTCCATGTTGGCATAAAGGGCGTTAAATTGTTTTTTGCATGATTTAGGAGGCTGAGATCTCGAATCTGGATTTCTTTCATCCATTTTGACGCTTTAGCCGATAGGTGTTCGGGTCGTCGTGGAGTACCGTTAGGTGTAATGAGGTTGATGTTTAGGTCTCCGCAGAGTATTAATTCCAAGTTTCTGTAAGTGTCAGCTAGGTTGTCGACTGTGATAAATACAGCGTCGATGAATTCATTAGTTGTAATGACTACAGGATTCCAGTAGAGATTCAATATGGCGATTTTTGTTTCATCATTTTCTTTTTGGTCTTGGTGGGTCTTTATTGTTATTATGGTCATCTGAATCCAAGGGTTTATGTTTTCGGTGGTCAGTACCCTCCAATAGGGATTTATTTTGATTAGGGTCAGAAGACCAGATGCTGGTCTTCCCTGTTTTTTTTTTATTGCAGGATTTAGGAAAGCAAGGAAGCCGTCACATGCTGGTGTGTCGGTGATCCAGGTCTCTTGTAGACATATGATTTGAAAGTTTTCAAGATCATTTGATGGCTGAGTATATAAGTGAAGATTCCCTCTTGTGTTCCATGAGCAAAGTGACCATGTGAAATTTGTGTTGTTTAATTGTTATGAGTATGAGTAAACTGAGCTTCTTGAAGAAGTGGTTTCTGTAGTTGAAAGCTCTAGATCGTATATCCTTTTAAAGGGGCGATCCTGACTGTTCGATTGTTCTGCTCTTTTATCTCTGATCGTTTTTTCATTGATGGCGTGGTGTTCATTTGCGCAAACGGGCCTTTGGTTTCTCGCTGGGAGTTTCCTTGTTGTTGTGGTGGCCCAGCACTTGAACCCAAGTTTGAGAAGTTGAGCGCCTTGTGAAGCAATCAGTTCTTGATCATCCTGATTCGAGATTTCGGCGACAATTTTGTCTAGGTGCTTATGATCTTTAAAGGTGATTAAATCGATCTTAGCTGTTGTTATATGTTGCAGTTGTGGTATTGCTCCAAGCAGGCGGAGAGTGTTTGTTCTGTTCAGTATAAGGGGTTCTTTTCTGTTGATTCGATTTTCAATATGGATTTCATAGATTTGATTTTGTTGCAGTGGATTTATAAACGTGGGCAAAATGCAGTCCGATGTGAATGTTGTATGTATAGTGAGAGAATTGTCCATGACTTGATCATAGTATTCCACTGATAAAGAGCCATCGCTAACAAATGATGCGATTGAATTTTCCTGTAGTGAACTTTCTGAGATGTCTTCATATGGCAGTCTTGTTTGCAGGTCTCGGGTACTGTTATATTCATCAATTATTATGTAACTTGGGGATGTTTCCGATTGTATATCTGGTGGCGTATCTTGCGGTTCTTGGTCTTCGTGGGTTGTCCAGTTTAGTAGGTCATCCTCTTGCGAAGCGGAGTCTGATTTGAGTTGATGGCCTAAAAGTGGTATTCCGTTCTGCTGCTTAGCAGTGACATTGATCGGACCCGCTGATTTCTTCTCAGCAGTTCTTGAATTGGTTTTTTCTCGCAAGTCCACTGTTTTTGGTTGTGAAGTAAGTTCAGTGGGTATTATTGCTCTGAGGAACGCTCTAGAGCCTGTTTGTCGTTTTTTTATAGCCTTAGGGTGTGTTGATTTTGCAGCATTGGTTGTTTTTTCTTTCGAGAAGATCTTGTATTGTTCTATTTTATTCTCTTTTAGCTGGCCGTCGCCTTGTACCTCTGGATGTAGAGTTAAGGCAGTCGCAGTTCTCTGTTGAATGGTGTTTATGCCCGGCGTTTGTAGTTGTGCTTTTGTACTTTGTGCAACGTTTTCATTTGTTTGTTGAACTAATGTTTGATTATGTCTTACATCCATCGGTTGGTTTTGTTGTTGTTCTCGCTGTGCTTTGAGAAGGGTAAGTAGTTCAAAGTTTAAGTTTGTTTTTTCCTGTCGATCGCTTCTAGCCATTTCTGCTAGTCGTTGTTGCCAGCGATTTGATTGCTCCGCTTCTGAGTTCAGTCGGACTTCTATTGTATTGATGAAATTCTCGATGTAGATCTGCTTTGAGTGAATCATGGCTAACAGAGTTGCTTGATCCTTGATATTATCCTTGATTGATTCTTGGATCTTAATGAAAGGTATCATTGTTTGCGAGAGCACTGCAATCAACGTATTTTGCAGGTCGAGCATCGTGGTTGGAATCCTGGGGTTGGGGTTTTCATCCTGTTCGTTATGCTCAGTTGGTGGGTTTGAAGGTTTGGTTTCTGAGGCATATACTGCGTGTTTTGACTGCTCGTTTTTGTTGAAGATGTCAGGCGTGTAAAAAGATTCATCTGTATCATAGTTAAATTGTTTGGGTAACTTATGGTTTCCTGGTTGGATCTTCTCGTGTTCTTTTTTAATTGTTCTATTTCCAAATTCTTGTAAAAGACAAGGCGTTGAGGTCATCTGTGAATTATGTGTTTCTGGTGTTGTGCCGAATATTTCTTTTCGTTTGTCAAGATTTAACATGATAGATTCGATTTCTGTAATGTCCAATGATAATCTTTTTGCTTTGGTTATAGTTTGTTTGTTAATATTTTCAGACGCTTGTGGATATTTGCTTGAGTTGTGGGTTTGCAGCCATGCAAGCTTAGCTAGTCTTGCTTTCTCTTTTTTTGCTTGTTGAGTTACAGTTTGTGAATTGCGTGATGTTGTGGAAATCCGTTGTTCTTCTAATTGCGGTTTGAGAGGTTTGTGAGGCTCACTTCCGTTAAAAGGTTCATGCGGTCCAATTCCAATGGCAGTTGGGTCTGTATGATCTGTGTTAGTAATCTGTGTATCAGCTGTTAATGAATTGGGCTCTCCTGTGTATTCGTTTGTTTGAAGCGCATGTTGACCACTGACTTTGTATACTTGTTGTCCTTTTATTGCGGCACTTGGAGTCTCTTGGCTTTTCTTTTCCTCGTCGTAAGCTTGCGTGTATTCTCTAATGGTCTGATCATTTGAGGCAGCATACGTGCTGTGTATGTGTGGTTCTTTATTGTGCGTCTGCCTTTGAGGAACTGTAGACAGTTCTTGGTGTCGGTCCCCAGTTGATGTTTGAGGTGGTATAGTTGGTTCCTCAGATTGGCCTTGTCTTGAGCTCATGTTTGAAGGATCTTGTGTTTCGTTTAGCCGCTCGTCGCAGATTTTTTTTAGTTCTTTTTCATCGAATTGTTCTTCATCGGTTTGTTTAGTGCTGTCTATGGATGGGATGATATTCGTTCTTATCGTTTTTTTGCCAATTTCTGCACTATCGGGCGTAATTTTTTCGGGCACTATATTTTCATTTAGTAGAGTCTCGGGTGTATTTGATGAGCTTGGATAGTGTGATGTATTAGAGATGATCTCTGACAGGGTTGGTTCATCATAGGTTTTAGGTTCAGATAAGTAGTTATCCTTTGAGAATTTGATTGGAACGAGTTTTGCTTGAGCTGCGCTTAACACTTCGTCATAATTGTTGTCAAATTCGCAAGTAAGCAGGTATTCAGCTTTCAGCGTACTGTGCTTAGGATGTGCTGTTGTGTTGGTTTGAGCTTGAGGACTTGGGTGGGCGTTTATTTGAGTTGTTGTAGCATTTTCTGCTTCGAACAGGTCATCTTCAATAAGGTAGTGTTCAGTGTCGTGGGAGGCGTGTTGTATCTGCTGGTTCCGTGCGAGTTTTGCTGATTGAGCTCTCGAAAGTGATTGTTCTAGCGTCAGCTGTGATACGTCGAGGACAGACAAGGTTGCTGTGCATAGTTTGGTTCTTAGTCTTGTTTTTGGCCGCACGGTTGGTTGTTGTTTAGGTCTAGTTGACGTCATTTCTTCTTTCTGTGAGTCACCTGCCAGAGGAGCGAAGCTCTGTGTGAGACGTAGCAGGGTTGGTAGCAGGAGATTTACTGTCAGGTTCTGGGTGGATGGTACGGTTTTCTACGCAGGATGCGTGTGAACTGTTGATTTGAGGTTAGAGGGACAAGTTGCAGGATCCAAGGAATAATCCTTTCGGTCTCCTGTAGGTGAAAGGGTTGTATAGTTGAGGTGCAGGCGGTTGCCTTTCCGGTCTCTCAGGTTAGGAGTTCTTCCAGAGAGGTTTTGTCTCCGTTAATGATTCTACTGGGTAGAGGATCCCAGGGCCTGGTCTTTTTTGGTCTCCTTTTGACTAATCCGAGAAAATGGCCTATTAGTCTCTCAGCAGTACTTGCAGTTTCCAGGGGAGTATGTGCTCCGTTGGTAATAAAGCCACCCACGGGAGTCACAGGTCAAGCTCTTCCTGTCTCTTGTGGGTGAGGTGGTAAACGTAGGACTAGTATCCACTGGAGTCAAGGGATTCGCCCGTTCGATCTCCAGTGGGGGTAATTAAAGCTGTCGATTGCAGTCTTAATGGGAGTGTTCTTATGAGCTCTTGTTAGTTGTAGTTATTTCCGGTTTGTGTTGCTCACCACAAGATCCAAGGGTCGAGCCCTTTCGGTCTCTTGTGGGATGATAGGCTGAGGGTCTCGGGATGTCGTCTTTGTCACTTGATAGTGTTATTCGCTACAAGATCCAAGGGTCTGGCCCGTTCGGTCTCTTGTAGGATGAGGGGTTGAGGACCCCGAGGTGGCGTCTCCGGTATTTATTAGTTTTTAGTTTGATGTTAATGGTTGCTTCCGGGTAGTGTTGTTCACCACAAGATCCAAGGGTCAAGCCCTTTCGGTCTCTTGTGGGGTGATAGGCTGGGGGTTTCGTTAATGGTTGCTTCCGGGTAGTGTTGTTCACCACAAGATTCAAGGGTCAAGCCCTTTCGGTCTCTTGTGGGGTTTTAGGCTGGGGGTTTCGTTAATGGTTGCTTCCGGGTAGTGTTGTTCACCACAAGATCCAAGGGTCAAGCCCTTTCGGTCTCTTGTGGGGTGATAGGCTTGGGGTTTCGGGGTGATGTCTATGTCACTTAATAGTGTTATTCGCCACAAGATCCACCGGTCTGGCCCAATCGGTCTCTTGCAGGGATGGGTGGAGTCTCAGATGGCTTAGGAAAGTACAATGGGTGCAGCGGAGTCTTGGTTCGTGCGGGGGTGATGCAAGGGAGGATGAATCAACGGTAAGTGTAGGTGACAATCGGGCGGTCGGGCCGTGGGGAGAAGGGGGGATCAACGGTGGTTGCAGGTGACCAGCGGGCGGTCGGGCCGGGGGGAGAGAGGGGGAGGGGCCCGGCGGGTGCCGGGATGATGGGGGAGGGGAAGGTGGGAGTGCAGAGGGAGGTGAAGAGGTGAGAGAACACGAAAAGCGAGCGAGGTAGACCGAGCCGGTGCCGAAGGGGGAGTGGAGGGAAGGGCGGGAACGGAGGAAGAAGTGAATAGGAGCGGAGGAACGGAGGAATAGGTAAGAGGACCCGGAAAGCGAGCGGGGTGGCAGCAAAAAAGAGTTAAGAAAAGGTTTGCGACTGCCGCAGAAGGAAAGAGTAGGGAGGTGGCGAAAGTGAAAGCAAAGGGGGGTTTCTTACTTACGCGACCAGACAAGTGGTCAGGGTAAAGGTGTGTTCAGGCTTAGTTCAGACTTAGTTCAGGTTTTCTCAGCTTCGAGAGCGGTCCGGAGTGTGATTATGGCACTTTTGGAAGACTTTCAGAGGGAGAAGGCAGGCGTCGCGAGAGCGCCGCAGAGCCCAAAGACCAAAAGACTCTGCAGCAGACTCCGCGGCCGCTCCGCGGCTTGCTGGGTAATTTGAATCCTCTCAGAGTGGAGGTAAAAAGAGGACTGAGCGTATATCCACCTTGACTGGAAACTGGAGAAAACGCTGTAGGGTCTCTGCCCAACACTGTCCAAAAGACTCTGCAGCAGACTCCGCGGCCGCTCCGCGGCTTGCTGGGTAATTTGAATCCTCTCAGAGTAGAGGTAAAAAGAGGACTGAGGGTATATCCACCCTGACTGGAAACTGGAGAAAACACTGTAGGGTCTCTGCCCAACACTGTCCAAAAGACTCTGCAGCAGACTCTCTCACAACGACAAAGGGCTGAGTCAGCTCTGCCACGGGATTCGAACGTTGACAGTTGACAGTTGCAAATCTTATTTTGAAAGTATAAAAGGTGTGTAAAAGTGTTCTGCAGTGAAGGAGGACAGGCTGTTGCAAGGAGAGCTTCCTGGCCATATTGCTGTGCTATCGTGCTGCGGCCACTGTGCTTTTAACAGAATCACCCAGAAGACCTTGCAGCGTGTTAAAAACTGAATTGCTGGCAAAAGCAAAGCGAAAGTGTGTAAAAGTGTTCTGCGAGGTTCTGCGGGAGCCGGCGGAGACGAGGAATTGCAGGACCTAGTGAAGACTTTCCCCCGCGATCAGAAGGAAGATCCAGAAGCATGCTGGTAAGCTCAGGCGGAACGGGGGTTGGAAGGTGGAAAAGCCGATACAGCGGCTATAATCACTGAGAAGAGGGGTTAGCGTGGACATATCCAGTAAACGAAAGGAAATTGTCCTGAGGTTTTCCCATCTTTTATCAGAGGACTACAATGAGGACGGCCGCTGCCTGCAATTCGCTAACCCCCGACTAACAATATCTAACAACAATTATCAAAGAGTTCTGCTACCCATTCAAAGGCTTCAGGCTATTTTTAATTGGCTATTCCGCAATAGCCACGAAATTAAGAAGTGATGTCAAGGGAGGAATGCCCTGTAATGAGGACTTCATTAATTATCTACAGAAATTGGAAACAGAGCAAGCATGTAATGCATTTGACAGGCGCTGGCATGCTATGGTGGTGGGTTCTGACTGCCTGTCCTCATTGGCACATAGGTTTGCGTTCAGCAATCAGATGCTGGGCAGTGGCAGTGGTGGAGGGCTGTGTGGTGGGTCAGGGCTGTAACAGGCGGAGGGGTAAGACGTGTCGTCTCCCTCCTCTTCATCAGTGGTGGTGGCCCTGCCACCATGGACTGCTGGCTGCAGTGCCAGTGATGGTGTTGAGTGCACAAGAGGGACAGCAGCATGGGGATCCCAGATTGTGGCCTTGTCAGGCCTGCCAGAGATGGATCTTGGGGGTGATGTGTCTCCCTGCTGACTGGTGGTGGGTCCATTGACCACTGGTGTGGTGAGGGCGGCGGACACAGGTACCGCTGATGTGCCACTTACAGTGGTTGGCGGTGATGCATGTAATGCATTTGACAGGCGTCACAATAGTAGCAAAATGACTGACCCCAATCAACATAGACTGGGGGTAACTAATCAGCCTCAAGCCTGCTAGGAAAAACAAACAAAATGGGATTATACACTAAATAGCCACTTGATTCAGAGGAAAATAAGGGAATGTTTTGTAACCAATGTGGCTGCTGTCCCAAAAACGATCCCCCCAAACTGAAGGGTGGGCTGATAACTTTGGAAGGTCAGAATGTCCATTCAGTTTCCTTTTTCAAGGGCAAGAACCCCGTGGAACAAGGAGAGGAAAAACCACCCAAGGATTACCCCGACAGAGAATCTACATTCAATACCCACGAGTTGTTTAATACAACCATGGAGGAAGACAGATCTTGTGGTCTGGACTTATCTGACCACTCCAACTATTCAGTGTGTGGCAACCTAAAAGAGTCTAGCATGGACCATCAGTCACTAGCTGCATTCAACTTTGTATTAACCTCATTGGTTAACGTGTTTGATGTTTTAAAAGACGAAACAAATAATAACACCGAGCAAATTAAGAAAATTACCTTAATTTTAGAATTATTGCAAGAAGGGACGAAGTGAATCTCTTTTTAAAAAATGAAGTGAAGGAGATTGTAAATAACCTAGTGAACATACAGAAAGAATTTACTCAGTTGCTTTTTCAGAGAATGGTCCTTGTATCTGCAATGAGAATTGAAGATATCCAAAAACAAATCACTACCATGACACCAGGAAATCCCCCTTTGGAGAATCTTGAAAGCAGTGAAGCAGACTTAAATGTCATAATCATCTCATTGACGCTGTTAAGAACATTACGGCACCAACAGCCCCAAGGACAGAATCACCTGCTTTTATGGACACCCCTCCCAATGTGCAACTAATTGAAGAACTTCTCCGGTTTGGCTCAATGGAAATGGACTCAGACCAATCTCTGGGAATAAAGGACCCAACTATTTCAGAGGCAAAAACTACAAACCATGGGTTGATAAACAAAACAATGGAAAAACAAGCAATCAAGAGAAAGAGAAGCCATATGGTAAACAGGAAGAAGAAGGAAGCAAAGTTGATAAAATATCAGAAAGGCCCCAGAAACCCAGGGGCAGAATTGAATACACCAACTTTGTAACAGGGAGAAGGTCGGAAGTAAGAACCGCTGAAACAGGGCCTGAAAATAGCCCTGATTTCCTGAAAAACAATACATAAGGGTTGCTAAGGGTTGTAGGGAATCTACTTCACAGTATTCATTAATCGACATTGATGGGGCATCATCTTGCCATAAAGACAAACAATCCCCCTCAGGTAGATTGATGGTCCCCTGCAGCGAAAGATTTGTAAGCCTCCAACGGAAACAGAAAAAGAAGATCTTCACTTAAATCCCAAGAAAGGAAATTACTCTCAGAGCCTGAACCAAAATGTATGTCTATTGACCCCGTTGTCTGACCCTCCGGCATTATACAAACTAACCGATCAAACATGTTGAGCTTGGCAGGCCTCTCGGCTAGACGGGAAGCCTGTCAAACAAAACAGAAGGGAGACCTGGCCCACTGGCTAATACCCCAAACAACAAATATACTGAATCAGGGAGAAGGATAGGTATCCAAGCTGAGGACTACACCATAATTCTTTCTCGGAGAAGAAGGATATTCTGCACAAGAACCAGAAGGTCCTATCTCAGACTGCCCCCCTAATTATAGTAATTCCCAGGGGTCAAGCCTTAAATCCAAAGAGTCAACCAAAAATGGTTGTGTCCACTATGGAGAAACAGGTGAGTTGTAAGGAATTGGACTTAAATAAATTGATGGCAGCAGTAACATCAGAAACAATTCAGGGAGAACCGGTAGCTTGTGAAATTACACCCACTACAAGGAATCACAAGGCTGAACTAAAAGAGGGAAAATTAGATGCATGGAAGAGAAACTTCCAGAGTAACAACTCTGCTTCTCCTCCATGGAGACATGCAGCCTTGCAGGAACTTCAGGAATGTTGCAGTATGGAGGCAATCTTTAAAGAACGGGACGTAAAGTACCTAAATAGGCCCCAGATTTTGTCAACCTTACATGACATCCCGGGCCTCAAAGAACTCTGTTCTAGAGACATTGATCGTGTGGAATTCTGCGACAAAGAAAGATGGGAAGTGTCAAAAATCACAATCTTTTCCAGACAAATAAGAGAACAAAGTTTGCTCTATATTGATGAAATTCGCCAAAGAGGTTGTGTCATTTGTAAAATTATTGAATCCCCAATATATCCTAGTGAGTGAAAGATCGATAGAAGTGCATGGGGAACTTACAATCAAGAAAGGCAGGCCTTCCTAAAAGCAAAAATAACTGATGGTTCATGGGAGAAAATAGGGGAGGGGGAGAACATGGTCGCAGATTCTAGAGATTGGTTGTGATTGTCCCAGCCCTCTTGTATCAAGGGCATTGAGGGCCAGAAAGAGGGATATAATGATATAATCTTTAGCCTGGTGTCCTACAACACGAGGGGCGTCTGACACTTAATAAAGCAGGGAGGCTCCACTGAAGATTTGTCTAAATACGATATTGTGGTATTACAAGAAACCTTCCTGATGGAAAAGGTAATTTTTATGGTTATTCTATCCACCAACAAATGGCAGTTGGCGGCTCACTAGGACGCCCGAAAGGAGGGTTGCTAATCGAGCTAAAAAATGATATCATAACGAAATTGGAAATTGTGGACAAAGATGTGCAAGGAATACTTTCCGTATGTTTTCACTACAAAGGGAAGTGACTTGCATGTTTTGTTGATAAATGTCTATTGTAACTATGGGGATCATGACAAACGGCATTGATGGAGCTCATTAATGAGTCACTAAGTGGGTGGAAAGAATCTAGGCCAGAAGGCCTAATCATAATAGCAGGGGACTTTAATACCAACTGTCTCAATGCTCAAAATGATGAGATGTACTCACACAGTCTCAAAGCAAAGGGGGTGCAAGACAGCAGGGGAGTGAAATGGAATTACTTTTTTGAAGGCTGTAACCTGACTATTCTCAGGGAGAAAGACAATTTGAGGGAGTCTCCTTCTAATACTTAGAATAACGGCCAAAGGGCCTCTTTGATTGATTTTGTGTTTGCATCAGAGGAATTGCAAAAATTTCAATATAACTACAGGGTAACAAACATATTCCCAAGTGACAATGTAAGGCTATTGGTGACTTTGTATGGTATCCTGACTTAAAGTTGTGCAAGTTATATGGCTAAAGTAAAAGTATCCACAGGGAAAAACAGACTATTTTGGGCTGAAGGGGATATAAACCACTTCAACCAGAAAATGGGTGAAGATATCTTGGACTGTTATGGTAAAATAAACAAGGTAATATGCTCAATTTACCAATTTACGGCTTTCATAAAAAAATCCCTTAACCCGAGGAAACTCAGGAGGCCACAAAAGAGGCCCAATTGCAATTCTAACATTTCTAACATTCAATTAATGAAAAGGGAATACAGGAAAGGATTTAGAAGGATCATTTAAACAGGAGGTGAGTCTCTCCAAGTAAGAAATAACCTAAAGAAACTAAAACAGGCCTATAAAAATGGTTTGAAAAATTTGAAAGCAAAGGCTTACCAAAGAAATCATGAAAATATGATGACTTATTTATGGGAAAAAAATTATAGTCATTACTGGAATTTGATAAAACAAAAAGAGAACTACTAGAATGAAGTCCAATCTAAACCCATAAGGGAAAATGGTTGGATCTCTTATTTCTCGTAATTATATAACAAGTCAACAGACAATACACATAATTGGGAAAGTCTCAAATTGGTAAATTGGGTTTTAGTCCCTACAGCAGAAGATATAATGAGTATTTTATGCACAAGATGTAATTCTAGAGCCCCCAGGTCAAAAGGCCTCTGTAATAAGGTAATGAAAGCAAATCCTAGCTGGGTCTATACTTTGGAACATGTGTAGATCCAAAATATCCTACCAACTTAGTAAAGCACTGTTTCAATTTTTAACGATTATTAAATTAGTAGAGTGCACAATATGAAAAGCTGTAATTTTCAGAGGAAACCCTAAATGAGTAAAATTGAAATCTGTATGATCCTTCCTTCAAATGAATTTTCAACTTATTTATTTAGTGTACATATGAATTTACCAGCCCTTTAACCAGTCCGGGAAAGTACGAGCTTGCCGGAACACAGTAGGCAGAATGATCGTGCTGGTATCACCTCATCTGGAATTAGCTATGCCAGTAATACTTACAACATTACCAGATGGGCAGGAAACCTGTGCTGGTAATATTGGCACCATGGTATCACCAATACATTAAGAGATTGGATTTTCTGGTAAAACCTTTCTTGTATAAACCTTCCCGATTACTGCGCTCGATGGACAAATGTCTGTTGGTAGCCCTCCCCCCCCCAGAACTACTAGTTGGGGTGACAGCCTTTTTTTGTTGCAGGCCCTCTAGCCTAGAATTCTCTGTCGATACACCTTTGTCAAATAAATTCTCTAACAATCTTCTGTAAACATTTGAAAACCTATCTGTTTGTGTAGTCTTCTGATGGAATGGCATTGTTTTAGGTTATAAACACTATATGAATCATCTGCGCCTAGATGCAGTTTGCTGCTAGGTTATCTTCGAGATATGCGCACTATAAATGCAAAATCAAATAAAATCAAACCGGACAATATTTTCCAGTAATACAGGCCAAACCAAGGCAGAGATGATAACACCTCAGAGGAGCTGGTAAATAGACACAGGTAAAGGAAACAACGCTACAGGTACACCAAATCCACCCAGGTGCACCCAATGCCCAAAGGTAAAGTACAAAAGGGCCACACCATCCCCCAAAACACTTCCCAACACAACCATGCTGCCAGTCATCATTGCAAACATGGAGCTCGAGGCGCAGCATTCCAATCTACAGCTGCAGGGGCGGGAGTTACAGCAGAGACAAAAGGAGTCCACAGCGAGAAGGGGGAGGAGGATGAAGATGATGGGAATGCAGGTGGCAATGCACAGGCCCAGACCACCCCCATGGCATGGCGCCCTCAGAGTCAGATACCGAAATGCAATGTGTGTTGGCCGTGCACTGTGTGCAAGTATTTCCATGTTGACTGGATAACCCCCTTGCCATTGTAATATGCATGCAAGGACTGGAACGTGAAACAGTGTGGCAAAATGTGGAATGGGACATGCATGAACAGATTGACCATTGAGATGCCGCGTGACAGGCAATATACTGCCGGGCATCATGAGCCACACCAGTGTCCTTCCCACTTGTAAGTGACACTGGATACCCACTGCTTCCATGGCCAATGGCCCCTCTGAGGAATCCCCAGACGCTGCAGGAAATGGCACATAATAGGGCCCATGTGAGAACCAGGTGGCCATTGAGCAAACCTTTGGCCTCCTGAATGTCCGATTCAGATGCCTACAATGGTGTGGGGGTGCACTGATGCACTGATGTACAAGATGTAAAAGATAGGATAGATAGTCCCGGCCTGTGCAATGTTGCATAACATCTGCGTCAGGTGCAATATGCCCCTGCCCCCAGATCTGGACATGCCTACCCCAGAGGATGAGGATGCAGCACCAGCTGGTCCCATGCATGTGAGCATTGAGCGCATGAAGGCCAGGGATGGGCGCATGGCTTGACATGAACTGCATGTGAACCTTTTTGAGTTTACCCTCCTCTGTAAATAACATGCACCATCACAGTAAACACAAAAAAGGAATGTCTAGTAATTGCTCCAAATGAAATGTTTTGTATTGAACCCCAAACACCCACCTGACCTCCCCACCTCCACCCCACACAAATCCCTCCCCAAATAGCCCCCTCCCCTACACAAACCCCTTCCCCAAACACCCCCTTCCCCACACACTCCCCTGCCCAAACACCCCCTTCCACCGGCCTCCGCACACACCCACTGATGAAGGTCACATGTGGCCCCTTTTCGCAATGGGGCTCTTTGCCTACTAATTTGTTGTCTGGAGTTGTTGGGAGCTGCACCGTGGGTCTCCAGGCTGGGAGCCCTCAGTGATGGTGACAGAGCTTGGTGGGTCAGATCCCTGGCCCGCTTGTGCTGCAGGGTCAATTGTTTGCTCTGGTTGATGACATCAGCTGTGGAGGAGGCTACCTCATTGCCCTCACACACCCTTTGGGCAAGGGAGACGAGAGTGGCAGTAGCATGTGTAAGGAAGGCATGGTATCAACTGCAAGACAGACACAAGTTACCACAATTTAAGGGTGTTTATTGAAGTTCAACAAGGGTATGATAAATGCCTATCTAATTCTAAATCTACATATGGGAGCAAGCTACGACCATCAAATAATAATAATGCAGTCCTAGTGGTGTCTTGACAAAATAAAAAACTATTTTCAATCCTTACCTCTAAATACCAATAGTGTGGGGTTGGTGTTTATGAAAAAGAAAGAAATGTTCACAAAAATTATATGTCAGGATGTTCAGGCCATTGGCCTACCTTCCCCACGTTTTCAGCAAGCAAGGGACAAAGCGGTTCACTCGAGTGTAGCACAATCTCTGGCTTTCTTTCGGCATGAGGATACAGTTCCATTACCAGCAAGCATCAGGACCTTCTGTGCCCAAGACTATTTACTTATCAAAGTCTCTTGATTCAGAGGGCCTGATGTACCAAAATAAACAAAAAGTTATTTTGTTCTTACAAGTACTCAATTCAGGTAATTAACTCTTCACCCAGGATCCCCCTCAGCAGGTGTCAGATCCCTTTAATACAATGATTGTTTCTTTGGATCCTCTGCTTCTGGGCACAGATCCCCTTTTACAATGTTCATAGAATATTTTTTCTTGAGTGACTGATGGTTCACCTCGGATCCTTCCTCTTACACAATTAGTCTCCCTCAGCGGGGCTCGGACCAATTTCAGTTAGTGTTAACTATCAAAGACTTTCGAATGTGCAGTGTTTAGCTTGACCCATTGCAGGACCACTTCAATTTCACAATTCCTTTTTACCTTTGCCAGCTCTCAGTTGGATACCTAGCAGAGACCTTCGAATGAGCACCCCCATGGCACCGGACCACTCTGTTTATGGTATCTGTATTGGCTTCAAATGTTCAGTCACACATCTGCTGTTTAATTATTTGCGTCGCTCGTCACATACACTTCACACACTGTTCTCTTCAGATTTCTCTATACAATGTTGCCACTCCCCGACTCACTAGCTGTGCTGACTTTACTGGTGCTGCTTTGTTGTAGGAGCCAAGGACAGTGCCACGGCAGCAAATGCTCCTCCGTGCCTTGGTTATCGGCATGGAAGAGCCTCGGGTACCTCCGACACACAATGCAGGTTTCTTCAGCTTTAGTAGTAGCTCTTATGTTTCTTATTCTGAAAGGATTATGAAAGTAAGTCTTTCTCTGAAAAGGTCAAGGGCACTTCACTCTTTGCAACTACTGCTTCCTTGTGTGCTTTGCCTTGCTCAGAGTGTGCTTTCGTGCTCCGCCTTTTATTCGTGTGGGGAAGTGCGATGGAAGTCAGGTGTGTGTAATAATCAGTATTTGACTGACTCTGCCTGACCACTGTGTTGAGACATGTCAGGTATAAGGCATGCGTGTTAGTCTGTTTTCTATCACAGTGAGCTGTCCGTGAGAGAGTGTTTGTGTCAGGAAAGGGGCCTGAGGGGTTTGAGTTCCTAAGTATCCTACTTCGTAGGATGGGGAAAAGGTGTTACAGGGAAGGGAATACTGTGTCTCGCCATCTGGTGGCCCACTTCCATCCCCGAAGACTCCTCATCCAGGTGATCCTCCCGCACAAGTCCACGCCCAGGAAGTGGATCCAAAAGCCATGGCCGTGTCCTGGCCACTCGGATGACAAATCCCCGTGGACTAGCGGGTGAGACACCTTCAGGTTTCTCACACATGTTCAAGGGACATGACAATCCTGCAGCTAGATGCCTGCATGCATTGCTGCATCAGGCGCATCGTGTCGAGGTGCTGGCATGCTATGGTGGTGGGTTTTGACTGCCTGTCCTCATTGGCACGTAGGTTTGCGTTCAGCAATCAGATGCCGGGCAGTGGCAGTGGTGGAGGGCTGTGTGGTGGGTCAGGGCTGTAACAGGCGGAGGGGTAAGACGTGCCGTCTCCCTCCTCCTCATCAGTGGTGGTGGCCCTGCCACCATGGACTGCTGGCTGCAGTGCCAGTGATGGTGTTGAGTGCACAAGAGGGGCAGCAGCATGGGGATCCCAGATTGTGGCCTTGTCAGGCCTGCCAGAGATGGATCTTGGGGCTGATGAGTCTCCCTGCTGACTGGTGGTGGGTCCATTGACCACTGGTGTGGTGAAGGCGGCAGACACAGGTACCGCTGATGTGCCACTTACAGTGGTTGGCGGTGATGGTGGTGGGGCTGACGCAGGGGTTGTTGTGCAAGTGGCCCTGCTCTGCTGCCTGGGCCTGCTGGCGGGGGGTGGACTTCGCAGGTCTGGCTGCAGATGTTGACCGTCCAACTCTGTCGCTGTCCATGGACTGTGTGCCTGTTGGAAAGAGATGAGCGTTGTGAGGAATCAGAAATGTAAGGCTGATATATTTGTTAAGGTTTTTCACGAGATGCAACTTCATTAATTCAAAAGGGTTTGAGAAACGCCTCTCTATCCCTACCCAGATGAGGATTTCCTCACCTATCAAAATAAACGAAAAGAAACACTTTAACAAAATGATTCTGTCCCTCACACTTGTACATACAACAAACTCAACAAGGTGATATATGGCAATTCAGATGTAACAGAAATAAAAGTTATCTTCAAAATCTGGTAACTTTCTCCTTGTAACCTGGGTGAGTTCCCCTTCCCCAGATTCAAACAGGATTTCAATCAACAGTTCAAAAGAATAAGGAAATTGTGTCTTGCAACCATGCATAAAGTTCCTCTTGCTCCAGTAGGTCTCTCACTTGGACTTGGCCAACAGTTCAAAATATCCAGCAAGTCTTTTGTCTCTCCACTTGTGGCAGAGAGTCCCACACAACTGTTTCTCAAAACAATAAGTATACTTCCAAAGTTTATCAGTGTCAACCAAAATACTTCTGTCAACATGATTTTGCAAAAGTTCACAATGTACTTTAGTAATCTTGTCACTTCTTCTTCAGCGTTTAATCGCACCACAGTACATTAATACTTTTCACCTGGTCCACTGACCTGCCAGATCTACAACTAAAAAGTCTCTTGCCCTGGTGTACTCACCTGCCATGACTATTTAAACTACTTAAACTACTGCAAGCACTTCAGTGCCACAGTTCTACTTCACACAATTTATTAAGTATTTTGACTTTCCACAACATCAGTTTTGACTACTTCTTCTGGGAAAACATGAGACACATTGGTGCTGTTTGTTCCACACTTGTGATTGCCACATGCAATGCCGGTTATGCTCCTCTTCTCCTGAATACCTTCTGTCAGAAGGGCAACTTTCCTGCATTAACCAAGTGCTGATAATGGCTTTCTCCCACTCTTGCTCTTCTTTGTCTTAGGCAATGCTTGTTTAGGTCAATTCCCCCTATTGCTTCTTTCTCCCTCTGACAATATGGTTTATAAACATCATGCTTTTTAATTGCCCTCTTTTGGCTTTGGCAATCATTTTTATTGGCTTCTAGTAATATTGTCCTTTCTTGTTGTTGGCAATTTTTCGGAGCTCCAAAAAGACAATGGGCCTCATTACGACCCTGGCGGACAGCCGTGCCTGTAATACAGGCACAGCTGCCACCAGAGTCGTTTTTTTTCCGGCGCCCTGTAATGGGCAATTACCGGGGTATTACAACCCCGGCGGACCCGATAATTCTTCCCCATACCCATTGAGCCACATAGGGCTCAATGGGAATGAGGAAGCTGCATGCACCGGCACCATTCGTGAATGATGCCGGTGCATGTGGCATGCTGTGCTCGCGGGTGCCGCTCTGCCCGCCAGGACCGACCTGGCGGGCAGAAAGGCACCCGCGAGCATAACTCGTAGTTTGCCGGTCCGGAACCTACGGTACCGGTAAGCTTGACGGCACCGTAGTTCCCGGACCAGCAAACTTGTAATGAGGCCCAATGACACTTTGCTTGCCTGTTCGGCAAGTTCTTACATTACCACTTTCCCCGTTTCGTATCAGCTTGGTATTCAAAATAATTATTATTCTGCTTCACATCAGTTCGCTATTCATAACACTTTTGGTTCTGCCGCTTTACTCTTTTCATATTAGTTCAGTATTCAAAATACTTCAATTAAAATTGCCAGCGGGCGATCACGTACCGCTCCGGGGTCACAATATGCTAGAGAACTCACCGGGTTTGGCGTATGTGTCCGCTCACTCTGTTGCCTGCGGGTCTTCTGCTTCTTCTGCTCCACTTGACACAGCAAACTGCTTCTCTAT
Source organism: Ambystoma mexicanum (assembly GCF_040938575.1). Classification (NCBI taxonomy): domain Eukaryota; kingdom Metazoa; phylum Chordata; class Amphibia; order Caudata; family Ambystomatidae; genus Ambystoma; species Ambystoma mexicanum. The sequence continues at coordinate 1,350,801,393 of NC_090934.1, read as the reverse complement.
TTTCCACAGCCTGCGCCTGTCGGAAAAGGAGCATTCCTCGCTCCAAAGGGTCTCTGGTGCTTGCCTGCCCACCATATCCTGCCTTATTGTGGGGAAGGCTTAGAAACTTCCCGCTTCCCGCTGCAGGACCTCTACAGCTACGGTCTTCAGAGGGAAAGCTTTTAAAAAAACGCTTCCTGCTGCACAAGCTCTGCAATCACAGTCTCTGAAGGTAGAGACCCTCTCAGAACCGGCATCCATTCGGAAAACTACAGCAACTCTGGCATCTCTGCTCTCCTTCAGCTACAACTACAATGTGGAGTTACTGCAATCACTACACATCCAACTACTGCTCCCTATGGCATGCACCGTAGGGGGCCTTTTATACCTCCCAATCTCCCTCAGATGTGGATTTACAGTCTCATGCCTCGGCATCCCTCTTCTTCGTCCCAGTACTTGGGGCATTGTGGGACTTGAAGTCCCCAATATTCCTGTTTCTTCTTTTAAGGGGAATTTTATTATCAACTTCCTTTCTATCCTTACTTACATCGCATCGTCTAACAGAGTATTATAAGGATTTAATGAGTGGTTTGTTTTTACAGGGGAATTAAGGTTTTCTAAATCTAAGATGTTAATATTTGAAAACTCACATTTAACAGTCCCTTGTTGATCATGGGAGCTTTCACCTCCATAAACGTAACTGATTTTATGAGGGGGATTCTTACTCCCAATAAATGATTGGTTATGACAGCCCTGGTTTGGGCACAGTGGAGCAGGTACTGAATCTATACGTTTTGGTATCGAACTTTGTGTTTTGCAAGGATGAGGTAGTATACCTCGCGTTCATGGACTTAAGCACGGCATTCGATAAAGTTGACCCCACAAAGCTGTGGGTCGTGCTTGAGTCTCCCAAGCCATGCATGACCAACTTGGGCCTTGTATTGCTCGCCAAGAGTGCACGGACAGTCATTTATCACCAGTACATTTGCAGAGCAGAGCAAATACTTTGAACGCAGGTAGACAGAGCAATAACTCACAACCAGACACGCAGTTAGCAAAATAATGAGCACTTATACAGCTATTTATTCATAGTTAAGAAGCAACAAGTGAGTGTGACTTCAAGATGGTGGCCGGCAAGGTCAGACGCGCGTAGAGGTCTCTCCCGCCGGGCCGCCGACTATAAGCACTACATTTAATCTTTGTGTGTGTCTTCCCTGAGCTGCACACGCATATGGCTCCCGGGGGGAGAGAAGAGCGGTTCGGAGTGGAAACCTCCCGTCACGGAAGGAGGCGTGAAAGCCGCGACGGGGAGAGAGACCCGGATCGGTGCGGCCGGGACCGTGGGTCTGCAGAGCTAGGTGGCTTGGCGAGTCGGATCGCCGACAGAGAGAGGGGTGGCAGAGACTGCCCCCTCCACCAGGCGAGGAGTCTTTTTGGATTGGGGACCGCTGTGGCGGCGGTCCCTGCAACGGAGGAGAGCACCGTGGCCTGAGGTGGCAGCTGGCCCCGGGAGGAGCGGCGCCGGAGCTGAGGCAGAGATACTGCGGAGGCCCCCGGTCGAGCCCAGCCGTCCCCAGCGAGGAGACCGCAGCACGGCTATTAGGATTATGGTGAAGCTCACGGGTGCCCCAGGGCGGCGCTACATCGGATCAGGACTGGAGGTGGAACGCGGATTCCTTCAAGCATGAGCCCGTCGGCCAGAGGAGGCTGAGGGGACATGCTCCTCCAAGAGAGGTACAAGAACGGCGGTGAGCGGGGAGAGAGGGGGCTCCTGGGATCCGGGGCTCATTAGTGTTTAAGTGGCCCGGCTGAGGAGATTCTCCACAGACTTTGGTCACGTTGGGGTCTTAATATTGAATGCTAGCAGAGCGATCCGGCAGAAAAGACCCTGCATTATTAAGCTAGCGTGTGGAGACTTGCTTGCTCAGGGCCACCTCTCAGCTTGGTGGCTCGCAGCGGGGCCCCGTCTGGCCTATTTTCGGTGGATCCGGGCCCTGGCAAGGGGGATTAATGAGGAGACCTAGGATCTCGGGGGTGGGGATCGTCGGCTGAAGGAGGTCATACTGGAAGGAAGTGCTTTCGCTGCGGGGGGGGCACACCTGAGTGAAAGAAGGCAACACAGGGCGGCCCGGTGAGGATACGGCGAGTGGCGGTGAGGGAGCGAGACTTTTCCCGCGGTGGAGGAAGAAACTCGGCAGGAGACGACCTCGACACGCCTGAGCTAGATGTCTAAAAGCAAAGGAAAGGGAGGCCCTCCGGGGCCGCTCTCCTCAGTGTCAAAGCATGACCCTAGCTTGATCCAGATGTGGTCAGTGGATACTGTGAGCACCCAGCGCGGGAAGGCTCAAATGGAGGGACCTGAGGCGCCAGGTCAGGCATCCTTGCCGGGCCAGCAAGTGTCTAAGGCGGACATGCAGGCCTGGTTTAAAGAGCTGCAGGACTTGTTTATGTCCATGGTGCTGGATCAGTTTACCAGCATGATGGAGGACAATGAACAAGCGGCCCAGGAGCTCCGTCAAGATGTTGCAAAACTTGAAGAGAGGACAGACACATTGGAAAAGATAGTTCAGAATGCGGAAGACGAGCTCCAGCAGTATATTGAACACAGGAGCAACTGGTTCGCCTGATGCATAACCTGGAGTTGCAATGTGAGGACTTAGAGAATCGGTCCCGGAGGGCGAACATCCGCATAAAGAATATGGTGGAGTCGGTAGAGGAGAAGGACTTGAAGAAAGCGGTGCAGGAGGTGTTTCGGGACATTCTTGACGAGGAAGAAGCAGAGGCAATTAAGATAGATAGGGTCCATCGTGTGGGTCCCAGGCGATCAGGAGAACCGGGGGAACGTCCCAGAGATGTGTTGGTGGTGATGTCATTGTACCCTCAGAAAGAGGAAATCCTGAAAAGAGCCAGGGGAATGAACCACATAAAAATGAATGGGGTGGAGGTTCACCCTTTTCAGGATCTCTCGCAAGTGACCCTGCAGAAGAGAAGAGCGATGGCCCCAGTGACCAGGGAATTGTTGTCCAGGAAGATTAGATACAAATGGACCTTTCCGTTTGGTCTACTATTTACGTGGGAATGCAAGCCAAGAAGGGTGACCACATGCGAGGAGGGTCTTCAGACGATGGGTATACAGGAGGACGAGAGAAGCGAAAGGCAACAGCAACAAAGGGATCTGCACAGTAAACAGTTGTCGGGATGGAAGGAGTCTCACTGCAGAAAGAAGCAATGAGGGAGAAGATGAGGTCTGAGATATGGCAGTGATTGGCTAATGCAACGGTGGCCGATCCGGGAATATTGGCTCTTTGCTACCCCCTGGGGAATCTTACTGGACTTAATGCAGCATTGGACAATTGGTTGGCGTCCCGGCGAGAGTTTTATCACCGGAATTCCACGAGAGAACTGGTAACGGTATTAGGAGTTTAGGACTCCCCGGGGTGTTATACCTGAGTTTTGTGAGGGGCAGGTGCGAAGGACTGAACGTCCTAGCAACCTTAGTTTCCTGCGCACTCCTCGGGTCCGTTTTGGGGTGTTGGGGGAAGTTGGGGTTCGGGGGGGGTGGAGAGTGGAGGGACGGGGGTTGCCCGGTGAGATTGTGGAGCCAAAAAGGGGATGTTTTCTTCGGAAGGGGTCTATATATATGGGGAAGTTGAGAATTCTGTCTTATAACGTGCGGGGTCTCAACGCCCCGGTGAAGAGGAGGAAAGTGGAGGACTTCTTAAGAAGGGACAGGGGAGATATCCTTCTCATGCAGGAAACGCACATTAGGTCTCGGGATAAAGCAAAGGTATGTCTCAGGGGGTACAAGAGGATAGTCCAATCCAATTCAGTTGACAAAAAAGCAGGGGTTCTGGTGGCTTTCCATGATGGGTTGCAGTTCCACATTCGCAACATTCTGAACGACAAAATGGGGCAATTTGTGTTTGTCAGTGTCATGCTGGAGGGGATGGCACTTACCTTGGCCTCAGTGTCTGCCCCGAACACGAGACCAGATGGCTTCTTGAGAGAAACTCTAGAGAAACTGGAAGCTTTTGCGGAGGGGGAGATAATTTTGGAGGGAGACCTGTACATGGTCTGGGACCCCGCTGTGGATCGGAGTTCGGGCTCCCGGCATAATCCGAGTGCCCGGTAGTGCCGATTACGTAAAGTAGTGAAACAGCTGGTGCTTTGCGATGTTTGGAGGGCTATGAAGGGTCAAGAAAATTGGGTTTACCTGTCACTCGCACGTGTACACCACATGGTCGCGGATAGATTACTTCTGGGTTGCTATGGGGTTGTTGGGGCGCATACAGGAAATGGAAGTGGGCCCCATCTCTCTGTCGGACCATGCGCCAGTGTGGATAGATTTGAACACTCCGGAGAAGAGGTCGGGTGTCTGGCGCTGGAGGTTGCAGCATGGTTTCCTTCAGGACCTGTTGGTGGGAAACTTGATTAGGGAAAAGATAGAGGAGTACTGGGATCTCAACGACACTGGAGATGTAAGTGTAGGCACCGCGTGGGAGGCCTTTAAGGCCGTGATAAGGGGGCAGGTGATAGCCTTGAAAGTGGTGTCCAGTCAAATGGTCGAAAACAAAGGATCGAATGACCATTTGATCGACAGTCAAATGGTCGGAAAAAAAAGGTCGAATTTTTTTATTTATTTATATATATTTTTTAGTTTGGGTTGGTAAAAAAATGTTTTTAATAAAGAAAAAGGGGGCATAAAAAAAATAAAAAAAATCGACCCTTTTTTTCGATCATTTTACTGTCGATCAAAAGGCATTCGATCCTTTTGTTTTCGACCATATGACCTACAACCCTTGAAAGTGTCCAAAGATAGACAGTGCTATGCGTGGGAGAAGGAGTTGGAGTCGAACTTGGATGACTTAAGGGGAGAACTGGTTCGCTCTCCCTCACTACGATTGAAAAGAGCGGTCCGACATGTAGAGGGCCAGTTAGAGGCGCTCCGCACCAAAAGAGCGGAGGGAGGCCTTCTATATCTTTATAACCACTATTATATGAAGGTGAACAAAGCCGATAGACTCTTAGCCAGGCAGTTAAAAGCGAAGCAGCAGGAGCGCACGATCAAGGGGTTAAAAACTTCACAGGGGGAGATGGTAACCACCTCGAAGGGCATGGGAGAAGTCTTCAGAGACTACTATATGAAGTTATATTCGTCGGATAATCCGAATGGGGAGGCCCAACGTACTTATTTAAGGGAGATAAATTTGCCCCAGCTGTCAGGGGAGGCTAGAGAGGCCTTGGAAGGGGAAATTAGGGAAGGGGAAGTCAGACAGGCGATAAAGGAGCTCCAGGTTGATAAAGCTCCGGGCCCAGATGGGATCACTGCGGCATTTTATAAAAAATATTTGGACATTTTGTTCCCCCGCCTGGTCAAGTTATTCAACTCCTTCAGGGAGGAGGGTACCGTGACACATTCGATGAATGAGGCCAAAGTCTTGGTCTTTCATAAGGCAGGGAAAGACACTGTGCTCCCAGGCTCTTACAGGCCTATTGCTTTAATTAACTTGGACTCCAAAATGTATGCGAAGGTACTAGCGGCAAGGTTGACCCCAGTGCTCCCTACTTTGATTAACAAAGACCAATCAGGCTTTATCCAGGGCCGGAAAACACATGACAATATCTGCTGTGTCATACATTTGATAGAAAAGATTGGGATTAAGCAAGTTCCGGCAGTTCTCCTTGCATTTGATGCCGAAAAGGCATTTGACCGGATAGAATGGTCAATGCTCTTTAGGACTATGAAGGGCATGGGTTTTGGCTGTCAATTTATCAAAATGGTCAAAGCCAATTACAACACCCCCTCAATAAGAATCGCATTGAATGGGGAAGTCACGGGCAGGGTGGATTTAACGAGAGGCACCAAGCAGGGCTGCCCGCTCTTGCCACTTCTGTATGCTGTATATCTTGAGCCGTTGTTAATCAGGATCAGAGAGCAACATAAGATCACTGGGTTGGATATGGCGGGCATTCAACATAAGGTGATGGCATATGCGGACGACATGTTGGCGCTTCTCACAAATCCGACTCGTTCCCTCGCGGATATTTGTCGGTAACTTGAGAAGTTCGGGGCTGTCTGTGGGTTGAAGATTAATAGGAACAAATCGGAGGTTCTTGTGTTAGCAGGACATGGGGAGGAAATCACGCAGACGGTGATGTCCCTTAATTTGAAAGTGGCGAAAGCGGGGATCAAATATTTAGGGGTCACCCTTACAGGTGCGATAGAGACACTCTATGGGGCAAATTACACGCACCTCCTTGATAAAGTTAAAAGAGAGATTGAGAGTTGAAATCCCTTGACGATCTCCTGGTGCGGGCGTATGGTCTCGGTTAAGATGTCAGTCCTGCCAAAATTGTTGTATTTGTTTCAGGCTCTCCCGGTCTCGGTCCCTAGGTCCTTCTTTCGAGCGCTCGCGAAATCAGTACTTTCCTTTGTTTGGAGGAGGAGGCCGCCCAGGGTCGCTAGGGAGGTGCTGACTGCCCAGCCTCAAGATGGGGGCCTAGCGTTCCCACACTTTCTTAAATACTACCAAGTGGCTCAACTTTGGGTCATTAAGGAATGGATGGGAGGCGAAGGGCATACGATTTGGGCGGATCAGGACAGAGCAGTAGCATGCACCCAGTTAAGGGACCTCCTATGGAAAGGGGCTCATAGCAGGCACCCCAATTTGTGCATAAGTAAAGTGATGGAGTCTACTCTTGAAGCCTGGGATCAACAATGGGGGAAGGGCATGATGACGAGTGTCCCAGGACCGTTTACCCCGATGTTTGAGAACCCGGATTTTCCACCTGGGTTGGAAGAAGGGGCCTATGGGAAATGGGAGCAAGAAGGTTGGATAAAGGTGGTGGAAATGTATCAGGACGGGGAGGTCAAGTCATTTGAGATTTGCTCAGGTCACCTAAATTTACAAGAGTCGGACAGATATAAAAATAGTCAGTTACAGCACTGGTTAGTGACTCCTATAATAAAGCAGGAGGCAGGGAGAAACCTTACACCCTTTGAACGGTACACAGTGACCAACTCCGGAGCGTAGAAATTTGTGTCTGCTTTGTACAGTTTTATTAACGTACAAACGGAGGACGTCAAGTGGAACTATATGAAAAAATGGGAACTTCTGCTGGGGACACCCGTCACTAAACAGCAGTGTAAAGTCTTATGGGAGAACATTCATAAGCTGACTCGCAACATACAGGCAAGAGAGATGTGGGCTAAGATGCAGTGGCACTATACTCCGGAGCGTTTGCATATGATGTACCCAAAGGTGTCCAATTTGTGCTGGAGGGGATGTGGGCGGGAAGGAACATGGAGACACATCTGGTGGAATTGTGAGAAGATACAGCCCTTCTGGGAAGGGGTGAAATCCCAAATGCAGAAAATGTTTCCCCATGTGGATCAGTTGGGAGTACAGGTATGGCTGTGTGGTCTGAGAGATTGCACGACGCAGAGGTACTCAAAGTTGCGATGGAGATGTTTCATGGGGTTGGTTATAGTGGCATGGGCGGCGATCACACAAAATTGGAAACAATGTGGCCCTCCGGGGATCGTGACTAAGCTACAGAAGTTATGGTCACTGGTAGTGATGGAAAGACTATCATATGATTTGCAAGGGCTTCCTGGGGCTTTCATAAAAGGGTGGGGTGATCCTGAACTATTTGCAGTTGGACTATGTGTTGCAATGGTGCCCGCACAGGATCAGAATTTTGGACCTCTTTCAAGCATGAACATTTCCTAGGGTGGCAGAGGCTACTCACCGGTGGGAGGGAGGGGATGGGGGGAGTTGAAGGTTTCTTTGGTTGTTGTTTCGATGAATACAATACAAATTAATAAAAAAAAGAAGCAACAAGTGATAAAACAGAAATAAATCAAAGAAAACATAGAGAATTAAAGAGAAAATACATCACCATGGGCGTAAGTGAATCCCTCATTTCGCCAGAAGCGGCTGGAAGACCCCGGTAACAGCCAGGCAGAGAGCACAACAGCCCACAGGAAGGTCAGAACAAGGCGTCCCCCCTCCGAGTGAGGTCTTTGTGTTTTTTCCACCTGAACTTTCCAAAGCTCCGCATGTATGCCCTCCTCAAAAAGGGGTGGAAATTTCTCGAACCTTCTGGCATTAGCGCTTGCGAATTGCTGAGTGACCGTTGGTTGCCGGCCAGGTCAACCGACAGTAACCCCAAGGAGCAAAGCTTCCCTCTTCTAAAGCACCACGGAAAACAATTCCATAACTCATCCTGAGACCTTGGAGCAAGACATAACAAAACCTTTTTATATCTGGTGCCACCTGCACCTGTAGATTCTCGCTATCCCAGCGCTTTGTCCTTGGCTGAGGCCTGCATACCAGGCTCAGCAACGAATAACATTGAAAGCAAGTTTTTTAGCAAAGCAAGTGCAGCTTTTCACTGAGGCGATGGAATAAATATCCATTATAGCTCTGAGTGCCCCCAGAATGCACTGCGCATCAGCGCCATGTTTTAGCTCAAGCGTCACATACCTAAAGATAAACTCTGCCAAATCAGCAGTGATGGGCTGTAGTAGAGGTAGGAAACTCATCAAGATGTGCCCCATAGTCTGTAAAGGGGAAGTCATCCCCAGGGGGGCCTAGTACAATTATTTGGGGGTCAGATTTTCGGAGACTCTAACGGGCATGGCCCATGTAAAAAAACTGTCTCTGAAGATGTGCCAGTACCTGAGCAGCCTATCCCGTTTCTCCGAAAAATGCAGGGCCAGCATATGCAATCAGCCCTCGAGGTTCACACCATGCAAGTAAAAGTAGCAATACTATATGGAGAGGCCCTATGCGGGTATTGCAAGCCTGGTGACATGCAGGCCAGGGAAAAACGATTTTTTAAAAAGCTTCTGGGACTCCCTAGCTCTTCATCCTGTTCCTGGGTTCACAGAGAACTGGGGATGGCCTTTTGGGAGGATGACTGGGCAGTTGCCCCAAATATTCTATGGCTAAGAATATGGGGAAACAAAAACGCCACGCTATGTGATTTCATTATAAAAATCTACGCTGAATAGGGACTTGTGTATCAAAATATCTTGGCTGAGGTCTGTAAAGGAGCTTATGGGTCAGTTTAACGCCCCAGTTTAACGCAGTGTTACTGCCGCAGGAAATACGATCATTTAAGGAAGCAGTGACCCGGGAAATTGTGACCAAACATATGAATGTAGAACATGTGTCACAAGCGGACAGTCAACATCAGCTTATAAGTGGGACACTAACCTTACAGTCGTACCTTGTCTGGGCCAGGAAAAAACACCAAAGCTGACTCATTACCAGGGCACGTTTCAATTGTTTACGGCTGAGGAGCAACACTGGGAAATAGGTGGGATATCCAGATGATCCAAGCTGCCCTGTGTGTGGCGCCCCAAATGAAAATCTTGGCCATTTTATATTATTTTGTCCAGTTTATGTGAAAATAAGAAAACACACAATACTGTTCATTTTACAACGAACAGACTTGCACCAGAATAGGCTGGCCATGATCTTTCTATTAATGGCGGAAAGTGAATTGACGGCATGGGCTTTGTTGTCTTATCTGAAGGCCGTCCTATTCCAAATAAGGGGGTTTTTACGAGGTCAAGAAGCTGCATTTTAAGATTTGTTAAATGTGTGTTTTTACTGTTAAATCTTCATGAAATCATTTTAAAATACTATGTTGATTGATTCACTTATTATGCTCTAATGGATTATGTGTTATTTTGTGATTTGTTTTTGTATAATGGATATTTTTATTCGAAAAACATTTACTACTATGACAGTTTCTGCCATCCTCAGGCTAGTTAGCTTTGGGAAAGAACAGCTCCCTCCGACAGCAAGGCATTACAGATTCCGGTACCATTGACACTTCCTCCTCTGAGGAAGACAAATACTGCATCCCTCCCAACGGGGTCCTCCCGTTCCCTTGGGGATCTTCTCCTCCAAGGTGATCTCCCGGCCAATGCCACCGTCAGGGTTGGGATCAGGTAGCGGCTGCCGTCCCCAGGCCACCTGGGAGGAGACTTTAAGTTGGGTTTTTGTGAGGATTGATCACAGCATGCTGCTAGTTGTCTGGGACTATGTCTGCAGGCTTGCATTACACTCATGAAACATTCTGTGCCTTTGAAGTTTTGGGCCTAATGTGTTGACACGTCAAGGTGCCTTTTTATGTGTGTGCAGTGGGCCAACAATGCATGTCATGGACTTCCTTGCAACGCATTGGGCGCTTCTCATGTATCCATGTGTGGGGCTGTACATTCTTGCTATGGTGCTTGTGCATGGCTACGTCTACCTGCATCCCCTGGCATTTGTGCGTGTGATCTGCTCATTTATTGTGACAGACATGTGTTGGGCCAGTTCACTTGCATGTTAGGTGGTTCTGTGCTTGGGGATTCTTGTATTTGGACACAATATTTGCATTTACATGGGGTTTGTTACACTTAACACCTTCGCCTTGGGACCCAGCTCTTGCCTCTGGCGTCCAACCCCCTCAATGCCCTCCATGTTCAGGATAGAGTAGCATGTCTCCTAGCAGGGCATGAGGTAGAGGGGTGACCCTCTCCCTCCTCCTGTGGCAGCCGTCTCCCTCATCTGCTGGGAGTTAAGGTTCCAGACCCAGATCACCATGTTCACCAAAGAAGCATTCAGGGCAGGAACCCAGGAGACAGCACAGGAGGCCCCCCAGTCAGCAGTCACAGGAATTTGTTTGGGGTGAGCTATTTGCCATTTTCGGAAGGCATCTGCCTGCCCTCCCCTTATGACATTTGGCTGGTCTTTCTGTGGCCAGCCCCAAAGAGTGCCTGTGAGTGCTGCACCACAGTGTCTGCCAGTGCAGTCAGCTCTGCCTCTGAAAATTTCGGTTTCCGCATGCAGATGTCAGGGACCTGTTTCTTCAGACATGTTTGCCACCTCCTGTAGCAGTGCATGGCAGTTAGAAATGGCGAATTCAAAGTGGATTGGCTGCCAACAGGTTTCCCGTCCCAGCAGTGCCAGAATTTCTGGTGCCGTTAATTCCAGCAGTGTGGGTGCCGTATCGGTATTACCAACACAAATCTACCAGTAATACTGGATGGCTGACGAAGCCGATGATTCCGGATTGCCGGTATTACAGTTTCCCGCGAGGGGGAGCGCACGCACCTGAGGACTCGCAATTTGCTGGTAATTCCAGCAGCTACCCCGCTACAGGCAGTAGTACCGCCACATCGAAATTACTGGCGTTCTACAGGCAAACTCGTATTGAGCCCCTGTCTCTTCTGGCCTTTCAGGACCATCTTCTATTCTCCAAATTTGCTTCCTTGTTAGAAATAAATGAAGGACAGGCACACGACCTCAGCTCCATCTGGCATGTTTAGTGTAAACCCATGCTTGGTGTGCAGCCAGAAAGGCTCCATAGATGCTGCACAAGAAATATTAGTCTTTCCCAACATTAGTAATCCTCTCCCACATGCCCTGCAAGCCTTGTGCTGTCAGGGATGTGCAGCCTGCGACCACAAGCTTTCCAGTTCCTCTATCCAGCCTAAAATGAACACAGGCACTGCTCTCTTCACAGGTGTAGGTTATTAGAGCGTTCACAGGGACGAGTCCTGTTTTGCACAGTTCCTATTCACATAGTTCCTCTTCTCGCACATGTCATTGGTGCATTACACGGAGGTGCATGTAAAAGTAACATTCAACCTCACAAGAACTCTCTTCTAGCAAACGTCATAAAGGGAGGGCTGGCAGATGCCTTCACAAAATGGCAATCTTATCTCACCCCAAACAAATTTCTGTGACTGCTAACTGGGCGGCCTCCTGTACTGTCTCCTGGGTTCCTGCCCTGAATGCTTCTTTGTTGAACATGGTGACCTGGGCAGGCAGGCAGTCTTGGCAGTCACAGTAGTCGCTGTGGCACACAGTGAAATGGCCTCCCTCTTTGATCACCACCTTCGCCTTATTACTCAACCTTTCAATGCTGTGCTGCGCTTCTTCCAACCTATGCTCTGCCTTGCATTGTGTGTGTGCTGCCATGTCTATCTATACACCTTGGGGGTAATTTTATAATCTGTGGAGCAGTAGAGGAAGGTGAAAAACACCATCATAAACGCGTTTACTCCTTCATTTACTGCTCCAACCTATGTTCATTTGTTTTCAAGGTAGGGAAGTGGCACACAGCACAGGTAACCCCTCTGCTGTGCTTTCCTCCTCCATCTTGAAAGTTAACTTTGCTTTACGCCTGCATGAGATTTTCATGCAGGGGCAAAAATAATGGATTCCTATTAGAATTTGCCCCCATTTAGCAGCTTGTAAATTAGCCTAGACACTATGTATACAATGGCACTGCTCTGTAAGACAAAGTCAATGTTCTGGAGCAAAAGGCTTTCATTTTAGCTAATTTGCATACCCACAATGCTTTGCTCATGTGGCTCTGAACTGGAGGTGAACTCTGTGGTGCTATGGCATGTGTGACCTGGCTCTAATGACTTATTCTTCTTTCATATTTCAGGTGGAAGTTTTTTTTCTCCAAGCTTTTTAAACCCACCATAACGCTGCTACTGTCTGATATTTACCGCATCCCCCCCACCCAACCACTCCCCAGAAGTTGCTGTTGCTGGCTTTGTGATTCTGTGATATATATATATGCAGAGAGATAAATAACAAGTTACCCTCTTGTTGGAAACAATAAAGAAAACCAGTGGGTTTGCAAAAAATCACATAATATGGTCGTGTGCTGAAGCCAGGGTTAGGACTCATGACTTCTGGTTACACAGTAAGCAACTCGGACACTAGGCAGCATCTTATGCAAAAGGTTAATGTTAAAGGACAATTATACTGTGAACTAACACCACCGAGTGGTGCCCAGGCGATCTGGCAGACCTGAAAGGTAGGAGCTAGGATGGGTTAGCAGGGCATATCGGGAAGCGGTAGAGCCAGAGTTGTGATGTCCTGTTGACAGTTTCAGTTCAGTTCACACCGTTCGCTGAGCATGGGTTCGACTTACAGATCGGTAGACTCCCAAAAATGTAAACCCAATCCTTCAGCTGCTGTAACTACAGATGGCTGTGCAGCTATGCTATGCTATGCTGCATAAAATGCAGAGATACGCACATACTGTGGCCATCCATTTAGGAGAGTGGGTTGGAGGTGGAGGGAGGGGTACGTGGTGAAAGTGAGCAGGCAATGAATGGTTGACACTCTAGGACAAGACTGCAAAGGAGGCAGGCTAGGAATTAGAATTCTTATCATTAAATGCGCCTTGAATGTGTATTCAGTGATGCGGGCACTACATGATTCATCATCAATAGCACTGCATAATCTTCTATCCATCCCTCGTATATATTTGCATCGTCCAGCTGTTCACATGCCTCTTTCCTTTTAACGACTACATGCACATGGTGCGTTTCGCAGATCAGCCGAGTCTGCATTTCCATGTCGCAGTGACACCCACCTTTGCTCTGCGGGAAGCGCCCCTGGCCCATTCTAATCCCTGAAAGTATTTAGTTGGACACGTCTAGGTAAGAGGAGTCGGAGATTTCGTTAAACTCTTGATCCTTTGCTCCATCGGGGCTTTATCACTTGGCCAGGAATGACCTTAACAGTTGTGCGCGAGGACCAGAACACTGGCGAGGTAACTGGGTAGAAATAAGCTTATATTGAAGCAGACAGCCAATCAGAATCTGCGCTGCCAGCACAAACAACTTATCTCCCCCTCAACACGAGATGTTTCAGAATGTAGCAACTGCCAGCGCCCAATAAATATCTCCCTCTTTCGTTCTCTGGCAGGAAGGAAAAAAAACGTGATTAGTGTCTGCTCAGCACGACAACAATTACAACTCCTTTCTGAGCCACAATCAAAACATAGGAGGGTGGGGGGGGTGGGGGTGAAGGGGGTGAGAGCAGCTTAGCGAACATACATTCATAGAAAGGCGGATGTTTCGCCTAGAAACACCCTGCGCTTCCCTGGCGACACGCTGAAAAAGGATGGTCTTTTTTATTCCAAGCAGAACAGAACCAAAACCCAACAACCTAAAAATAATTCCTCCCCATTGAGCAATTTGAAAGGGGCCTCGATTCCCGCCCCCGCCCCCCAACCCCCTGAAATAACCATTTCTTATTTAAAGCCCGCGTGTGCTTCAATGTATACGGTTTCCGCCTGGAACCTCTTTGTGAATCTGCATTCTCGAGTTCGACCACCGCGGCTCTATCTGGAGTTTGCTCCGTGCCGTCACGTTACCAGGTACAGGACATACACCTTTATCACTGAACACCTCTTTTTTACGTGCCATTTTCTGCGTCTCTCTCTCCCAACCTCTCTTTTCATACAAGACAGCGTGCCTCTTTGTTTTTGTGTACCTATTAACATCGTATTTCTTTACTCAGCCGTGAAGAGTCTCCCTCTTGTGTGTGGTCTTATACTTGTAAGTCACACACATATTCCCATTGTTCCCTAAGGAAATGAATTGCACGTAGCACGAGTCTACTTTACACCTGGTTCTGCGGTTTACTTACAACCAGACGATTCTGGTTTTAAAAAAACGGTCATTTTGAAGACAGGCATACATTCTAACCGAGAGCTCATTCAGTCTCCTGTTTTTTGTTGTTGTGTTGAAACAGCGAGTTTGACTCCTTTTTGTACTGCTTACACATTTGTATTAATAACTACCTCAGATCCTGGGAGCTAATGTTCTCAAAGAAACAAAAGCGAGGAATGCACTTGCAGTTTTAAAAAACTACGCACTTGTTCAGCATCCAACCCCCTCACGGGCATGAGACTCACGAAAGCATTGGGCCATGGAGCAGGCACCAACGAAAGACCAATGCCCGTCCTCGTGCCCCTTCAGCACTGTATCCTCAGAACTTGCCCTATTTTCACAATACCACCCCCAGCACCAAAGTGAAAGTTCTTCCAATGAAACAATAATCCTAAAGAAAGGCTTGCCTATAGCCAACATGGGCACATTTCTTTGGGGGGGGGGATGCAAAAAGTGTGCATGTCGGTCCTTGCCTTGCAAACTACACTCTAATGGCCCCGATCCATGGCATTTTTTTGCACGGTTCAAAGTGACTTTGCTTTGCCGACACAAACCCTGATTCGTGGAACCGTGCACTGTATTTTTGCAGTGCAAAGTCAGTGCACACTCATTTTGTACTGCAAAAATACACTTTGCACAGTTCCATGAATCAGGGTTCATCTCAGTCGTGCAAAGTCACTTTTCAGCAGTGCAAAGTCACTTTGAACTGTGCAAAGAATTCCATGAATCAAGTCCTTTGTGCACCCACCGCCTCTGAATAACAAGCATTGACAAAGTCAAGAGATTTGAGGTTTGTGAGGGAATTTGTTAAACATTCACCGTTTGAAAGCTATACCCACCAATTGCCCAGGTATTTGATATTTTCCTCCAGCCTACTACAGGGATTGCGAACATGTGCCACTTACTGCCATCAAAAGTTCATGTTCTCTCAACATTGGCAAGTTTTGCCATCATCAATCTAGTTGCTCATTCCATTACCAGGGTTTGTCACCGAATGGCATGGTTCCCCGTCATTGGCCAGGTGTTGTGCAGTTGAGGTGGGAGGTGGGAAGCCAAAAAGGCCTCTTCCACTGAAAGCAATCGCTCCAATGCATGCCATCATGCGTGTATCCCTTTGCAAAACATACCTTTGCATCCAAGAGGAAATACATAGCATGACATGTCTGGAATGCAGTGCCTAGCCCAGCACGTCTCCTCGACTCTACCATGCACAAGGGAATAGCTGTGGAATCGGTGGCTGTGCCATCAATCACGCAAAAATACCATGTGCTACAGATACACTGCTCACCTCTACGTCTGCAAACTTGCAAGCGGCCCTGGTCCTTTTTTCTTTACGTGGTTTGTGCATTCAGCAGTTTCAAGAGTTGCAATAGGATCTGCGCTCATGTGTTTTTATCTCTTTTTGCACCCTATTTGCCCCTGTAAATACAAACATTGCTACAGGTTTCCGCGCCTCATGCCACCTTCTAAATTCCCAGCGCTGCAACATTAACACCAAGATCATATTCGCTTATACACCTTAGGAAACGATGGCTGCAAGGCTTCATTTCTTAAAATCATCTCGAGGACTATTGAACGTGTGGATTATTGATAGAATGAGGAAGGCTGCCTGCTTTTCACTTCAGCAGAGATATTTCTGAACAGAAAGAATCTGCAAGCAGAATATGCATACATGCTATGCTGTCTTTTCAGTGAGTAAAATAAGATATCAAAATAAATGGCACTGAAAAGGAAGTGACACAAATAAAAATGTCTTTCCAATTACTTTTTGTGCATTTATAATAAAACAGCACAAAGCAACACATAGATGGTGCCCTAGCTGTGGGAGACTCAGAGAGTAGTTATACTATCCAACATTTGAAACAAAATGAGCATCTTTCATAAATCCCCCTCTGGGCCTTCATCAAAGATAATGGAGAGCAATCATGTGTCCTGGCAAACATGATCCCTGTTCCCCATGGCAAGCCAACAAAGTCATGTTTCACTAGATAACAGCCAACAGTGTAGCATGTTGAAGAAGCCTTCCTCATGATCATTTACCAAGTTAAACCATGGCACTAGCATAGTATTTAGAAGCTCCCACACGGTCACTCAATCCCACAAGATGTATTCTCATTCGTCCCAGGTCACTCCTAATTTGGCTGGTTGAAGGAGGCTGAATTAATGGCCACCCTGGCAATGAGTCTTTTCTTCATTGCATTTAGGCTCTTTCCTTTTCAGATTGTCTCGGTTGCCATATCATTCAAATTCAGAACCCCATGTCCAACATATTCCATTTGATCTTTTGTTTTCACACTGCACAGGGCCCTATTATTTGTTCAGGGCCCTGGAGGGTTTTCCAATGGCAATATTTATCCAGCAGTGCCTACCCACATACATGGGATACTCTTCTGAATTCAACTGCAGCAGCCTGATGTCAGAATTGGCAATGAAGTGAGTGAGGTCTCTGGATGACTCCGACCTGAGTCTCTCAGGCTCTGCTATCCGGATATTCAATCCTAGGTTACAGTGCCTTGTTTTCCCACGTTACTGCACCCACATTTTCTCTGCGTGCTCCAAAAGGGGACTTGTTTGGTCTAGGGACTTGTGAGATCTACTAGTTTCTCCAAGAGATGTTTAAGGGTTTTATTGTATCTTGTATCAATCCCTTCAGTTTGGGTCGAGATTTGCAAGAGAGGTCTTTGTCTATTCCATCACATGTGACATATTCTCACCCACAGTATCGCACCAACCCGAGATGTTATGAGATTCAGTAAAAGCACAAGGATTGATTCTGTGGTATTCTCAGTGGCAAATTATGTATTCAGTGCCTGGAATAAGAGAGCATCCAATTTGATTTTAGCCCCATGATTTGTGTAGTTTCCCCTGCAAATGTACTTGACCATTTATTTTTGTAAATTGAGATTTATTATTTTCAAGAAAACATTGAAGATATACCAATCAACAGAATAGTAGGACACATGCCCGCTTTCTAGTGGTTCAAACTCTAGAACTTCAATTTATTCTTATTACCTCCCCCTCCCAACACCCCCCTCTTGTCTGGGGAGCATCCCAACTTAAACATAAATGATTGAGTATAACATCACTAAGCAACTCATGCAGGTAGTGGTCAAGCACCAGTCTTCTGAACTTCTTAATTGTACTCGTTTAATTACTTCTGTCTCTACTGGGGCCAAGAATAACAATCATGGGCCCATCCATATCACCTCATCCCCCTCCAAACCTTCTGGAAAATTGCAGCCATTCATCTTCCAGGTTTGCACTGCCTCCATGAATTGCTGCTGTGATCTTTTCCATAAGGTAGATGTCCCTTGCAGTGTCTGACCATTCATTCACCCTCGCGAAGTCCCTCCTCTTCCAATATCTTGCATGTCATGCACTTTGCGCTAGTAAAAGAAAGTAGACCATAGAGGGCAGGGCGTACCATTGTCCCTTGTCTTTAACTAATCCAAAAAGTGTTAACATTGATTCACAGTCCCAGTCTCCCCCTCCCGCACCTTTAATCTACCCCAACACCTCTGTTCAATACATTTGAACCCTCGGGCAACTTCACCACATGTGCCAATAATCGGCCCTAGCCCCACATGGGTGACAGCATTGGGGATTCACCGCCGGGAACATCTTGGATAACTTAATTGGATGATATTGCCAGCAGTGTAGTTGCTTCAGGCCGTGGAGTTTATATTGACACGATTTTGATGTTTTAAAGGCACGCCTGCACATAAGCTGCCAAAGGCGTTCGTCCAGCTCCATGGCTAAGTCCCATTCCCATCTATTTCTGAGGCCCATCACTGCAGTCCAAGCAGTCTCAAGCAAGGCTCTATAAAGCCGTGAGATGAGGCCCCTTGTCTCTGTTTGCCCATCCAGTACCTTCTGTACAGACGTGAGGTCCCTTTGGATCTTATCTCTTCATTTCTCAGCAGTGAAAATTCCTTTCAGCCGGAGGTATAAAAACAATAGTAACCTTCCGATCGCCAGACCGGCTTCTAGCTCATGCAGCCCTATACATTTCCCATGCACCCAAAGTTGTCCCACTCAGGAGAGTCCTGCCTCAAACCATGTCTGATACCTTTCTGGCCCCAGTATCTCATCCCGCACCAGAGGAGCCCAGATGTGATTCATAAGGGAAGGCCATGAGGTAATTCCCTGTGCCCTAGAACACATCTTTGGAACTTCCCAGTAAAACCCTAAGAACGGATATTCTCCGATTCTTTTCGGGAGTTGCCTCCTGGGGACCCAGAGCCATTCCCCTATTGTCGCTGGGTGCATATGGTGATTTTCCAGGTAAACCTACTGTTTCTCTGGGTCTTCCCTTGGGTGGGGAACCATAGCTCTGAGCTGGGCTGCTATATAGTACAATCTCAAGTCCGGAAGCCCCACCCCACCTCGGTCTTTCAGGAGTATAAGAAACTGCAGCATTTGGGCTTTAGCTTCCCTCACTAGGGTCTCCGGGACCCTAACTGGCAACATCTGAAACAAGTATAGGATCCCGGGGAGGAGGTTCATTATTAGGGCATTGAGTCTGCCCATCCCTGAAATGTCTCCCTTCCCCCATGCTACCATTTGATTAAACAATATGTTAAAGAGCAGGGGATAATTAGCCCCACCCAGTTCTTCTCTCGGCCTAACAATGGTGACTCCCAGGTAACGTATACTATCGGCTTGGATTTCCAACCCCAGGGGCCGGAGGGCCTCCACATACCTTTGGTCATCTCTTGCGAATGGAAAGACTACTGACCTTTCTTTGTTTACCTTGAAGCACTTTGTTTTCCTCTATTATTTCTAGGGTCGCTAGGGTTGAACCTAATGGGTTCACCAAGTGTAACAGGATGTTATCTGCATACAGACCAACTTTGAATTCATGATCCCCAACCATAATCCCCTCTACCTGGGGGCTCTTCTGAGTTGTTCCATGAGGAACTCCATCGTAAGTGCAAATAGGAGGGGCGAAAGCGGGCAACCCTGCCTCGTACCTTTCATCAAGATCATTGGCCTTGATAATCTTCCATTGACCGCTACCCGAGCTACTGGGGTCGTGTACAAGGCATGTATCCTTTCTGAAATTGATCTCCCAGCCCATATTTCTCCAATACCCCATGGAGGAAGCTCCAATCAACCCTGTCAAAGGCCTTCTCAGCATCCACGGCGATCAGCACTGGGTTGCCCTCTCTTTTCACCGCTGCCTCCATCAGGTGCAGTGTTTTGCGCACTGTGTCCGCCCCCTGTCTTCCCTGGATGAACCCCACCTGATCGGAATGAACCAATTTTGCCATTACCCCTGCATTCTGGTGGCCATGATCCTAGTAAAGATCTTGGACGATATGACTTACAGTTCTTAGGATCCCTCCCATCCTTAGGGATAACCGTAAGCACGGCTCTGCTAAATGAAGAGGGGCCTTACCTGTGTCCAGGATATTGTTAAACAACTTGGCGAGGTGTTGGGCTAAGCCGCCCGAAAATGCCTTATAAAATCCTGCCGTGTACCCATTGTCACCGGGGGCCTTACTCAATTTCAAGCCACTAATAGCTCTCAGAACCTCCTACTGCGAAATTGGCCTTTCCAGAGTTGTAACCTCATTGTCCTGGAGCACTGGGAGGGACACCACTCTCAGGTATCTATCCAACTCCTCCTTCCCTACCTCCCTCTCCTTTCCATACAATTATTCATAGAATGCTGGGATTTCCTGGGAGATTTCCCCTGTCGTGGAGCGTGACTATCCCTCCAGATCCCTAATTTCAGACACCCACCTGTCAGCCCTCTGCCCCTGCAGTGTCGACACCAGAAGGGCATCAGCCGTGTCCCCCTTCCCGTAATACCTTTGTTTGAGGAACTGTAAGCCGGAGACCACCTTCCCCATCTCCAGTTCCCTCAATTCACACAGATGGGGGGGCAGCATTTTTATAAGGGTGGTCATGGCGCCCCTTAGCCGCCCCTTGGCGGCGCCCCTGGCACTCACTGTGGTCCATAGATCGATGTGCCCACATATTGAAATCCCCCCTAGGAGAAGGAGTCCCACTGTTTGGGTAAGTAGCTCTCTCATAGCCACCACCAGAAATTGAGATTGTCCCGTGTTTGGAAAATATTTGGTGGCAAAGGTCACCCGGACTCCCTCTATCCTCCCTGAGACCACAAGGGCCCTCCCATCTACCCTCTCCAGGTCTGTGCGTCCCCCATCCGAATTCTCCGACTAATAAGGATGCCCTCCTCTCCTTTCTTGGTGGGCCCTGACGCCCGGAATACCAGGCCAACTTGTGCCCCGGGGATGCGCCTTTCATCCCCTCAGATCAACCTTGTTTCCTGCACCATCAAAACGTCGAGACCCCCATTACGGAATTCCCTTATCAGCAACGATCGCTTTGTGGGCGAGTTCAGTCCCTTAATATTCAGGGTCCCCATCCTGAGTGCCTCGGCCAAGGTCCCCGGGTCAATGTGTGCCAGTTTCAAGCTTTAATCAACTTGTTTGACCACTGTAGATCCAAAAATATCCTGTGAATAAACTTCCCCCGGACTGTCACCTCCCAAACCCCTCCTAGAATCTCCTTGGGCTAGTGTGCCTCCCCATGCAGTCGCTGATAGTGAGTTCTGCTGTGTACAGCCCATCCCAGCTCTCCCCTCTCTTTGTAGAACCTCCCTCGTTCTCACCCCCTCCTCCCTCCCTGGGTCCCCATACCCCCGGGGCCCCGGTCCGCCTTTCAAGACGCCCACCCTGTGATGGGCCATCAGTGGTGGTCAGTGCCTCGCCCACCATCTCTCATATGACCTCCCTCCCCCCCAGTCTGCTCTCAGCCCTAAAAGGGCCCTTTTGGGCCTGCATACACATCAGTCCATGGCTATCGGCTGGTGGCCCAGTCCAATTTCGCTGCCGGGGGAGTATTGAGCTTCTTGTATTTCCTGGCCCCCCTGACCTCCCCCGGCAATCTTCTCTTGGCACAGCGAAAACCCTCGTGGCTCAATTCCATCGCCATTTCACCCACATCTCCAGTATGACTTTACCTGGAAGTTTCTTCCTTCAAGACGTGTAGGACCTGTTGTGCCTCCTGGCCACTCGTAATCCTATAGTCAACCTCTCCTCTTTCAAAGGTCAAGGCAAATGGAAAGGACCAGCAATATCTAATTTCCTTCTCTGTTAGCCATTGGGTCAGAGGGTGGCAGTCTCTGCGTTGGGACAGGATGAGACCGGACAAGTCCAGAAATACTTTGTGTTTCCCCCTCAAATTGGACACTGCCCATGCATTTGACTTTCTAAAGGACCTCCATCTTCTCCCTGTATCTTATGAAGTGGACCACTATCGACATCGGGGTTCTACCTCCTCCAACGCCACCTCTATGCGCTCTCGTCAGCTGGAAGATGGTTGCTTTGCATTCCTTCCATCTTGTCTTCAAGCATGTTCCCCCTTCCCTTGAGATCACATATGGAAGCCTGAATGTCTGTCCGGATCGCCTTCATTTCTTGGAAAATCTCTTTCAGGTCCTCTCTGGTGAGGGCCGGGGGCATTGCTCCCCTCAGCCATGGTGTCCTGCTCACTCGTAATGTCTCCCGGGTCCCTCCCAGGTTCTCTCCTGAAGCGTTGCAGCGAGCTTATCCCCTGCCCTAGACTGCTTTGTGACAGACCCTGGCTCTGCTGGCTCTCTAGTGTGGCTGGGCATGGCAGGACCACGTTTGGTCTGACCCGTTTCTGTCCCCGCTCTCCTCTGCCTGCGTATACTGTTTCTGTTTAGCTTGCAGTTTGTCCTAATGACTACGGCCAGGTGCTCTCTAGCGGTGGATGTTTCCCTGAGCCCTGATGCGACCCAGACTGTGTTGTCTCGACAGTTGGGGGGGGGGGGGGGTTTCGCAACTCACTGTGGCCCCAGCCTATATTGATCTGGCCCCTGTGTCACCAGCCCCAGGCCCTGCACCTAGCAGCTGTTCGCTGTGCTCCACTGGTGGGGGTAGCGTGTTGGGCAGCGTCACAGGCACCTGGAACGCCCAGGGTAACTCCGAGATATTCCCTGGTCCTGACCGCATACCTCTCTGTTCTGATCCTCACGGCCCGTGTGGCACAGCATAAGGGGGCTTGCTCCAGCAGTTCCGGGCCACGGCAGAGACCTGGCAATATTACTGTTTCACCTCTCCAGGCCCAGGGCTGTACCTTTGCGTTATATAAATTTGTTATCACTCCGGCTCCAGGGAAGTCCGGAACCCAGGCTACGTGGCTCCGGGCTGCACTAGTCCCCCTGCGTTTCATGGGTGCATTCCGGTCTCCAGGGTTCCTTGTGTCCCCCTCACCCCCGCTGGCATTCCGGTCTGAATATCTCCTTGGAGGGGGCTTATCTCTCCCCTAACGTAGTAACGGGTTCTGTCCCCTAGGGCCTGGGACCACTCATCACCTTTTGAAGGTCCCGCTGCCTGAGGCATCCACCGCCGTGGCAGTCCCTGCAGGTCAGTGGGAGGGGGGTATGTCCGCCTGGTTTTTCGGCCCTGCAGCTCTGCTGTCCCAGGACCTGGCCAACCCTCAGTGAGGGGTGGGGGCGAGAAACCCGTGTCTAGGCCCCAAGGCCTGAGGCACTACCAATGCCTTCTCCCAATGCTGGTGGCAGTCTCTGCTCCTCACTCTTGCCACCTACCCAGGTCCAGGGGAGCAGTTCTAACCTGGTGCCTGCTGCTCAATTGATATTTCACCCTCAGGGGGCTGGGGTCTCCTCCTCATCTCATTCACTGCTCCCGCTATGCCAGGTCATAGCACCATAACAGTCCTGAACCCTCTGTGATCGTTCGCTGTGGGGGCTCCTCTAATCCCTCTGCTCAGGGCCTGCTCCCACAATCTGGTCTCTGCGCCGGGGGGCAGGACAAGGCTGCTGCCTCCAAGATATTTCTTCAGAACGGCCAGTGTTCCCCCCTTGCATGTCCTCCTGGCCTGCTTCTCACAAATACTGCCTGCATGCGCTTCCTTCCAGAAGGTGCCTCCCAGCGTGTCCCTCAGTTGGATCCCACGTAATAAATGCAGCCGACCGCGGGTCTCCTCAACACCTGTGACCAAGGGGGCGACTGCCCGCCGGTAGCTGGCCGCTATGGGTGGCGGTGGAAGTTGTCTCTAGGAAACCCGCTGGCTCTTCCTCTGCCGTAGGGGCTCCCGCACTGCCACTGATGTGTCCGGTATGGCCTAGCTGCCCCGATACCACTGAGGGAGGCCTTCTCCCTGCTCTTAGTTTCCGCCGATGCCCTGTCCTCTTTCATGCCCATCAAGACCCATTGTGGGTTCCTGCCGGAATTTTCCCCAAAGGCCTGAGCCTGTGCTTGAAGCACCTCCGTCCAGAAAGGCTTGATCTTCGGGAAGTCCCACCATATATGTGCAGCCGCCCCCTCTGTTCCACACTCCCTCCAGCATTCCCTGCAAACGTCCGGGAATATATTATCTAGACGGGATGGGGTGTAATGCCACCCATACAAGTCCTTCAGTATTCTGTAAAGATTTGAGATAAGATCGTGGAGCCGTCTTGGGTCAGTAAGAATATTTCAAATGCAGTGGTTTGCCTCATTGCTGCCCTTTTAATGTCCCCACTCATTATCCAGTGTCGTATTTGGAAGTACCTGTGCCTTGCCTCTTCCCCAATCCCAAAACACCTGCTTACACTCTAGGAATGAGCAGACCCTCTGTTCCCGGTTCCTGATACACCTGCATCCCCCCTCCTTTCATTTACGAAAAGCCCCCCGTTCCAATCCCGGGGTGAAATCCCTGTGAAATCCCTGTTGCTAAAAATCGGTGTAAATGGGGATGGGGAAGTCATAATTCCCTGGGTCCTCACCACTTTGTCCCAGGTATCTGACAGTACCTTGGTGATGGCACTCTTTTATAGGTGTACCGGCCCTATGTGCCTTGGCATTCACAAAACCTCACTCAAGTCATACTGGGTGACAGCTTTGTCCATCTCTAGCCCATTGTTTCTCCTCATTCCCCGAAAACCATTCTCTTATCACCCGCAATTGGGCCGCTTCATAATAGAGTTGGAAGTTGGGGAGTGCCATGCTCCCTTCACGTCTCAGGGCTCTCAATAATTGGCGACTAATCCTTGGCCTCTTCCCTTCCCAGATGAATTCCCTAGTCATTTATCCTATCTCTCTAAAGAAGGATTGCAGTACGGCCGTCAGGATTTTCTGAAAGCGATATAGCAATTGGGGCAGCATGACCAGACCATCTTCACCGCTGCCATCCTTCCCAGCCATGAGACCCTTAGGTTTCTCCACTTTTGGAAGTCCTTTTTTATTGCCTTCAGAATAGGCGGATAATTCACTTCATACCATTTCCCTAATTTAGGAGGGAGTTTGATCCCTGGGTATTTAATCCCCCGGGGCTCCACAGGAAAGGTGAGGTGGCCCTGACCACCTTGCATCCCTCCAGCTCTACCAACAGGTTCAACAATTCAGACTTCTTGATGTTGATCTTTAGCCCTGAGACAGCCCTGAATCTTCCCAGCTGGTCCCTGCAGGCTTCTAATGATTCTTCGGGTCTGGTAAGGGCCAGGAGCATGTCGTCTGCAAAGGCTGCTACTTTATGTTGTCTATCCCAAAATGTGATGCCCTGAATTGTCTCGCCTCCCGCAAGGACTGCAACAGAGGTTCTAGATATATTGTGTACAATAGTGGAGAGAGTTGGCAGTCCTGTTAGATCCCCTACCCAGGGGAATTGATTGTGTCATAGAGCCGTTAATTGACAGTCCCATTTGACACATTTTTGGGGTTCAATAATTGGCCTGCACCATCCTTAGGAAATCCCAATCCAATCCCATCTTTTCCATTACCCTGAATAAGAATGGCCACTCTACCTGGTTGAATGCCTTCTCTGTATCCAATGCTAACAATACTGCCGGCATAGCCATTTTTTGGACCTTCTCCACTAGGTGAGCTACCCTTCTTATATTGTCCGGCGTCTGTCTGCCCAAGACAAAGCACGCCTGATCCGGGTCGATCAGTGTTGGTGGGGAGCCCTCTAGTCTTTTTGCCAGTATTTTGGTGTATATTTTGGCGTCTATGTTAATAAGGGCAATAGGCCTGTACGAAGAGCATTCCGTGGAGTCCTTATTAGGTTTTTGAATTAGGATGACTTTAGCCTCCTCCATAGACGGGGCGCTGCCGCCCTCTTCCTTGAAGATGTTATACAGGAGGGTCAGTTGGGGTACTTGGAGTGGTGCGTACGTTTTGTAGAAGGCTGCTGTATAGCTATCCGTGGCCTGGGGCCTTTTTTAATAGTAGTTTTGTTATTTTTTGTCAGACCTCCCCCTCAGTTATCTCCCTTCCCAGGGATTCCCGTCTCACTGAGCCTATTTTGGGGAGTTGGATTCCCTCCAAATATTCCCCTTGTGACTGCAACAGTGTATTTTGTGACATGTAGAGGGACTCATAGTACCTGGCCAGGCAGTCTTGTATTTCTTCCATGCGGGTGTGTCATTCTCCCTTTTCATCCTTTATTGCTAACACAGTGCTCTGAGCCCCGCCCCTCTTAATAGACAAGCTTGTAATGTGTCCGCTTTATTGGCTTTAGCGTAATATTTGTGTTTAACAAATAACAAAACCCCCTCCGCTTTCTTATTTCTAAGCACGTTCAGTTGCCCCACCACTTGCCTGTATGCTTTGAGTGTGGCCCTCGTGGGGTTACTACCTGCCTGGGTTCTCACTCCTTCCACCTCCCTTCCCAGTTGTGTCTCTAGGGTCCTCATTTGTTTCTCCCTGAGCGTGTTTGCCACTATCAGCTCTCCCCTCAGTGATGCTTTAAATGCGTCCCATTGCGTGGCATCGCTTCTGTCCTCCCTCATATTTATCGCAAAGTAGGACTTGATCTTATCCCCAAGGTCCTCCCGTATTGCGGCATCTCTAAGTAGGTCCCCCGTGAACTTCCATTTCCATATCCCCGCCGTTCGACCCTGGAGGTTCATCCTCATTGACACAATTTTATGGTCTGCTATCGCAAGGGGGCCCACCTCCACTTCCTCCACTCTCTCCACCAAGTCTGCTGACACCCAGATATAGTCAATTCTTGACTGCGTTCCGTGGAACCCTGATAGGAATGTGTGTCCCTCCTCCTCCCCATTCATGGCTCACCACACATCTTTCATCCCTGCGTTTTCAAATCTGTCGCGTAGGCGGGGGGATGCCACCACACCTCCCTGCCAAGCTAGATTGAGGTCTCCCATCATAATGACCTGGCCCCTTGAAAAACCCTCTAGTTCATCCAGCAAGTCTTTTAGGAAGTGTTCGTCGCCCCTGTTAGGTGCACATACCGAAGCAAGGGTGTAGGTCCTCCCCTTGCATTCCCCTTTGAGTAATATGTAGCTGCCTCCCTTAGCCGCATGCCTCCCTGCGACCCTGAAATCTAGACTGCTTTTGATTGCTAAAGCTACACCTCCTGCTTTTTTTGGAGCTGACACATGGAATATTTGGTGGAGGAGGAGGCTGTGGAAGGGATAGACACGGGGTCTGGAGATGGGGATTCCACTGGTGCTAGTGGTGCAGTGCAGGGGCAGGGACAGGAGGCAGCCCAGGCCGCCGCGTAGGTGCCTGTGTGCAATCCTGCCCCCGGTCCTGTGACTGCATCATCCTGCACCAGCAGGGATGCCTATGTCCAGACCCGTTTTCAGGGAGGGGATCCGCTTACAACAACTGGCCTTCCTCTCCCTGCAGATGTGGCTATCCGGGACCGGGTTGAGCCTGTCCTGAGTGGGATGGCGTTGCGTCAACGGGGCATGCGAGGTGACCTGCAGTGTTTTCGTGAGGACACTGCACGTCATCTCGAATGCCATGTTGACCGCGTTGAACTACTGGGACGGGTCACCAGGGCCGGATTCCTCCGTTTGCTGGACCTTGTTCCGACCCTCTCCTCACCTGAACCCCCTATGCGCCAGTCGTCCTCCATGCCATCTTCCCACCCATGTATCACCTGGGTACCCTGTGGAGCTGCTTCTGACCCTGCGGCCAGGCTGGTAGAGGACACATCCCTGCCACATTCGGAAGTCGGACGTCCAGCAGGGGTGGCCACCTCAACAACTGCACCCCAGCCAGAGGAGGACGTGCAGGCAGCAAGAGCCAGGGCACAGGCACAGCAGCAGCAGCAACAAGGTGGGAGCCATGATGGCTCGGGGCCTTCAACATCAGAGGGGCAGGCATCGGTCAGAGGGCAGGAGGACCCAGGATTGGAAGTGTCTTCCGTGTGGCAGCGGTTGGGCCAGGCCATAGATGCGGAGTGGCAGGCACGGCTCACAATGGTCAGGGCGGAGAACTCCATGCGGAGGGCTCTGAGGTGGGCCGAGTGCCTCGAGGTAATTCGCAGGGAGTTGGAGGTCCACATGTCATCGTCCCTTCGAACCCTCGGGGCCATGGAAGAGGATCGCCTCCGGGACATCGAGCAGGAGTTCGATGTTGCCCTAGCCCGGGAAATCAGGAAGTGAGCCTTCGGACTAGCCCGCTGCCATTGTAAATAGTTTTTTTAGAGTTAGGTTTCCTTCTCCTTTTCCTTTGATTTGTGGTGAATGGACTATGTGTCAAAGTCTGTTTGTACCTCCCCCTGTGTTTCCTCACCTGTGGTTTCCGACGTAAGAGTAATGGTGGATTCTCTTCCTCTCCTCCTTCCTATCTTGCGAAGTTTAGGATCCTCTTCACACTTTTCAACTTTCTTTCCCTTCTTTCTTTCGTAGAGAAAAGGACGCTCTCCACCTGAGGCCACCTTGACTGTTATTTAAGAACCGTCAGGCGGATCAAAGGGAGCTCGCCCCAAAACCAGGGAAAAAGCCTAAGAAGGCGCAAAAAACCCTGAAGAGTCTTAAGCGGGATCAGCATATAAATAGCAGTACTTGCTTCCAAGGAAAAGGTCCAAATCCTTGACAGAGAAGATGCCGTAGGACTCAGGAAGGCAAATGTGCAGTGGAGTGGTGACAGCGGTACAGAAAGAGGCACAGCCAAAAAATACCAGAGGCCAAAAATGTAAATAGAGAGGACCAAACAAGGAAGAGAGAACAGCAGGGAGTAAGTCAAAAGCTGGAAAAGATATGGGCTGCACGAAAGCTGGAATAGCAGCCAAAAGGGGAGCAGGGAAGAGGATAAACAGACAGGAGGCGGAGCAATAGAGGAGAATGGTCCCGAAGAGACCAGAAAGCAATAAGCAAAAAGCAGTAAGGAAAAAGAAAAGCCTCAAGAGGGGGAATGAAATAAAGGTAGAAAGAAAAGAGATAAGGGAGGAGGTGCCGGGAGAGCAAGGCAGGGACCGGCGAACATAGAAAGTGAAAGTATGAGTAAAATACAGGACACACGAGGGAAATAACAGGAACGGACAAGGGCAGGAAGAAAGAACTAAGGCTGAACAGGAGGCCACAAAGAGGGGTCTCGAGGGAGACAAAAACCGCACAGAGACAAAGCACCGGACAGTCCGACGCGAGCAGTACAAGAGAGTTGCAGCGCGTCGGAAAGGGGGCGTGGCCACCTTATATACAGGAGCTTGGAACCACTAGTGTGCTGCTACCGATCCCGCGGCAGCCTAATGAAGCCGCCATTTGCACCATATCTTCCACGGTCGAACCGTGACAGCATGCACCCTCCTTAGCGGACCTCCACTGGGTTTACCCGGGTGGAGGTAATGAAAGCGCCTGAGCAGTCTGGGGGCATGAATATGCCTTTGGGGTTCCCACGTGCGTTCTTCCTCTGGATAACCTTTCCAATGAACCAGATACTGGAGGGTGCCATGCCTATACCGGGAATCCACCAATCTTTCCACCTCATACTCTTCTGGAGGCGGGTCTTTAGGGGGTCATTGGTCAGACTTTCTTGCGGCCATAAGAGTCTGGTTTATATGCTCTTAACAGGGAGGTATGAAATACCGGATGTATCCTTTTGAGACTGGGAGGTAATTTCAAACGAAAGGCCACAGGATTGACTTAGGATTCGATGAGATACGGGCCTATGTACCGGGCAGTGAATTTCCCAGCATGTGTCCACCAGGGAAGAAACTTAGTGGACAACCTCACCTTGGTACCTGGAGACCAACCAGGATTAGGTAGCCTCTTGCTATCTGCCTGTCTGTTATATTGAGTTCTGCTAGCTTCTAGCTTTAATTTGGCATCTCTCTTTAAGCACCGTAGGTCTTCCAAATGTTTATCTACAGATGGTACGGTAGTTGTTGGCACTCCAAAGAAAGGAATGTGTCTGGGATGATACCCATAGGTGAACAGGAATGGGCTAACCCCAGTAGCGGAATGTCTTGAATTATTATATGCAAACTCGGCCATAGATAGGAACAACGCCCATCTCTCCTGTTCTTGGCTACAAAAACAACAGAGCTACTGGAGGGTGGCATTAAGTCTTTCCGTAAGTCAGTTGCTTTGAGGGTGGTAGCCCGAGGGGAGGGCGCATTTGATACCCAGTGATTTACACATTGCAGACCAAAATTTTGAGGTAAACTGAGTACCCCTGTCAGATATGATACTCTGGGGTAAACCATGCAGTCTGACAACGTCCCTCAGGAAGACAGCAGCTGCCTCAGGAGCAGAAGGAAGACTTGGGAGCGGAGAGAAGTGTGCTAATTTACTCAAAGAGTCCACTGTAACCATAATTGTGGTATAGCCCAAGGATGGCGGAAGGTCAACAATAAAGTCTGTTGAGATCAGTTCCCAGGGATGGGACGGTAGAGGTTCTTGTTGTAGGAAACCCAAGGGCGTGGATACTGAATACTTATTGGAAGCACACACTGGACAACTAGCCACATACTCTTTGGTATCATGATGCATGTTAGGCCACCAGAATTGCCTAGACAATATATCTAAAGTATTAGCACAGCCCTTATGCCCGGCAGATGGAAGATCGTGGCACCAGGACATTGCTTGCATCTGTAAATCTTTAGCGGGTAGGAACAGCCTCCCCTTGTAGAAGTAAAACGGTCCCCTCCTTTGCAGGTTGGTTCGTAAAAAAAATAGGATCTGTAGTTACCTTAGAGGCTTGTTCTACTTCCTGCAAAAAAGAATTAATGACACCAATAAACCTCTTTCCTGATAAGATATGGTCTACCTTCGGAGCAGCCTTGGCCTTGTCCTCTTCATCTAGGCTTTGGGATAAAGCATCGGCCAATACATTCTTTTTTCTGGGAAGGTAGCGATTTCAAAATCATATTGCGAAAAGAAGTACGCCCAACGAGCATGCCTAGAATTGCGACATTCCATCTGTTGTAATACTCTTAGATTACGATGGTCCGTACGCACTAGAAATGGATGGGTCGATCCTTGTAGCAAATGTCTCCATTCTATGCAAGCCTGGCAAATGGCCAAAAGCTCCTTCTTTAACACAGAGTAGTTTATTTCTCTAGGAGTGAGTGTTCTGGAGTAGTACGCCACTGGATGCTCCTCACCGTCCTCCCCTTTCTGTAACAGTACAGCTCCTATCGCTCCTCCGGAAGCATCTGTTTCAACGATAAAGGGTAAGGATTGATTAGGTTGAATCAAAATTGGAGCTGTGGTAAAGGATCCTTTGAGTTGCAGAAATGCTTGATTTGCCGCCTGATCCCATTCAAACCTTCTTCCTTTCTTTAGCAACTGAGTAATGGGTAATACTATTTCAGAGAAGTTTGGGATGAATCTTCGATAGAAGTTAGCGAGACCTAAGAACCATTGGATGTCCTTCACGGTCCTTGGGGGAGGCCATTGCAACACTGCCTTAACCTTCTCTGGATACATTTGAATCCCTTCCTTGGCGAGGATAAAGCCCAGATACGATATGGAAGACACCTGGAAGACACACTTCTCGGGTTTCACAAGCAATTGATTGTCCCTTAGTCTTTCTAGTACTTCTGTGACATGTCTTCGGTGTTCAACAGGGGTAGAAGAGAAGATCAAAATATCATCAAGGTATACTACTACCGATGAATACAGCAAGTCCGAGAATATCTTGTCAACAAAACATTGAAATATAGCTGGGGCATTGACCAAACCAAACGGCATCACTCTATACTCGAAATCTCCTAGTGGAGTGCAGAAAGCCGTCTTCCATTCGTCACCTTCTCGGATTCTCAACAGATGATATGCCCCACGTAAATCCAGTTTGGTGAAGATCTTGGCTCCCTCAACTGCTTCCAGTACCTCCTTTATCAAGGGCATGGGATATCGGTCTCAAATGGTCAGGCTATTGAGCCCACGGTAGTCTATGCAAGGCCTCAATTCAGTGGTTCCCTTCGTAGGTATAAAAAACATAGAGGCCCCCGCCGAGGAGTGAGATTCTCGTATCAGCCCGTTCTGCAGATTGGCATCAAGATACACCTTGAGCACGCTTCTTTCCGGGAGCGACATTGGATACATACGGCCAAACGGTACTGAAGCACCCGGCTTCAAATCAATGTTGCAGTCTTCAGCCCGGTGAGGAGGCAGGGACCGAGGTAATTTGTCTTAAAAAATGTCAGCAAACTGTTGGCAGTATGGGGGAATCGACTGTACCACAGAGGTTGATACTGGTAGTGAAAGACTAGCTGCTGATGTGGGGTGAGCCAGGGGGAGGCAATGCTGCGTACAATAAGAGGAAGCGAAGCGGATGATATTAGCAGACCAATCAATCTGTGGATTGTGGCGACGTAGCCACGGGATTCCCAATATCATGGGAAAATGGGCCGCCCTGATGATGTCGAAGGAGAGTTGTTCTTGATGTTGTAGAAGAGACATCTGGCCTTTATCGGTTTCTTGGGTGATGGGTCCAGAAGATAGCGGGGTGCCATCAACCCCTTCCACTGGGATGGGGTTTTCTTTAAGCAGAAGAGGAATTCGGTGTTCCAGAGCCCAATGAGTGTCTATAAAGTTACCAGCGGCTCTGCAGTCTAACATGGCGAGGGTCTCAATCGGAGGGCCAGCTCCAAAGATCAAGGTGATAGAAAAAACCATGAGGCAATGGTCGTCGGTAGGGGTATCATCTTGACTAACATTGCAGGGACTAGTCTTCTCTGCCTGGATCCTTTCCCTGCTCAGGACCGGGGAGATGCGTTTCCCGACCATCTGGGTGGTACTTCGGGACAGTTACGAAGCAGATGTTTAGAGGATCTGCAGTACAAGCAGAGTCCTTGATCCTTAAGACGCTGTCGTTCTTCCGGCGTCAAAGGACCTCTGGCGGCCCCTTTTTGCCTGGGTTCTTCTGGTTGAGACTTCCTAGGAGGGCTCATAGCGGGAATTCTGGAAGGGAGAGGGATCTTGGTCCTTTGTCTCTCCTGTCTTCTCTCCTGCAGGCGGTATTCTAACTGAAGGGTAAGCGTAACCAGGTCTCTGAAAGAATCAGGTCGGGCTACTCTCGCTAGTTCATCCTTCAATTTCTTCATGTAGCACGCGACAAAAGAGGTTCTGTTGAGCCGATTCAGGCCAGGCAGATTCAGTGCCGTAGGACTCAGGAAGGCAAATGTGCAGTGGAGTGGTGACGGCGGTACAGAAAGAGGCACAGCCAAAAAAACCCGGTGGCCAAAAATGTAAATAGAGAGGACCAAACAAGGAAGAGAGAACAGCAGGGAGTGAGTCAAAAGCTGGAAAAGATATGGGCTGCACGAAAGCTGAAAAAGCAGGCAAAATGGGAACAGGGAAGAGGATAAACAGACAGGAGGCGGAGCAATAGAGGAGAATGGTCCCGAAGAGACCAGAAAGCAATAAGCAAAAAGCAGTAAGGAAAAAGAAAAGGCTCAAGAGGGGGAATGAAATAAAGGTAGAAAGAAATGAGATAAGGGAGGAGGCGCCGGGAGAGCAAGGCAGGGATCGGCGAACGTAGAAAGTGAAAGTACGAGAAAAATACGGGACATGCGAGGGCGCGACAGCGGGAGGGAAATAACAGGAACGGACAAGGGCAGGAAGAAAGAACTAAGGCTGAACAGGAAGCCACAAAGAGGGGTCTCGAGGGAGACAAAAACCGCACGTAGACAAAGAACCGGACAGTCCGACGCAAGCAGTACAAGAGAGTTGCAGCGCGTCAGAAAGGGGGCGTGGCCGCCTTATATACAGGAGCTTGGAACCACTAGTGTGCTGCTACCGATCCCGCAGCAGCCTAATGAAACCGCCATTTGCACCATACTTCCACGGTCGAACCGTGACACTGTGCCACACACGTTTGTATATAGTTTTTTTATTAGGTAGTTTCTTAGGTAGGTTTCATTTCTTTCGTTGGGCTCATGGACCCTTGACAATGGAATGTACATAGTTGGACAATGGATTTATTTGAACTTTTTATTTGATTTTGAACATGGATTAATGAATTTTTCTTTTGGACAATGGATTGTACATAGTTGGACAATGGATTATAATGAACTTTTTCTTTTGATTGCACCATGGATCAATGGATTTTTCTTTTTACGTTTCCTTTGGATTTGCGTTGGTGGAGGGAGAGTTTGGACTATTTTTCTTTCGGATTTGTTTGGATTGGTTATATTTTTCATTTACTCAACTTTTGCACATGCTTTTCATTTCATGTTTGCTATTTTGTTATGCTTTCATTTCATTGCTTTATTTTTGTACATAATACATTTTGATATTTTAGTTCCATGTGTTGGATTCGCTCATTGGGTTAATGCATGTGAAAATGTGGGTTTACACAATCAATGCCAACCAGTGTGTGTGTGTGACGGACATTTGTTAATGTACATAGTTGACTTTTGGTTTGTGTCTTGAGATAGGCATGTCAGTGTGGGGCGGATTGGGAAATCATTGCGTCTCAAGAATGGGGTGGCGTGCTGTGGTATTTTGGTGTAGAAGTGGGCCATGATTGTGCATCTTTATTTCATGTAGGGGGGGACATGAGTGGGGGCCTGCTGGCAGGCCCCCACTCATGTCCCCCCCTACATGAAATAAAGATGCACAATCATGGCCCACCTCTACACCAAAATATTGCAAGGTGACATGTGGCTTGGCTGGGGGGCATGCCCATGGTGGATGGGGTGCCTGCGGGACATGACTTGGGGTGCAGGGTAGTCCCCTCTGGTGTGGGCCGCCTGCAGGGGCCGTGGAGGGGGTAGAGGGGACACCTGGGAGGATCCACACTGCCAATTCACGTGTAGGACTCCCCACGCACCACACTGGATACACGTACCCCGCTCTGACAGCAAAATCGCGTGTGAAACTTCACGTGCACCCCCAAAAAATACACGTACCCTGCTCTGACAGCAAAACCGCATGTGAAACTTCATGGCCACCCCAGAAATACACGTACCCCACTCGCACAGGGCCAATCGCATGTGACACTTCCCGCAAACCCCAGTAACACATGTACCCCGCTCGCACAGGGCCAACCGCATGGGACACTTCCCGCAAACCCCAGTAATACACGTTCCCCGCTCGCACAGGGCCAATCGCGTGTGATACTTCCCGCGAACCCCAGAAATACACGTACCCCACTCGCACAGGGCCCATCGCATGTGACACTTCCCGCAAACCCCAGTAATACACGTAACCCGCTCGCAAAGGGCCAATCGCATGTGAAACTTCCCGCGAATGCCAGTAATACACGTACCGCGCTCGCACAGGGCCAATCGCGTGTGAAACTTCCCGCGAACCCCAGTAATACACGTACCCCGCTCGCACTGGGCCAACCGCATGTGAAACTTCCCGCGAACCCCAGTAATACACGTACCCCGCTCGCACAGGGCCAATCGTGTGTGAAATATCCCACGAACCCCAGTAATACACGTACCCGACTCTCACAGGGCCAATCGCGTGTGAATCTTCCTGCGAACCCCATTAATACACGTACCCCGCTTGCACAGGGCCAATCGCGTGTGAGACAACCCGCACAGCAGGGTACGTGTATTCGGAGGGGCGGGCAGGGAGTTTTACAGGCATTTTCGAGGTTGTGAGCCTGTGCGCCATGTACGGGATTTGTGCGCTGTACATGGCGCATGGGGAGGGTTGGAGGCGTAACTGGCGCAGCTGCAGGGTCGATGCGCCACTCTGCGCCACGGCTGGCTTTGGATGTTAAAATCCATGAATACACTGTGCGCAGAAATGGATTTTAGCCACGCGCACACTGTGCGCCAGCCGCGTGCGCCACGTGTGCGCTGAATTCTATGAATTACCCCCTATATTTCTTTTGTTTGCACAAAATGGATAGGTAGTTATTTCTATTCCATACTTCAGCCAGTTTTTTCATATTTTACTTTGTCAATGACATATTCATGTTCTTTGTCACAGACAAAGTCGATCTCTTCAAAGAATCCATCAAGAGCATACTGCATTTTATGTCAAGAAGGGGCAAGTTAACAATTTCCATTGCCTCCGGCCTAGAGTCAAGAAAGTCATTGAAACCAACTACATTTCTCGCTTCACATATATAGGGTACGGGTTTGCACACCCACAATTTCAATGCTGTTCCCACATGGGTAAATGGTAGAGACCAACAATTTTTAGCCACACTTATACAGCAGAGATTGCCATACACAGACAATATTTAGCTACAATCACCCGTATGAGGAGGAGGGAGTAGACATGACTGCAATTTTAAGCTTATCTCCCCGAAAGGAGAGTGTGGCAAAAATCCACGCAGGGAAAAGTACCTCACAATGATAATTTTTAGCAGCACTTCCACGTGGGGGAATATCAGGCACCAAATATTTAACGAGGGGCTCCCACAGGGGAAAGAAATTGTGAGGGAGATTATTTTTTACCTATTTTACCTATTTATTATATTATTACCTTCTGCCCGTACTTTGGTTTGAGTTCACTGGACCCCGCTTAAAGGGACCCAGTGAAGGGGCGATCTCTCCGCCTAGTCTTTTTGGACCCCCACCAGAGGTGGTATGCTGCAGGGACCCCTGGGGTCCCTATTGCAATGTTGTTTTTGGTTCACTAGGGTGCCCCCAGTCTCCTCAGTGCATGAGTAGTCACTTCCTTTGTGTGACTCGTATTTTGTTTACACTTTGCAGCACAAGCCATCCTCAATTGAGTGCTGTGGGAACACTTTGAGTTCCTTTAACTTTTTTGGAAGTGACAAAATTGTTACTTTCCAGGCACCCCCTGAACAGGCTGGTGTAACATTTTACTCTTTTTTGCGAATGCATTTATCAAGGCTACTGCTGCAGCCTCGATAGTGCACTGTAGGGGACTACATACTCAAAATTTCTCAGTTTGTCCTTTTAAGTCCTGTTCAAGGCGTCCTGCCCACTATTAGCTGTCCTTCTTCCTTCCCAGGCGGAGGAAGGGCCCTTTCCTTTCATGCACCTTTGCAGGTTTCTTCCAGAAAGCTTACAAAGGTTACCCTTTGTGTGTGTGCCGCAGGAAGTGGGGAGGAGTCACTCAGACCGCAATACACATTCCTCCAAGAGACTGTCTGTTACTCGGGAAAATTCTGGAAGTCTGGCTGTTCCTAATTGGACAGCCACCTTCAAGTTTGAATGTTGCTTGTGTCCCTATTAGAGGGCTGGGGTCATCCCCAGCTCCTGTGTTGGCTATAAGAAGATGAGCTGGACCCAGGAACACATGCCGACCACTGGACCAGAGGAGATCCGAAGAAAAAGACGACTCAGCGATGCCGGAGGACTCCACCAGTTACCAGTACTGGACCAGTAGAAACCACTGCATCATGCACCGACCTTCTGATCGACAGGGAAGGCCTCTGCGAGGTGCCTTCCTCCCTAAGATTGGTGGAACCAACCAGTCACCTGTCCTGCCCGAGGTTGGATGCCAGTTTTCAGCTGCTGGAGCGTGCACAGCTGAACTAGCCCTGCAAGGCCCAAAACTAGCCAGCTTCCGTTGCATGGACTTTTGGCTGTCCAAATGGCTGGACCTGGATGTGGATATCTTTACATCTCTGCTGGGACTCTTACAAATCCACTGTGTTACCCTCCACCAGGAGAAGTGCTTGGAGGTCGACCAGAGTTTGACTGCCAAGTTGTTGAATATCCCTTGACCTTGCCCGGGGTCAATGAAAGGACTGCATCCATAAAGATTTCTTCAAGAGTCCCTTCTTCATCATGGAACTGAACCAAGGTGTCCTGCCTATCGTCTGAGGCCACCAACGACTTCTAATAACAAGTGGGGGCTGCTGACCTCGAACCCACAACCAGCTGACCCTGCCTGATGACTTTAATGGTGAGCCATGCTTCCTCCAGTGATTTGCTGTCATCTGGGTCTGTTCCTAACTTTCAGGAAGTTCGGACTGCTGAGATTGATTATATCTATTGAGCTGCCCCCCCAACCCTCCCTATAGGGTTTGCTTTTGGGTGCAAAGTCCTGCGCAGCTTAGCGATATTCGGGGCTGTCCCAGAGGGGTGATGTCCAGATCAGTACTTCTGAGGGTCATCATCAAGACGCCCAGGGGTGGTAGCCGTTCCTTTGAAACCGGAGCTAGGCATAAGGCTTCTTAAGTCCCGAACTTCCATTGATTTCTATGGCCTGCATTGAATAAACTTTGTACTGTACCTGCCTGACTACTCGCCTCCATCCTCCAGAACCTTTTGGGACTACTAATCAAAGACTTGGGGTAGATTCGTTTTGGACTTCTAAAGTTTATTATATGCTATTGGGCTTGCCAGTGAGATAACATCACTTGCTCCCTACTTTGAAAGTTTGCATTAACTGTCTGTGTTCTTTGCTAAAGTACTGTAAAAGTTGTGTGTAACCCACATGGGTGACCAACTGTGAGTTGTATATATGTGCTAAAATATTTGTAGCTACCTCCTGATATTTAAATTGTGCCTTAGTGTAATATTTTAATAAAAGAGTCTTTCATGTGTAGGCGGTTGAGGAGGCCATGGAATTGACCTGTCTGTTGAATGTGAGGGTGGCATCTAGGTAGAAGCCTAGAGTTCACTTCCTTGGCTACTTTGATAGTATTGCCATCTATTATCAAACTTTGCACTAGAAGTGTCTGCCAGTGTTTTTTCAAAGCAGTCTTCTGAGAGTTAATGATTTAATTGGAGCTGTAAACAGAAATTGACTGTTGCATTGACTGCTGGATGTCATGTTTCGAGGTTCACTTCTCACCCTTTCTCACACGCATTCATACTCACATTCTTATTTTCATTCCAGGGCTGTCTGTCAGGCTCAGACCCATGTTGCAGCAGATACATTTGAGTTGCTTGAAATGACAAGAAAGATAAGAGCCAATAACTGTCTATACCCCTGACTCAAATAGCACAGCGGCTGGTGAGCAAATGTGAATGTACTTCTCTCCTTGGAGTAGAAAGTCAAATTCAATACCGCAATTAAAAACACAAAATAGAGTATGAAAAGCTTGAGCCAAACATTGTTGGTGGATCACTGCGCTGGTGTTTGTTTGGCATGGAAAAAAATCTATGAATGGTTAAAGCATCTGTCACACGGCAAATATTGCACAATCTATCGATGTGCTTCTTCAGGGCTTCTCTATTACAATTGCCAATACTTCTTATATGTGATGCATTTCCTCTCTGTAGGGTAAACTGCACTGTGAATGGAGCAATGTCCTTTATGTATTTAGACTGTTATCTCCTGTTCCACAGTGACCTTATCATTTCCTTAGTAAATAAGTTTAAACTGCTTTGATTCAGGGAGATTAAGATATTTCCCGTATGTTTAATTCACTGCCAAATTTATTTGCAATTTGAATGATTCTCTCTCCTTCTTAGATATGCATTACTACATAAAGATGGCTCAGTATAGCATGCTGCTGGATTTAGGATGAAACTATTCCTATAATTGCTTCTCTCAACACCTGGGGACCCCAAATTAATGGTGGGCCGCAATGTGTTGGTCATGTGATAAATAAGTTAAATATCCTAACCTCCATGCTTTAAAGCAGGTCAAACTCATTCCCTATTCACTAAGGAAATTATATGTTCACTATAGAACAAGAAAGATACAAGCCTATATCCTTAGAGGAAATCTCTCCAATCATGACTGATCAAAATCAGCATTGTGAGAATAGGGCAAAATATAAAGTGTCAGAGTTCTAATGGGGATAGTCGTCTCACCCATGGTCTTCATACACAGCACAGATTTAGTGTTAGTGGTAGCGCCCACCTGCTTCTTTGCCACAGGTTCCTGTCACAGGGATAGTGCTCACAGATCGCTATTTCTAATTTCCACCTGGCGGATACTACCTGGCTGATGTGGGGTTACAGTGACTGAGTTCACTTGAAGAGATATGGTTCCCTACTTACACATTAAAGGATATATTGCCCTTTCCATTATTGGCGATATCTCATCTCATTATATCCTATAATATACTTTATAGGGAATTTGCTGTCTTTCTCTCACATATAATGTCCTTCCCGCTGCTAGCAAGGGATTTAAAACTCTTTCAGCATTGGAGCACTTGTCAGAATCCTCATGTGGACCCAACTCAAGGGACCTTTCCTGAGCCTGTTCCACAGAAACATGGCTCGTCAGTCGAGACTTATCAACTTCCTTCCCAGGTCTCCTGTCAGTCTATCCTATCCAGTGGCAGCTTCAAGGTTCAAGGCTCTTTCTGCTTTCCCTTGGGCTTCTGCCTTCTCCTAGCATGTTCTCCTCCCTGGCTTCTTTAACACCAACTCTACTCTTGCACACTATGCTCTCACAGCTATAGGAACTACCATTCCTCCATTGTCCCTCCAGCTTTATATACTGTTCCCTAAAAGCTTCTCGTTCTAATCCACCTTCTGATTGACTTCCTGTAGGGATGGTATCTGTGGAGCCTTTACATTGGTCAGGCCTTATATCAATCACGTTTACCTCATTCCATACAGTTACACAGCTTTCTAAAGTGTTAGAAAGCCTGGTGTCCATCTTTTGTGAGGTGGAAGCCCCAAACACGCAACAGTTGCAGTTGAACATGCTACGAGTTCAGACCCCGCCACCCAAAATCCGATCTGCTTTTTTGAGTCTTTTTCTCCACTTTCTCAAGCTCTCCTTGGATATTGGCTCTCCAGAGCAGTCCTGCTATGTTTGCATGTGTTATCAAGCTTGCGGCCGGGCAGCAGCATGTATATTTGGCAGCTCCTTTTTTCTCCCTGTTGTCTGGTTTCAACGAGTGCTGGTTTACTTTCATCCTACCGAGTCCCGCTCAAATCTGATCCTGCATTCTCATAAGTTCGAGGAGACACACATAAGTATCAAATTCATTGATTTTTAAAATGACTGATGAATGGCAAGGCTATGTCATAATTGTAGCTGTCCTGTAAAAGAGATGTGATGAAAGCTTCATTATTTGCAGCAGGAATGGTCAACACGCAACATACATGCCTTCACCAGGACCCAATTAATTTCAGGAACTGACCATCCTTCCCATTTGGTATGTAATATCTAAAAGTCAAAGTGCAAATGATAATTTAACTTAAAGTCAAAGGGGATTCATTTATAAAAGATATTACACATGAATAGTAAGTTTTGCTTTGAAAGCAATGTGCAAGTAAATAGGAAGAATTTAGAACATGATGAAAAGTAGTTAATCGGTCAATAGACTATATAATACATTGTGGCTCATACAGTAAAACATGTTCTTACTAGTGACGTGTCAAATAGCTGATGTGGTAGGTACCCCTTTAAGGGTTATGTAATCTTATTAAACTTTAGGCAAAATCAGTAAGGTAAAGCATCCATTAAAAATCACTTAGAATACAAGAGTTTTAGAAGTGACTAATGAACAGCGGAGAGGGAGTGTTGAGGATAACAAAAAATGCTCATCTTCACAGCTTTAAGAGTTATAAGGTAGGAGCATAATTGTATGAAGGACATTTCAAATTTTCGACATAAATCTCAAATCCAGCCGAAAATGGAAAACAGTGGTACAATATTAAACAAACCATCTAGGGTAAAGTTACTTAAAATGGGAGATGAACTGAAAAATTCCTAAGGGCACTAACTTAGTAGAGCTATCAAATTGGAGCAAAATTATATCACGTGGCTGTT
Source organism: Ambystoma mexicanum (assembly GCF_040938575.1). NCBI lineage: Eukaryota > Metazoa > Chordata > Amphibia > Caudata > Ambystomatidae > Ambystoma > Ambystoma mexicanum. The sequence goes on along the minus strand of NC_090934.1, from coordinate 1,350,760,099 downwards.
TGCTTTCCCATGACACGGCCATATTGTGATCAAGTCTTACTTAAGATAAAATTGTCATACTTGTTTAATGCAAGATTATAGAAAAAAAAGATGTAAAGAACTAAGTGGTGATCCTGGAATTACTTAGTCACATTATATTGCACTTGAATGTGGGATGTCCTCACAAGGTAGTCTTTAAAATGCAACCAGGAAGCCCTCAGAAATAACGTGCAATAGTTTACATTATGAAAGCCTACAACTGGAGTTTAGTAATCATAAATTAGAGGAAATAACTGCTCATGTGTACTATCAAGCTCTATTTAAGGTATACAGGTTGCAGCAGCAACAACATCTTGAAAAGTTATGGTAATCATATAGTGTTCCGGTAGATCTATGTGTATTGTACATTTTGGTATATTTCTTGTGCGTCTATTATTGAATGAATAGCCTTTACCTCGGCTCATTATGTGTGTGATCCTCCTGCACACCCTCATTTTTCCACCTCAGAACTGTCGCCTTATGTACATATCCCTACTGCCCATACAAATGTGTTATCTAGTAACCAATGTTATCTAGTAACCAAAATACAATTTTCGGTTTAGCAGAGTTTTTGTTCTTTTTCAGACAATACTTTTCAAATAAACTTGGTAAATTTGTTCCTGATAGTACCTACACAACAAAGGCAAGACCATTAATTACTATTAGGAATAATGACACTGTGCATATTGAATATGTAGTGCTCATTATTCAAGGAACAGTGTAAATGAAAGCCCAATTTCAGTATCTTATCTAAATAGAAGCACCAGTCAGTCGACAAATCGATTGAGAATTTTCTGATGTGTGTTAGGGTGAAGTATCTCTTTTTGCAACAGAGTATCAAGATGTAATTGATACATTCTCTACTAGGAGCAGATGGTATAGTCTCTAAATTCCACTGTATTGCATGTTAATTGGTATGTCAAAGCTGTAAGGAGTGAGCAACTAACATAGCCTTGAGATTCCCGCATTGGGCTCTGGACCAATATTCACTGCTTTGTGTGTAACAGAATGGGACATTTTCCCTACATTAAATTATTGTATACAGGAACACTGCATGGCATACCTTGCATATTTCATTTGACAGTCGGTGTTTCCCTTTAGAATCCCATTCCTGTTATGTTCAAAACTGAACAGCGTTTTAGATTAATGGACACATACTATTTTAATATGTGTGGTTTGATTATTCCAAGTTGGAAATGATCTTCTTCTTACAGACAAATTCAGGTACTGTTATAGTAAGAGTAAAATAGCCCTGCAGAATAATGTAGGTACTGTGCCATGAAAAGGAAAGCAGCCCTTCTCTGATGTGCTGTGCTTGACATGTTTAAAATGTGTCAGGCCTGATCAGAAGTGATGGTACTGACCTATGGGAAGTAAAGCAGTCCAGGAGAGTATTGGCACAACAGTGTATCATTCGAGAAATACAACAGTACTCTCTTTAAAGCAGTGAAGGTCCTGTTCATTAACATTTAACAGCCCTTCTAGGAAGCCCTACTAGGGGCAATTTGAATCAATGGGCCTCATTGTAAGTTTGCCGGTCCGGAAACAACGGTACTGGTAAGCTTGCCGGTACCGTTGTTTCCAGCCTGGCAAGCTACGAGTTCTGTGAGCGGGTGCCTTGCAGCCCGCCAGGTCTGACCTGGCGGGCGGAACGGCACCCGCACGGAGAACTCGACGGATGCACCAGCACCATTCATGAATGGTGCTGGTGCATCCGGCCTCCCCATTCCCATTGAGTCCAATGCACTCAAATGGGAATGGGGAGTAATATTTTCCGGCGCCCGGGAATGGGCAAGTGGCGGGTCCGCCGGGGCTGTAATGCCCCGGTTATTGAAACAAGGAAAAGTGTCTACATCTAGAGACACTCACGTCCCCTGCACACCATTGATACTGATACACTATCAGTCAATAATAATGAAAAAAGAGTGTAATCTTCTAATAAGTAAGACTTTAATCAAAGCAAACAGTTCTTAGTACTGTAAAAATCACTTCAAATCAACATAAAGGAATAAAGGCATTCAATACATAGAAATAAGCCATTGATCATGAGAAGAATACATACAAATTAGCAACTGAAATAATAATATACAATCCAAATTTTCAAATGATGAATTTCGTGGTAGTGAACTCAGATGATCAGATGCTCTACGCGTTTTGGGGAATAACCCCTTCTTCAGGAGCAAAGTAATCTGAAAATGTATGCATCAAAAGTACAACATCAGTATTTTGATTCACAATGTTAAAACAAGGATGTACACAAAGATTGAGCAATCCAACACCGCTAAGTGCAAGAGTACAATGATTTTAGCTAATTCACAAAAGTACATGAAAATCCACATTAAGGTACACATAGGTGATCAAGATATAAAGATCGATTTAACCAAGGGTGTGACTCCAAAAAGAGATGGGAAAATGAGTGAGCTCAAAAAAAGCGAATACCTGAAATAAACACCGGCGTACTGAATCTGATGTACAGCGGTGCTGTGTGGAGAAGAATCCACAAACTGCTGAGGAGCAAATAAACTATTTTCAAGGTCATAAACCTGGTGTAAAAAATAAATGAATATGTATAGCCACTTGTGTGAGACAAAAACCTTTTAGGTCAAAGAAAATTAAAACCTGCTGGAGAGACAGTTAACAATCGAGCTGCTTACCGCAAAATTTAGCTGCAGTCGCTTAATTGTATTAAGATATTCGGGGTTATAGCTGAAGCAATCAGGAAAGGTCCAGCTTCAATCCTAGACACTTCAAGAGTCAATCGAGGAAGTACCCAAGTAATGCCAATCTTGTGCGGAAGACTACAAGTACAGTACTACATGTACTAAAAAAGAAAAGGAAACAAGAATTACCACTAAGCTAACCTAAGCATCTAACTATAGCAAAAACTATTGGGCTATCTCTCTAGAAATGTGCCATACAGGTAAACAAACAAAGAACAAACCAAAGAAAACGCGTGAGGCAGGTAATGCACATGGAGTGCACACCCAAGATAATTACCAAAAACTGAGCAAGGAAAACGTGGTCCAAGGTACATTCATTCAAAGCACCAAGTGGCAAAAAGTAAAGAAGAAGCCTTAAACTTGGCGCACGGATGAAAGTGCCCCACATAAATAACAAAGCCTAAATAGAACTTCCAAACTCACCGTGGAAAAACGCAAAGAACATCCGCGCACATCACCGCTCCAGTAGCTCTGCACGCTGATGCCGGACGTGTGTTAAGTAGTAATGACTCATAATGAGTCATATGACAAAGAGATGTCACATGACCCCCAGGGTTGTGGACGGAACGTTCTAATCGCGGAGGCATAGGCGAAACAAACGGTAGCTGTGCACCACTGAATGCACAGTATACCGTTAGTCAAGAGTAAAAGTAAAGATAAAAAGAAACAACTTACATTTAGAGGAGGGAACAAATATAAACTGAAATACGGCGCCATATATGGAGAACTAAGTCAGGGGAGCCAAAAAATAAATTTAAAGCGTGAACTAGCACCCATTTAATGGAAGTGAATCCACAACACTGGTGCAAAACAGATGCTAAAGGGAAATAGGTGAGAAAGGCAGCGGATAAATAAAAAGATAAATGAGCAAAAATTCCAAACCAATTACTAAAACTAAGCAAGCGAATAAACGTACTGTGTGAACAATGAAACAAATGTAACCCCGTGTGCACAGTAAAACAAATAAAATAGCGAAACAGAAATAACCAATAAAGTGAAACAAGATGCTCAACACAAGTTAACAGAATAAGAAAGAAATAGAGAGATAAACACTACTAATTGAAGTCACATGTAGGTAGATCAACCTGCCAGAGGAAGATCAGATTCAAACAAAGCAGTTAAGTGAAAACTCCTCATTTAATCCTCTAGGTGAAATAGTGTCAAGCAAGTCAATCCAAAACATCTCTCTTTGGGTGAGTATTCTCATAAAGTCCCCTCCCCTGGTGGGACGCTTAACAACTTCCAAAATGCTTAACCTAATCTGGGTTATGGTGTGGCGAGCTGATGTGAAATGTCTCGAGACCGGAGATTTGTTATTCTTGCAGCGAATATTTGATTTGTGCTCGGTCCACCTCTCTCGGGCTGAACGGGCGGTCTGCCCAACATAGATTAAACCGCATGGGCATTTGATGCAGTAAATGACACCAGTAGATCGATAAGTTGCAAAATGTCGTAATTTGATCTTTTTCCCCGTGTGGGGGTGTGAAATAAATTCACCCTTAGATATATTGTTACAGTGACTGCAGGATAAGCAAGGAAATGTACCTTTTTTCTTTGTGGCTAGTGTCAACTGAGTTTCCTTAAGTGTGCGTTCTGCCTTTACAACTTTGTCTCGGATGTTGACTCCTCATTTGTATACCATCATTGGTGGTTCAGGAAACAGCTCGCCTAGAGTTGGATCATAATGCAGAATGGACCAATGTTTTTGGATAATTTGTTTAATGTGGAATGATTGTCTAGAGAATTTAGAAATGTGGAGGATAGCCGTATTCTCTTTTTTGGTTGTAACGGTCAATAGTTGTTCTCTGGTCATCGGGAGTGACTTTGCCTGTGCTTCTTCTACTAATTCCACTGGATACCCTCTTGAGATAAATCGCTTAGACAAATTCACACACTCCTCTTGAAAAACATCACAATCAGTGATGATTCTCTTCAAACGTAATGTTTGGCTATATGGCAGACTCGCCATCATTGCCTTAGGGTGGAAACTAGCGTAATGTAATAAACTGTTGACGTCAGTAGCATTGTGGTATACAGATGTTTTAATTTGATTGTTCACAATTTCTAGTTGTACGTCTAGAAAATGGAGAGAAGGTTCCCCAATGTCTAAAGTGAATTTAATTCTTGGATGAACAGAATTAAGATAGTTAAGAAAATCTTCCAGTTCTTTTTTGGAGCCACACCACACACCAAAAATATCGTCTATGTACCTTTTCCACATAATAATCTTTGACGACCATTCCATGTTGTCCAGTACAAATCTTTTCTCAAACCAATATATGTATATATTAGCATATGCTGGGGCCATCGCTGACCCCATCGCTGACCCCATCGCTGTACCAGATATTTGAGCGTAATAATCGCGTTGGTATCGAAAAAAACTGTTGTGAAGGATGATCGTGATAAATTGAATGATTAATTGTGGATCACATTTAACATTTCTTGCTTGCAATAATAACCATTCTACTGCCTGTATACCCTCCTGATGGGGAATAGAGGTATATAGGCTGCATACATCAATTGAAAAAAGAATACATTCAGATGACAGGTAAGAAAATTCATTAACATTCAACAAAAAGTCTGTGGTGTCTCTCAAATACGTTGGTATAGATTGAACAATTGGTTGTAAAATTCGATCAACATATTTGGATAAGGGATCAACAATGCTCTCAGCACAGGCAACAATTGGTCTCAATGGGGGGTGGTCTTTATTTTTGTGGATTTTTGGCAAACCATACAGTACTGGCATGATAGGGAATTTTTTCAAAAGGAAAGACCTAGTTTTTACAGAGATCCAATCATTCTCAAGTGCATCGTTAACACAATTTTCAATGATTACCTTGATTTTATGTGTTGGGTCGCCGTTCAACTTTAAATATGTGGTGGTGTCCTCCAACATAGTGGTACACTGGGCATGGTAAAAGGTAGAATCCATAACAACTACCACACCGTCCTTATCTGCGGGTTTAATCGTGAGATCAAGATCTCTGGCTAAGGATTCCAACTCTTTCAGTTGAAAATCTTTCAAGTTCACTGGAGATTTTAAGTGAAAATGTATTTTCTTAAGGTCATCCTCAACCTTCAATTTAAACATATTCAAAACTGGATTGTCAATTGGCGGATCAAAGGAGCTTTTGGATTTCACTTCCAATGAGTCACCTGAATCTTCCCGTTCTAACTCATCAACTTGCGATGCGAAAAATAGTTTAAGTTTGATTTTCCGGAGTAATATGTGTAAATTAACTTTCTCATCAAAGAGGGTAGAATTAGAGGTCGGGACAAAAGAGAGTCCATTGTTCAGAATGTCCAATTGGCTAGATGACAGTGTCTTACTTGAGATATTCACCACAATTATCCAAACCCTTCGTTGCATGCCCCGGTTATTGCCCATTGCCTGGCGCCGGAAAATTCATGACTCTGGCGGCACCCATGCCGGTATTTACCGGCATGGCTACCGCCAGGGTCATAATGATCCCCAATGTAGTCCTTCTAAAAATAGTGGGTTTAGCCAATTACAAGTTTACCAGATGTGCTACAAAAAGTTCAGGCATGCCCCATTAAAGGTATAAAGCTTTGATGGACAGTGGTGGCACTGTGAGCGCATGGTGCAAGGGTATGCAATATGTGGCTCACCAGATGTTTTGGACTACAAATCCCATCTGCCTTAGCTAGCATAGTCAATGTGAAAGTATCATGGGAGTCGTAGTCCAAAACATCTGGGGATCCACAGTTTGCATACCCCTGAATGGTGTATTGTATGGTTCATGTTTGCATAGCCAGCAATTATTTGATGTATAGATTGTACTTTTTCATTTTCCACATGTCCATTGTATATGTTAACCACATCATATTGCATGGATGTCATTTTTTTGTCAACATAATCATACATCGATATACCCAAATTAGATACAATATATGTTCTTAAATAAATACAAGTATGCGTTGAATCCAGCTCTGTGCACAGTAGATTGTGTTTCTGTCACTTATATTTAATAGTTCGTAAATATAACCCACAGTACAACCTATACATAAATAGGCAGTGAATAAGCATATGCATAATTAACCTTTAGATCTGCATATTACCGTACCAACATATATTTACGTTGACGAATCCTTAGATGTCATCACTTCTCCCGGTGGGGATCCCCTTCCCATGAGGCCAGGTTGGTGAGGCCGCTACCCGATAGTCCCCTTGGGGTGGGACACAGTGGGAGAATCTCATGGGGAGAGACGCCCCCTCTGGGTACAAGGATGACCATCTAGGAAGAAAGTGGTATGCCATCCCTCACCGAGCCCCCTACACACCTCCATACCCCAAGAACATTCCTAACCAACCCATGTATATGTGTGCGGCCATCGAGTCAAACTCTACTGTGACGTCAAACTTAGAATACCTCAGGGAGACTTGTCTGATAAATACTGAGAGGAAAAGGAACATAGACTACCTTAGGGAGCCTTGTCTGAAAAATACTAAGACAAGGAAGAGATGCAGAGTAATGAAGACTATCCCGTGGAACAAAGGTGAACGTTCTAGTGTTCCATAGGGGTTGTGCTACCAAGTAGCCAGTTGTTCCATGATAAAAGGGAGAAATGACAAAAGGAAGTAGAACACGGATCGGGAAGCTGCAAGGAAGGAGAATGCAGACTAAGACGCCACAACAAGGCTGTCCGGAAGAGAAACCTACAACCAGAATTGTGCTATTCAGTCCAGGGGGAGGGAGTCATTTTCCTGGACCAAGAACATTGGCACAACCTTTAGTTTAGTTATACGTGTAAGGGACAAGGATAGGGACATTTGTACTCATGATGGTGAACTATTTAACTTACTAGGGCCTTCTGACAAACCCATTAGTACTTTAGTTGAGGCAGTGAAACAAACCCCTTATAGATGTAGGGAAAGGCAGGTTGTCTCTTTATTTTTATACTGAATAAAAGCCTATAGCAATCACAATGTCACATGTGTGTCAAACTCTGCCCTCAGCTCCCATACAATACACATAGTTTGTGGTCTGTAGGTCAGATAGCAATATTTTGTCTTGAATTATTTGAAAGTGACTCAGAAAAATGCATTTATTATCTCTTGAAAACGTATTCCCCTCTATTAACTCTTCTATATTTGGGAGATTTCCTTTTGTATATGCGTGTAGTATTCCAGAATGACATACAGAAGTAGAATCATTTTAGAATTAAAAATGTAACAATTACTGAAATAAATGTTATCAATACTATTAGTTGAAATGTACTTTGTGAAATTGATTTTCAATGGTGTTTTTTAGCGTCTTGATTTTATTTCTTTTTCAAAGCAGGATTTCCCTTTGACTGATCTTTCATCAGGACCTTTTTCTAAGATCTTCCTTTCTCTCTTTTTTCTGTTCTCCTTGTTTTCCGTCTAGTACATTGCATTGATTTGATCGGCAATCTGTTCAGCCATTGTGTTCTTCGTTTGTGCAGCTGGTCTCTTGATTGCATGGGCAATGGTGATACATCTTTGGCTTGTGTACATTTTCTAGAAAGTGTGCATCCTTCATCTGCTTTACCAACATTACAGAGATCATGGTATTAGTTTGCTCTTTAAAGGTGCATGCAACAGCTAAGTAATGGAGGCTCACTTCGTCGCCATCTGCTGATGCATTTTCAACTTGTATCTTTGTGTAAAACCTTATCTGATGCACTACAACATTAGCCTTTTTGGCAAAAATGTTTCTCTGACTCCTATAAACTTGATCACCCTTCTGTCTTGCAAAAGTCCTCTGGCTTCACCATTTAGACATTCAAAACACGGTCTGTCCATGTTCTTCTTCGGGGCACACCTCTTAGCTTTCCTCCATTCCACCCAGTGACCTTATGTAATTCTGCAACAGGGGAAGCCATTGGTTCCATGGAATAGACACCATACCTGGCCAAGAAGTGTGGTGGTGGTGTGGCTCCCCACATTTCGTTTGGCTGTGCAAATCACTTCTTTGTGCAGTGTATTTTATTGTTTTCATTTGTAGATGATGTTGGGAAAAAAACTGGATGCCATTGCACCTCACCACTGTAATGATGTAGTAAGAAGATACAATGAAGAGTTCCATTGAGGCCTCCCCACTTTTTAATGTTATACTGTTTTTAGTCTCCTTTCACGAAATGAAGTCTGCGACTTTGATGCAGCATTTCCATAACCCACTTTATTCATTTTTTTAAAGTGGGATGCCTTTTTCTTGAAATTTGCTACAGCAAAGCATGTTTTCCCTAGGTCACTGTTTTATCATAAGACATTGGGGGAAACATGATTTTTCAATTACTTTTGTTGCTGTATAGTTCCTCATCTCTAAGGTAAACAAGAGTATTAATGTACTTTGACCTCCTGTTTTTTTTACCAGAATTGAGTGTGTCAGTTACATCAAATTTGTACGTAATCTTTCTTCTCCATATGCTTTTCTGTGGTCATTTCGTTGTCCACCACACAGTCTTTGTTTGCCCCCGAAGAAACTGCCAGGCTTGTGGGGGGATTAAAACATGAACAATGTGGACAGCATTACATAGATTCACAGCTGTTATATTCTTGATTCTACATTTGATGTACCTTTAAATCTGTACAGTTTGTGTTACCTCATTGGGTGTTCATGTGGTGATCCCATTTGATGTATATTTGATGTTAGATATGCTCTCTTTTATGTTATGAATATATTGGATTTACAAAACCAACACTTCATTTTATAATTTTGGGATGTTCACATTTTTGGGAGATTATCAGATTCTCATGTTTTGCCCCCTTTTGGGGATAGGTAATTCATATAAGTGCTAGAGTTTTTTGTAATTTAAAGGATACAATACAGGTCATGTTTTCTTATTTTAGTGCAAGGTGTATTATGGAATGGAGTGCAGTGGTGTGTCCAGACTCTTTTGACTGGGGTAGCCCAAGTGGAACACTGATTTACAGGGGTGGAATGAAGTACGACCACACACACACACACACACTCACATGCATGTTCCCCCAGTCTAATCTTAAACATATTTAATATCAGCATTAAACTCTCTGAAGTTTCTCCCAACAGAGAGAATTAGCCTTAGAGCAATATGACTTACCCAGTAGTGATTCTGGAAAACTAGCCCTCAGATTAAAGAGTACATCCCAACCGGAACCCTGAGATCCCTCAATGCACAGAAACTTGCAACAGCCAACTTGATGAAAGAAAGGCTTAATGGTAGATTCCAGCTAAGCCATGAATTCGCACTGTGAAATAAGAGATCTCCTGAACTAAGGCTGGAGAAAAACCATAAGCGGTTCCAACCATCCCTAATTAAAAACTCAGCGATACACAAAACTAAAATCAGGTATTATTTCTAAGTGACTGTCAATTTGCCAAGCATTTGCCACTGCACTGCAGGCACCTAGCAAAGGACTCCTAGAATATGCAACCTACTTCTATTATTCCCCTGTTATGACTGGTCCTAATTAAGTCCATTTACCCTTATGTTTAACTGCAACGATTTCTGATTGTGTCCGTTGTACCCCACTTGTACCTGTATCTGTGTTCCTGATGTAAGCACCCTGAAGTGAATGACATTGCATGCTCATGTACAAATCAAAATGAATAAACACAGGCACATATACTATTAACTGATAATCTCACATGTGCCTGTGCTGGCCCTGGGAATGGCTATCTGACTTTTTCCTACACACTTCTTTTATGTTTGTTGTAACATGAATAACCTGCAAGCACCAGCATTTGTGTAAGCAATTGGCGCCTTTGCGAAAGCACCAACCCCACTATGGAACCCAACTGTGAGCTCAGGTTTCTGAAACCGACTGTTACTAAGCAGGCTACGTGGGCATTGAATCGCGGTCCATGGTTCCTCTTCCCCTGAAGAAAATCCCAGAGTTGTGAAGAGGATTGAAACATGTACGACGTGGACAGCATCACATAAGATTCATAGCTGTTATATTCTTGATTCTACATTTGATGTACTTTTAAATCTGTACAGTTTGTGTTACCTTTTTAGGTGTGCATGTGGTGATCGCATTTGCTGTCTATGTGATGTTAGATTTGCTCTCTTTTTTTGTTATGAGTATATTGGATTTACAAAACCAACACTTGATTTTTTTTTTCCACACACAGGTCACACCTTTGTATTGTACCTAATGTCCTATATTGTTTTTCCCAGGTGCTTTGAAGCTCCCCCTGCAATTTAGCATATTATTAAACTCAAAAATAAAATAAATAACTAAAAATGAATGACCCCGCTTTCATCATGAAAAAATGTATAATTGTTTTTCACTAAGGCATCTCTGTTTTAAGCAACAGTGTGATGACCATACGTTCAGTTGGAGGAAAGCAGTGTTACCGCTGACGACCTGCCCTGTTGCGCTCTGTGACAAAACTAATTCAGGGCATTCCGCATTGGAGTAGGCTGGTATAAAGAGCTTGCAGACATCTGCATCATCATTTCAAGATCATGTGACATGATGGAACACTGCACTATAATGACTTTTACATACGAATTAGTAAAGGCCAACTAAGATGCGGTGGTGTGTATCACCACATAAAAAAGTGTAAGACCTTTCTTTTTTGTCACAATACATTTATAGCAATCTCTTTGAAAAATGCCCATACTGCCCTCTAAAATGTAAAGCAGTCTTGATGAGAATTGGCAGTACTAATGTGGTTGTTACATAAACGATTTTTGACATTTCATTCAGGCATCAGTTGAGCTACCTGTCAACAAGACCCTTAAACACCGTTCCTAGCTTCCTCCATTTTCTGAACTTTGCCCCCACCTGACCACCTCAGCAGACAAGGAGTTTGTGGAGTGAATGTTTTTCATTCCCAGCACTGAATACACTTTGATTTAACTTATTGAAAAATGAAATACAGTTAGAAATGTTGATTACAATTGGTACAAGTGCCTTGGAAAAGCGGAACCCTTGGAATTTTTAAAGAGCCGCTTGAGCATCCTCTGTTGTTAATGCAGGACTATTATCAAATGTTACATTCATACTACCAAAGAAAGGACTTTACTTCTGGGAGATGTCTTTATAATGTACTGCCTGCATTAGCATCGTTGATCTGTAGGTTAGGCACTGTCTGGTTGTTAATGGCCAGATGGGTTAGAGACATTCGGCTTCTCCTTGAGCCATCACATCTGCTAGGCTGTCATTAGCTGACAGACAATGCCCTCTCCATCTGCCACTGTTGCTTAAGTACACAAGCACAGATAATAAGAGTGATGTGAGTAGAAATACTGTTTACATACTCTGTTTCGAGGCAAGGGTTTCTCAGTTTGGCTCCCCAACTAAATGAAACATGCCAGGTAAATGTTAATGGACACCTTTTTATTAAAAGATGATTCCCACGTACACCTATCAAAGCTCAGAATAGATTCGTATAAAAGCACTTTTGTGGTTGAGTATCTTTAAGCCTTTTTCGGTGCTTTTAACATAAATTAGTAGTTTCATGTAAAATGTGGCCTTACAATTCACTCCATTCCCTATTTCGTATGCATCGCCACTATTCAGAAGGGCCCCGTTTGAAAACGGGTCAAGTTTGCTTGCTGCTTAAGATTAAAATATATAATGTATATACCTTGTAACGCCAACAGACCACTCTGGACCAGCTGTTGGGTATCTGAAATCCTGCTTTCTTTTTATCACAGTGATGAAGGATCATTAGTATTGCTTAGGGTGGGGGTTCCGTGTGGGGGAAACTAAAAGAGACATTAATAATAGAAACAGTGTCAGGGTATGGGTTATAACTACAAGCGATGGGGGGAGGTTTTTTTTCAAGCCTTTCACCTCCCTTAAGACTTTCGTCCATAGTCCGCCCTAGATCAGGGTTGTAGCCCTGTTTATATCAAACAGTCACTCTGGGATTTATAGTGTCTTGAGCAATTCTTTCAGACAAAACTCTCTTTTTGTTGTTATTATTTTATTTGTCAATCATGTTATGGTTAATGTTCTTATACCGTGCACTGTTGCCACCTGCATGGTTTAAGGGGCAAAGTGGGTAAGTTAGTAGGACTGAGCGGGAGAAAAGAGCAAGACAGCTGTGATGTGCTGTTGGCAGCTTCAGTTTGGTTGACACTGTTCACTGAGCGTAGGTGTGTTTTTCGGTTGGTAGCTGCCATGTGCTGTTGGGCGAGGCTATATGTCGTTTGGTATGCTGTAGAGGTATGGTTTTTTTTAGTTCAAAGTTTGAGAGGTGTATGCCGAAGGGTGAGTTTTTTAGTAGGGTTAGTTAGTGGCAGTACCCTTTCCTACCCACGCTGTTCTGACTAAACTGTGGCCCTAATCTCTTCCCCTGCCATACATGCTAGTGTGCTGCAATTACCACCCTTATGGTGTATGCAGAAGTGTGGGTTTTTTGTAGGGTTATTTAGTGGCAGTACCTTTCTACCCCCAGTGTTCAGACTGAGGGCCACTCATATCCCTTCCCCTTTAGTACATTTTGGTGTGCATCGATTAACACCCCACAGGTTCCTCCAGGGGGGATGTGTTCCCTGTGTCCTATGGTCCATCTGTTCGGAGATCGGGACACCTCTGTCTCCCCTGTTTCCATTTTTGGTCCTCTATCACTCGTCAAATTAAGTCAGACCCATCTCATCTCTTGTATCCCCTTCGACCCTCTAAAGGGAAAAACGCCTACATTTGAGATGCAGCAGCTGGTAGAAAACACCTAGAATTGGGATACGTGGGAAGTGTGGGAAAAACGCTTACATTTGCGATACAGAAGTATGTAGAAAACACTTAGATTTGAGATACCTGGCAAGTGGTAAGAAAAATGACTTTTTGCAATAAAAACACATTGTGCCATCTGATAACCTGCAATGTAACTTAAACAAAGATTTACACACACAGGGTCTTGATTGAAAACACTGCCATCTTAATTTTGTGGCTGCATCCCAATTAAGGTCATAGCCCCGGTTTAGACCGAACATGTCAAGCATACATTTCAAAATACTTTCCTTAACCTCACTCCAAGATGTTCATTTTGCCTCTTATTGAATAAGTTACTTGCTCCATAAACAACAATTTACTCAGGTGCTCCAGTCAATCCTCCAAACATGGTTACTGGTATTTTTCCATTTTCTGAGGATCAGGGTCTTTCCAGTTCCCAATGCCTTTTTAACCCAGCTTCTGTCCTACGAATTGGTTCTCCTTCGTTAAAATATTATCATATTGGTTATGGTGTTTAAATCTAGGATGCAATACATGGCAATCCATTTTACAGTCTCCTCGTGGGGGTCATTTTCTTGCAGCTTGCTAACATGTGAGACAAGGTTTTTTCTATTTAACACATTTCTAACAAGTGTTATTCTGAGATCGACCAAGTGGATGGCCACCAATAAATAAGAAAAAGGTGACTATTATTGGCTAAGCCTCAAATTCATGTTAATGCGGGTCAGAGGAATTTCAGCAAGGATTTTGTTCCACCTATTCCTTGGGATTTCTTTTCCCAGCTCTGCCTCCCAGTCTGATCCACACCTGTAATTTGTTTGAGAATGATACTGCCATTTATGTCCTTTGGGTTCCCCCTAATGCCTCCTCTGGTGGGTTATTGGCAGATCTTTCTTGACTGGCACCAAGAATCAGCAGGATGTAACGTTGGCGCCATCCTTTTAAAACATTTTTTTTAATTATCAATTTATACATTTTACAACAGTCCAATTAGAATACCCCATCCCCATTAACAGTGCACTCTTTTTTTGATGATTGTATTTTACCCTTTCCATATCTGCCAGTTTAGACATTTCATCCAGCCAACCCTCCTCATTTGGAGACACCCTTATTTTCCATACTCTTAATATTAGTTTGTTTGCCATCATGTGGCCCCTAAACAGATCAGGGTTAAAAGACTGTGACGGAAATGTTCGAGGGAGAAAAGACAGAAGATTATTTTTCCAAAATAATCTTCAGTCTTTTCGCCCCTGAGCATTTCTGACTTGGCCCCCACCCCACAGCAACCCGCCCCCCCCACTTTCCCTACTTACTTTGCGGCAACCGCCGGCTCGCTGTGTCCCTGCAATGCCTGTTCCCTTTCACTTCCATGATCGGCCGCTGCAGTGTCCTTTCCTTTTTTTTGTGGCTTTTTTTAGATTGCCTGCGGGGGACACCCCCGCAGCCCCCACTCACAATATAGCGAGCAAGGCTGCAGGGGACACCACTGCAGCCCCCAGCACTGAATGTGTGATTTGGTTCAACTTTTAGGTCGCTCAGAATTTTCGAACGGCTGAAATTTGGCCAAATCACTCATTCAGGCTTTTGTTCTCAATCACTTTGGAAATTTCCCCCTAAACAACCATTTCTTCTGGGTTGCACATACATCGTCCAACATTTTGTCATCTTCTAAATCAATCTTACAAAATCATAACCCAGGAAGAGCCCTAATACTTTGTTGAAAATAATGTAACGTTTCCCCCAAAAATATTTTTACCTGACACATTCCCAAAGCATATGTTCCAGTGCTCTCATTCTGTGAGTACAGCCCCAGCAACTATCTGAGTCAGACATTCCTTGTTTATATAATCTCTCTGGAGTCCAGTAGACCCTATTCAAGATCTTAATCTGGCGAATCTTTCCCCCAAGCTCACAGATGAGAGCCACACATTCCTACATATGTTCACCCAACGTTTCTCTGCATTTCACACGTCAGTCCTTCTAATAAGGGACTATTGCCTTAAGCCCTATATACAATCAATGTATAATATGTACTTGCTAAATGACCCTCTACCTTGGCCTGTGCATTAAGACTTTGGAAGTCAACCTCCCCTTCCACCGAGATTTCTCCAATTGCCCTTTTGAATTTTGGAAATTCACGTGGTGTGCAATTTGGTATTTGCCAAGTTGCTCGTATTTGATCCAACACCAACCATCTACCATTTTCCCTGAGGTCTCCAATCACCTGTACTCCTCTGCTAAACCAATTGGGCCACAAAGGCATCTAACTTTTTTCCTTTATTGCAGAATCGTACCAGATGGATGAGTCAAGGCGTATATGCACGTTTTCTCCTAACAGTGACAACATATTCTTCTATGAAATACATAAGAATTCTGTGGTTGTTTCTACATTAGCAGCCTATCCTGATTTAGTCATTAAAATCACCATCGGTGTAGTGTGCCCAGCAGGCATGCCTCAGCTTTAGCCCTTTCATCTGGTTCTGGGTCCAGCAGGGATGCAAAATGTCTGGCTGTAAATGCCAGGTGATATGCCTGAAAATGTGGTACTCCCAAGCCCCCTCTTTCCTGAGGTAATTGCAACTTCCAAAGTTTCATTCTGGGTGATTTATCATCCCAAAGAAAATTTTGCAGAGCATCAAATTCCCTCCACATTTTCTTTCCAATACGTAACAGAAACATGCTAAACACTTATGTAATTCTTGGAGTTGAGATCATTTTTAGAGCATTGCCTTTCCCCCACAATGAAAGCTTTAATAATGTCCACCTTTCCAGATCTTGTTTTAGACCTATGAGTGTATCCTTCAAGTTCTCTGGTATGATTTTCTCTAACCTACTTGTCAACCAAATGCTCAAATATGTCAGATTCTCTGGACACTATTTGAAGCCTAGGCTAGTGATCTCTTTTTTCTTACCATTCACAGTAAGCGTCATCACCTTAGATTTTGTCCAATTAATGTTATAACCAGACCTAATATTAAAGTCAGCAATCTGCTCCATTAGTGTTGGGAGCGAGGCTTCCAGATCTATCAGCACAACCAATATGTCGTCAGCATAAAGCCATATTTTTTACTTACCCCACCATAACAAAATCCATGTATTTTTTCCTCTTGTCTAACTGCAGAGGCCAGGGACTCAATGGCAATCGCAAATAATAGCGGAGGCAAGGGGCAACCGTGTCTGGTACCAAGTTCAAGACTAAAAGACTCTGATCTTATACCATGTGTAGTCACATCAGCAGTTGGATTTCAGTATAACAACTTCACCAAGATTATATAAGACTCTCCAAAACCCATCCTTCCAAGTACTGCATATA
Organism: Ambystoma mexicanum; assembly: GCF_040938575.1. Classification (NCBI taxonomy): domain Eukaryota; kingdom Metazoa; phylum Chordata; class Amphibia; order Caudata; family Ambystomatidae; genus Ambystoma; species Ambystoma mexicanum. The sequence continues at coordinate 1,350,743,391 of NC_090934.1, read as the reverse complement.
AGAAGTCCCAGTTAACTTGATCAAACTGAACAGGGGTTCCTCTTCCCATCCCATCAAGCACCTGGAACCTATGAAATACTTTTCAGAGACAAAGGCAGGTGAAAATCAGGCACCTGGTAGAGTCTCTCATGAGTCTTTATTGGATGTAGTTTCAAGACACGCTTTGGACACAATGACAGACATTATGCCTCTACCCTGCTTTTATAGTCTGGTGTACACCAAGCCCACATTAGTCATAATTGGCATTAACAATTTCTTCTGACCCACAAACTGATAAGCTTATTTTAAACCCAGCTAGACACATTTATGACACCATTCAACTCCTGCCAAAAACAACTTCATCACATCACTGTCAATCCTTTATCTACTTTTTGAGGTCTTGCCAAGGCAGTTAGTACTTTATACAGTGGAGAAATGAATAACCTCTATTATATGATGCCAAATAATGCAGCTGGTCTCTTAAATTGGTCTACATAAAGTACACTATGCTCTCCTTATTAACAACATAGATAAAAGTATCCAAATGGCATCATGTTTTTCTTGCCTAGTTCGAAGTTTAACCTCCCAGACTCAATTATAATACTGCGAGATGCTGCCAAGGGCTATCTCATTTATCAGCCCTGGTTGCTTGTCAGCATGAGTCAAGGTTTTTCACACCTGACTTTAACACTAGACACCATTTCTGTGCTTGAGGTATCCATTTTGAAATATATCTCTGTCTGCCACTGTAGTAATCCTTCACTGAGCCATTATTTATTAATTTAATCATTTCCCACTTTGGATCCCATATTCATGATACATCCTTATACACATATGATATGTGTATAATATTTAAAGCCCCCTTCACTTCCTGGGTCATTCTAACCCAAATATGCACAGAGCCATGTGCACTTTTTACCTTAAATAAAGGCACTATATTCCTGATTTCAATAATAATAGAACCATTTGATCTGCCTATCATGTTATCTATACTCAGTTGAGGGGGAGGGGTTGGCACCCCTATACAAAACGCTTTCTCAGCCTCCAAAGAAAGAATTGCAGTGTCATCATTCAAACCATCTATTTGTGTGATTGCCTGTAGTAGTCTTCTCATATGGCTTGTCACGTGTCTCCCCTTTACGAAACCTGTTTGGTTTGGGTGGATTAAATTTGGCAGCAACTTTTGCCAATGTTTTAGCTAAAATCTTATTGTCTGTATTTAGTAGGCTAATAGGTCGATAGTTAGATGGTGACATCTGTTCCCTATCCTTCTTCATTATTAATGAAATGGACGTGTGGCAGGTGATCTGAGGAAATACCCCTGTGCGTATTGATGCTTTGCACATGTCACGCAAAAGGGCAAAGCTGAATCAGGTATCAACCTGTAAAATTCCATTGAAAGTCCACCCGGTCCCGGGCATCTGCCAGAATCCAGGCACAAAGCCGACTTTCTCAATTCTTCCAGAGTAATATCCTCTTCCAGGGATGCCATCTCTGCATCACACAGTTATTGTAGTTGCATATGGTGAACGAATCCCAGCAGGATCCCGGAAACAGTGGCTTAATTCAATTATAGATCTTTATAAAATAGTTCCTAAAAATCATATTTATTTCATTTGGGTTGACCGTTATGCTGCCATCTGGTTTAGCAATCAATGGAATTGCTTTCTCAGCCTCCTGTTTCCATAATCAATAAGCTCACCACCGGTCACATTTTTCACACTTTTCAAAGTATACATACTTATTAAGGAAAAGCGTAAGTTCTGCTTTCTCTGACTTTTTTTTATTATATTTGCTTTTAAGCAGATGTAGTTCCCTGACTTTCTCACTCTTTGGGTTTTGCATCACCTCTTGCTCTAACATTTTAATCTGTAAATCTAAGTTAGGGGTTTCAGCAATGTTTTTCTTTTTCCGACTGCTCGATAACCCGATCAGCAGGCCTCTCATAGAGCAGTTAAAGACCTGCCAGACTGACCTCGGATCTAGCTCACCAGTGTGGTTCTCTTCAACGAGGTGGTTAGCTTCATGTAGAGAATTGCGTGTTCCTCACGCTCTGTACCTCGCTGCGGTCACGCAAGTCTTGTTTATGTTCGAGAGGGTGGCTGTCGCGGGACCGCAGTGAGGCGGTTGGAGACACGGTGAGAGACAGCTGTTGGCTCTGTGGAGGCTCTTTAATAAACACACTTGAGCTTACCTTAACGAGAGTGCCCCCATCCTTTCACTGGCGATGAGGATGATGGGGAGCCCCTGCGGAGGACGGGCAGCAGGGGCCGCTGCCTTCAAGTAGCGGAGCGGAGCGGAGACGAGGAGCAGCTGAAAGCCACCGCTGCAGTACAGCCTGATCAGACTGTGGCGAATTGGGGCCGCGTTGTCGGGAATGCAATGTGGCAGTGCGGCGCTGCAGGGAGACAGTCCCCCTAGCGCTGCTCCAGGCCCCGAGGCTGTGCTGAGGGCGAGGCGGAAGCGATCCAGTTTGGGACCCGCCCCATCAGCTCCCATTGGATATAGAGGTGAGGAGCAGACAAGAGGGGGCACGCCCAGAGGGGAAGTCCAAGTTTTAATGAAACAAGCCCAATTGCCAGAGAAGAAAACCTCAGCAGTAGTAGGTCAGACAAGGAGGCACCTGCAAATTTGACTGTAAGGAAAAAGTAAAGGATTCAAAAGTCAACGGAATCTGTAGGCACACTTGGACTGATTATAAACAGAATTGGCACAAATATATGTACTGAATAAGAAGGAGGAAAGGAACATTTAATACAGCAAGGTACACAAAGAAAAGGGCTGGAGAATTTGTTATTCACCACAGAAAATAACAGACTTGTCCCTTCAGTAACATGACGGCAGCAAGTATAGCCCCACCACCGCCTTTTCTGCCTGAACCAGGCACTCCGGCAATAAGGTGGGATAGATGGAAAAGGTTGTTTGACACTTACCTGATTGCCATAGGGGGGGAAACATTTGCTCTAGCAAGAAAGGAGGCCATATTGCTCCACAATCTGGCTACTGAAGGTCGAAGCGTTTATGATGGGCTGCCTGAACCTCCACAAGAAGGCCAAGGGGATATAGATCAGTATTCTGTGGCGGAGAGGAAGTTGGAAATTCATTTTGAAGCTAAAAAAAATTACGTTTGAGAGACACACATTTTTCCAGAGGGTACAAGATCCACAGGAACCAGTGGAAAACTTTATTGTAGCGTTGAGGTCTCTCAGCCACACGTGTGAGTTTGGGCCACTAACAGACTCACTTATAAGGGACCAATTGGTCCGATGCACCAATAACATGAAAGTACAGGAGAGACTGTTGTCAAAAGATGTGTCACTGGAATCAGATGTGGAAACGGCAAGAAGTATGGAACAGACCAACAAGTACATGTCATCCATGAAAGGCGACAAACAGGAAGGTGAAGTGACTGCAGTGAGAGGATTTCGCAGAGGATTCCCGAACAAGGAAGTTAAATTCTACAAATGCGGGAGCAATCCCCACATATCCACAAGTCTGTTCTGTCCTGCGAGAAACATTTCATGTTTGAAGTGCAAAAAGAAGGGACACTTGGCGAGAGTTTGTCAGGAATCTGCACTGGTGCAGAACATTGAGTCTGGCGGAAGAGTACCTGAACAGGAGGAGAATTTGGCAACGTTGCAAAGCAGCCAGGCAAAACACGTGCTGGAGGTATCGGAGGTTTCACACAAGGGAGGCGCACCGACGGACGTGTTTATGGTCAACGGTAGAGTGGTAACAATGAAGGTGGACAGTTGTTCAACCTGGACCCTGATGTCGAAGGCAACTTTTGAAGGTTGCATGCAGGGTGATGTGAAACTATTAAAGGAGCACAGAATAGAACCTTATGCGTATGGCAATGTGAGAATTGGAGTTTTGGGGAAGTTCCAAGCTTCCATTAAATACAAAGTGATTCTGAGGTGTATGTTACTCAAGAACGTTCATCTCTCCTGGGGTGGGGTGAACAGCGTAAATTGGGAATTAGAATACAAGCAAGTGCTGAGGAACCTATTGCCGTGGCTGAGCTGAGAGACAAATGGGAGAAGGAATATCCAACAGTATTTCAAGAGGAGTTAGGGATGCTGAAGGGGTTTGAACATGAGATACGGTTAAAGGCTGGTGCCAGTCGTAAGGTGCAGAAGGTGAGGCCAGTGCAGAAGGTGAGGCCAGTGCCTCACGATCTGAGCGAGAAACTTAAATTGGAAGTTGAGTCATTATTGCAGAAAGGAATCATAGAGACGAGCGAAAGCTCAGAGTGGTTGTCGCCGGTGGTGGTCACTGCTAAGTCAAATGGAGACATTAGACTCTGTGTAGATCTGCGAGACCTCAATAGGAACATTTTAATAGATAGACACCCCTTGCCGATTATTGGTGACAAGTTGTCAGTGCTTAATGATGCCAAAGTATTTTCAGTGATCGATCTTTCTCAGGCATATCAGCAGATTCCCCTGATGGAAGACTGTCAACATTTAACAGCATTCATAACAGTCTTTGGAACATTTAGATATTGCAGAATGCCGTTCGAGCTTGCCTCAGCGGCGGCCGTGTTCCAAAGGGCCATGGAGACTGTTTTGAATGGAGTAAACAATATTATTGTGTTTCAAGATGATATGTTAATATATGCAAACTGCATCAGAGAACATGATGAGATTTTGAAACAAGTGTTAAGTAGATTGAGTGAGGCTGGGTTGACTGTGAAAAAAAGCAAGTGTAAGATTGCCGTTGACAGAGTGGAGTATCTAGGGAATGAGATCGATAAGCAAGGAGTGAAACCTAAGAGGAACTTTGTAGAGGCTGTGAAATCTGCTCCTGTGCCAGTACATAAGGACCAAATGAGATCATTTTTGGGTTTAGCCGAATATTATCATAGATTTGTGAAGAATTTTGCCATAGTGTCTACACCTCTCAGAATGTTACTCAAGAAGGGTGCAAAGTTTGAATGGAATTCCCAGTGTGATGCGGCTTTTGAGTGTATTAAGAAGGCGGTGAGTGAAGCACCATCAATTGGAAGGTTTGATCCCAAAGATAGGATTGTCTTAGTAGTTGATGCACGCTTGTTGGGGTTAGGTGCGACTTTGGTACAATATGACAGGGACAACACAGAAAGAGTCATTGCATTTGCCTCTAGGGCGCTCAGGGGTGCAGAGTGTAAGTACTCCGTTATCGAAAGAGAAACGTTGGCAATGTTTTGGGCCGTGAGTCATTTTAAATATTTTTTGTGGGGGAGAAGATTCATCGTCAGGTAAGACCACAAACCCATGGTGCAGATTTTTGAGAGCGGTAGCTGGGCTATTGGTTCCCCCAGAATAAGTAGGTGGGGTTTAGGACTTCAAAATTATAACATAGATTCAAGTTATCTGCCTGGGAAGAAGAATGTTGTGGCAGATTACCTGTCCAGGCTGCCGGTTGGAAATGTACTAGTAGACATAGACGAGAAAGAGGTTGAGGAGGAGTCGGTAGTAGCGGAGATACAAGGTGCCGTTAGTCAGGAAAAGTGGGCACAGGAAGAGGATTTAGATGAGGACCTCAAATTGATCAAAAGGAGGACGGTGATGGGATGGCCGGACAGGAGAGAACTAAATAGTAAATTCAATGTGTGGTGGGAGATTAAGGAAGAGTTGAATTTGCATGAAGACAGGTTAAGGAGGGGACGTTGTATAGTTCCCCCAGAATCTCTTAGATCTATGTTGGTAGAACTTGCGCATCAGGGACACCCAGGGGAAGGAGCCATGAAGAGGGAATTAAGACAGAGCTATTGGTGGCCAGGGATTGACAGGAGGGCGGAGAGATATGTCAAGGATTGTATGGCTTGCCAGACTAGTGACAAGTGCAGAGTTGTAAGAGAAACCCCATTAGTCCCCAACGTCCTACCGGACCAGCCTTGGACCAAGTTGGCTGTGAACATCATGGGTCCGGTAGAGGGAGCCTGAGATTTTTGTTTGTGGTGGTGGACTTTCACTCTAAATGGATTGAGTGGGAAGCGGTCAAAGAAGTCACAGCTAAGGAACTGATTGCGTTCCTAGAAAGGGTTTTCCTCAAAGAAGGAGTTCCCGCTGAAATTGTGTCAGATAATGGAGTACAATTTGTGTCTGAGGCCATGAGGAGGTTTCTAACTAGTTATGGAATAAAACACACTAGGACAGCGCTGTATAATCCCAAGGCTAATGGACTCATAGAAAGAGTCAAAAGATATTTGAAGGGGGGTTTTCAAATGGCCATGAGATTGAGACAACCCTGGAGGGAAGTGTTGAGTATGTTAACTTGGAATTATGTCACTACTCCACATTCGGTGACAGGAGTTTCTCTGTTTGTCTCCATTAAGGGAAGGGAGCCGGGGACAAGGCTCTGTCCCGGATGGCTAGGAATGGCCAGAGTTGTTCAAGTTGATGGGGACCACATTATGAAACTTATTAGTTTGAGTCAGGAAAGAAACAAGGAGTTGTTTGATGATGAGTGTGAAAGATCGTGAAGGGAAGGTTGGAGAGTAGGTTTATGTTAAAAACCCCAGGCTGGCGAATAAATGTGTGGAAAGTAGATTCCTCGGTCCAAAAAAGATATGCGCAGTAAAAGGGAGTGTAGTTGTCCTAGAAGGGGGAGAAGTGTGGTCAAAAGGAAGATTAGCAAGAGCTGTGGATTCGAAAGAGGAGTGTAACGGTGCAATAGCTGTGGATTTGTAAGAGGATTGTAACGGTGCAGTGTGTGACAGAGCAGCTTTGCGGGTTGATAATAAAAATGATGGCGGGGTGGTGGGGGAAGACTTGAATGGGGAAGGTTCCCATAGGACAAGATCAAAGCCGGCGTGGATGAGAGACTATGGGGTTCATTACGGCCCTGGTGCTAAGGGGTTAACGGCGCCGTAAAAGGCTATGGCGCTGTTAACCCCTTAGCGCCTAATTACGAGGTCCCTTTGCGGGACCCGTCCTTAACGGCTTGTCTGGACCAGCCGTTAAAGTAGGGACCCGCAAAGGGACTTCAGAGGTAATTACGGTACCGCAATTTGCGGTACCGCAATTACCACCTTCCCCAGTCCCATTGAGCCCTATGGGGCAAAAATGGGAATGGGGAAGGGCCAATGTTCAATGGGGAATTACCGCCCCGCCAACCTTGGAATGGGGTGGTAATTCCCCATTGAACATTGGTGGGCTTGTTACAATACCGGCAGCAACCATGGTGCTAATAGCGCCATTGGTTACCGCCGCTGTTGTAATGAGGGCATATGAGTGTTAAGGCACTGCCAGAACCAGTGCTAGATTTTTCCATTAGATTCTTCTTCATTTTTCACTTTGTAATTTTGGGTTTGTAAAATTAGGCTAAATGTTAATGGTTTGTTATTCTCATGTTGTATGGTTTATTGTAATTCTTATAGTATTAATAGTGTATTAGTGTATTTTAGGTTAGGAATTATTTGGTTACTTTGTTACTTTATTTTCTGTGAAGGGGAAGATGTGTAGAGAATTGCGTGTTCGCTCACACTCTGTACCTCGCTGCAGTCACGCGAGCCTTGTTTATGTTCGAGAGGGTGGCTGTCGCGGGACCGCAGTGAGGCGGTTGGAGACAGGTGTTAGCTCTGTGGGGGCTCTTTAATAAACACACTCGAGCTTACCTTAACGAGTGTGCCCCCATCCTTTCACTTCACTAATAATTTTCTCCACAAACTCCTCTTCCTCCAATAACAATGTGTTCATTTTCCATACTGATCCTCTTGCAGGGTTGAAATGCAAGGCCATCGTCATCTCCACCGGAGCGTGATCCAATATGTGGATATTTTTTATCATGCCCCCTGTATAGTTGGATGTTGCCAATACAGATGATAATAGCATGTCTATCTGTAAATAAGTACTGTGGGCTCTCGAAAAGAAACTGTAGTCTCTAGTAGAAGGATGTTCAAGTCTTCAGTGTCAACTAAATTGTGTTCCATAACGAGGTCATGAAAGGCTACTTATTGGCCGCCCCATACCTTAAGACACTGTTATTGCTTCTGTCCAACACTTCATTGAATTCCCCTCCTAGGATAATATTCCCATTGTTCTGATCCTGTAAGGTTTAGGCAATGTATCTGAAAAAAGATCCATCGTCCACTGTTGGAGCGTAAATTTTGCATAAAGTCAAAACTTCACCTTGAATACTCAACAAGAGAATTACTAACCTGCCCTCCCTATCTGAGTATTGTGACAGCACCCAAATTGCAAGATTCCTTCGAATTAAAATAGCTACTCCACGTGATCATGAATTAAAGGAAGAGCCGTATACCTTTCCAACCCATCCTTTTTGCAGTTTAACCCTCCTCTGGCGTTAGGTGTGTCTCCTGTAACAAGCACACATCCGCCTTTAGGCTATTCAAGTGACTGAAGACCTGTCTCCTTTTAAGAGGACTCTTTATTCCTTTTACGTTCCAGGAGATTAATCATAATTTCTTCTGAACTGTAGCCATATTCATTTCCTCTAACATGGGGTGATTCTCAAGGATACCAGCACCGTTTGTAATGCCCAACATAAAAGAATTAACCCACAGCCTCTTAAGGCAACATTGGACTGAAGAGGTGCCCATCTGTGAAATAAATGCGTTACTAAAAAGAAACGTCCTCCCGCCCCCCTGTAAACGGAACACCAATAATAAAGAAATACACGCTTTAAACCTATACACCTTATACCAAACCCGTTTCATGCTCAAACGTTTACTGCATGATCCCCATACGCCAAATTGGGTCAAGCCGGTGCCCACATATTAAGACAAAAGTGTGGTTGTTCCCAAAACACTTTGGGAACTCCCGTCCCCTGCACACTATCGAATATCTGAAAAAATCAGAACAATAACTCAAGAGAGTTTCTGGATTTCGTTCACATATAATCTTTTAGGTAGAATTTTTGGAAAAACGAGAATTATGACAGAAACACGTTTCATGATACATAAATAATTTTCCTTAAACAAGTAAGCAAATATGCTAATATTTTCTGGAGACCAGAGATTTTCGTAAAATTATCCTTTTCTTTATTGTACAAAGCATATGGTGGTGCCCAACGCGTTTCGAGTACAACTCTTCTTCAGGGGCAATGGCACAATTGTTTCATTTTTCTACAAAGTGAAGAGATGATATAAGTCAAATTATATTAGCCCATACATATTGTTTATCTCTGTTTTTATCTCAGTTTAACTCAAAAATAGCGTCAACAAGTCATCCGTTGAACATAAAGTAACACATTTAAACAGGTGATCGTAATTTAAGAAAAATATTCATTAATACAAAAAAACACACTTGGAAACCATATAGTAGTGTGCTTGTTTTACACAAAGATAAAGAAGACCAAATGTTGTTTATATTCAGCTCGGTAAATCTGCTTATGATCCCATCCTCCATTCTTGAGCAAGAGTTTACGTAGTTATATTTGTACATGGAACTTTTTTTAACAACAAAAGCGTTTTTTTAAAAAAATGAAAAACAAGGTTATCTAATTGGCACTTTCTAAATGAAAGTAGGTGGATTGAAGACTTACGTATCTTAAGAAAAAATGATCGGTAAAAGTAAGGTGATTGCAAAGTGCATCTAGTGGTTGTCATCCAACACGGAAGGTTTGCGGCAAAAAGGTTCAAAGTCTGTCGACTACTATTTTTTAACTGAGAAGAGAGAGACAAAGATAAATATTTCAAATAGACTGCATCTAATCTAGAGAAAACCTGATGTGTAAATTATCCTTTTTATCTGAAAGCTCTGGCTAGAGTATTTCAGTGAGTGTATCAAGTTAGATTTGGTTTCCTTTTGTTGTTAAAAAAAGTTCCATGTACAAATATAACTACGTAAACTCTTGCTCAAGAATGGAGGATGGGATCATAAGCAGATTTACCGAGCTGAATATAAACAACATTTGGTCTTCTTTATCTTTGTGTAAAACAAGCACACTACTATATGGTTTCCAAGTGTGTTTTTTTGTATTAATGAATATTTTTCTTAAATTACGATCACCTGTTTAAATGTGTTACTTTATGTTCAACGGATGACTTGTTGACGCTATTTTTGAGTTAAACTGAGATAAAAACAGAGATAAACTATATGTATGGGCTAATATAATTTGACTTATATCATCTCTTCACTTTGTAGAAAAATGAAACAATTGTGCCATTGCCCCTGAAGAAGAGTTGTACTCGAAACGCGTTGGGCACCACCATATGCTTTGTACAATAAAGAAAAGGATAATTTTACGAAAATCTCTGGTCTCCAGAAAATATTAGCATATTTGCTTACTTGTTTAAGGAAAATTATTTATGTATCATGAAACGTGTTTCTGTCATAATTCTCGTTTTTCCAAAAATTCTACCTAAAAGATTATATGTGAACGAAATCCAGAAACTCTCTTGAGTTATTGTTCTGATTTTTTCAGATATTCGATAGTGTGCAGGGGACGGGAGTTCCCAAAGTGTTTTGGGAACAACCACACTTTTGTCTATTTTTGTCCAACCTAGATGCCAAGGTTGAGCTTTTCTCCCCCTGCACCTCAAATTTATCTTTAACCCCATTTATCTAACTTAGTTTGATGAGATAAAAATTTCATAAACAGGTGTGCCTCCTGGTTCTCTATATATCTTCGCCCACATATTAAGAGCCATAGGAAGCCACATAGCACCCCCACAAAGCACATACACTGCTAAATATGACATTTCAGACAGTAGTTGTCATCTCGGCTAAACATTGCCATTTATATGCAGCAGTAAATGTAAAGCATCGTGTAATGCCAAAATCCCACAGTGTCATATACTGTTTATCAAAGACTGGCCGCCACCTGCTTACCTCCCAGCCAGCGCTGTAGAACTACCAGTATATTGTGAAGTGTTCTACAACGTGTACAATATCATAAGATCAACAGATCCCACTTTTGTAGCAGGGATAATATATAATTTACAATAAATGTGTATTAAATGTCCGCATTAAGTAAACCCGTGCAGCATCGATTTACCTAAGAAAGGGTTAATGCAGAAGTACCTATTAGGTGAACTGGATCAAGCCAGTACTCCTGAAATCGGGGCTAACAATTGTTCAGAAAGAAAATGTGTGTGCTAAAAAATGAACAATCACAACCTCTTACAAATCACCTCTGCTACATTCTTAACTGTTCATTGAAACACACATACTACACTAGTTAGCTGACCCCAATAGATTGGATGCCCCACTGTTTAGTCAGATCTACAGGTCGATCGTGGTACTGCAGAACTACCAGCGTAATGTAAAGTGCTCTATAGCACGCAGATCTCGTAGGATCAACATCCCCCGCATTCGTAGCGTGAAAACTATATAACCTGAAATAAATACAAATTTAATTACATGCATTGAGTAAGTCAGCGCAGCATAAATTCCCTCTATGACAAATGGGTTAATTCAGAACTATCTGTTAGCCGAGCACGAACAAACCACTCCTTATAAAATGGAGGTCAACCATAATTTTGAAAATACACTTTAGATTTAAAAAACGTTGACAATATAACATTCTCACAAACCGCCTCTGCTATTTTCTTAACTGGTCTCAGAGATAGACACCCTACACTCCAATTTGTGTAAGACCCCATATTGAATTAAATCCAGGGGTTGTTCAATGTACTGCAGAACTTTCATTATAGTGTTCAACAGCGTGCACACCTTTTAAGATTAACATTAATGATAGCAGCGTGGATATTATGTAACCTGCAATAAATATAGATTAAGTACACACATTCAGGAAGCCAGCGCAGCATTGATGACATGACACTCACATGTTTAGCTCCTTTAGTGTGGCTAACAGTTAAAGAAACAATTATTGAGTGTGCTCATGCTGCTCCTTGCATTCGAGCCCGTAGGTCTCTACTGTCCGTCATCGTTGAAGATCAATGGTCTCTTTACCTACTAGCTGAAGATCCTCTTCTGCCATAGGGTATCTCTTAGAGTTCCCGGCACGGTTATGCTGCTCAGATTTCGAGGAAACAGTTTCTGGCAAATATGGACGTTTGGAACTTGTGATAAAAAATTACCTTGATGTGATCCGTCTTTGAATGCGACCCAAAGAATTGCAACACTTCTTATTGTTCTTATTGGGTACTGTCATGTGGGAGTCTCGGGATGTCCCATTCGGCGTGAGGCCCCCCCACGCAAACAGACACACAGAATGCACTGTATCGTGTCTGGGCTCCATGCTGCTCTGCCCGAGCACTCGTGACAACGCCCCTTTTATTCTGTAACCGCACGTGGCGGGGTTGCATAACTCTGCCGCATGCGCAACTTAAAGGGGACACCACACTCCTCCTTTTTCATAATGACCAAAATAACAGTTCAACAAGTAACCACCTGCCACTCAAACATGTGGCAAACAAATTCAAACACCCCATCATCGCTGGTATCTATCATAGTTTTCGCCTGCATGGTTCAGTGTCCAGCACATAGTCACTGAGGTGGGCAGGCCTCCCCATCCCAGGTCGTTGAGGATAGCGCCTGCCCCCTTCCCAGCTCAGACTCTCCTCACCTGCGTCCCCCTGACCCCAGGGAACTCTCTCCAACTCTCTTGAAAAAACGGGCATTTCTGGTCACTGCGTCTGTTCCATCGGGGGGCGTCACCATCAACCCCTTAACAGAGACCACGTCCATCGGGCTTGTCTCATATGTTAGTGACAGTTTCCCCTGGGGATGCTGATTCTTTTAAATGATCTCATCTCCTGGTGCCAGCTGGTACTGCTGAAGCCCCCGTCTCACAGTCTCGCTCTCATTCCAGTATCTCCTTTTTTCGTTCACCTGAGCTTCATCAATGACAGCAGGCTCCTGTTCACTTGCATCAGGCAGCAGGCCCCTCGGGCTTCTCCTAAACATGGCCTCCGCGGGGACCACCCCGGTCGAGCAATCTGGAGTTGCTCGATACTCCCAAAGAAACTGGTATAGGGTCTGCAAAGGCATTGACCCTGCCTGTAGGCAATCCAGAACACTGTTAAACATTCTCATGAAACGCTTGGCCTCACCAATGGCACAGGGCCAGACTGGGGTGACCTTCCTGTGGTGGACCCCATACTGTTTCAGGAACGCAGCAAACCTCTCGCCTTAGAAACGCGGTCCATTGTATGAGCATCAGGTCTGCGGGAGTCCATGGGTCACGAAGATTTTATCAAATGCCACTGCCATGTCCTCAAATGCCACTGATTCCACAGACTCCACTTCTGGGCCATGGATCCAAAGTCTGCATGTACTGCCTCCCATGACTGCGTTCCTTGAGGCATTGACTCAATTGGTGGGTCCATCTGGGCCGTGGACGCCTCCTAACACCATACACAGGCTGCCACAAACTCCTTCACTCTCTTCTCCAGGTCCAGGAAACAGACTTTCAGCCTCGGCCTAGCCTTAGTCTTGGTCATCCCCTGGTGACCATGGTGCACAAGCTCAACGACCTGCTGTACCAGGTGGGTGGGCACCACCATCCTATCCCCTTGCAGTAGCAACCCAGAGTTGGTGATCGTTAACTCCTTCAGGACCCTCCATAGCTGTTCCAGCGTCATCCAAGCCTCCTGGGTCCTTTTCTCCAGGCCTTCCAGCACTGACTTCCACTCCCCCTTTTGCAGTGCAATCCAAAGAATCCTGAAGCATTTGTCCCTCTCAGAGGCCTTTTCGAGTTCCTTTATGGGCATTGGGTTCGGAGTCGCTGCTTCCACGACAAGCTGCACGTGCCCTTCAGCCTCTTCAGTACTAGCCATGTCTCCTTCCTCGCCCAGGCCCTTGGGATGGCGAGATAAATAGTCTGCTGCATTGTTCGCCCCTGGGAGGTATATCAGGGAACCCCATACTCAAGCAGCGCAGCATCCATCGCTCAATCCTGGCCGGTAGTTTGGATGATGATCCTGCCATAATTCGGCAGCAGGGGCTTGTGATCCATTATGACCATTACCGGCCATCCCAGTATGTAGGGATGGAAGTGCGGGCACCCCCACAGCACCGCCAATGCCTCGAGTTCAATCTGCGGATATCTCTGTTCGGGGTCCTCCAAAGCAGAACTGGCATATGCTATGGGTCGTGCTTCCCCCTTTTCGTCCATCTGCATGAGTGCAGCTCCCAGGCCAAGCAGGCTAGCGTCGACCACCACTTCTGATGACAGTGCAGGGTCAAAATACACCATGGTGTCGTCTGCTGTGAGGACCCCTTTTAGATCCTTTAAAAGCTGCCTGCTCGAGTTGGCCCGATTGCCATCTGGATTCCTTCTTCGTCAGGATCCTTAGTGGCTCAGACCTCGTGGCAAGGTTCTTGATGAATCGGCCACAGTAGATGACCCTCCCCAGGAAACTTCAAACCTCTGTCACGTTCTCCGGAGTCCTTACCTCCATGGTGTCTTTGACCTTGCGGGGGTCCAGTGACCCCCCCCCCCACCTTGAATACAAATCCGAAGAACTCAATGCTTGTTCGGAGGAACTCACACTTTTCTCGGTGCAGCGTCAAATCCAGAGCTTGGATCCATTCTAGAGTTCTCACCAGCCGTGTCATATGTTCCACCTCAGACTTGGCGAAGACCAGGATATCATCACTGATGTTTAGGACGCCTTTCAGGTTGGCCAGGGCTCCTCGTATTAGGTTCTGAAAAACCTCAGCAGCTGATGACACACCAAAGCTGAGCCGCTTGTATTTATACATCTCCTGGTGTGTCGTAAATGCCGGAATGTAACAAGACTCTGGATGCAGTACGACCTGGTAGTACCCCGCCCGCAGGTGCAGCTTTGAGAAGAACCTTGCACCCTGCAACTCTGCAATGATGTCGTCAATAGTGGGGGTCAGGTGCCTCTCCCGCTTGATGGTCTTGTTGGGGAGGCACATGGCAACGTAAATCCTCACTGAGTCCAGTTGTTTGGGCTTGCGGGCGATCACAATGGGCGACACCCACAGCGTTGGGCCTTCCACCTTCTTGATGATATTGAGGTTCACAAGATTGCCCAATTCCTTATCCACCACATCCTGCAGGTGAAATGGCACCCTTCGATGCTTGAGGGCTATTGGCTGGATGGACTCATCAATGTGTACCCTCACAGGCTCGCCTACCATCTGTCCAATTCCTGTGAACGCCTCCCCAAACCTCTTGAGGACTGCCTGTACATCCTCCACGTACACACTGTAGCTTAAACTGACAATGCCAAGCACTTCAGCCACCACACAGCTCAGAAGGGTAGTTGTCCATCACAAAAAATCATGCCTTGATAGATATTTTGCCATGCTCGACCTTCATACAAAAACCCCCACCAGCGGGATGGGCGTGTCACCACCAAATGTGAAAATGCGCGCCTTCAGAGCCTGCAGGGTTGGGGGTTCTCTCAGCGATTCATAGTGTACCCTGCGCATGAGATTGACCGAAACACCCGGGTCCACCAGCACCGAGATTGGTGATCCATCCACCTGAACCATGCACTTCGGCTGCCGTCTGGCCCTCGCCTTCTGGATGCTCACACTTGAAATAAAGAAGATGTTTTCATGGTCCTCCTCCTCCTCCAGGTTGCAGATGTTTCCATACTCTTCCTGATTTACCAGCGCCACGTTCAGTAAATGTTGCTGTTGGGAGAACACAGCCCTGATCGGCCCCCTCTGAATGACCTCCGGCAGCAGGGCTCTGTACATTCAGGCATAATGGTCCATCGAGCTACATGGGCCACAAGCCTTGCCCTTAGTGGGGCACTCAGCGGGATGTGGCAGATCATATCTGCACTTCAAGCATGACTCGGGGCCCTGGGCGAACCTAACTGCTGTGTAGCCGGCTGACGAGCCGCTCTCGCACCCTTGCCCTGGCCAATGGCACACACCTCTTCCGACCTGCCAGGGCGAATTGCTGCATCTAATCATGATGCCCGCATCTCTGCCACCTCATGTGACCGCCCTAGTTCCAGAATGTGGGCCAACGTGAGACCTGGCTCTCGAAGGACTTGCCATTGGAGTTTCCCTGGCACACAGTCCTGGATGAGTTGGTTCTGGATCATGGCCTGCTCATTGTCCCACACACAAGCTGTCACCATCCGCCAGTGGCGTCCATAGAACCCATCAAGAGATTCATCATCCTTTTGCCTCGCACTGCACATCACAGATCTCTTGTAGTCCACATTTGCTAAGAGTGTGACATGTTCGCACAGTGCATCTTTTTCTGCTGCTTACGAATTGTCCGCAGGTTCCAGCAACTGAAATATCTGGTGCACCGCCGGACCAGCCGAGTATAGCAGTGTTGCTACTTCACTGTCTTCATCCATTTCTCCTGTGGCCCTGAAGTAGATGTCCAGCCGATGAATCCAAGACTCCCAGCAAGGGCCCAGGTTTGATGGTGCCCCTGAGACATCAAACTCAGGCATGGGTGCCAGCGCATCATGTTGGTGCAGGACTTGGGCTTCTATCCAGTTGGGCTATTTTATAGGTACTGGTTCCTGTTTGCTCTAGCACCTCATATGGCCCAATCTACTTTGAGACAAGTCCATTTTCAGATGTAGGTAAGAGGATTAATACCTTCTTTCCTACTGAAAAAGATCTTAAATTCACATTCTTGTTTTAGGTGGACTTCTGTTTGGCTTGAGCTTTTTCCATGTGAGTGTGGACTAGACTCCGGACGAGTTTCATATTTTCTTGCAACCAGGTAAGCTGTCTGTGAGAGGGGAATAGGTGCCTCTTCTATTGCTTCCCAGGCCTCCCACAGCATGTCTAAGTCATCTATTGGTTCTCTACCGTAAAGTAATTGAAAAGGATAGAATTTGGTTGATGCCAGAGGGGTTTTTCTTACTGCAAATAGGGCCCATGGGATAATGCAATCCCAGTCCTTCCTATCCTCATCTACCAATTTTCTCAAAATAATGTTAAGGGTCTTGTTAAATCTCTCTACCAATACGTCTGTTTGGGGGTGGTAAACTGAGGTTCTTAAGGTGGTAATGTGTAATTCCTTGACTTCACCCATAAGTTTACTCATGAAGTTGGATCCCTGATCTGTTAGAATTTCCTTGGGGAAACCAACCCTAGAAAAGAATGGTAGTAGTTTTAAAATGTGCTGGCTTGTGTTGTTTCTCATGGGAAAAGCCTCTGAGTACCGGGTAGCGTAATCAACGATTACAAGAACATATGTATTACCTAGACTAGAGGTTTCCAACAGTCCAAAGATATCGTCCAAATTTGGGAGAAAGCAACTTCTATTATCGGTAAGGGGTTTAGAGGGGCAGGTAAGGGAATATGTGTGCTGGTTTTCTGGCATATTTCACATGTCTGAATGAAGTCCGTTATGTCAGCATGGATACCTGATGTGAGCTTGGGTTTTAGATTGTCCTAAATGTCCCCCTGTCAAATGAGAATGTGCAATCTCTAGCACGATCTTGCGATGAGTTTTGTGTATTACTAACTGAGTTTTACTTAGGCCTTCGCTGGAGGTTTCCTTTCTATATAATAATCCTTGTTTCAGGAAGAAAAAAAAAGGGGCTCAGCTTTTCTTGTCCTTCTGCCTCAGGAATCACTTGTAAGAAAGCCTCTGCAAGTGCTGGATCATTTTGTTGAGTGAAGGCTAGATCGGGAAGGATGGTAGATTCTTCTTCCATCTTTGCCTCAGTGATAGGGGTTTCATCAGCCCCTCCAAAGCCTAAACTACCTCGCTCTGTTTCCTCTGGTTCACTTTCTTCCTTAAAACTGGGAAATAGAGCCCTCTCCAGAATTCACTGTGCAATTTTGTCCCCTCAGTGTATTTCAAATGGAGTTTCGCCATGGTTCTGAAGGAGAACCTTTATGTCTCCCCGAAAGTCTGGACGCCTGCCAGGACATCTAGACCAAACTTCCATACCAGGCCAGATTTTGGGGCCAATCTTATATAACAACCCACAGGGGGTATTAGGACTGAGTCTGTGGGAATCGTCCCTATTTTCCCCTGGAGGGATAGTGGCTTCTCTGCTGCTACAAATGTCAAAGCCTATAGATTCTTTCATGGCGGTTGAGGAATCTGAGGCTCTGTGACTAGGTTTCTGGAATTTTAGGGTTCCCAATTTGTCTCATTTGAGTTGTATCCCACTGCTGACACCTTATGTTGGGGAGACATGGTATCACAAGTATGACACTCACACAATGGGGACAATTTGTAAAACCTTTATTGAAATGGTTGGGGTTTGAAAACCCCCTATTATGCCCTATAACTAAGATGGGAGTAGTCTCGACCATCAAATAATAAATAATGCAGTCCTAGTGGAGTCTGTCAAATCAAAATGGCCCATGCTTACAAAACCTAATGCCTGTCCTATCTCTTGCACGAAAAAGTGTAAAAAGAAGAAATGTATGCAAAAGGAAAATTCAGTGATCAAATCAATAAATGTGGTTGAACCAACTCACCTCCCCACTTTAGACCTCACAGAGTAAGCCTGCCCCTGTAGGCAGGATGATATTTCTCAGACCACTGCAGGACCACTTTGACTCAAAATATACAGTTCAACTTTCACTCTCCCCTTCTGTAGGAGTTAAACCTCTTTATATCATTTTTGCTGTGTCTTCCCTTTATCGCTTCGAACAATTTACTTTTCATGGAGACTTTCTAGTGGGTTATTTCCTTTCGTTGGACCACTCCGTTACTTAGTATAGCTGAACTCGCAGCTGTCTTTTACTTCAAAGTTCATTCACAGGTTTGTCTTTCCTTGCATCTCATTCACACTTGTGCAGTCTTCACTTGTGATAAAACGTTGCTATTTCGAACTTAACACACACCGGTCTTTCGGGTCGCTTGCCAACTCACTGGCTGTGTGCGTCTCTTTTTTGTTTCGCGATTTCCAATTCACGCGTCAAAGTTAGTACGACAGGCTTGGCCTCGCCTCTCCAACTCTGCCGTTCACCCAGGAGGGTCGCTGGCGTCCTTGAAACACAATGCAGTTTTCACTTGCGAGATCTGGCCTTCTTACCGTGTAATTCGTGGGCTGTCGGAAGCAATGACCTCCCGGGGTTTCCTTGGTCCGTTGCTTTGCTCCATTAGGTTTGCCTTCGTCCCGGAAGCCCTGCTTGTACTCGTGTTCTGCGTTGCTCAGAGTGTGTCTTTTGGCTCTGCCTTTATTTGTGTGAGGAGAGCTAACTGGTATCAGGTGTATGCATTTAGAATGAAGTGCCTGACTTTGCCTGACCCGATTAGCGGGACATGGCCAGTACGATGTGTGAAAGTTAATGTTGTTACTCTCAGTCACCCTCTTCCTCAGCCCAGTGTTTGTGTATAAAGGGGGGGAGTTGGGACTTCCCAGCATCCTAAAAACATAGGATGGGTTGGATAAACAAAATAGGGGGGACTACTGCATCTCACCATCGGCTGTCTCATCCACACTCCACGAAGACCCCTCACCCAGGTGATCCTCCCACAATGGTCCACCTGCAGTGTCTGTATCCAAAAGAGATGGCTGTGCCCTGGTCACCTGAGAGAAAGATTCCCAGGGACTAGCAGTGAGACACCCTCTGTTTTCTCACACAATAGACACTTAGCATGGGTTGTGAAAGGGCGGAGGGTCCTTTGTTGTCTCCTTCTGATCCCAGAGCAGGGTTCCATGCAGTAGCAGTTCAAGTGCTGCAAGAAAACACTGCCATTAGTACACACGTGTGGAACAGCTTCACGTGGCCTTATACATGAGTGTCCCCAAGTTCAGCAGTTGGATTAATGGTTAGAGGGTTAGCTGTATGTGTTCACGTGCTAAGTACATACAGGGTAGTGTGGGCTACACATAGCTAAACAGCATGCAGCTTCAATGTCCTAGCCGCACATGGCTCACAACATGCAGCATTTGGTGCTCAGGTGCGTTTTACAGCATTTGGTACTCGAATGCACTTGGACATTGTCCACGACTGTAAGCTTAGCACAGTGAGTATGCGCTGATAAGTGTGCATGGTCAGGTATGCGCTGGTGAGGAGCGCTAGTAAGTATGGTTGGGTTAGGGGATCCGGTACACAGAGCTCAGGGTTTGCTTGCGTAGCGCTGTATGCCGTAGATTGGGGGACATAGCTTGCGGGTAGCAGGTGGCCTGGAAGGTGGTGGGGCTGGGCCCCCTGCATGAGCTCCCTGCTCCCGGTGATCAAAGGTAGCACTGCGGCACTTATCTGTATTGAGCGATGGGCCGGGATCTCGATCCAGTGGAGCGTGGCCCATTGCGTGTATTTCTTTGGCTGTACCTGTCACACGCACGTCTGTTCGGCTTTGTGTCTCGAGCACAAGCCTCATACTCCTAGTCGCATGCATGCGCGTTGGTGAGTCACACCCGGCATGGCTTCTGAATTGTAGTTCTTGGCCCGGGGGTTCCTGGGATATGTGGTTCCATATGCTTTTCTCCTGCATAGATGGCAGAGAAGCCTCAGATATGACTTGAATGTCTTTTTGGCTCTGTGTGTTTGTTTTCTGGTCTCCTGCCTATACAGAAAACACTCACTGTTGCCTGCCCACAGTACTTTGCCCTCCCAGGACCCCCAGCCCTGACAGGCACGGCAGAAGGGTTGCCTCCACACCGCCTGTATGATTGCCCTATAGACCTGATTCCTGGTGCAGAAATTCCATGTGGTCGGATATATTCTCTAACTCCTGCAGAAGACCAGGCTCTGAAGGAGTGCATCGATTCTGACCTACGTAATGGGCACATAAAACCTTCTCAATCACCAGCTGCTAGTCCGATTTTGTTTGTTCCAAAGTGAGAAGGGTACATAAGGCCATGTATGTATTACAGGCAGGTAAATCAGATCACTATGAAGGACAGGTACCCGATTCCCCTGATCGCAGCATTACTAGATCAACTACGCCAGGCGACCATCTTCACCAAACTAGATCTCAGCGGTGAATACAATCTGATCCGCATCAGGAGAGGAGATGAGTGGGAAACGGCCTTTTGTACACGGTTTGGCCTATTTGAATATACAATAATGCCTTTTGGTTTATGTAACACACTTGCTACGGTCCAGCGTTTTATGAATGATATCTTCCATGACATTCTCGACTCCTATGTTATCGTCTACTTAAATGATATCCTGATCTTCTCACCATCATTTCATAGCCATGCTACCCATGTCTCAGAAATCCTTCTCAGGTGATGACACAACACACTGTACACCAAAGCCAAGAAGTGTGTAGTTCATGTACGTGAAATAGACTTCCTGGGGTTCCAGGATGGGTTATCTATGATTACCGCTAAAGTGAAGGCAATAGTGGAATGGCCTGCACCAACTACCGTCAAAGTCTTGCAGACGTTCGTAGGGTTCGCTCATTTCTATCGATGTTTCATTTCTCGATTCTCTGCCATTGCTACTCCCTTGACCAAACTCACTAGTCCAACTGTTCCATTTGTTTTGTCTACTCCTCAACAGGAAAACTTCAACACCCTAAAGATGGCTTTCACCACAGCTCCAATCCTCCAACACCCTAATGCAGATACCCCATTTATAGCGGAAGCAGATGCCTCTTCTTTTTCTTTAGGGGCTGTAGTATCCCAAACCTGTCCAGCTTATGGTCTTTTGCATCCAGTAGCCTACCACTCTTGTAAGTTCACATTTACTGAATTGCAATATACGGTTACAGAAAAAGAGCTATTGGCCCTAAAAGATGCTTTTCAAGCTTGGAGACACGACCTGTTGGGGGTAAATGGCCTGTGACTGTGTATACCGACCATTGTAGCATCCAGGATTTAGCTACTATAAAGTACATAAACAGTCACCAGGTATGCTGGAATTTGTTTTTGCTGACTTTAATTTCGTTATTAAACACTGCCCTAGAACAGCTCATGGAAAGGCTGACGTATTATCTTGTCATGACAGAGGCTATGTGCTCCCTGTGTTCCCAGCTACTATTCTAGAAAAGAAGCATTGTGTTTGCCTTTGCACTCCACCTCCTAGTCTAGTCACGTCCATCAAAGAGTGGGTGGCCCAACATCCAAACGACCTACAAGAATGGAATGTGAACTACCACGAAGGCTTGCCCTTTGTCCAGAGTCGTCTGTTTCTCCCGACCAAGCATACCAGATGTCAGGTTTTAGAACGGTCCCATCACACTTTAATAAACAGACATCCTGGTCAAAGCAGGACCCTAGCGATTTTACAGCATTGGTGCTGGTGGCCAACAATGTGATGGGATACTATTGACTACATCATTGCATGTTCCATCTGTGCCCAAGGAAAGACTCTTAGAGACAAACCCCTTGGTCTACTCCAACCCATGACTATTCCACACAAACCATGGCACATGGTGTCCATGGACTTTATTACAGATCTGACCAGAATTAAGAAGCATCAGAAAGGGGAAAGGGGCAAATAGCACCAATTAGGGCACTTTGTTGCTTTGCATTAAATGAAAGCATTTGGGGAACATAAGAATAATCCAGATTTTATTTTTTGACCACTGTGTATCACAAGGTGCATACGTGAACCAGTAAGTCCATAACACACACTGGGTTTGGTGCTCATTTCTTTTTCATAACATGCACCCTAACATTAAAATATTTGAAACCATGAACCATAATACTCATTAGGACAATCCCAGGATTGAGACTTTAAATTAAAATGGCTGTGACATCTTCACTCCATTAAGGTCCTAAAGCTGTCTTGCTTCTTGCTTCTGGCAGATTTTAGAAGAGGAGGTCTGGGTCTCAGTGTGTGAATGCCCAGTCCCCAATGCACAAGAATCCCAAAATAATTATATATATATATATATATATATATGTGTATATATATATATATTCAGTAAAAAAACGTTGTTAAAAGGGACGTTATGGATAAGTTGCGCTACTAAAAACCTATGAAATTCACACAAAAAAACGTTAACGGGACATTAAGGTTCGAAGTAAAACCGGAAAACACTTGAAATTCGCCAGTTATGGTAAGCTAAGCAACCATAACTCACGCCACCACCGTGCACGGCTAAGACTAAAACCCCGGACATCAAAGATGACATCACAAATGTCATTGATGACATCACTGATGACATCACATATCTGGCTCCCCCTTTTTTCCTTTATTGTCATATCTAGGCTACATGGTTTTATTCAGTAACAGTCAGGAACTAAACATTGAAAAGGTACTATATTTGTACACTTATCCTTCAAGTATGTTCTTACAGTAATACCCTTAGGGTCCAGTCACATCATATGAAACATATACATAGGAGAAGAAACAGACTTCAAAGACAGCAATTCTTTCTGTGCATGAAGATAATCAGTAGGGTTATCAGCACTTTCTGATAGTTCTCGGTTGTTTTTTTATTACTGTACTTTCCCTGTATATGCTCATATTTGTATACATTGTACTCACACTACTTTCCTTAGGGCCCAGTCACATCATGTGATACATATACATAGGGGAAGTAGTAGCTTTGTAGCACCTCCCCGCTAATGATATTTGAAGGCCACGGACTGAGCGTATGTCCGCGGACTGCACGGACGAGATCAACACTACCCAAACACTCAGGGGGCATCTGAAATTGTTCTATCATGCCATATAAAAACTGCACAAGTTTAAAAAGCAGCACATAAACACATTATAAGTAATAATAAATAAGCAGTGGAACCTACACGTCTAACACATCACCCATCCATTTAAATACCATATATAATGGAATGGATTATACCATAACAAAAAAAGATATGCCTCCAACGTAATTACCTCACAGAAACTGCAAAGCTAGGAGCGACAGTAGACGAACACAACGCAACAAATACAAAGTACAATAAAGTAGTAAGTGAACTTCATTTTTCTTGTATGTTTGTATACTTTTTGTATGAGGTGCAGAACAAATAATGTATTTAAGTTGTTTTCACACAGAAATGTGCAGTACTTTGGAGTGGCTGGAGGAGAATTTTCCGCATGACGAAACGTCGGAAGATAGCGATAATAATGGTACACACTTC
Organism: Ambystoma mexicanum; assembly: GCF_040938575.1. NCBI lineage: Eukaryota > Metazoa > Chordata > Amphibia > Caudata > Ambystomatidae > Ambystoma > Ambystoma mexicanum. The sequence goes on along the minus strand of NC_090934.1, from coordinate 1,350,719,588 downwards.
TCTGCATAAGGAAATTAATAGTCAGTACTTTATGTGTACTTATCATATATATATTTATTTTTAACAGACCACACAAATATTGAAGAAATTCAACCAAAAGGCACAGTGCAAGACACCTTGAAATGCATAGAAGAGAAAGTGGACATGCTCAAAGATAATTTCAATAGTTTACAGCAATTTGTGGAGGACCACGTCAAAGAAAAAATTAGATGCAACTGTACTACCTGTACCTGTCCCCCTTCCCCATTTCCCAGTGAACTATCCCCAAACCCTCAAGAACAACATAAATGTTTCGACGAAACTTCCATCCCTTCATCCCCTCACAACCAGCCTGTGGAAACCCCTAATTCCCCTATATTTGTTTCAGTGTCTGCTTCCCCCTCTCTCTCTTAATTGCTGTATATGTGTTTAATAAAAAAAAATGTCATGTTAGTTTTAATGGAATTGTTTGCATCTAATTTTTTTTTTTTTAAAGTATTAAAATGTCCACGGATAGCCCGCCTGTTCGGCCTGTCCGCAATTAATAAAATATGGATGTCCTAAGGACAATACACCTACCCGTACCATTCACAACCAAGATGGAACTGTTCTTAGAACACACCAGCTGTCTGAGATGTCCGTAAATCAACAAAATGGGGGCGTCCTAAGGACATTATACCTCTCTGTACTGTTGGCAACCAAGATAAAACTGTTCTTAGAACACACCAAGTGTCCGGGATGTCCGTAAATTAACAAAAAGGGAGTGTCCGAAGGACACTATACCGGTCCGTACCGTCCGCAGCCAAGGTGGAACTGTCCGTAGAACAGGTGCGGTGTCCGGCATGTCCATTGTCAAACAAAATGGAGGTGTTTTAAGGACACTATACCTGGCCGTACAGTCAGCAGAACATCTACGCACATGCGCACCACACCCGTAAGTCCTGCGAACATCGCGCCTGTCCGTCTCACTTGTGTCGCACTTTCAATTAGTTTCAGGACCCGAACACTGTCCGTAGAACACCTGCGCGCATGCGCCCGACCATTCCTGTGCATTTGGTGTCCTGCGGGCACCCATTTCCTTTGCGGATGTGTTCACAACGTCATCATGTGACCGCACCCACGCTGAGCGTGTGTCCTAATTTGCACACTTTGTCTGCTTCCCCAACATTTCAAAAGAACTTATGCAGACAAGCCAAATTATTTTACAATAAAAAAATCACCATTTCACATGTCCCATACAATGGCCCTAGCTTTCCACATATTGTTTGGAACTTTTTGAATGCTTTTGAGTGATCGATATGGTCACGAGGCACACCCCTCCACCCCTATAGAAGGCCACGCCCCCGAGCTCATCTTCATTGTACTTCTGGCGATTGCAGATTGAGTTTTGCTGTCTTTAGTGCTCTAGCAGAGATTACCTCACCAACCCTGATGGCATCCATAGCTGCTGTTGCTACATCAGCCTCAGCACCACCCCCAAATCCTTCACCACCACCACCTCCCCAAGGGCCTGCAGAGGGGAATACGCGTGAGGATGTAGAGAGCAAGGATGAAGAGGATGAAGAGAATGAGGTTGAGGAACTCCCTACTACCAGCACTCGCCGGGAGTCGTGGGTGTGGCGGTTGTTTACCGCTTATGGTAACGTACCAAAAGCACATGCGAACCAGGTCCCCTGTAAACAGTGCAAGTTGGTGCTAAGTCGTGGGAGACCTGGTGCGTACAGCTTTGGTATGGCAATCATGAAGCAACACCTAACTTCGTTCCACGGTGCGGACATTCGCAAGGTTGTACCATGTAAAGAACATAGTAGGTTGAGTTCCTCCGCAGCATCCTATGTTTCCGATCCTTTCACCACAAGAGACACTCCTGTGGGAGAGCGCATCCCTCCAGCTGCTTCACAGGCCATTCGCGATGCTGTTGACCCTTACCTTTCGAGGGTCACAATATTGTGTATGAACTGCGATGCAGTACTCTGCAGGGGGAGAGTCTTCGAAGTGCTTTTGAGACTAAGGTCACGGTGCACCAGAAGAGCTACTACCTACCTAAATAAGGCCCACCCTACATCTTTCTCTCTCCACCAGCCCTTTCTTATCCCTGTGGTTGGTGTCCCTTCCTTACCCTCCTTTCCCCTCCTCTGCTAGTGTGTTGTGTGTAAAGAATGCAAAAAAATATAAAACAACAAAAATTCAAAAATAAAAGGCTCTTTTCAGAGCCGCCTTTCTCACTTTAAAAATGGAACTATAAAGTAAAGGGTGTAGGCCCCCGCACATTTTTCAAAAAGTCCGGGGACAGTCCTAGGACAGACAAAATTTTAGGGTGCAACCGTAGCAAAACCAATGCACTTTTTTCTGGGAGTAAGTGGTGGCTCTGAAAAGAGCCTTTTGGTGCTGTTTTGTGTGTTTGAAAAACTTGATTTCGTCAACATGTAATGCAATGTATGTGACTATAATTCCAAAAAAGGTTGCAATGCATTTTGTACATTTCGAATAAAAATCTGATTGCCAGCATATGTAAGATGGACACCACCTCTGCGAAAAATGAATGTGCTCTGAAACATAATATTTTCATTGTGGAAAGAGGATATGCCAACATCTCTTAGAAAGGCACAAACAGCCTTATTGACATTGCGCCTCGCTTTCTCCATTTGTGGACCAAAGAAAGAAGAACGGAGCCACATTTGTCTTTGCGCAATACAAGAAAAAATTATTTGGCAATTTGGAAACATGTCCATGACCTTCTGACGTCCTTCCTTCATTGCAAATTGCAAAGAAATTCCGGACACATGCCCTAAACTGTTTTCTCCACAATGAATGATAATTATATCAGGATGACGCTCTGTCTGTAAAGTAGCACAGAGAGGTACCAAGTCCAACCACTTCATTTCACGCACTCCATGCCAGTGCACTTCCACATGAGGGAATCCAAGATCAGCAGATATACCGCAACGTTCTGCTTGCACCTTCAACCAATGTATCCATGAGTCTCCCAAAATCCAGATAATCTGTTTTCGAGCACACACAGCCATAGCTGTCTGTTCTCCTCTCAGGAAAAAGACGTTCTCACTAAATCTCTCCATTCACAACACACCCACTGAACTTTACTGACCAACCCCTAGCTTTGCTCATTCTCATTTGCATGCCTCTCCACCCCAGAATCCCTGTATGTAATATGCGCTGCCTGCAGACTACCGCCATGTCCGTGGACACATACAGGATCTAAGCATGACGACTGTACATTTAAATAGTGTTCCCCATTTCCCCTTTAAGATGGCTCTGAAAAGAGCCATTTTTTGGGGTTTTTTTTGCAGATGCCTGACAGCAACTGTTATTTTGTATTTTTTGTTTTTTTTTCTTCTTACTTTACTCCTACAATCATCACATAACCTGTTCCAAAGCAAGCCTTACATTCCACAAGAACATGGCATTTCCCAAAAAATATAAAGAAACACCATCTGCTTCAAAATAAGCCACATTACTGGAAACAATGTTCTCGTGGCTACAGAAAAACATACCAGCTCTTAACATGAAAGCACGCATGCCGCAATTGATTGCACGCCTACCAATACTTTGATCAGAACAAAAAACAGAACTGTTGTCCCATTTTGCTCTAGGAAGTAATCCAGAAAAAAATACTTTCGTACTTGGAAAGATGTTGATGACTGCTTGAACCAACTGTTCCAAATCTCCCAACAAAGTAGGTAAACTCACGTAGCCCAAATGGAAAGCACCATAGTGCAAAACTACCACATGGGGACTGTTCATCCTACGCATATCTCTGAAAACTTGGACAATTGCCTCTACATTGCAGTCAGTCGCAGTGCTCCACACCACCTCCACTCCTTTTACATCGAAATTGTTTGCCACATGCCTACATTGAGAATAGTGCTGTAAACCATGGACAAAAATATCTCCGAGCACCAACACCCTGACTGGCTCCACCTCTGGCATCTTCACTACACACACTCTCTTTCTACACACATCAACAATGTCAACATCTGATTGGCTGATCCCTACAGTCCCCTTTCCATGCTGCATTTGCTGTAAAACCCTGTATGTGGCACGCCCTACCCACGGACAGGCACGTTGTCCGCACGGCACGTAACTCTTAGCCAGTCCTTCTACACTTTCCACATCACTCGCGAATCCATTCTCTCATTGAACACAGCTAAGCAGTCACACAACCATCCACCAATCACATCCAAGACCTCTACATCTACCTCCATCATCAGAGTTCCGCACTTCAAATGTACTGTTGATCACTCTGAATACAAGTCTCATATTATTGCAAAGCACCAACTACAAAAACTACTGTGCAAGTCTTGAGGATTTCTACTTACAGCTCTATGCATACCCACATGCATGATTACAAAGTACAGGTATGCATATTTTATTCAGAGTACATGTACAACTCTTATGATTCCATATAAACAAATTAATGCCGCTAAATCTGCATAGCCAAAACATACATACGAACGCTCCTGCTTTAAACACGAGACACCCGATTTTTCGGTGAAAAATCTCACTACTTCTTACTATCTCCCTCATAACCTGTACATATGTACCAACCCTCCCGATTTACACGCGAAACTCGATTTTTCATTAAAAAATGTCACAATTTTTTACTGTCTTCCGCCTAAATGAATGCTACTCCCAATGCGATCATATGAGAAAAATAAACATTCCCGATTGCTGTGGTGACATCTCCCTCTCAGGTGCTCCCGATTTTTTGCATGCCTACTTATAATATGAAAGTATTCAAATGCTTCCCATGTACTATAATGACCTATCACTTCCAAACCTTTCTGCTATCTACAACACAGCTGCAAAAAAACAAAGGGAATTTCATGAACTTAAAATTGTACTCATTTGCGAAGCAGGTTGAACTAACATACTGCAAATAACATATAAAGGCTGCACATAGTCAAATGAAATGCACGCATACACTGTCTTGAGATATCAAAAGGGAATACTTCCACGAAAGCATAAAAATGAACGTGTACATTAACATCACTGCTATAAACACACAACATTACTATCTTCTTCCTTTTACAATTGCAGTGAAGACCACTCTCCTGAAAATCAACAGCATCTACACTACAAACAACATATCCGAAGAAACCTGCTCATGCCACAAAAAAAAGTAAGTACAATACTACCGTTATATTCTTACTGTTCCTCAAAGAGACTGTGTGGGTCATTCATGTAATTTGCGCACCAAAAAAAACATCGATTTCTGAACCATTCTGCCCACAAATCCCCATTTATTAAACAAAGATTAACAGGCAGAATGGCACACAAATCCCCATTTTTTTGGAACACAAATAACATACACAAGCCTTAGAATGTTAGTACTACAAAACAAATACCTGTTTTAATTTTTTACCATTACGTTTACTATTAATGCTTCTCCTCACCACTAGGGCACTTTCTACTCTCATCTGAAGCACAGTGTAGTAACATACAAACAGAAAAATAGCCTTTGCAACTCATTGTAACTGCCCAATGCACATTCACACACCACCACAAACATCTTCCCCATGAAACTCATACACGCATGCACACAGCACACATACATTGTAAAACAGACCAACCCATACATTTTTTTTTTAACAGACCCCAAAGAATGCCTACCAAAAGGCAAGTCCGTAGAAAGGAACGCAGAAATAGAGCAAATGAAAATAAAAGTGTCCAAAGTAAGCATCCATCTCGACCAGAGTTTGGACAAAACGTTGAAACAAAACAGCTAATGCAATCATTTAGCGAAACAAAAGAAGCTTCAACTACAGAAACTTTGCCTCCTCTATCAAAATGTGGCACGAAACAGAAAATGCTTAATAAGAATTTGGCTACCTCTACTGTTAACAACGCTCCTATAAATCCTCAAAAAAAAGTATTTTAGCAAAAACTTTCCGCCACAGAGTCCTTCAGAATCTAACAAGAAGAGGAGCGAAATCATCCACAACCCTTAAAACCTACCGTACAAAATTAATTCTAGAAGCTCTCGTAGACAGTGCAATCCTTCTCAAAAGGAAGTTATTTATTTTAGTTTTAAACAGGATGAAACCACTAACAAAACTAAGTACTAAATTACAAAAGAAACTTCTCAATAAACGGAATGTCAACAAAAATAACTTCTTAAATATTTGTGGATGTGAATGGAGTCACACGACAACCACAGAACCATATTTTAATGAACAAGCATACACACAAAATCAAACAAAAACAATTGCCATCTATAGCAGTGGACGAGGATATGAAAAAAAACAACAATACCATGGAACAAGAAACACTGCTTACAAAAGTATCCGCAGAAAATCAGAATTACCTCTCCATTCGACTGAACCAGAACATCCAGTATACGAATGGCAGTGCACGTCGATGTGTAACATTCCCAACAAATCTTTCAAATCTTAATGCCAGTTCCTCAATCAATATGTGAAAGGTAAAGACAAAATCAAAATGAAAGTGCTACAAAATATGGATACCTGTCCACTACGCAAATACACAGGACTACAAGGACATTCATTAGCCTGCATTTCAGGACCTATTTGCAAAAGCACCTTCCATGATATCAAAATAATATCAACACATCATTCAAATGTAAGAAATCTAGTGTATAAACTGTACTATGCTTAAAGTCCAGCTTTAGAACTAGCCAAATTAAATAATACTCTTCTGCATGGTACACCCAAATACCTACAAGAAGAAATCGACTGTATCCAGAGAAAATATTTTGGAAGTGAAAGCCAATTACAAAATGCAATAGCTTTAGAACAGACTAACAACAATTCTGCACATGGCAACCTTCTATTACACACATACAAAAAAGAAATACTAAAATTTAAAAGTACATCCGCTGATGTACCAAACCGTGTGTGTGTGTTGCCGCAGAACCTTTTACAAAAGTAACACAAAAACGATAGCCGTAACATACAAAATAGAGACAATGAAGATTCCAAATGGTTTGAATTAGCTCTCTACCTTTTAGCAGAAAACAAATATGAAATAAGTGAACCCTTATTATGTTGCAGTTACTGCACTACAAAACTTGACAACAACCAAACTCATTCACGTGCTATCACAAATAACTTGGAATTATTCCCACTACCAAAACCCCTGCAACAATTCAATTTGTATGAGAGCATCATAATTCAAACAGTACACCGATTTCAAGCAATAATACGCCTTCAACCAAAAACAGCAAAATTACCTCCCTCTGAATTGGTGAAAGGCATTTGTGGCAAAGTAATTTATTTGCCATTAGATATGACAGAAAATGTGCACACTCTAGGAGTGCAACGTCCAATAGAGCATTCTTTAATTGTCTTAGTAAATGGTGTACCAACAAAAGACAAAACAATTTGGCAACAACTCGTGGACTAAAGTTAGACAAGCCTTGCAATATCTGAAAGACAATAATGAATACTACAAATAAATAAATATTGAAGAAAGCTTAAGGGAAACAACAGAAATAATTCAAGAATCATCAGAAACTGGTCAATTTGAACTTCTGGATCCTGCTGCAGTATCCACTCTTTTGGACCATAATACAATTCATCCATTGCAGTCTAATGAGAGCATAGATGATGCACTAGAAACTTACCAAATGTGACAAACCAAAGGTTCACCAATGAGCATATGGGAAAAAAGTATAGAAGCACGTGCTTTTCCACTACTATTTCCTACTAGCAAAGGAGGAAGATGTGATGATAGACCCACTCAGATAACAGCATCAGAATACCGCTCATTACGGATGTATTCTGAAGATCCCATATTTAGACAAAATGTGCAATACATATTCCACCTACTCTTTGAAAGTGAACTAGCAACCCTATGTTACGGAGAAGTGCAACACTTCTTTTGGAGAAAAGAATACCAAGCCAGAGGAGCACCACATATCCACATGCTTTTATGGATTAAAGGTGCACCTAAATTTGGTCAGGACAGTGATGCCACTGTTTTGCAATTCATCCACAAATATGTCACTTGTGAAATCCCTTCACAAACGACACATAGTGACCTTCATGGACAAATTGTACAATTTCAAAGACACAAATGTGGCAAATATTGTTGTCTCAAATACAAAAACAAAGGGAAATACTACACCAAATGCACTTTGGTTTGAAAAACATTGTAAAAGAAAACTAATTCAAACAGAACTGCAACAGAATCTGACTGCAAATCCTTCAAAGAGAGTAAAAGAAGCTAATACTTCATCAATTACCACAACCAAAGAATAACCTATTAGTGAAAGTAAATCAGGTACTTCTTCAAACAAGGAACACAAACTCCAAAAAAATCACTTGGACACAGAACTATCTGGTCCATTCAAATTTTCAAATGAAACTGGTGTAAATTGCTACGCAAATATAGCAATGAATATTCTATTTCAATTGACACCACTTGTTAACAACATTTACTTACACAGTACAGACCAATTGTGTTTGCAAATGTTAGTCCTTCATAGAAACGCAACAAACAATCCTGACAACACGTATAGTGTTCACAGAATAAGACAATAATTGGACTACTGTGCTGGAATGGTGAGGTTCACTATAAACTCACAAGAAGATCCACAAGAATTTCTAATGTACTTACTACAAGTACTGGAAAACAAAAACATACCTATAAATAAAATCTTCCAGATTTCATACATGTGGAAACAACAGAATAAGACAATAATTGGACTACTGTGCTGGAATGGTGAGGTTCACTATAAACTCACAAGAAGATCCACAAGAATTTCTAATGTACTTACTACAAGTACTGGAAAACAAAAACATACCTATAAATGAAATCTTCCAGATTTCATACATGTGGAAACATACATGCACTCTGCAGCAATATGACACAGGAACAAATCCCTAATGAGCGATTTGTGCATGTATCCATACCTAATTGTGAATCCATTCCATTTCAGCAACTTAATCGCTCCACCTTACTGATACAAACACATAGTAACTACATAATACTAATGCTTCTACATTACAATGCAGATGGTACCAAAAACAACTGCAAGCTGACTGGATTCACACACGGTCAAGTGCCACTTGGAAAGAAAACCTTCACAACAATAGGTATAATCTACCACACAGGAGCCACAACCAATGCAGGTCACTACACTGCATATATTAAAAAGAAATGTGGATGGTTCGAATGTAATTATAATAGCATTACTCTAAAGCAAAGATTACCAGCAGATCTTACAAACGCTTATTTAATATTCTTAAAGCCAAAATTTAATAACTAATGCGTACTACAGCATTAACAAAAATTCAATTAAAAGACTATAAACCGTTAGAATACGCCAACAGGTATCTAACTGCCCAAGATTGTATAACAACCATACAGGTAAGTGAATACCACTGAATTGTAACAAAAAATACACAGTTAGAATACGCCAACAGGTATCTAACTGTTTAAAAAATCTGCAACAAGTCAACATACAGAACATTAACCAGAAACAACAAGTGAACACTCAAAGGAAACAAAGAAATAGTTTGTAGCATAGCAAAGAAAGGGTTTTTTAATCTGACAAGGATTTTTTCCCCCAGGCCCAATGATTTGACAAACAAACACAGAAACTGAGCAAAATGCACAGTATACTGGTTTGTAAACTAAATATGAGGGTAAAAAAAGCTAAATTGTCTATTATACAATGTAGTAAGTCTTTATAAAATACAAACACTAACATGCTCTTTTCTTTTATCACAGAAATTGAAAAAGAATATTTCCTCCAAGTACTAAAGTAATGTAAAAAATATATCGAATCTCAACAAATGAAACAGTAAGTGTAATTTCACACATTTCATACATATTCAAATCTATACGTATGATCTGTGGCTGTAATATGATGCAGTGGCTGTGTGAGTCTTGGATGTATAACCTACGGCCTACGGCCTGCGACCATGCAACCAAGACTGTGGGTCCTACCCACAACCACTGCAGCATATCAAACCCATGGTGGCTTATAACTTCACTGCTTATAACTTTGGTCCTGACTCTACATTCTAGCCACAACCACCACATTATATAAAACCCATGCTGGCTTATAACTTCACAGCTTATAACTTTGTTCTTGGGTGCATGGCCTTTGGCCATGCACCCACGACTGTAGGTCCTGGCCACAACCACTAGAGCATATCACACCCATTGTGCCTTATAACTTCAGTACTTAGTACTTTGGTCTTGGGTGCATGGCATGCACCGAAGACTCTAGGTCCTGGACACAACCACCGCAGTATATGAAACCCATGGTATTCAATTCTATGGGTGTGATATGCTGCGGTGGTTGTGGCCAGGGCATAGAGTCTAGGCCCTAGCCACAACCACTGCAGCATATCAGAACCATTGTGGCTTATAACTCATTGTCACACCCATACAATTAAACATTTTAACTGTGGCATATACTCAATTTGCACCCAGGACTCTAGGCCCTGCCCAAAACCACCTCATAGATATTCAAATCTTTGGGTGTCATATATGTTTATGTTTATTATTTTATAATGCGCACAAAACCCAGGGGTAGCCGGGCTCAGCAGGTACAAGGTTACTTGAGCTTAGGTTACATACAGAGGATAAAAAACATAACAATAAAGTGCATACATGTCAATACAAACAGTTGGACATGAAAAACTAACATGTTACAGTATTGAAGGTGTATACAAAAGGTGAATGGGTAAAAGCAGAATAGTCATGGACTGGTTTCAGGAATATCATGGCCGTGTGTGCCGCGCAAATTAGTTGTCGTTGGACCAGAGCCAGTTTTTTACCTTACATCTGAAGTTGGTGTAGGGTAGGTTGGCCCTTAATGCAGTAGGCAATGCGTTCCACGCCTGGGCAGCTCTGACAGGGAAGCTAGCTCCACCCACTTTGGATCGTCTAAATCTGGGGGTTTCAAGCAGGAAGTGGTTGGTAGCCCTAGTGTGGTGTCTGGACGATTTTCTGGTCAGTCTGGCCGAGATGTAGGGGGGTGCTGTGTTGTTGAGCCCTTTGTGGGTGAGCGATAGTGTCTTGAGAAGGACTCTGTCGCTGATTTTAAGCCAATGGAGGTCTTTCCTGATGTTGGAGATATGTTCTCTACGGGGTATGTCAAGGGCTGCTCTAATAGCGCTATTTTGAAGGATTTGCATTTTATTTGTGATGGTTTTATTGGCTCCTGCATAGAGAGCATTGCAATAGTCCAGCTTGAACATTACTAATGCGTTAGCTATGGTGATGCAGTTAGTTTTGGAGAGGTACGGTCTGCAGGTCCTGATTAATTTGCAGGTGTACGCTGTGGAGGATGCCAAGGAGTTAACTTGTTTTTTGAGGGATAGAGTGGAATCGAGGTAAAAACCTAGAGTTTTTACCTCGGTTGCCACCTTGATTATGTTACCATCTATGTTGAAATTGCTATAGTTGGGACTCAGTTTTTTTAGGTTGGAGTCGGAACCCAAGATCAGTATCTCTGTTTTGTCGTCATTTAGACAGAGGCCATGCCTGAATGAGGAGGTAAATTTTGTTTACTAGAGCTGTGTCTTCGACAAAGTTGCCAGATAGTGGTATGAGAATCTGCGTATCGTCCGCATAATTGGTGTAGGTTACCCCTAATCTGTCAAGTTTGTCGAAGAGTGGCTTAGTAAATATATTATACATTGTCGGGGAGACACAGGAACCTTGTGGGACACCACAAGTGATATGGATTGGGTCCGCTGCCGCTACAGGGGAGAACACTCTCATCGTACGTTGACTAGGAAGGATTGTACCCATGCTATAGCTTCACTTGAGAAATGGGCGGCAGACGCTAAGTGGTTGCATAATACTGCATGATCCACCAGGTCAAAGGCCGCTGATAAGTCAAGGAGGAGGAGTATAGCTGTAGTACCTTTATCCTTCAGCTCGTCGATTTGTGTCTTGAGGTCAATAAGGGCCGTTTCAGTACCGTGAAGTGGTCTGAAGCCAGATTGTCGTGAACCTAATAGTTGGCATGTCTCTAAATAGTTTTGGATTTGGAGGTAGGCTACTCTATCGATGATTTTAAGGAGAAATGGGACCGTAGTAATGGTCCTGTAGTTAGTGGGAATTGCTGGGTCAAGTGTCTGTTTTTTGAGTAGGGGCAATACCCAAGATTCTTTAAGGTTTGTAGGTACAGTGTTCGTATTAAAGGAGGCGTTGATAAGTTTCGAGATGAAGGGTGCTAAATCTCTGGCTGCATCCTTGATGATTTGCGCGGGGCAGCTGTCGCCTTTCCAGTTCGATGGTTTAAGGGATAGAATGACCTTTTCAGTTTCCAATATAGAGATGTTAGTAAACCTGAAGGGTTTACAGTTGCGTTGGGTGGATGTGCTCGGTGTTTCTTTCCCTGGGGTGGTATGAGTTCTGCTAGGGCTCAAGGAGGCTTTTTTCTTAGCGATTTTAGATTGAAGGGTTGTAATTTTATTTGCTAGGGCATTTTGGATGCTGGTGCACCAGGATTTGTCCTTAGGGACATTGGCCCTCATTACGACCCTGGCGGAGTGGGTTTACGCCAGCGTTATTCGCGGCGGACCCGTCCGCCCTACTACGAGTTCCCGTAGCGCCATGGAACGTTTTCCGCCTGGTTTTTCCGGGCGGAGAAATCCATGGCGCTACGGGACCTTGATGTTAATTACGCCACCGTATTTTGCGGTGGCGCAATTAACGCCTTCCCCACTCCCATTATACCCTATGGGGCAAAAATGGGAATGGGGAAGGGTAAAATGGGGAATGGGGATTTACCGCCCCGCCAAGGTCGGCATGGGGCGGAAAATCCGCCAACCTCCATGGCGCTATCGGCAGCTTTCCGCCGTGCTCCGCGGTGCATTTAGCACCGCGATTTCCGCCAGGGTCGTAATGAGGGCCATTGTCTGTAGGGGGAATTGGATTTTCCAATTCTCAGAGAATAGTGAAGAGCTCTTTGGAGTTCGAGTTGGCTTTACTGATTCTATCATTGAATGAATCTTTTTTAGTTTTAATTATTTCCTTCTTGTATCTATTGGCAAAGTTGGCAAGTGTGGTTTTATTGTCAGCAGAAGGAGTATGCCTCCAGATAGCTTGGAGACTGCGTTTTTGGATGCGCATTTCTTTGAGTTGGGGGTGAACCAAGAATTAAGGTGAGCTTCACGTTTACTTTTATGAAGTTTGATAGGGGCGATCAAGTCTAGAGCTTTGGTCATGGAATTGTTAAAAGACTCAACTAACTCGCTAGGGTTAGATTCATTGGCTTTGGCGGTGAGAGCTGATAGGAGTAGTGGGAGTAATTTTTCAGCCGTAATTTCTCTTTTGCTTCTCGTTGGAATGGGGGGTGCGATTTTATTCTTGTTGGGTTTGGGAGGCTCGATGCTGGCTGTAAAGCATATGAGATAGAGGTCCGTTCATAATTGAGGTAGAATACTAGAGATGGTGATGTCGCAGTTATGGTTAGCTATCCAGTCTAGTGTGCGTCCTTTTGTGTGTGTAGGAGCTAGGACATTTTGAGTAATGTCGTGGTTGACTAGAATGGATTGGATAGATTGGGCTTGTTTGTCTTCAGCGTCATTAAAGCCCAGGTTAAAGTCACCTAGTAAAAGGAGCTGGGTGGAGTCTTTAATGCTGTTAGTAAGGAGACTAGATAGGTCTTCCTCAAAGTTGCCTAATGGGCCTGGTGATCTGTACACTAGAAGTATTGTTAGTGTGCTATTGTTTGAGATAGGTATTTTGGCTGAGAGAGGTTCGCACGATGTGATTGCTGGGTGTGGGGTGAGTCTAGCAGCTAGCTGCGTTTTGGTTATGATGGCCAGGCCGCCTCCTCTAGTGTTAGGCCGGTCGACTCTTAGGATGTTGTAATTGTCCGGTATGGCAGTCATGAGGGCAGGGCCGGCTGCATCATGGAGCCAGGTTTCAGAAACAGCCAGGATATCTAAGTTATCCATAGCCAGCATATCTGCTATTTCAGTATTGTGTGCTATACGGGACCTAGCATTAATAAGGGCTCCTGATAATGCAGGAGTAGTAATGGTATCTTTGGCAGATCCGGAATTGGGGTGGTTGGGTCTCCACTGTTTGTAGTATAGGTCACCTTGTGGTTCGGGACGATTTATCGCCGCTGAGGCTAGGATGTTAGGCTTAATGGCGGTAGAGGTACGTGTAGGTACTGGTGGGCTAGTTCTTTTGTTTTTAATGTCGTAGAGTCGTGGCAGCCTAGTTCTCAGTCGCAAGTTTCTTTCTTGTAGGTTGCAAGGGGTGAGGTTGGGGAGGGTCATTATTGTGGTGATGGTTAGAGTAGTCCAGGCTAAGGACCAGGATGTATATAAAAGGCAGGTCTGGAGGGTGCGCATGTTGGGTGAAGAGGACACAGTGACAAGTAAATTGGGCTGACCCAGTAGGGACTGAGATACAATTATGCTGCTGCTTTAGCACCAAGGTTTGACAGTTTTAGTCAGGGCTGGTATGTCTATATACTTGAGTGGGGCGTCACAAGGCACAATTAAGTTAGAATGCACAGGGCAACATCTAGATTTGGGCATCAAGGCAGGCAACAATACACATGGCAGCACCTAAATTAGAATCAACACAGGGCGTCACAAGGTAGCACAATTAAGGTAATATGCACAGGGCAGTATCTAGGTTTGGGCATCAAAGGCAGGCTATAATACACATGGCAGCACCTAAATTAGACTCAACACAGGGCGTCACAAGGCAGCACAATTAAACTACTATGCACAGGGCAGTATCTAGGTTTGTGCATCAAAGGCAGGCTATAATACACATGGCAGCACCTAAATTAGAATCAACACAGGGTGTCACATTTGAGCTAGAGTGCATGGGACCCCATCTAGGTTAAGGTAACAAAGGTGTATAGTGTAAAGTTCCATAAGGCATGCATGGAGTGGAGTCGCAGATCTTTCGTATTGCTCACAGTTCGTGTTGTCAAGTTGCATAGGTCTCAGTGGATATATGCGTGGTCATATTGGCAGCGGGTTCCTGCGAGCGGCGCTCGTTTGGCAGGGTCGAGGAGGCACTCAAACAGAGTTTTTGGGGCCTGGGCTCTGGCAGCCTCTGGTCAGGCTCAGGTCAGGAGCTTTAGTGAGTGCCTTGGGGGAGTGCCGGCTTTGCCTGCCGGCGCTCTCTGATAGGGCTCTGAAATACTGTGATGGCCAATGGATGCAGGCGGCGTCAGGGGCCTGGGACCAGGCAACTTAGATGGATATGGCGGCGGCCATCTTGGAGGGTAAAAACCTTGTGGTTAGTTGGGCAATTTCGCTGAGGAAAGGCGTTCTTTCAGCAGAAGATGGGGTAGGACACCCAGCCAAGTAATTTGGATGATTTATAGCGCGGAGCCACGGGCTCGATGCGCATGCGGGCAGCGGGACGCAGGCATGCTGGAGGTTGAATAAATACAATAAGCCTCAGGCTTAACTCAACATCGCGGAAGGCTGCTTGATGAAGGGGGGCGGTCAGCTTCTCTGCAGCGCCCGAAAGTGGCGCGAGCTCCGGCTCGGCGATGTAGATGAATGGTAAGGCTCAGGTCAGGAGCCTTAGTGAGTGCCTTGGGGGAGTGCCGGCTTCGCCTGCCGGCGCTCTCTGATAGGGCATTCAAATACTGTGATGGCCAATGGATGCAGGCGGCGTCAGGGGCCTAGGACCAGGCAACTTAGATGGATATGGCGGTGGCCATCTTGGAGGGTAAAAACCTCGTGGTTAGTTGGGCAATCTCGCCGAGGAAAGGCGTTCTTTCAGCAGAAGATGGGGTAGGACACCCAGCCAAGTAATTTGGATGATTTATAGCGCGGAGCTACGGGCTCGACGCGCATGCGGGCAGCGGGACGCAGGCATGCCGGAGGTTGAATACAATAAGCCTCAGGCTTACCTCAACATCGCGGAAGGCTGCTTGATGAAGGGGGGGGCGGTCTGCTTCTCTGCAGCAACCGAAAGTGGTGCGAGCTCCGGCTCGGCGATGTAGATGAATATGGGTGTGATATGCTGCGGTGGTTGTGGCCAGGGCCTAGAGTCTTGGGTGTATGGCCTACGGCGTACGGCCTGCAGCCATGCACCCAAAACTCTACGTCCTGCCCACAACCACTGCACTATATAAAAGCCATGGTGGCTTATAACTTCAGTGCTTATAACTTTGTTCTTGGGTGCATGGCCTTTAGCCATGCACCCAAGACTCTAGGTCCTGGCCACAACCACCGCAGCATATCACACCCATTGTGGCTTATAACTTCACTACGTATAAATTTGGTCTTGGGTGCATGGCCTTTGGCCATGCACCCAAGACTCTAGGCCCTCCCCACAACCACCTGATCGATATTCGATACTACCGGTGTATCTATTGCTGTGATATGCTGCGGTGGTTGTGGCCAGGGCCTAGTGTCTTGGGTGTATGGCCTACGGCCTACGGCCTGTGGCCATGCACCAAAGACTCTAGGCCCTGGCCACAACCACCGCAGCATATCACACGCATAGTGGCTTAGAAGTCATTAGCACACCCATAGAATGAAACATTTTAACTGCAGCATATACTCAATTTGCATCCAGGACTCTAGGCCCTGCCCACACCTACCAGATAGATATTCGATTGTATGGGTGTGCTGTATGGGTGTGATATGCTGCGGTGGTTGTGGGCAGGGCCTAGAGTCTTGGGTGTATGGCCTACGGCCTACGGCCTGTGGCCACGCACCCAAAACCTCTACCTCCTGCCCAAAACCACTGCAGCATATCACACCCATAGCGACTTATAACTCAGGACCACACCCATAGAAAAAAAATGTATAACTGCAGCATGTACTCAATTTTAATGTTCGTTAACACCACGCGTGTCCTTAGAACAGTTTCAGCTTGCCTGCGCACAGCACAGACGTAAATACTATCCTTATGAGACCGCTCATTTTCAGTAATTACAAACATCCAGGACAGCGCGCGCATGGCAAATACATCATTAGCACTTGCCGCCTAAACAAATACAGTATTCCACCCATCTCTTACTCTCTAAACCTCTTCAAGCACTCTGACACACCAAAACACTCTCCAAAACAGCATTTCGGCTCTGTTTGCCGCCACGCTGTCGGCGGATCCAAGATGTCGGGCGCATCCAAACAATCTGACGCACATCACGACTCACTCCAGCCAATCGGAGGACACGTTGCGTGTCCGCGGTCATGGCGCGAGCCCCTTAGCCAATGGTTATCTTGTCCGCGGAGCGAACATGGAAGTGTGACCGCGGAGCGGATATAGATATCTCTAATTTTTTGGGACATACTTTTTGGTCGTTTTAAAGAAAACTACTGGACGGATTGTCACCAAATGTACAAAAGCATGCTTTCGGGACCAAGCCCCTGCCGCAAATTTGGTGAAAATCCGTCCAGCGGTTTGGGCTGTAGGCGTGCGCAAAGTTTTTCCCCCATTCAGTCTATGGGAAAAAAAGATGTTTTGGGACCCCCCTATAACTTTCCCCCCCCTCGACCAAACCTCACCAAACTTTGCAAATAAATTCAGAGTGGGCCATATACTGTTTTTGCAGAGTTTGGTGAGGATTCGTCCAGGGGGAGCGGAGTTATGAGCCGCCCAATAAGTGCTCTTCCTATGGAAACAGCAACTTAACCATAACTACATGGCCACTAGCGTGGCCGTGTAAGATGAGATGCATTTGCAAAGCCTTTTTGAACATAGTTCTTTGGTTAGTGACATATGCAGATACTTATATATTTCATATGGACTGATTTATCAGTTAAAACACCAATTTGCACTGGTACCCAGAGATAGCGTTTCGTGCTAGACATTTTAATAAGTCCACGGTATACAAAAGAAGGTGATTTTTAAAAAATGTTAAAAACAGTTGCGTGCTCCATCAATAGAACTATTTACGTTGTGTAGTACTCGCTTGTGATAAAACGTTTCTTTATACTACAGCATTTGTTGGTGACCAGTGTGAAATGAAAGCATAGTCAATTAGCCTAATCAATATACTTTGACGGGTCAAATGGGCTCCCATGCAACAACTTATTTGGATGGATGGCTTAATGCTCACATGTATACTAGAATGAGACTCTATTCCACAGGACCGCTTGGGAACTTTGCCACTTTTAATCAAGGTCCACAACAATGAGGGCTGTGCAGGCATATGTCTCAGTGAAATAACTGGCAACCTAGTAGAGGTTGTAAGCTGTATGCAATCTTAGACCTAAGCGTTACTGTAGGGGGTGAGGGGGGGATTCTGCTCACATACCTGTATAACAAACGGATTGGCAGCTCTTTAAAACGAAATTTCTCGAGGCCCCTGCACATCATACCTCTTCAATTCGACGGGTTAAAGTTCAAGACTTTTAGCTCTATGTGTTTAGCTGTTGCATGCATATGGCTATAATAAATCAATGTACTTTATATACGACCTCGAGCAAATGAAAAAGTACACCGGCAATGTGCAGCGACACAAATCCCGAACGTGCATGCTTTGCATTAACATCATAATAATGAAAGAAAACAAGGATAATGAAAAGTATATTTTACAATGAAAGAAAACTTGCAGTGCAGGCATACAGGCAACAGAGGGAGCCAGAGACTATAAGACGGTTGTTCTCATATACTGTGATGTGTACCACACTTGCATAGCTGTCAAGTGGCACCATGTCTTGCAAGGCACTTTGGGCTAGACCTAGATTTCCGCTCTGCATGTTGGAACTTGTAGGCCCATCCTTGTAAGAGGGAACAAACGAAACTAGAACACCAAGTATACATAGGGAAAGACCAGGACTAGCTCAGGGTGTCACGCACACTTGACATGGGACCACCACCTGGCAGCCATGCAGTTGGGTAAAGGTTGCCGGCAAAGGGGTCGGGCCCATGTGAACTCATTGTCTTAGCTTTTCATCTACAAGCAGAGTTCATACCTGAGCAGAGAGAGTTGGTTAAAGACTGGGAGGCTGCAGTTGTCCAGGTGTCCGGGCATTGCCCTGTCCCAGAAAATAAATACTAAAGAAATAAGGTATCAGGTTCAAACGTTGACAGTAACAAAAATGCTCTGATTACTTATTGGTATCTTCAGTACCCGTATGTCAACCAGCGCTATTGGAAACAATGGCACAGATGGAGAGGCTATTAAAGTGTTCCGCTACATTTTCTCTGCTTGCCCAGTAGCGGTCTAGTGTTTCTTCTAAGGTGGCCACTGTTGCCAAGCACTCAGGGGTTAAGGAGTGCTGCCCCCACCGTTGTGGGGGCGGGGCTATGATACGGCGGGAGGACGAGCGAGACAGGGGGTTTATGGGTAAGGCGCGCTGAGCGCCAGTTCGAGCTACGGTTGTTAAAATAAAGTAGCAGCCTACAATCTCCGGTGTCCGCGTCCTACTTTACACGGCCTCTACGAGGTAACACTGGCGACGAGGTTTCGTTCCCGTGCGCCCACGGAGTCCTCCTTGGCAGTCCGCCGCTCCTCCGTGGCTTTCCGCCACTATCCGCGCCGCAAGCGCGTTCAAAGACATCCGTGTTGGCAGTCCGCCAATTTCTCGCCCTGAATGCCCCGGGCCTCCTCCTCCTACATCTCGACATCCGACACGGGCGGGAGCCCTCCTCCTCCTCTCAGTACTCCCTCAACACCTCAAGAGGGTCGTCGGTGGATCCTGGGAGCCTGCCTGACCACCACAGTGTGACGAGCGCCCCAGGCACAGCGCAGCATGGCGCAGGGAAGCATTGGACATCTGCTGCGACCCCCCCCCCACATCGCAGGCCGGTGAGTTTGCCCAGGCCCCCTGGAACGCAATAAAGACACGTGGCGAAGTTGGAGTGTGACACCCCCCTCCATAACACTCCACTTTTCAGACGGGCCAAGCTCCACCAGCCTACCCGAATCAGGCCAAATCAGGCGCAAGGTACATATTTTTCCGGCATCATGAGCACGCCTGCCTCCGCTTCAGGGTCCAACCCAGGGTCGCCTACGCCAGCTCACGTGGTGCAGCCGATTCAACTGCGGCTACCACCGCCTTTCACCATGACCCCACAAGCCACGAAAGGACCCAGATGGACTGATTGGATGGAAGATTTCCAGCACTACGTCAGGGGATCTGGTGATGGAAATTCCCCCAATATCAGGGACATCTTCCTTAATCTGGTGGGGGGCGAGATAAAGACTGTGGTCAAGACTATTCCTGCAGCTGAACAGAACAATTTCAAGGACTTAATAAATGCCCTAGACAAACTCCTCATCATAGAAGTCAATCGTGACTATGAACGCTACCTTTTCAACAAGTGCACTCAAATGCCACAGGAGACAGTTGATGAATTCATAACCCGCCTGAGAGTAAAAGGTGCAAATTGCCAATTCGACGCATTTTCTCTGGATGAAGCCATAAGATTGAGGGTCATTGAAGGCTGCTTATCCCCTGCCCTCAAGAAACAGCTCCTGAAAAAACCCCTCTCCATCCAGGAAGTGAGCGAGCTCGCTCGCATACATGAGAGGGTCGATGCCCAAGCTACATCCATGACCAGTCCAAGCAACCCCAAACACGACGCAGCGGAACTGGTCGCAACCATACAACCATCTCGTCCAGGTGACAGGGGGCCACAGTTATACAGAACTCAAAACATCCAAACACCCCGCCTACAGAGACAATGTTATCGCTGTGGGATGTCTTTTCCGCATGCAGGATCTTGCCCAGCTTTGTCTCAACGATGCATAAACTGCGGAAGAGAAGGACATTTCCACTCGGTGTGCCGGGAAGGCGTACCATTTCCTCCCGCGAGACCCCAAACGCCAGTCAGGACATTTGTCCGTCCGCCACCTCCTAGACACTTTCAACCCAGATATTACCAACAAAGCCAAGGACAGAGACGGTACGTCAGAGCAATTGACGAATACCATATGCCGGGGTACCCACCACAGCCAGAGCAGACTGATCGGACCAGATACTTCACGGATGAATATGATCATCCACCAGAGGAATATGGGCCTGAGACTCTCTACCAGGAGGTGCAGGGAGCCGCATATGACATGCCGTATGACTCATACGACCAAGATGAGTTTGTCAACCTCATACTCGACACTGAAGAGGCCAGAGAAGCCCCGAAAATCCCCATCAAAATGGGGAATAGACAATTCCAATTCATGATTGACTCAGGCGCTACTGTTAACATTATGGGCGAACAGGACTATGCCGTACTACCGAACCCACCTGCACTTCAACAGTCCCGCTCAAGGATATTTCAGTGGGGCGCCACCACCCCCCTACCGACAGTAGGATGTTTCACACAACGCCTTCTCCTGAATGGCCGGAAAGTAGACACAACAATACACATCATCCGGTCACTTGCCAGAAGCCGATGCCTGCTCAGTTATCACACGGCGTCCCGCTTGGGGTTAATCGAAATACACGTGAAGGCGGGAGACTCCATCACAGCAACCTCCGAGAGCACAAACGCGAGAGACACAGTTGGCGCCATTGCATGCTACCAGCTGCAGAACCTGGTCACACAGGCTGACATCACAAGAGACTTCCCCAACCTCTGCACGGGGCTGGGCAAACTCAAGGCCCCTCCCATCCGACTCCACATTGACGCATCGGTGAGGCCGGTACCGCAACATCCCCGGAGAGTAGGTTTCCACCTGCAAGCGGCAGTATCAGACGCACTCCAACAACTGTTGTCTGATGGCATCATTGAACCAGCCACAGGTCCGACACCATGGATGTCCCCACTCGTGGTTGTACCCAAAGAGGGAGGGAAGATCCGTTTGTGTGTGGACATGAGGGTGGCAAACACTGCCATTCAGCGCGAGAGGCATCTGGGCCCTTGCATCGAGGACATGATCGTGCAACTGAACAATGCCCAGATGTTCTCTAAACTCGACCTCAACCAAGGATACCATCAGCTGGAGCTGCATCCGGAATCCAGACCCATCACGACGTTCGCGACCCATGACGGTCTCTACAGATATCGGCGCCTGAACTTCGGCATCTCATCAGCCGCAGAAATCTTCCAAGAGGCCATCCGGCAGGTGATCAGACTCATCAAGGGCACACTGAATTATAGTGACGACATCCTCGTTTTTGGATCATCGAAAGAGTCTCACGACAAGGCTCTGCTTGCTACATGTGCAGCACTCCAAGAAGCAGGCCTCACCCTCAATATTGCAAAATGCCGTTTCAGCAAGACCAAGCTGAAATTTTTTGGACACATCTTTTCCAGCGAAGGCATGATGCCGGATCCTGATAAGGTTGACACTATCACCAACCTAGAAGAACCGCGACAGGTTGCTGACGTCCGCTCGTTTCTCGGCATGGCTGGCTACTGTGCGAGGTATATACCGCACTACGCGTCCCTCACCGACCCTCTACGGAAACTCCTCCAGAAAGAAACAGTGTTTGAATGGACCCCTGCGTGTCTCCAGGCTTTCTCCGACATCAAGCGGGCCCTGATGGAAGCACACCGCCTGGCATATTTCAATCCCGCATGGCACACTGAAATAGTGGTGGACGCGAGCCCGGTGGGCCTTGGTGCCATCCTAGCCCAAACCAGCGGGGCGGATGTCTACCCGAGACATGTTGTCGCGTACGCGAGCAGGGCCCTGTCCACCCCGGAACTGGCCTACTCCCAGGCGGAAAAAGAGAGCTTAGCCGCCGTCTGGGCTTGCGAACATTTCCATGACTTCATCATTGGGAAAAAGTTTACTTTAATAACGGACCACCAAGCCCTGCTATCGCTTTTTGGCAACCCGCACACCAAGATGCCTCCTAGAATCGAGCGGTGGGGAATCCGCTTACAAGAATATGACTATGACATCGTGCATCATCCTGGGGGCGACCTTAACCCCGCTGACTACCTGTCACATCACCCAGTTGGGGCCCCACTGACCCGCGAGGGAGACATCGCCTATGTACAATACATAGCGTCAAATTCGCTACCACCGGCGCTGTCCCTGGAGAGAGTAGCCGCTGCATCAGCTGCTGACCCCACCATGGCCCTCGCCATCAGCCTCACATTGTCCAGCAAATGGAGGGATCACCACAGAGCAACGCTGGCACACCCGGGAGCGTGCAAACAAGAAATTGAAAGGTTGGCCAGGGTACACAGCGAACTGGCCGTCAAGGACAACGACATCCTCCTCAGAGGGTGCAAAATCGTCATCCCCGCCACGCTCAGGAACGAAGTAGTAAGCACGGCCCATGAGGGACACAGAGGAGCGGAGAACACCAAAAGGCAGCTGAGGCGCCATGTCTGGTTCTCGTTCCTGGACGCGGCAGTAGAAGAATGGGTGAAGAACTGCCATGCCTGTCAGTGCACAGCTCCTGCGGAACATCCACCCCCGCTCCAACACACACAGATACCCGAACGGCCATGGGAACGTGTAGCCATGGACTTCTACGGACCCACGGAAGAGGGTGACTACCTCCTACTCCTAATAGATGAACACTCACGTTTCCCAATCGTCAAAACGGTCACCACCACCGCATTCCCCCAAGTAGCAGCGGCAATAGAAGAAGTGTTCAGCGAGTGGGGGATCCCCAAAATAGTCAAATCCGACAATGGGCCCCCGTTCAGTGGACATGAATTTGGAACACTAGCAGAACACCTAGGGTTTGTATATACGAAGATAACTCCTCGCCACCCTCAAGCGAATGGGATGGCTGAACGATTCATGGCGTCGATCAAAAAAACGAGACAAAGAGCCAGAGTAGAAGCGGTCGACCCACACCAGGCGCTGTGCCGACTCCTACGGGACTACAGAAACACTCCTCACGAAGCCACCAACAAGACACCTGCCGAGCTCATGTTTCGCTACAAAGTACGAACCCGCATACCGTACAACCCATCTGATGAGGAGCCGCTTGACATGGATGTGCTCCGAAGGGATGCAGAAGCCAAGGAGAGAGCGAGACGAGAGACAGACGCCCGCCACCATGCAGTGATACAAGACTTCCACATAGGAGACGAAGTACTCGTCCAGCAACCAACGCCCAGAAAGACAGATCCGCGGTTCGCTCCAAGCCCCATGAGAGTAACCGCAGTGAAAGGCACGATGGTGACAGCCGAGGATCAAAGTAGAGCTGTCACCAGGAACTGTCAACAATTCAGACATTACTCCAGACGAGAAGGAACAGAGCCGCTCCAGCGATCGGCCTCTCCAGAGCCACGAGAGACGCGGGATGACTTGTGGGTCCCTCCAGGAGGAGACCCAGGAGGGACAAGCAGAGAAGCGAGGACCACGGAACTGCAAGAGGCAGGTGATCAAGAGGAGAGGCCACGGAGAATTGTAAGAAAACCTATGAGACTTGTTGAAGAATGTTGATCTCGATGTTTGAATATATTGTTCGGGGGTGATGTTGCCAAGCACTCAGGGGTTAAGGAGTGCTGCCCCCACCGTTGTGGGGGCAGGGCTATGATACGGCGGGAGGACGAGCGAGACAGGGGGTTTATGGGTAAGGCGCGCTGAGCGCCAGTTCGAGCTACGGTTGTTAAAATAAAGTAGCAGCCTACAATCTCCATTGTGCGCGTCCTCCTTTACACGGCCTCTACGAGGTAACAGCCACCACCAGTATTTACTTGGACTTTGAACACAGCACGGAGCGTTGCAACCTACTTCTATGGTGAGGCACAAGTTTTTCCTTAAGGAGCCCTCTTGCTTCCGTCCTACTTTACCCGCTCCATTGTCTCTCTCTCCCCGGCAATCGACTCCTGTTCGCCTGCTCTCTCTCTTTGCTCTGTGCTTGCTCACCCGAGCTTCTCTGGACTCTTGCTGGATTCTTATTAGCCCTGTGGCTCCCGCTTACCTGGGTCTTGTTCCGGCTTGCCCTGTCTCTCCTTTCCACTCCAATTTCAACCTACGCTGCATTCCACCGTCTTGGGAGACGTTCAGTTCACTGTCCTCACTTGCTTGTGAACCAGCGCTTCCTCTTTACCAATCCGTGTGTTCCCCTGGAATTCTGGTTCCAAGTCCATACTGTAGCCTCCTTGATCAACAGCTTGTTACTCAGAACATTTGGAACGCACCAGTCTCAAAGGAGTCCTTCCCAATTGGAATATACCAACAAACTTCTAGCATTACAAGACCGCTCTTCAGATGCTCCTCTGGATCAACTTCTTCTCCAGGGTTTTTTCATCAGCAAGGCTTTTTCCCTGATTGGGGTTGGCTCCTTGGGGGTCTCTGTTGTTAGGTCTATCATACCTCGGCAACGTGGCTGCCTGAGGAGCTCGTCTTTACTGACACAAGAAGAAAAAGGATCGAAAGGGAGAAGAAACAAAGAAGACCAGAAGGAAGAAGAAGAAGACAGGACAGCTCAACTGAAGACCCAGGGGAGGAGGATAGGCGGGAGGACTCACCAGTACTTGAGGGCCCGCAACACAAAATGACCCCAATGGCTTCTCTGGAAAAGTACCAAGAATTGGTTGCTACCTTGCAGGAATTGACTGCAGAGGTACAGTCTCTTCGAGCTGAGAATGTGGCTTTGCGGCAACAGATTGCAGTACGAGAAGACAACCGGGGAGATCTTCCTCCTTTAACCTTTCCTCTTGGGAAATACGATGGTAAACCCAAGAGCCTCAAAGAATTCCTAGACGCATGTCTGGTTTACTTCGCCTTCCGTCCCAGAGCCTACAAGTCCGATTGCACTCGGGTGGGCTTCCTTATTTCCAACTTGGTTCGGAACGCTTTGGCTTGGGCCACACCACTAATCACCCACTCAAATCCTGTGATGAACGATTATGCTCTATTAACACAGTTGTTTAGGACTCGGTTTGAGAGACCGGAAGTACAGTTTTCTTCCTATGAGTCCATGCTCGACCTTAAACAAGGAACCCAAGATGTGCAGACCTATGTATCAGCCTTCCAAAAACTGGCTGCCAATGCAGGATGGTTAGACTCTGCTCAACAGACGCTCTTCTGGAGAGGACTCCATAAAGATATTAAGGATGAGCTGGCTCGCACTGCAAGAACTCCTACCTTCCAAGAACTGGTGACCCTTTCCCTTCAGATTGAGTTCCGTCTCTCAGAATGCGAGCAGGAGAGAAGAAGAACCAGTTCGTCCCAGTTGCCTTTGGCTAACCCTTATCTGCCTGTAGAAAGGACTTCCGGAATGCAAGGGGAAGAACCCATGCATATTGGAGCAGCCCAAGGTCCTTTGACTGCGGAAGAACGCAAGAGACGCCAAGACCTTGGACTGTGTATGTACTGTGGTTCTCAGAAGCATCTTCTGAGAAACTGTCCTGAAGTTACACTGCGTCAGCAGGGAAACGCCACACCCTAAACCTAAACAGGGTAGGGTTCAGGGACACTTCTTCCACTCCCTGTAATAACACTCAGTGGGTTAGCACGGGAGAGGACAACAGACTCATGGTTTTCCAGGTGGTGCTATCCAAAGATGCTTCGTCATCATTGGAA
Source organism: Ambystoma mexicanum (assembly GCF_040938575.1). NCBI lineage: Eukaryota > Metazoa > Chordata > Amphibia > Caudata > Ambystomatidae > Ambystoma > Ambystoma mexicanum. Next base: position 1,350,693,268 of record NC_090934.1, on the reverse strand, counting down.
GTTCTGGCCATGCTCGACTGCCGGGCGGCCGGAAACTTTATAGATGTCACATGGGCCAGAGAAAACAGCCTTCTCCTACAAGACAAGCAACAATCCATACCCGTAGAAGGAGTGGACGGGTCTCCATTGACCTCAGGACCCATAGTTCAGGAGACTAGATCCATCTAGGTCACCTTGTTCCAGCATCAGGAAGTGGTTGTGTTCGATGTCATCCGGCTGGCTCATTTCCCAGTTATACTGGGTATACCCTGGTTGCGCCACCATAAACCTGGCATAGATTGGAGAGCCAACACTATTTGTTTCAATTAATCTTTTTGCAGACAAAACTGTTTGCTACAACAAGATCCTGCACCACAGGAAAGCATGAAGTCTTAGTTACTTACCTGTAACTGTATTTCCCCAGCATTGGTATCTTTCATAGATTCAGATGCTTGAATATTCCCTGTCGTCAGACTGGGAATCCTTGGTGATAAAAATAATTATTACATTTTGTTTAATATACACACATAGCAATGCATGTACATAGCCCATTATGGCCTATTAGCCATTCTATTGTGTAGTCCCTCCACCTCACTTTGTTCCTTCATGGCCACAACCAATGAGGTGGCAGGGCTTAAGCTCCGCCCCCAGCAGCCATCTTCAGATTTTGAACCGTAGAGACCACAGTATGATGGATGCTGAGCATAGGAGCAGCCTCTCAGGGGAGGGGGGCGGGTGCATGTGAATCTATGAAAGATACCAATGCTGGAGAAATACAGTTACAGGTAAGTAACTAAGACTTCTCCAGCATTGGATCTTTCATAGAGGCAGATGCTTGAATAGAATACCAAGCAGTTAAAACATGCCACCATCATATACATATATGCATAAATACAGAAAAAATATATTTCTGATCAAACCTTTACCATGCAGCAACACAACGGTTACATACTCCGGGAAAGGTGGAAAAAGGAGGCTGGTCCTACCTTATGCAAAGATATGGCGGAGCACTGCCTGTCCAACTCCAGTTTCGTTGTTGGTGTCTTCAGCCAGGCAGTAGTGTTTTGCGAACGTGTGCAAGGTACTCCACGTGGCGGCTCTGCATATGTCCTTCAAGCTTACCCCTGCATGGAATGCTGCTGATGCAGCCCTCCCTCTGGTGGAGTGCGCTGATGACGGTCTAGTTAGAGGGTCGCCTTTCATCTGATGGCAGTGGGTGATGCAGGATGAAACCCAGCGTGCCAGACTTTGTTTAGAGATATGCTGGCCCTTTGTACGGCCAGAGAAAGCAATGGACAGTCGGTTTGAGGAGCGGAACTCCTTGGTTCTCTGCAAGTAAAACTTCAAAACTCTCATAGCGTCCAGAGAGAGTACTGTTCTTTCTGCTTCAGAAGCGTGATTCTGGAAAAAGGTTGGCAAAACAATGCGCTCAATGAGTAGAATTTCCGACAGCACCTTGGGAAGGAACTTAGGATGTGGTCTTAAGATGACGCGGTCCTTCTGGAACAAAGTAAAAGGAGGTTCAGACGACAAAGCTTTCAACTCACTGATCCTTCTGGATGATGTGATGGCTATCAAAAAGGCCGTTTTCCAAGACAAGAACTTCACGTCGCATCTGTGTATGGGTTCGAAGGGAGGTTCCATGAGGGCTGTGTTCAGGCTTCAGTTCGGCACTGGCGTGGGCATAGGAGAATACATATGCATCAGCCCTTTCAGAAAGACTTTAACCGCCGGCAAAGAGAGCAAGGATTGCATTTCTGGAGTTGTGTACGCCGCTATGGCTGACATATGGACCTTGATGGAGGACAATGAAAGACCTGTCTGAGCTAGGCACAATAAGTAGGGTAGAACTTGGTCAACTGAAACAGTGAGAGGATCGAGGGCAGATCTCTCGCACCACTTGGAAGACTGAGTCCACTTCCTGGTGTAGGTGACTCGTGTAGACGGGGCTCTCGCGGCCCTGATGATATCTCAACACTCTGATGGTAGCCTAAGATTCATCAGTTTACGCTGCTCAGGAACCATGCCTTGAGAGATAGGCTCCTCAGGTTGTGGTGGAGGACCTTGCGGTTCTGTTGGGTCAACAGATATTGATGCGCCTTGAGGCGAATCGGGGGGCGTTGGGATAGATGCTTCAGAATCGAGTACCAGACTTGTAGCGCCCAATCCAGCACAATAAGGATCATTGAACAGTTCTGTTCCTTCAGTCTGCTTAGTACCCTCGTAATGAGGGGGATGGGGGGAAGGCATAGAGGAACTTTCCTAACCAAGCCACTGAGAAAGCGTCTCCCATTGATTGATACTCCGGGTACCTCGGGGCGAACCTTCTTGTTGTTCTTGGTGGCAAAAAGGCGAACTGCGGATGGCCTCATAAGGCAAAAATCCTTTGGGTTTCCTTTTCGTCCAGCTCCGAATCGTGACACGACGTGTATTCTCTGCTTAGTTTGTCCGCTAGGACATTGTCCACTCCTGGAAGATGCTCTGCCTTGATCTGCACTCCGTGGTGCAAGGCCATAGAAGTTGGGCTTCCTGTGACAGGATCTCTGGCCTTGTGCCTCCCTGCTTGTTTGTGTAGTGCATGGAGGTCTTGTCCGTCTGGACTGTAAGTACCACAGGCAGGAAAGCATTCAGCGCCCACCTTATGGCCCTGAGCTCTAACACATTGATGTGGAGTTGGGACTCTTGTGTTGACCAAGTGCCCTTGGTTTGGAGGTCCGTAAGGTGAGCGCCCCAGCCTGATAATGACGCATCTATGCTCAGCCGAAGGGTTGATGTCGGTGCTTGAAACAGCATCCCTTGTAGAAGAATCCACGGGACATTCCACCATTGAAGAGCCTTGTGTAACGTCGATGGAATCTGGACGACGTCCTACCAACATCCGAGAGTTTGTTGCCATTGGTGGTCCAGGGCCTCCTGAACCGGTCTCATGCGAAGCCTGCAATTTGGTCTGAGGAATATGCACGAGGACATCATGCCCAGAAGGGATTTGTAAGAGCGTACAGATGTTGTCTCTCTCTCCAGGAAGCACGAGGTTCAGCGTAGAATCGCTGCTATCCTTTCTGCCGATGGTCTCACCCTGGGAGTGATGGTATCGAACTTGGCGCCCAGGAAGAGAACTGTCTTGCTGGGAATGAGGCAGGACTTTGTGTTGTTTATGGAGAAACCTAACTCTTTCAGGAGGTTGATAGTCCTTAAAACTGCTGAGCGAGCCCTTGCGGCGGAACATGCTTTTATCAACCAGTCGTCCAAGTATGGGAAGACTTCTGTTCCTGTCCTCCTGAGTTTTGCAGCTACTGGCGCCAAGCATTTAGTGAAAACTCTCAGTGCCGATTTCAGCCCGAACGGGAGCACTCGAAACTGAAAATGAAGCTCTCCCACCGTGAACCTAAGGAACTGCCTGTGAGCTGGATGGATCGGTATATGGAAGTATGCGTCCTCCAAGTCTAAAGTGGGCAAGAAGTCGTGCTTGTTTAACCAAGGAAGCACTCCTTGCAATGCTACCATCTAGAATGTTATGCGTTTGATATATTTGTTGAGTGCCGTCAGGTCCAAGATGGGTCTCCATTGACCGTTTTCCTTTTTGATGAGGAAGAAGCGGGAGTATAAACCCTTTCCCCTCTGGGGGTACGGCACAGGCTCTACCGCTGCTTTCTGGAGCAGTTTTTGAACTTCAGACATGACCTGCCTTAACATATGCACTCTGCGCAAAGTTGGAGGTTGGTCTAGAAATTGTGACCCTTTCGGATCACCTGCAACATCCATTTGTCCGATGTAATTGACCGATGTAATTGACTCCCAGCATTGGAAGATCTGGCTTACCCTTCACCCCACTGGGGTGTGACGTTGAGGGGAAAGAATCGGATAGTCAGATTTGTTTGCTTTGCGGCTTCCCCTGGGCGGAGCCACGTCTGCCTCTATGGGAGTATCTGTTGGAGGATTGATACTTGTTCTCTTGGTACGTGCTACCTTGCGCCTTCTGACCATAAGACCAGTGGCCATATACTCTGTACTTAGAAGATGAGCCTCTAAAGGGGCGAAAAGACCGACGGTCCTTATCCTTGTCCTTTAAAGAACTGATGGCTCGGGCTGTGTCAGTGTCTGATTTAATTCCCTTCAGGTGGTCATCTTTTTTCTTTCAGAAGAGCTCTTATCCATCAAAGGACATGTCCAATATCTGCGCTTGGACTTCAGGCCTGAAATTGGTAGCCTTCATCCAGGCCTGTCTTCTGAGTACTGTGCCATGGGCCATCTGTCTGAAGCCTGATTCGGCCACATCAACCGCTGCGTCGATCATATGATCCAAGGTTGCTTCACCATCGACGATTATCGATCTAGCCTCTTTCTGGAGCTCTGGTGGTAACTGCTTAGCCAATTTGGACATGCAGAGCCAAAGCTCGCGATCAAATCTCGCAGTCATGGCCAGCGCATTACCTGCTCTGATGGTAAGCGATGCTGAAGCTGATACCTTCCTGCCCATGGCTTCTGGCTTACTTCCGTCTTTGTCCGGTGGTGCTGACAGCGGCGAAGCGGGATTGGCAAGCTTCTTCCTAGCTGCAACTGTGATGACGAGTCCGGTTTTGTATGACCTTTCAGACAAAGCGGTGCATACTCGGGTGCTTTATATTTCTTCTCTGGTCTGGACACCAGAGCCGGAGTAGATAAGGCCGTAGACAAGATCCTGGATCCGGACTCCTAGATGGTGTTGAGGAGAGGAATGGTGGTCACCGTCCCCCTGCATTTGTCCCTGTGCTCATAAAGCACCGATTTATTTTCCTCTGATGTCATCTGAATTTTGAACAATTCTGCAGCCTTGCTTATTATGGTGTGGAAAGAAACCAGATCATTCGGAGGTGAAGCATCGCCTGGGGAATCTCTCTTCCTGGGCTTCTCGACGATGTACTCATCCCACTCACTGGCTGCGTCAGGCTCCTGTGTAATCTTGCCTTCTTCTGGATCAGAGAATGCTCTAAAAGGATCCTCCTGCCAATCCGAGACTGAAACGGAGGACGGCACCATTGTTGGATCCCTATCCGGAGATCGAGGTCTATGCGAAGATCGTGGTGATGGGACCCTTGTCGGTGAAGCACTGTGAGTCCTGCTCCTAGATCTTCGAGCAGGTTCAGGTGATCATGCTCTCTTTTGAGGTTCACTCCTGTGAGGTGAACTTCTTGATGTGCCTGGAATTGGAGATATGTCTCTCCGACGGGTTTCCGGGTCTATGGAATCAGCCGGCCTGCTCTGCTCCCTTTGACGCCTGTAAAACTCATCCATGATCCTGTGTATGGACAAAATCAGTATCGAGTCATGAGGATAGTCGGCCTCTTCCGTAGAAGGCTGCCAAGGGGGACTGTGTTGCTTAGGAGAAGGACAAGGTCGTTCTTCCACCACTTCTGCATCTGAAATTTCCTCCTGGAAAATTACATCAGGAAGCTCTGTCGTATCCCCCAAAGGAGAAACTTGTGCTACCATTGGTACAGCAGCTTCAGCAGCCTCAAGGAAAATGTTGTCAAGGACTGGTGTCACCCTGGCATCAGCTGGAGCCACCGCAGGCTCCAATTCCTCTGTAGATACAGGAACTTGCGGTGTCGCCAACGGTGTTGTGGTCGATGGTACCTTCATCGACGAGTGTCCCGCTGACGGTAGATCCATCGACGAATGTGTTTTGGATGGTCGCTCCCCTGTCGACGAGTTTTTCGTCGACAAATGTGTTTTGGATGGTCACTCCCCCGTCGATGAGTGCTCCGTGTACAAGCGTTTCATGGACAAATGCCTTGTGGAGGAATGATGTGTTTCCTTCGTGGACGACTGTTTCGTGGACGATAAATCCGATGACGAGGATTTTGCCGCAGACGATGACTTATGTGTAATCATCGTCGATGAGGGTTTCGTCGATGGTCTGGCCGACGCCGGGCCTTTATCCTTCCCATCGCTCGTGGACGGTTTCCCCGTCGACGAATGCCCCCCCTGGTCTTTTGCCAACTCCTCCTTACCTTTGTAGGTAGATTTTGCTGCCGAATGGGACTTCTTCTGGCTTGTGGAGTCCAGTGGAGGTAGAAAGGGTATTAACTCCAGCTTCCTCTTACTTTTGGCAATGGGAGAGGAACTCCTTTCCACTGAAGAGGACCTTCTCTTCGAAGTTTGCCTCTCAGATGGAATGCTGGAGTGGACAGGAGCTGTTCTGACAGACTCTTCGTCCGAAGATTGATCCCTGTCTTCCAGATGAAAAAGAAGTCTTCTGTGCCTGTCTTGAAGGGGCTTGTTGTAAAAGGTCTTGCAAATATCACATTTCTGAATGTCATGCAGATACAAGCAGTAAATGCAATGTTCATTGGGTCCTTCATGTAAACTAACTTCTTCTTGCACCTCGTGCAGTCTCTGAACAGGGAAGGCTTCTTGACAGCCTGAGATGCAGCCATTCTGAAGAGAAGGTTTACACGATGATTTTGGGTCAAAAACTATTTGTCCCAAAAATTACATGAGACCAAATCCCCTTAGCAGGGGAACAAAGTAGAATATATTTGAAAAATATATTACACACAAAAGTAGAAAAAGAATTGAAGAGCTCAGAGAGCTTGAGGATTCCCTATGTCTGTTAGACTGCAGTGATAAATCTGAAGATGGCTGCCGGGGGCAGAGCTTAAGCCCTGCCACCTCAATTGTTGCGGCCATAAAGGACCAAAGTGAGGTGGAGGGACTACACAATAGAATGGCTCATGGGCTATGTACATGAATTGCTATGTAGCAATGTATGTATATTAAAAACATTTTTATAATTATTTTTATCACAGAGGATTCCCAGTCTGACGACGGGGAATATTCAAGCAACTAGATCTATGAAAGATCCAATGCTCGAGAAGATCTCCTTATCCTCATCGGTAGTCCAATCCATACCCTTGCACTACCAGGAGTTCACAGAAGTATTCGTGGACAAGATACCTCACACTCTACCTCCTCACCGGGATGAAGACTGTGCGATCGATTTGATACCTGACTCTTCGATACCATTTGGGAGAATGTACCCTCTTTCTTGACCAGAGCGGAAAGCTCTCAAGGAGTATTTGGACATTAATCTCCAGAACGGCCCCGTCCGGGAGTCCAGGTCTTCGGCCGGGGCGTTTCTGTTCTTTATACCAAAAAAGGGGACCTCCGAGCTCAGATTGTGCATCGACTACCGCAGTCTCAACCATCTCACTGTCAAAGTCAGATACCCCATGCCCCTGATTAAGGATGTTCTGGAAGTAGTGCAGGAATCTTCAGTCTTCACCAAGTTAGACCTCAGAGGCGCCTACCATTTGTTACAAATAAGAACCGGAGATGATTTCGGACACCTCTAGGGCACTTCGAGTACCAGGATATGCCATTCGGTTTAGTGAATGCCCCAGCTGTGTTTCAGCGATTCATGGACAAAGCCGTCGCCAATCTATTGTTTTCCACCGTAGTCGTTTACCTTGACGACATCCTGGTGTTTTCAGCTAATCTGGCAGAACATTGGAAACATGTCCGTCTTACTCCGCCTACGCAACAACCATCTATATGCCAAGCCTGAAAAGTGTTTTTTCAAAGTCACTTCAGTATCCTATCTAGGGTTAATTCTATCCAAGGACAGGATTCAGATGGATCACGGAAGGATCAAGGCAGTTTTATATTGGCAGGTTCCAAGGAACGTCAAAGAAGTGCAGTGTTATCTTGGCCTAGCCAATTTCTTTCGACGCTTCATACCTGGATTCTATGACATCGTCCTTACTATTACTTCGCTTCTCAAGTATAAGGTTCAGTTCAAATGGAGCTAAGAAGCTGATGGAGCCTTTCGCAAGCTCAAACTAGCCTTCACCACAGCTCATGTCTTAATACAACCTGACCAGACCTTACCATTTGAGATAGCAGCAAATGCTTCAGGAGGTGCACTTGGAGTTGCTCTTTTCCAAGAAGGTAAGGAGGGACTGAAACACCCGGTGGCCTACTACTCCCGAACCCTTACACCAAGCGAATGCAACTATTTTGTCATAGAGAAGGAACTGCTTGCCATACGACAGCCTGCGAGGAATGGCGGCATCTGCTCCAAGGAGCTGCCCATCATTTCATGGTACGCACTGATCCCGGCAACCTGCGGATACTTCAGCAGATGGAGTGCCGTAATTCCTGTCAAGCCCGCTGGGCATATTTCTTTTCTCAATTTGACTTTGACATCACCTATCTACCAGGAAAGGAGAACGTTTTAGCAGATGGCTTGTCCCGCAGCTTCGGGGATTGTACTGGTCAATACTATGGACATGATCTCCTGTTGGCGGGTAAGAAGTTTCTAGCTGTAGTGTCTACCTTTCTACAAGAAGTTCGATCTACCATACCCAAAAACACCATTCCCAGCATTCCCTGGAATACACTGAAGGAAAAGAAGGGCCTCTATTTTAGGGATCAAACCTTGTATCTCCCCTCTGAAGCTCTACAAACAAGAGCAATTTCATGGCATCACAATCTCCCCACAGCAGGACACAAGGTCCAAAAGGCCACTTTGGATCTTGTCATGAGGCATTTCTGGTGGCCGACGTGCACAAGAACGTAAAGACTTATGTATCCACATATCCAACTTGTGCGTCCAATAAGTACCTCACTTCCAGACCCATCGGACTGCTGCAACAAGAAGAAATTCCATCTTGGGCTTGGGAACACCTAGCTACAGACTTTATCGTGGATCTGCCTCCTTAAAAGGGTAACACAGTTATCATAGTCACTATTGACTCATTTAGCACACTGGCTTATTTTTCTCCTTTGCGTGGTATACCCTCTGCCCCCGAAACCGCCACAGTATTTATGAAGGACATAGTCCGATTACATGGGATCCCTGGTACCACCGTATCTGATTGTGGCTCTCAATTCACCTCAATGTTCTGGGTTTCTCTATGCAGGCAATTGGGTGTCCAATGCACTCTGTCATCCGGCTACCACCCACAAAGTAATGGACAGATGGAACGATTAAACTTAACATTGGAACAATATCTACAATGCTTCTGCAATCAGGAACAAGACAACTGGACCGAATTCTACCGATGGCGGAATTTGCCTACAACAACACCAAACACAAAGCCATCAATATTAGTCCATTCTTCTGTACTTATGGGTACCACCCAAGACACATTCCACTTTCAGGAACGATTCCTTCAAAAACACCCATAATCGAACATCTATTGGAAGACCTGAAATGCACCCACACGGAAGCCCTGGTATCCCTGGCAGACAGCAGGAAGGGCTACGAGGCATGGGCTAATAAGAATAGGCAACCAAACCCTCCTTGGAATGAAGGCACACTGGCATCTGGTATTTCATACTTCTCTTCTCAAAGCATACCTACCTGACTCATACGAACGGAAGATTCCTAAACTCAAAGTACCTCGGCATCAGGAACTAGAAGGGTATGAGGTCTCCAAGCTCATCGACTACAGATACAGACGTGGCATCCCACAATATTTAGTGCAATGGAAGGGTTACTCCATTTCCGAGAGAACCTGGGAACCTAAAAGCCACATTTACGCCCCTCGTCTCATCAGACAATTCCATAGACAACATCCTGGCAAACCTGGCAAATGGTGAGATGCTAGCTTTTCCTTTAGGAGCCCTCTTGCTTCTGTCCTACTTTACCCGCTTTATTCTCCCTCTCTCCCCAGCGTTTGGCTCCTATTCGCCGGCTCTCTCTCTTTGCTCTGTGCTTGCTCACCTGAGCCTCTCTGGACTCTTGCTGGATTCTCCTTCACCCTGTGGCTTCCGCTTACCTGGGTCTCGTCCTGGCTTGCCCTGTCTCTCCTTTTCAGTCCAATTTCAACCTACGCTGAATTCCATCATCTTGGGAGACGTTCAGTTCACCGTCCGCACTTACTTGTGAGCTCTTTACCAACCTGTGTGTTCCCCTGGAATTCTGGTTCCAAGTCCATACTCTAGCCTCCTTCTCTCAGCAGCCAGTTACTCACAACATTCGGAACACACCAGTCTCAAAGGAGTCCTTCCCAATAGGAATACATCAACGGACTTCCAGCATTCCAAGACCGCTCTTCAGCGGCTCCTCTGGATCAACATCTTCTCCAGGGTTTTTTTCTCCCTAATTGGGGTCGGCTCCTTGGGGGTCCCCGTTGTTAGGTCTATCCTACCCCGGCAACGTGGCCTCCGGAGGAGCTCACCCTTACCTTCACGAGAAGAAAAAGGATTGAAAGGGAGAAGAAACAAAGAGGACCAGAAGTAAGAAGAAGACAGACACACAGGACAGCTCAACTGAAGACCCAGGTGAGGAGGAGTCACCAGTACTTGAGGCCTTAGTCCTTCTCTAGTCCTTCTCTTTTGAGTCACAGTCCATACTGCTTGAAGGCAGTCTGCCATTCCACCAGTCATTCTTCCAAATACGTTCTCATATTTTCTTTGATTGACTGACCCCTGAACCCCCCCCCCGCAGATATGTACCCCTTACTCCCCAGGGTATACATTGGTCAACAAAAGAGTTGGGGCAGTCAAAAATCCTAGAGATCAAGGGACGGGTGGCTGGACTGTGATGAGGAAGCCTAGGACTAGGGGTAATGAAGATTACTGTTAAGTAATCAGATCATTATTACTCCACGTCCACTCTTCCTCGCCCCACTCCATGATTCTTGAAGTATAACAAATTTCCAATCTCGCCCCAAAATCTGCAAAACCCAGTGTACCTTCATAAACAAGCCACATAGAAGGACACTTTATTTACCAACAGCTTTTTGCTGAAGGTAAATCCTCCACCTTATCGCCAAATGTGTAGTATGGCGGTGCAGTAATGCATCTGTAATGTGGCTGTAAGGTTTAAGATTCATTCTAAATCTTCCAGCCATCACCTCTTTGTTTTGTTTTTTCTCCACTTTCTTTTCCTCATTTGCTTTTAACACCACAATGCTGCCGCTGATTTGGTCCCCAATCTCTGTCCTGGCGGTGGAGTTTCATTTGTGCAAGATTTGTAAGATATTTTATTGTATTTTTCAACAATTGGGATTCATGTTGATGAGACAGGATGGACCTAAGAAATGAAACAGATTTCATATTAATTTACAGTAGGAGGGGTTAGGGCATCTGAGTGAGAGTCAAGCAGTTGATGTCGAATGAGAAACAAGAGGGAGACATAAATAAGATGAAAAGAAGAGGCCTAAGGCCTTCACACGCCATCAGTGTTCATATTTACAGTTTGGACATGCCTGTGGGACAATCTGTTAAAGGATAGGCAAGGGTCAGACTGTAATAGCTATAACATTTTCCTTTTGTCAAAAAAAGAAATACAAGATTTAAAACATGTCCCAAAAGCTTGGTTACAGTGTGGTTAACCGGATCATGATTGTCCAAATAACCTTTTCCTAGTCTCCGGGTTTCATACAAAAGTTTCCCCACATTTTCTTTCCCTTTTCCCATCATGGTGATTACTAATTATATTATTTTATTCAACATGTCAACCAGCAAGTTTAAAAAATATTTTCAAGGTTGCTTCAGAATTGTTCAGCTTAGTGTAGTCCTCTATACTTGTACTGCTAAGTTAATTGTAGCATTGTCCTGTGTATTTGAACGTTGGGGTAAGTGAGGTTTTAGTATCAACAATATTCTTTTCTCTATAATATTAAAGTTAGTACTTCAAGTAATACAGTCATGGGTACGATAAATGAATGTGTCAATAATGTATACACAGATGAACGTCTAGAGGACCCCAATGGCTTCTCTAGAAAAGTACCAAGAATTGGTTACTACCTTCCAGGAATTGACTGCATAGGTACAGTCTCTTCGAGCTGAGAATGTGGCTTTGCGGCAACAGATTGCAGTACGAGAAGACAACCGGGGAGATCTTCCTCCTTTAACCTTTCCTTTTGGGAAATACGATGGTAAACCCAAGAGCCTCAAAGAATTCCTAGACGCATGTCTGGTTTACTTCGCCTTCCGTCCCAGAGCCTACGAGTCTGATTGCACTCGGGTGGGCTTCCTTATTTCCAACTTGGTTCGGAACGCTTTGGCTTGGGCCACATCACTAATCACCCACTCAAATCCTGTGATGAACGATTATGCTCTATTAACACAGTTGTTTAGGACTCGGTTTGAGAGACCGGAAGTACAGTTTTCTTCCTATGAGTCCATGCTCGACCTTAAACAAGGAACCCAAGATGTGCAGACCTATGTATCAGCCTTCCAAAAACTGGCTGCCAATGCGGGATGGTTAGACTCTGCTCAAAAGACGCTCTTCTGGAGAGGACTCCATAAAGATATTAAGGATGAGCTGGCTCGCACTGCAAGAACTCCTACCTTCCAAGAACTGGTGACTCTTTCCCTTCAGATTGAGTTCCGTCTCTCAGAATGCGAGCAGGAGAGAAGAAGAAACAGTTCGTCCCAGTTGCCTTTGGCTAACCCTTATCTGCCTGTAGAAAGGACTTCCGGAATGCAAGGGGAAGAACCCATGCATATTGGAGCAGCCCAAGGTCCTTTGACTGCAGAAGAACGCAAGAGACGCCAAGACCTTGGACTGTGTATGTACTGTGGTTCTCAGAAGCATCTTCTGAGAAACTGTCCTGAAGTTACACTGCGTCAGCAGGGAAACGCCACACCCTAAACCTAAACAGGGTAGGGTTCAGGGACACTTCTCCCACTCCCTGTAATAACACTCAGTGGGTTAGCACGGGAGAGGACAACAGACTCATGGTTTTCCAGGTGGTGGTATCCCAAGATGCTTCATCATCATTGGAAGTTCTGGCCATGCTCGACTGCTGGGCGGCCGGAAACTTTATAGATGTCACATGGGCCAGAGAAAACAGCCTTCTCCTACAAGACAAGCAACGATCCATACCTGTAGAAGGAGTGGACGGGTCTCCATTGACCTCAGGACCCATAGTTCAGGAGACTAGATCCATCTAGGTCACCATGATCCAGCATCAGGAAGTGGCTGTGTTCGATGTCATCCGGCTGGCTCATTTCCCAGTTATACTGGGTATACCCTGGTTGCGCCACCACAAACCTGGCATAGATTGGAGAGCCAACACTATTTGTTTCAATTAATCTTTTTGCAGACAAAACTGTTTGCTACAACAAGATCTTGCACCGCAGGAAAGCATGAAGTCTTAGTTACTTACCTGTAACTGTATTTCCCCAGCATTGGTATCTTTCATAGATTCAGATGCTTGAATATTCCCTGTCGTCAGACTGGGAATCCTTGGTGATAAAAATAATTATTACATTTTGTTTAATATACACACATTGCTACATAGCAATGCATGTACATAGCCCATTATGGCCTATTAGCCATTCTATTGTGTAGTCCCTCCACCTCACTTTGTTCCTTCATGGCCCCAACCAATGAGGTGGCAGGGCTTAAGCTCCGCCCCCAGCAGCCATCTTCAGATTTTGAACCGTAGAGACCACAGTATGATGGATGCTGAGCATAGGAGCAGCCTCTCAGGGGAGGTGGGCGGGCGCATGTGAATCTATGAAAGATACCAATGCTGGAGAAATACAGTTACAGGTAAGTAACTAAGACTTCTCCAGCATTGGATCTTTCATAGATGCAGATGCTTGAATAGAATACCAAGCAGTTAAAACATGCCACCATCATATACATATGTGCATAAATACAGAAAAAACATATTCTGATCAAACCTTTACCATGCAGCAACACAACGGTTACATACTCCGGGAAAGGTGGAAAAAGGAGGCTGGTCCTACCTTATGCAAAGATATGGCGGAGCACTGCCTGTCCAACTCCAGTTTCGTTGTTGGTGTCTTCAGCCAGGCAGTAGTGTTTTGCGAACGTGTGCAAGGTGCTCCACGTGGCGGCTGTGCATATGTCCTTCAAGCTTACCCCTGCATGGAATGCTGCTGACGCAGCCCTCCCTCTGGTGGAGTGCGCTGATGACGGTCTAGTTAGAGGGTCGCCTTTCATCTTATGGCAGTGAGTGATGCAGGATGAAACCCAGCGTGCCAGCGTGCCAGACTTTGTTTAGAGATATGCTGGCCCTTGGTACGGCAAGAGAAAGCAATGGACAGTCGGTTTGAGGAGTGGAACTCCTTGGCTCTAAAACTTCAAAACTCTCGTAACGTCCAGAGAGAGTACTGTTCTTTCTGCTTCAGAAGCGTGATTCTGGAAAAAGGTTGGCAAAACAATGCGCTCAATGAGTATAATTTCTGACAGCACCTTGGGAAGGAACTTAGGATGTGGTCTTAAGATGATGCGGTCCTTCTGGAACAAAGTAAACGGAGGTTCAGACGACAAAGCTTTCAACTCACTGATCCTTCTGGATGATGTGCTGGCTATCAAAAAGGCCATTTTCCAAGACAAGAACTTCACGTCGCATCTGTGTATGGGTTCGAAGGGAGGTTCCATGAGGGCTGTGAAGAAGGTGTTCAGGCTTCAGTTCGGCACTGGCGTGGGCGTAGGAGAATACGTATGCATCAGCCCTTTCAGAAAGACTTTAACCGCCGGCAAAGAGAGCAAGGATTGCATCTCCGGAGTTGTGTACGCCGCTATGGCTGACAGATGGACCTTGATGGAGGACAATGAAAGACCTGTCTTAGCTAGGCACAATAAGTAGGGTAGAACTTGGTCAACCGAAACAGTGAGAGGATCGAGGGCAGATCTATCGCACCACTTGGAAGATTGAGTCCACTTCCTGGTGTAGGTGACTCGTGTAGACGGGGCTCTCGCGGCCCTGATGATATCTCAACATTCTGATGGTAGCCTAAGATTCATCAGTTTACGCTGCTCAGGAACCATGCCTTGAGAGATAGGCTCCTCGGGTTGTGGTGGAGGACCTTGCGGTTCTGTTGGGTCAACAGATATTGATGCGCCTTGAGGCGAATCGGGGGCCGTCGGGATAGATACTTCAGAATCGAGTACCAGACTTGTCGCGCCCAATCCAGCACAATTAGGATCATTGAACAGTTCTGTTCCTTCAGTCTGCTTAGTACCCTCGTAATGAGGGGGATGGGGAGGAAGGCATAGAGGAACTTTCCTAACCAAGCCACTGAGAAAGCGTCTCCCATTGATTGATACTCCGGGTACCTCGAGGCGAACCTTTGGCACTTCTTGTTGTCCTTGGTGGCAAAAAGGTCGACCTGCGGATGGCCTCATAAGGCAAAAATCCATTGGGTTTCCTTTTCGTCCAGCTCCCACTCGTGACACGACGTGTATTGACTGCTTAGTTTGTCCGCTAGGACATTGTCCACTCCTGGAAGATGCTCTGCCTTGATCTGCACTCTGTGGTGCAAGGCCATAGAAGTTGGGCTTCCTGTGACAGGATCTCTGGCCTTGTGCCTCCCTGCTTGTTTGTGTAGTGCATGGAGGTCTTGTTGTCCGTCTGGACTGTAAGTACCACAGGCAGGAAAGCCTTCAGCGCCCTGAGCTCTAACACATTGATGTGGAGTTGGGACTCTTGTGCCGACCAAGTGCCCTTGGTTTGGAGGTCCGTAAGGTGAGCGCCCCAGCCTGATAATGACGCGTCTATGCTCAGCCGAAAGGTTGATGTCGGTGCTTGAAACGGCATCCCTTGTAGAAGATTCCACGAGACATTCCACCATTGAAGAGCCTCGTGTAACGTCGATGGAATCTGGACGACGTCCTACCAACATCCGAGAGTTTGTTTCCATTGGTGGTCCAGGGCCTCCTGAACCGGTCTCATGCGAAGCCTGCAATTTGGTAGGAGGAATATGCACGAGGACATCATGCCCAGAAGGGATTTGTAAGAGCGTACAGATGTTGTCTCTCTCTCCAGGAAGCACGAGGTTCAGGGTAGAATCGCTGCTATCCTTTCTGCCGATGGTCTCACCCTGGGAATGATGGTATCAAACTTGGCGCCCAGGAAGAGAACTGTCTTGCTGGGAATGGGGCAGGACTTTGTGTTGTTTATGGAGAAACCTAACTCTTTCAGGAGGTTGATAGTCCTTAAAACTGCTGAGCGAGCCCTTGCGGCGGAACATGCTTTTATCAACCAGTCGTCCAATTATGGGAAGACTTCTGTTCCTGTCCTCCTGAGTTTTGCAGCTACTGGCGCCAAGCATTTAGTGAAAACTCTCAGTGCCGATTTCAGCCCGAACGGGAGCACTTGAAACTGAAAATGAAGCTCTCCCACCGTGAACCTGAGGAACTGCCTGTGAGCTGGATGGATCGGTATATGGAAGTATGCGTCCTCCAAGTCTAAAGTGGGCAAGAAGTCGTGCTTGTTTAACCAAGGAAGCACTCCTTGCAATGCTACCATCTAGAATGTTATGCGTTTGATATATTTGTTGAGTGCCCTCAGGTCCAAGATGGGTCTCCATTGACCGTTTTCCTTTTTGATGAGGAAGAAGCGGGAGTATAAACCCTTTCCCCTCTGGGGGTACGCACAGGCTCTACCGCTGCTTTCTGGAGCAGTTTTTGAACTTCAGACATGACCTGCCTTAACATATGCACCCTGCGCAAAGTTGGAGGCAGGGAAGGAGGTTGGTCTAGAAATTGTAAGGTGTGACCCTTTCGGATCACCTGCAACACCCATTTGTCGATGTAATTGACCGATGTAATTGACTGCCAGCGTTGGAAGATCTGGCTTACCCTTCACCCCACTGGGGTGTGACGTTGAGGGGAATGAATCGGATAGTCAGATTTGTTTGCTTTGTGACTTCCCCTGGGCGGAGCCACGCCTTCCTCTATGGGAGTATCTATTGGAGGATTGATACTTGTTGTCTTGGTACGTGCTACCTTGCGCCTTCTGACCATAAGAGGAGTGGCCATACACTCTGTACTTAGAAGATGAGCCTCTAAAGGGGCGAAAAGACCGACGGTCCTTATCCTTGTCCTTTAAAGAACTGATGGCTCGGGCTGTGTCAGTGTCTGATTTAATTCCCTTCAGGTGGTCATCTTTTTTCTTTCAGAAGAGCTCTTATCCATCAAAGGACATGTCCAATATCTGCGCTTGGACTTCAGGCCTGAAATTGGTAGCCTTCATCCAGGCCTGTCTTCTGAGTACTGTGCCATGGGCCATCTGTCTGAAGCCTGATTCGGCCACATCAACCGCTGCGTCGATCATATGATCCAAGGTTGCTTCACCATCGACGATTATCGATCTAGCCTCTTTCTGGAGCTCTGGTGGTAACTGCTTAGCCAATTTGGACATGCAGAGCCAAAGCTCGCGATCAAATCTCGCAGTCATGGCCAGCGCATTACCTGCTCTGATGGTAAGCGATGCTGAAGCTGATACCTTCCTGCCCATGGCTTCTGGCTTACTTCCGTCCTTGTCTGGTGGTGCTGACAGCGGCGAAGCGGGATTGGCAAGCTTCTTCCTAGCTGCAACTGTGATGACCGAGTCCGGTTTTGTATGACCTCTTAGACAAAGCGGTGCAGACTCGGGTGCTTTATATTTCTTCTCTGGTCTGGACACCAGAGCCGGAGTAGATAAGGGCGTAGACAAGATCCTGGATCCGGACTCCTAGATGGTGTCGAGGAGAGGAATGGTGGTCACCGTCCCCCTGCATATGTCCCTGTGCTCATAAAGCACCGATTTCTTTTCCTCTGATGTCATCTGAATTTTGAACAATTCTGCAGCCTTGCTTATTATGGTGTGGAAAGAAACCAGATCATTCGGAGGTGAAGCATCGCCTGGGGAATCTCTCTTCCTGGGCTTCTCGACGATGTACTCATCCCACTCACTGGCTGCGTCAGGCTCCTGTGTAATCTTGCCTTCTTCTGGATCAGAGAATTCTCTAAAAGGATCCTCCTGCCAATCCGAGACTGAAACGGAGGACGGCACCATTGTTGGATCCCTATCCGGAGATCGAGGTCTATGCGAAGATCGTGGTGATGGGGCCCTTGTCGGTGAAGCACTGTGAGTCTTGCTCCTAGATCTTCGAGCAGGCTCAGGTGATCGTGCTCTCTTTTGAGGTCTACTGCTGTGAAGTGAACTTCTTGATGTGCCTGGAATTGGAGATATGTCTCTCCGACAGGTTTCCGGGTCTATGGAATCAGCCGGCCTGCTCTGCTCCCTTTGACGCCTGTAGAACTCATCCATGATCCTGTGTATGGAGAAAATCAGTATCGGGTCATGAGGATAGTCGGCCTCTTCCGTCAAAGGCTGCCAAGGGGGACTGTGTTGCTTAGGAGAAGGACAAGGTCGTTCTTCCACCACTTCTGCATCTGAAATTTCCTCCTGGAGAATTACATCAGGAAGCTCTGCCGTGTCCCCCAAAGGAGAAACTTGTGCTACCATTGGTACAGCAGCTTCAGATGCCTCAAGGAAAATGTTGTCAAGGACTGGTGTCACCCTGGCATGAGCTGGAGCCGCCTCAGGCTCCAATTCCTCTGTAGATACAGGAACTTGCGGTGTCGCCAACGGTGTTGTGGTCGATGGTACCTTCATCGACGAGCGTCCCACTGACGGTAGATCCATCGACGAATGTGTTTTGGATGGTCGCTCCCCTGTCGACGAGTTTGCGTCGACGAATGTGTTTTGGATGGTCACTCCCCCGTCGATGAGTGCTCTGTGTACAAGCGTTTCATGGACGAATGCCTTGTGGAGGAATGGTGTGTTTCATTCGTGGAAGAGTGTTTCGTGGATGATAAATCCGATGACGAGGATTTTGCCGCAGACAATGATTTATGTGTAATCATTGTCGATGAGGGTTTCGTCGATGGTCTGGCCGACGGCGGACATTTATCCTTCCCATCGCTCGTGGACGGTTTCCCCGTCGACGAATGCCCCTCCTGGTCTTTTGCCAACTCCTCCTTACCTTTGTAGGTAGATTTTGCTGCCGAATGTGACTTCTTCTGGCTCGTGGAGTCCAGTGGAGGTAGAAAGGGTATTAACTCCAGCTTCCTCTTACTTTTGGCAATGGGAGAGGAACTCCTTTCAACTGAAGAGGACCTTCTCTTCGAAGTTTGCCACTCAGATGGAATGCTGGAGTGGACAGGAGCTGTTCTGACAGACTCTTCGTCAGAAGATTGATCCCTGGCTTCCAGATGAAAAAGAAGTCTTCTGTGCCTGTCTTGAAGGGGCTTGTTGTAAAAGGTCTTGCAAATATCACATTTCTGAATGTCATGCGGATACAAGCAGTAAATGCAATGTTCATGGGGTCCTTCATGTAAACTAACTTCTTCTTGCACCTTGTGCAGTCCCTGAACAGAGAAGGCTTCTTGACAGCCTGAGATGCAGCCATTCTGAAGAGAAGGTTTACACGATGATTTTGGGTCAAAAACTATTTTTCCCAAAAATTACATGAGACCAAATCCCCTCAGCAGGGGAACACAGTAGAATATATTTGAAAAATATATTACACACAAAAGTATAAAAAGAATTGAAGAGCTCAGAGAGCTTGAGGATTCCCTATGTCTGTTAGACTGCATCTGAAGATGGTTGCTGGGGGCGGAGCTTAAGCCCTGCCACCTCAATTGTTGGGGCCATAAAGGACCAAAGTGAGGTGGAGGGACTACACAATAGAATGGCTCATGGGCTATGTACATGAATTGCTATGTAGCAATGTATGTATATTAAAAACATTTTTATAATTATTTTATCACAGAGGATTCCCAGTCTGACGACGGGGAATATTCAAGCAACTAGATATATGAAAGATCCAATGCTCGAGAAGATCTCCTTATCCTCATCGGTAGTCCAATCCATACCCTTGCACTACCAGGAGTTTGCAGAAGTATTCGTGGACAAGATACCTCACACTCTACCTCCTCACCGGGATGAGGACTGTGCGATCGATTTGATCCCTCACTCTTCGATACCATTTGGGAGAATGTACCCTCTTTCTTGACCAGAGCGGAAAGCTCTCAAGGAGTATTTGGACATTAATCTCCAGAACGGCCCCGTCCGGGAGTCCAGGTCTTCGGCCGCGGCGTTTCTGTTCTTTATGCCACAGCTCAGATTGTGCATCGACTACCGCAGTCTCAACCATCTCACTGTCAAAGACAGATACCCCATGCCCCTGATTAAGATGTTCTGGAAGTAGTGCAGGAATCTTCAGTCTTCACAAAGTTAGACCTCAGAGGCGCCTACTATTTGTTACAAATAAGAACCGGAGATGATTTTGGACACCTCTAGGGCACTTCGAGTACCAGGATATGCCATTCGGGTTAGTGAATGCCCCAGCTGTGTTTCAGCGATTCATGGACAAAGCCTTCGCCAATCTATTGTTTTCCACCGTAGTCGTTTACCTTGATGACATCCTGGTGTTTTCAGCTAATCTGGCAGAACATTGGAAACATGTCCGTCTTACTCCGCCTACGCAACAACCATCTATATGCCAAGCCTGAAAAGTGTTTTTTCAAAGTCACTTCAGTATCCTATCTAGGGTTAATTCTATCCAAGGACAGGATTTAGATGGATCCAGGAAGGATCAAGGCAGTTTTACATTGGCAGGTTCCAAGGAACATCAAAGAAGTGCAGTGTTATCTTGGCCTAGCCAATTTCTTTCGACGCTTCATACCTGGATTCTCTGACATCGTCCTTATTATTACTTCACTTCTCAAGTAGGGGGTTCAGTTCAAATGGAGCTAAGAAGCTCATGGAGCCTTTCGCAAGCTCAAACTAGCCTTCTCCACAACCCATGTCTTAATACAACCTGACCAGACCTTACCATTTGAGATAGAAGCAGATGCTTCAGGAGGTGCACTTGGAGTTGCTCTTTTCCAAGAAGGTAAGGAGGGACTGAAACACCCAGTGGCCTACTACTCCCGAACCCTTACACCAAGCAAATGCAACTATTTTGTCATAGAGAAGGAACTGCTTGCCATACGACAGCCTGCGAGGAATGGCGCCATCTGCTCCAAGGAGCTGCCCATCATTTCATGGTACGCACTGATCCCGACAACCTGCGGATACTTCAGCAGATGGAGGGCCGTAATTCCTGTCAAGCCCGCTGGGCATATTTCTTTTCTCAATTTGACTTTGACATCACCTATCTACCAGGAAAGGAGAACGTTTTAGCAGATGCCTTGTCCCGCAGCTTCGGGGAATATACTGGTCAATACTATGGACATGAGCTCCTGTTGGCGGGTAAGAAGTTTATAGCTGTAGTGTCTACCTTTCTACAAGAAGTTCGATCTACCATATCCAAAAACACCATTCCCAGCATTCTCTGGAATACACTGAAGGAAAGGAAGGGCCTCTATTTTAGGGATCACACCTTGTATCTCCCCTCTGAAGCTCTACAAACAAGAGCAATTTCATGGCATCACAATCTCCCCACAGTAGGACACAAGGTCCAAAAGGCCACTTTGGATCTTGTCATGAAGCATTTCTGGTGGCCGAAGTGCACAAGAACGTAAAGACTTATGTATCCACATATCCAACTTGTGCGTCCAATAAGTACCTCACTTCCAGACCCATCGGCCTGCTGCAACAAGAAGAAATTCCATCTTGGGCTTGGGAACACCTAGCTACAGACTTTATCGTGGATCTGCCTCCTTAAAAGGGTAACACAGTTATCATAGTCACTATTGACTCATTTAGCACACTGGCTTATTTTTCTCTTTTGCGTGGTATACCCTCTGCCCCCGAAACCGCCACAGTATTTATGAAGGACATAGTCCGATTACATGGGATCCCTAGTACCACCGTATCTGATTGTGGCTCTTAATTCACCTCAATGTTCTGGGCTTCTCTATGCAGGCAATTGGGTGTCCAATGCACTCTGTCATCCGGCTACCACCCACAAAGTAATGGACAGATGGAACGATTAAACTTAACATTGGAACAATATCTACGATGCTTCTGCAATCAGGAACAAGACAACTGGACCGAATTCTACCAATGGCGGAATATGCCTACAACAACACCAAACACAAAGCCATCAATATTAGTCCATTCTTCTGTACTTATGGGTACCACCCAAGACACATTCCACTTTCAGGAACGATTCCTTCAAAAACACCCATAATCGAACATCTATAGGAAGACCTGAAATGCACCCACAAGGAAGTCCTGGTATCCCTGGCAGACAGCAGGAAGGGCTACGAGGCATGGGCTAATAAGAAGAGGCAACCAACCCCTCCTTGGAATGAAGGCACTCTGGTATGGTTGGCCAGCAAATACCTTCCTCGGTGGGTCCACACAGGGAAGTTCACCCCTAGGTATATTGGGCCTTTTCCAATAGCCTCTAAGATCAATCCGGTGGCTTTCCGTCTTCAGTTACCACAAAGACTTAAGAGGGTGCATCTGGTATTTCATACTTCTCTTCTCAAAGCATACCTACCTGACTCATACAAACGGAAGAGTCCTAAACTCAAAGTACCTCGGCTTCAGGAGCTAGAAGAGTATGATGTCTCCAAGCTCATCGACTACAGATACAGACGTGGCATCCCACAATATTTAGTGCAATGGAAAGGTTACTCCATTTCCGAGAGAACCTGGGAACCTAAAAGCCACATTTACGCCCCTCGTCTCATCAGACAATTCCATAGACAACATCCTGGGAAACCTGGCAAATGGTGAGATGCTACCTTTTCCTTTAGGAGCCCTCTTGCTTCCGTCCTACTTTACCCGCTTTATTCTCCCTCTCTCCCCAGCGTTTGGCTCCTATTCGCCGGCTCTCTCTCTTTGCTCTGTGCTTGCTCACCTGAGCCTCTCTGGACTCTTGCTGGATTCTCCTTCACCCTGTGGCTTCCGCTTACCTGGGTCTCGTCCTGGCTTGCCCTGTCTCTCCTTTCCAGTCCAATTTCAACCTACACTGAATTCCAACATCTTGGGAGACGTTCAGTTCACCGTCCTCACTTACTTGTGAGCGCTTCCTCTTTACCAACCTGTGTGTTCCCCTGGAATTCTGGTTCCAAGTCCATACTGTAGCCTCCTTCTCTCAGCAGCCAGTTACTCAGAACATTCGGAACACACCAGTCTCAAAGGAGTCCTTCCCAATAGGAATACATCAACGGACTTCTAGCATTCCAAGACCGCTCTTCAGCGGCTCGTCTGGATCAACATCTTCTCCAGGGTTTTTTTCTCCCTAATTGGGGTCGGCTCCTTGGGGGTCCCCGTGGTTAGGTCTATCCTGCCCCGGCAATGTGGCCTCCGGAGCAGCTCGCCCTTACCTTCTCGAGAAGAAAAAGGATTGAAAGGGAGAAGAAACAAAGAGGACCAGAAGTAAGAAGAAGACAGACACACAGGACAGCTCAACTGAAGACCTAGGTGAGGAGGATAGGTGGGAGGAGTCACCAGTACTTGAGACCTTAGTCCTTCTCTAGTCCTTCTCTTCTGAGTCACAGTCCATACTGCTTGAAGGCAGTCTGCTATTCCACCAGTCATTCTTCCAAATACGTTCTCATATTTTCTTTGATTGACTGACCCCTGAACCCCTCCCCCCCGCTGATATGTACCCCTTACTCCCCAGGGTATACATTGGTCAACAAAAGAGTTGGGGCAGTCAAAAATCCTAGAGATCGGGGGCGTGGCTAGCGCGCGAGCGATGCGGACGTGAGCCGAGTGAGCTCCCGTAAGCGCCGACACAATCCTGTACTTTTATCCTGATTCCTGGGGACATCGAGTGACATCAACGCCACGATTGTGCCCGTGAAGCTGTGGTCTACGACCGGCTGAAATCCGGGCTGTTGTCTGCCCGTTTAGAGGGCCATAATCTGCAATTTACCGAAGGCCGGGGGCCCCGAACTGCGAAACCAAGATGGCCGCCGGAGCTTGAGGGCAGACCACCTCCTGTCTGATTGGGGATTGAAGCGGCCTGGTGTGGTACGGCACACGCAGTGGACACTGACTTTTCTTACAACCGGAGGTCGCCCGAACAAACGGCTCATGCTCTTGGGCTGTCTCGACCCAGCCTCGAGTGGTGGAGGATGGCAGCGGCCTGGCCCGACAGTGCTAGAGGTAGGTGGGATTAACACTCCCCCCCCCTGCTCCATACAGACGGTGGATTCGTGGAACCTGCGTGTGGGAAGGTGCTTGGAGGACCCCGAGGCCTTCCACCTGGCCTGTCGCAGGGCTGCGACACGGCACACCGGAGTAGATCCGGAAGGGCGTAATTAGCACTGTTCGACCTACCGTGCCGGACGCCCCACGCCTCCCCGGAACCATGGGGAAAGAAAGGCAGAAGAAACCCTCCACACAGAGCAGCATGGACCAATTTGCCGTCGCCACCACCCCGGCCCCGGCGGCCCCAGCAACGCGACCGAACTCCCCTAATGGGGAGGGCCCTCTTTCTCTCCATGATGTAATGGCGGCCATTGCTAATTCCCGATCCTCCATGGAGACCAAAATAGATAGCATGGCGGCAGACGTCTCCTTCCTACGCCACGATCTACAGAAGCTAACCTCCAGAATGGGAGAGGCGGAACACCGTATTTCTGAAGTGGAAGACAACATAGGCGGGATTAACCGCCAACTGTCCCAGGCCTTAAACCGCCTTAAGACCTTTGAATCAAGAGTGGAGGATGGAGAGGGGCGATCCCGTCGCAATAATGTCCGTATCCTGGGTCTGCCAGAAGGGGAGGAGGGACAGTGTATGGAGCTGTTCTTGGAGCAGTGGCTTGTAGACATCTTCGAGGCCACATCCTTTTCAAAGTTCTTCTCAGTGGAGAGGGCTCACAGAATGCCGGCGGGTAGACCACCCCCGGGTGCCCCGCCACGTACTATCATCGCCCGCTTACTCAACTACCGAGATAGGGATGCCCTCCTGCAACTGTCGCGGGCACAAGGCTCGATTACCCATAACGGCTCCCGAATCGCCTTTTTCCCGGACTACACCCGAGAAGTGCAGCGGGCACGACAATCGTTTGAGCCACTCAAGAGACAGCTGGCCCAACTAAATGTGAAATATGGCCTGCTCTTCCCGGCCCAACTGAAGATATATCATGGTGGAACCACGGTTCATTTCAGCGACCCGCAAGAGGCATGGAAATGGGCGGAGGCCCATATAGAAGGTGATTGGACTGCGAGACCGAGGAGACCGAGAGGAAGACCGAGGCCCAGGCACGCCTCCCCGAGGGGAAACCCGGAGAGGAATGAACAGGGGGTCCTGGACCCCGATGCAGATCATCGAGAACATTGACCGGACTGTCGCCCCTCTGGCCTAGTAATAGCGCTCTGAAGTATTCTTTCTTTGTACTCTTAAGCCGGACGCATGAGTAGTCCACCATGGAGATGTTGACACTGGCGCAAGGGAGGGGACTCTGGAGGAGCCTCTGAAACCCCCCCCCCCCAGCTGAACTTCCTCCTTTCCTTCTCCTTTTCCCTTTCCCCCACCCCCTCTTTCTTGTTCATCTAGACCCGGCTCTAGGGTCTGGGTTTTTGAGCTGCTACCTTAAGTTGAAGGTCCAGCTATGTTTGGGCGACAGGTACTTCGTGTTGGGGTGGAGTATAGGGTGGGGGTAAGTTGGGAATGTTTGAAAGTTTGTTTGTTACTTCAAGACTTTCATATGTTTATAAGGGACACGAACCACTGTCTTTGGTCGAAGTTACCACTCCACCATCTCTCACTGATTGCTACAATCGTACAGACCCCCATCATGTGTGATAGATATCCTGTGCACAGACTCACGAGACACCCATGCGACACACCAAATCCCTGAAGTTCCTTACCTGGAACGTGAATGGGATGGGGTCCGGGATTAAACGGCGCCTGCTTAGGCAATTTCTAAATAGACACTCCCCTGATGTGGCCCTTTTGACAGAAACCCACCTGGCCGGATCACACTGTACCTTTTTTCAGAGGACTAATTACCACCTTGCCCTTCAGGCGGGGTACACAATGGGCTCCAGGGGCACCCTCATCCTGATACACAAGCGCATTCCATTTACTCAGCAATTGGTTGAGCGTGACCCAAGGGGTCGATACGTGTTCGTCATGGGGACCATCTGGGGTCAGACGATGGCCATTGCCGCAATTTATTCCCCACCCGGGTTGGGACAGGAATTACTGGACGATCTTACTACCCTTATAGGGAAACACCATCCTGATACGTTCATTCTGGGGCGTGATTTTAATGATACCATGAATGATAACTTTGACCGTTCCCATCTCCGAAATCGCAACCCTGACACCTCGACTAGATTGGCCAATTTTGCATCGGCCCTTGGGCTCCGAGATGTATGGAGAGAGTTACACCCGACTGATAGGGAGTACTCCTTCCATTCCGGCGCTCACGGCTCCATGTCCAGACTGGACTACTTCTTCTTGCCACATACCGACCTCCATAGGGCAACGTCCGCAGACTTACTCCCCCGGGGCATTTCGGACCACTCCCCCCTCTTAGTTGAATTGCGTATGCAGGGTCCCCTCCCCCCTAGAACGTGGAGACTTAACAATTATTATCTGGGGTCCCCGGAACTGATATATCGCCTGGAGGAAGTTTCTGGTGAATATTTCGAAATTAACGAGAAGTCGGTGGACAGCCCTGTGATATTATGGGAGGCCTATAAAACAGTGCTAAGGGGTGAGATCCTTTCTTGGACGACACATAAAAGAAACACCCGGTTCCGGGAAATATTAAAGGCCGAAGAGGAAGTGAGAAACAGGGAGATTGAGCATATATCCGACCCTACGCCCGAGACCCACCGATCCCTCCAGCGCGCCCAGGAGTGCCTCCGTAACAGAACGATGGATGACGCCAAGCAGGCCCATTGGCAGGCTAGGGCGAGGGTGTATGAACTTGGGGATAAGTCGGGTAAACTGCTTGCTTGGTTGCAGAGGAGAGACGAGGGGCAGCGCCATGTCCGGGAAATTGTCACGGCACAGGGCGACACCCAACATTCGGACTCTGGGATTGCCGAGGCCTTCGCAGAGTTTTACGCAGATTTGTATCGGGCTCCGACCTCACCGCTAAACTCCTGCCTCTTAGAAGAGGTGACGCTGCCGACCCTTTCGGGGCAACAGAGGGACCAGCTGGACTCTGCTCTATCAGAGGCTGAGATTGCAGAGGCGCTGTCTCAGCTCCAGTCGGGGAAGACACCGGGCCCGAACGGATTCCCAGTTGAAACTTGGCAGAAGCTAGGAGTAGACAAAATGGCCGCTCCGCTACATAGGATGTTTCTTGCTGCCCGGGAACAGGGTACCCTCCCACCAGATCTTTGTAAAGCCACTATTGTGGTCATTCCCAAACCTGGCAAACCTCTTATAGACCTGTATCGCTGATTAACGGGGAAGCTAAGGTCCTTGCTAAGCTATTAGCGAATCGGTTGCAGTTAGTCACATCCTCCTTGATCCATCCGGATCAATGTGGTTTTATGCCTGACAAATCGACTCGGATGAATCTGCGCCGCCTCCATTTAGCATTGGAGAGATCCCCGATTATAAACGAACCCCTGGCCTTGTTGGCAATCGATTTTGAAAAGGCGTTCGACTCCATTCGATGGGACTACCTTTGGGAAATAATGCGCCGCATGGGATTCGGAGAGGTCTATTTAGGCTGGGTGCAGCTACTTTACGCTAACATCAAGGCGGAAGTGAGAGTGAATGGCTGGTCCTCTGGGTCCTTCCCCCTGGGCCGTGGTACGCGACAGGGATGCCCATTGTCCCCTCTTTTGTTCGCCCTTGCTATCGAGCCATTAGCTCTTTGGCTTTGCCAAAACACCGCCTGGAGAGGATTCAGATGGCCGGAGGGACACGAGGATTGTACATCCCTGTATGCGGACGACCTCCTTGTGTACCTGGGTGACCCACTAACATCCTCTGTCATTGTAACGCAAATGTTAATCCGCTTTGGGGAACTCAGCGGACTCAGAATCAACTGGGGGAAATCGGTCCTCTTTCCGGTGAAGGGTGGGGAACAGGCAATCCCCCAGGACTGCCCGTACCGGGTGGAAAGACAGGGGTTTCGTTACCTGGGAATATGGATATCCGGGGATTTAACAAGCTATATAAGGAACAATCTCCGACCAATCACAGACCGCTTTATTATTGATGTCCGGCACTGGAAACTCCTCTCCCTGACACTTATGGGAAGAGCGGCACTTTTTAAAATGATGACCCTTCCTAGATTCCTTTATGTCCTTCAAAATGCCCCACTTAAAGTCCCCGACTCGGAGTTCCACCAAGTGGAGACACTTCTCAGAGACCTCATATGGGGGGGAGGCCAGTCACGAATTGCGTTAACTACACTCCAAAGATCTATTTGGGAGGGAGGAATAGGAGTTCCCCGCCTTCAAACGTATTACTGGGCATCACAACTGGTGGTGGTTAATGACCTTCTCCACGGGGACCGAGACCTGCCCCATATACGGGCTGAGATAGCCACTATGCGCAACACTGACCCGCTGCTTCTCCTCTATCAGCCCCTTTCGAGAACCTCTCCGCCCACAACCACTACGCATATGATCACAGTGTGGAGACAGGCACACCGATTCATTGGGTGGGAAAATAAAGCTACTAGAGCACAACCCCTCTGGCGGAACAACAACCTAGCTGAGACCCAGAAGTTGGAACCGTGGCCTAGGTGGGTGAACGCGGGGATTGCCAGGATTGGGGATATGCTTACACAGGAGTGTTTGACCTCGTTTGATGACCTACAATTGCGATTCCAGATTCCGAATACGGAATATTACCATTACATTCGCCTCGCCCATGCTCTGAGACCCTACCTGACAGCAGATACACAGTTACCGGACTATACCCCCATAGAGCGTAACATCCTTCCGGCGCATATCCCTACCAAATGCACTTCCATCCTTTATAATGCCATATCCTCCTTTGCTACCCCCGAACTGAATGAACTAAAGGCAAAGTGGGAAGTAGATGTGGGGGTGATAGATCCTGAGGATTGGATACAAGTCCTTATGCATCCCCGGGAAATCGCCATTTCCTCTAGGCTTCGACTAGTGCAGTTGAAAATACTACACCGGGTTTATTACCCTAGGACACGTCTATATGGCTGGAAACGGGCTTCTAACCCAAACTGTTTGCGGTGTGGGGATGGGGAGGGGACCTTTATTCACATTTTGTGGCTGTGTCCCCAGATACAAACTTTTTGGAACGCATGCTGTGGGGAACTCTCCCGAGTTCTGACTCGCACCATACCACTGGACCCAAGGGCTTTGCTTCTGGGAGTGCCCGATGAGATAGAAGCTAATAAGTGGGAAAGATTGCTCCTACACACGGCGATGGGGCTGATTAAGCGCAATATAGCGCAGAAATGGGGTGCCCCTGACTCCCCAACGCTGGAACAATGGAAATTGGATATGGACATATGCGCTATGATGGAGCGTAGGATTTACTCGGCACGAGGCTGTCCCAACAAAGCGTCGAAAATATGGGACAGGTGGGAGGAAGGTGTGGCCTGAGTGTCCCATCTACAGGCGGGGGAATGTGCACTGGGTGTTTTGTTTTGTGCTTGTACCATACTACACATTATTGCAGGTGATGAGATGATTGCTCAACGGTTGATGTTCTGGGTACCTTTTCTGATTGTGAACGACTATGACAGTCTGGAGTTGTTTTTGTTTGCTTGTTGCTTTGTTATTATGACCACTGTATTATGTTAATAACAATAAAATACTTTATAAAAAAAAAAAAAAATCCTAGAGATCGAGAGACGGGTGGCTGGACTGTGATGAGGAAGCCTGGGACTAGGGGTAATGAAGATTACTGTTAAGTAATCAGATCATTATTACTCCACGTCCACTCTTCCTCGCCCCACTCCATGATTCTTGAAGTATAACACATTTCCAATCTCGCCCCAAAATCTGCAAAACCTTCATAAACAAGCCACATAGAAGGACCCTTTATTTACCAACAGCTTTTTGCTGAAGGTAAATCCTCCACCTTATCGCCAAATGTGTAGTATGGCGGTGCAGTTATGCATCTGTAATGTGGCTGTAAGGTTTAAGATTCATTCTAAATCTTCCAGCCATCACCTCTTTGTTTTGTTTTTTCTCCACTTTCTTTTCTTCATTTGTTTTTAACACCACAATGCTGCCGCTGATTTGGTCCCCAATCTCTGTCCTGGCGGTGGAGTTTCATTTGTGCAAGAATTGTAAGATATTTTATTGTATTTTTCAACAATTGGGATTCATGTTGATGAGACAGGATGGACCTAAGAAATTAAACAGATTTCATATTCATTTACAGAAGGAGGGGTTAGGGCGTCTGAGAGAGAGTCAAGCAGTTGATGTCGAATGAGAAACAAGGGGGAGACATAAATAAGATGAACAAAAGAGGCCTAAGGCCTTCACACGCCATCAGTGTTCATATTTACAGTTTGGACATGCCTGTGGGACAATCTGTTAAAGGATAGGCAAGGGTCATACTGTTATAGCTATAACATTTTCCTTTTGTCAAAAAAAGAAATACAAGATTTAAAACATGTTACAGTGTGGTTAACCGGATCATGATTGTCCAAATAACCTTTTCCTAGTCTCCGGGTTTCATACAAAAGTTTCCCCACGTTTTCTTTCTCTTTTCCCATCATAGTGATTACTAATTATATTAATTTATTCAACATGTCAACCAGCAAGTTTAAAAAATATTTTCAAGGTTGCTTCAGAATTATTCCGCTTAGTGTAGTCCTCTATACTTGTACTGCTAAGTTAATTGTAGCACTGTCCTGTGTATTTGAACGTTGGGGGTAAGTGAGGTTTTAGTATCAACAATATTCCTTTCTCTATAATATTAAAGTTAGTACTTCAAGTAATACAGTCATGGCATGGATACGATAAATGAATGTGTCAATAATGTATACACAGATGAACGTCTATCTTTTAATCTTTTTGTTTTTTCTTGTGATTTACATTTAATACTAATGCCAAAGAAGCATCAGTAGATGTCACTTGTTGAAATAATTTTTCATTTGTAAACCCTACTCGACTCATTATTCAAATTCACAGCATGAGCCACAAAATGAGAACTATAATACAGTGGAATATTGTGAGTGGCAATGATCTTTAAAAGAACCTTAGAGAGAATTTATGATGGTGGTTTTGGATAAGCGATAAATTGACATAGTTATAAAGATGGTGTGGATAGCAGCAGCAGCAGTGGAGGAGGAGGCAGCTTTTCATGCCGGGGTAGGCAGATAGCTCCTAAAGGTGGACCAAAATTCTACACGATTCATGGGTGAGCCTTCACACTATGTTGAATGTTTTTAGTGGAGGGTCCAGATAAAATAGCACAAGTGACCGAGCGTAGTGAGGAAACCCAAAATAATTAAATAGGGTTGGAGGGGTCCCCCTCCAGAACAGTTTTAAAAATAATGTCTTGAAATAGGCATTTTGCAGCACAACCAATAAGAACATGTTTATGAAAAGGCTTACAACTTATAATTGTTTATTTAGGTAAACATGAAAAATATCCAGTGAATTTCATGATTCATGGGCAGTCGTGTCTGGTGAAAATTTTGAGTGGAGGGGCCTACAGATTTCCTCAAATTAATGTGAGCGTAGTGAGGGAGCCAAGAATAATTAAGTGGGGATATTTGCTTTAATAATGTGCATTTTCTGGACCAATTTATGACACAAGTGAGCTAACAAGTCATATAATTTACAGTTGTTTCTTTAGAGTTGCCACAACCTATCTATCTATCTATCTATCTATCTATCTATCTATCTATCTATCTATCTATCTATCTATCTATCTATCTATCTATCTATCTATCTATCTATCTATCTATCTATCTATCTATCTATTTTTTATTGTGCATTTGTAAGGCGCTTATAAAGCAAATAAATTGTGTTTCAAAGCACCCACAGGGCAGCAGGTAGGGAACAAGGGAATGAAAATCAAACAGTGAAAGATAGAGGCAGACCTATAAGGCCTTGTGAGCATTCAGAACGTGCAAGTGCAGAGAAAGAGAAGGGATGAGGGAGTGGGGGTAAGTGCTAGGTGTACTAAGAGGGAAGTGCTAGGGAGTGAGGAGCTGCTTAGGTCCATCAGCTGAAAATAGATGTGTAAGTGCAGGCCTGTGGTGGCGCAGGCCAGTGGGTGCCAAGGCTAGTGCTGGGAGCAGGCGGAGGCTGAAGGTGATTGGGTGTGGGAGGCCAGGATCCAAGAGGACACATAAAGGCCCTGGTCACCAATCTCAGCAACAGTGGGGTTTAGCAGAGGAGGGAGGAAGGGAAGGAGCAGGTGAGAAGGAAAGTCCTGAGCTTCCGGAATTTGATGAGATCCGGCTCAAGACAAAGAAGGAGGGGGAGACTGTTCCACTGGGGGGAGCATGCTGAGTAAAGAGATCGGCCACCAGCTTGCTGTTTAGCGAAGCGCTTGGCATGCAGGTAGTTGGTGCCGGAGGAACCTAAAGATCTGGAGGGAGAATATTTAGTGAGAGCAAGTTGTAGATAGCGTGGTCCTTGGCCCCAGACAGCCTTATGGGTGATCCAGAGGGATTTGAATTTGATCCTTGCAGCAATCGGGAGCTAGTGGAGGGTTTTTAGGGCTGCAGAGGTGCGATCCCTGGGCTTGAGGCCAAGGATAAGTCTTGCAGCCCTATCCTGGATTAGCTGGAGGGGCCGTAGAGAAGAAGAGAGTAAATTAAGAAAATGGCCTTTGCAGTAGTCTAGCCTAGAGAGAACCAGACCACTAGAGACATTGAGCTCTGCAGGGAAAGTCAGGAAAGGAAGAATTCCTTTGAGGAGCTAGAGTTGAAAATGGTACTTCTTGGAGTCGAAGATGACTCCAAGGTTTCTGGCTTCAGATGAAGGAGAAAGGGGAGAGCCCATAGAAGATGGCCAGAGTGAGGGGCAGAAAGAGGGAGCAGGTGTTCCAATAGGAAGAATCTCAGTCTAGCTGGCGTTAAGGCAGAGGTCATTGGAAGTACACCAGGACTAGGTGGCGGATAGGTAGTCAGGGATGATGGGTGAAGTGAGGAGAGGATCAACGGGAAGTTTGAAGAAGAGTTGTGTGTCATCTGCTTAACACTGGAAGTTCGGGGAGAAGGTGTAAATTAGGTGTGCAAGCGGAGCAATATAGGTGTTAAAGAGCCAGGGGGAAAGGATGGAGCCCTGGGGAACACCACAGGTGGAGATAGAGGTTGGGGAGGAGAAACATCCCAGAATAACCTGGGACGGGCAGTCACTAAGGTAGGAGGTCAGCCAGTCCAATACCCGCTCCGAGATACCTAGGGTATCGTGGAGCCATTTTATGAGGGTGGGGTAATTGTCCATATCAAATGCTGAGGAGAGGTCAGGTAGAATGAGAACAGCTGTAGAGTTGGAATCAAAAGATGCAAGTAGTTTGTCACAGGTGTTCAGAAGAGCAGTTTCCATGCCTCTGGATGCTCGGAATCCAGATTGACGGTCGTGGAGGCACCCAACAAGTTCAATGTGCTGGGTCAGTTGGGGTAAGAACAGCTTCTCCAAGAGTTTCCGAAGGAAGGGGGTAATAGATATGGGATTGTAGTTGGCTGGACAGGACAGGTCTGTAGAATTTTTTTTCAGGTCAGGCATACAAGGGAGTGCTTGAGGGAGGAGGGGCAAGTTCCAGTAGGAAAAGGGTGGTTGCAGAAATCAGTGCATGCAGGGGCAAGAGAGCCAATGTTGTCCTGAATGGTTCTGGAGGAGCAGGGGCAAACCTGTTTGGAGAAGACCTTTATGGAGTGGACAACTCTGGTGACCACATCAGGTGTGATAGGAGCGAAGGGCAGAGGGAGGATGGGAGGCTATAGGAGGCAGGGGGTGGAGGAAGGAGAGGGGGAGAGGGAGGCAAGGGTGCTCAGGATGCCCTGAGTTTTTGCAGTGAAGTGTGTGGCTAGTGCATTGCATAGTTGCTGGGAGGGAAGAGGTGAGGAGGAGACCACAGAAGGGTTGGCTAGTTCCCTGCAGATTTTAAAGAGTTCACCCGTGTTGTTGAATGCACCAGAGATGCAAGCCTGGATGTGGGCTCTTTTCTTGGCATGGATGGAGAGCCTGTATTGCCTTTGCAGCCAGCGACAAGCCTGTTTGTCAGAGGGTGAGTCGGAGGTCTTCCACTTCGGTTCTGCAGCTCTGCACTTGCGTTTCAAGGCTGCAAGTTCGGAGTCGTCCCAGGTGTATTGCTTGGAGACTTGTTTCAGGTAGATCCACATGATTGGGGCAAGGATGTCCAGGGTATTCGTAATGGCAAGATGGAGGTTGCTGAGAGCAGAATCAGAGTTAGAGTCTGTAGTGGGGGGGTGATGAAGGTAGATGCAAAGGCAGCAGCTCATCTGACGGATGTTCATGAACGTGGCTGGCAGGGCTGGGGGAGGTGTGGTGGGATGGCTAAGAGGGCCCAAGTAAGATGAGAGGAGCAAGTGGTCAGACCAGGAAAGTGGGGTGATCAGTGGGGAGGAGAGTGAAAGATCAGTGTGGATGAAGGCATCAAGAGTGTGTCTAGCTGAGTGGGTAGTACCAGAATGCAGAATGGAGAGGGAGAACGAGGTGCAAAGTGTCACGCGCCGCCGCCTTCCATGGACCCTGTGGTCCAGATTGCGGCTTGCAGGCCGCCATTGAATTGACCGTCACGTTTCCCCGACGTTGACGGCAGCGGTCTAGCGTTGCGGCAACAGTGGACAGGGAGGCTTATTAGCCACGCCCTCCCTGTTCACTGTGCGTTGCAACCCGCTTCGGTCAGCCTCCCTGCGGCTGCTCTCTCTCGGTTGCTACAACGCTAGTTTATCTCCTTTCCTGTGCTTTCTCTCTGGGTACTGCCTCCTCTAGGCACCGCTACGAAATACTTTCTCTCTCTCTGGGGCCTCTACCCTGCCTCTTTCCCTCGCTCTGTTCCAGTACTTCCGTGCTTGGTTTCCATACCTCTTTCCCCGTTTGCTCTCCGGAGCTTTTGGTTGGTTCCCTTACCTGGTGTCAACACTCCGCTGGCTCCTGGCCCTGTCCACGGCATCCTTGGAGTCCGCATTCCGCTCTGCATCCTCCAGAACGGACATCAGCTACTGCTTACCTACAGTTGGGGTTTTTTGTGCCCTGCGGGCTTTTTCCCCTTCTCGTCCCTTTCGGGAGAGGGGCCACAGCCGGTGCTAGTTAACAGCATAGCACTGTGGCTTCCTTCCGGGAGAGAGACTCTTACTCAGAAAAAAAAGAGAAGAAGAAGAAGCAGGATTATCGAGCCCGCCGACCGAAGATTTCTTCAGTTCTGGACTATTTGTCAGGTGAGGAGGAGGAGGAAGAGGGAAAGTCGGAGTTGTGGGAGGTTCAGCCCCAGGGGGCTGACAGTTTGCAACGCCCAGATCCCATGAAGGCTACCACTGAACAATTGCAAGAGGTGGTGACCGCGGTACAAAGCCTCTCAGCAGAGGTACGCAACCTTTCTGTAGAGGTACAGACATTGAGGACTGAAAACAATGTGCTGAAACAACTAATAACTGCCCGGGAACCCAGATCGGTAGATTTGCCACCCATGGCTTTACCTTCAGGGAAGTACGACGGCACACCCAAGAAATTAAAAGAATTTTTGGAGGCTTGCAGCATCCATTTCGCATTTCAGCCCAACACTTTTCCCACCGGTCATGCCCGGGTGGGCTTCATGATTTCCAATATGGCCGGAAATGCCTTAGCCTGGGCCACCCCGTTAGTGGTGGGGGCCGATCCGGTACTGCAAGATTATGAGGCCTTTATTGCAAGGCTGAAACAGAACTTTGAGAGGCCCAAACTAACCTTTTCAGCAGGTGAGGATCTGTTAGATGTGCGCCAAGGCCAGACAGACGTACTCACTTACATTTCCATCTTCAATCGACTGGCCATTGAAGCTGGATGGCAAGAGCAAGCTCAGTTTGTCATATTCCGAAGGGGTCTACGAGAAGGACGAATTAGTCAGATCTCCTCGACCAGCCTCTTTCCCCGAATTATTGGCAGCAGCCGTCCAGATTGAGCATAGGCTTCATGAGCGAAGACTGGAAAGACGGAAGAATCGTAACCCGACTTTCTCTACAAGTTTTCCTCCTTCCTCCACCACAGCTCCTCCACGCCCAGATGAACCGATGCAGATCGGTACTACTCGTCCTTCATTGTCCTTGGAAGAAAGGAAGAGACGGAGAGATTTGGGGTTATGTGCATATTGTGATTCTGACCAACATCAGATAAAGAACTGCACAGAGATTCCATCCTGAAAGTCGGGAAACGAGAACCCTCGGTCCTAGGAGGGACGGGAATCCGAGGGAATTTTGCCAGTCCCTATGTGTCCTTATCTGTGGGTCCCGCTAATCAGTTGGAGGATTCACGACTCATGGTGCTCAAAGTACTACTAATGATTGATCAACAGAAGATTGATGCCTTGGCCCTATTGGACTGCGGGGCAGCCGGCAATTTTGTAGATACCATTTGGGCAGATAAGGTTGGCCTACGCAGAATCAACCGGAAAGAAGACCAGGAGTGGACGGTAGTCCACTTAGCTCTGGACCCATCACGCAGACCACCGAATACTTACAGTTGTCCATTCAACAGCATTCTGAATCAATTCAGTTTGACATTATTCGTGCTGCACATTTTCCTCTCATTTTAGGGATCACATGGTTACGCAAACATAACCCCCCAAATCAACTGGTCTACTAACAGTATCAGTTTTGATTCGGGGTTTTGTCAAAGGCATGTTTAAAAGACCTACTTTTTATGGAGGCCACGGCACATACTGCCCTGCCAGTAAGCACGATTGGTGTACACTCCCTTCCATTGGACCTCTCATCCTATGAGACGGTATTTGCAGAAAGGAACGTCCTTGAATTACCTCCACACAGCCCGGAGCACTGTTCAATTGATCTTCTCCCCAATGCTTTAGTCCCCTTTGGTCGAATGTTCTCATTATCTCAATCTGAAAAGTAGGCTCTCAGATCCTACCTGGATGATAATTTGCAAAACGGACTTATCCGCCCATCAAAATCCCCAGCGGGAGCCCCATTGTTCTTTAGTCCGAAAAAAGATTCCCTAGATCTTCGACCATGTATTGACTATCGAGGATTAAATAAAGTTACCATCAGGGATCGCTATCCCATGCCCCTCATCACAGACATTTTGGAGGCAGTCCAAGGACCTAAGATCTTCACCAAATTGGACCTTTGCAGTGCTTACCATCTCTTACGGATCCATGCTGGTGACGAGTGGAAAACGGCTTTCCGTACTCCATTTGGATTATTTGAGTACCATGTGATGCCGTTTGGGCTGGTCAACGCACCTGCAGTTTTTCAGAGGTTCATGGACCGGATATTCTCGGATCTCATGTTTGTGTCTGTTATTGTCTATTTGGATGTTATCTTGATATTTTCTAAGGACCCTGAGCAACATCAGATTCATCTTACTGAAGTTCTGAATCGGCTTAAGGAACACAAACTCCTGGTAAAGAGAGAGAAATGCGAGTTTGGGGTCAGCTCAGTACCTTAATTAGGATACGTTCTGTCTCCCCAGGGTATCCTCATGGATAAGAATAATGTGGAGGAGATCCTGAGTTGGCATTCTCCCAGATCAGTCAAGGAAGTACAGAAATTCCTTGGAGTGGCAAATTTTTACAGACGCTTCATTCCCTCTTTCTCTGAGGTAGTGCTACCCATTACTCGTCTATTAAAGAAGACTTCCCTGCCATTTTTTTGGAATTCCAAGGCAGAAGAGAATTTCATTCATCTAAAGGAACTGTTTTGCAAAGTTCCCATTTTGCGCCATCCAGACCAAAGTAAACCATTCATACTTGAGACAGATGCTTCAGCAGCTGCGATAGGTACCGTATTACTGCAGGAACAGGACGGGGAAGAACACCCCATTGCTTATTTGTTACGGACCCTCACCCCGAGTCAACGGAACTACTCTGTGATCGAGCGAGAGCTTCTGGCCATGAAACTGGCATGTGAAGAATGGAGGCATCTACTACAAGGAGGTAGTTGTCCATTCACCATCCGCACCGACCACAAAAATCTGCAGGTGCTCCAGAACATGGATTGTGTCAATTCTTGCCAGGCCCGATGGGCACATTTCTTTGCCCAGTATGATTTTCGGATTACCTATATCCCTGGTTCCCAGAATCTACTAGCAGACGCATTATCCTGGAAGGAGGTGTCGGAAGGTTCCAGACTTCGGCCACCAGAAAGACTCTTTCCCAGGAATCGGGTGTTCATCCAGGCGGCCAGTTTCCTCCAGCAAGTTAAAGAAGCTACCGTTCTGTCTGAACACAGTGAAGTAAAGGAAAGATTCACGGAAAAAGACGGACTCTTGTTTCACGATCATTGACTCTTCATACCCTCTTCCGCCCTCCGACATCAGGTTGTGAAGTGGTGCCATGATCACAAGACGACCGGCCATAGAGGACAATCCAACACGGTGGAACTGATTAAGAAATATTTCTATTGGCCAGGGATTCAAGCTGAGGTCAAGAAATGTATACAATCCTGCAACATCTGCAATAGCAGTAAATATCGTACCACCAAACCTTTGGGTTTACTCGAACAGGGTTCAGTACCCTGCGTCCGTGGAGCCATATCTCCACTGATTTCATAGTGGACTTGCCAGTTTCTCAAGCCTGTACCTGCATCATGGTGACCATCGATTCCATGTCCAAACGGGCACATTTCTCTCCTCTTCCCGGATTGCCCACTGCGGCTGAGATGGCTAGTGTGTTTCTTAGGGATATATTTCGTCTCCACGGCCTCCCTGATAAGATCACTTCTGACAGAGGCAGCCAATACATCTCTAAGTTCTGGTCAGCGTTGTGTCAGCAGTTGGGCATCGAAAGGGCACTCTCCTCGGGTTTCCACCCACAGACCAGTGGGCAGACGGAGCGATTGAACGGCACTCTCGAACAGTACTTACGTTGCTACGTCAATCAGGAACAAGACAATTGGGTGTCGCTCCTTCCGACGGCGGAATTTGCATATAACAATTCTCGGCACTCTGCCTCTGGTCTCACTCCATTTTTGTTGTACTTATGGGACTCATCCCCGCTCTATATTTCCCAGTTTCTCTCTTACTTGCAATCTCCCTGCAGTGGAGGACACGTTGTCCATGATACGGGAGGCCCACAGGACAGCCAGACGCAGTCTGCTGGAAAGCCTAATAGCTTACAAGACTCAAGCTGATCGTCACCGATTGGGGGTGCCAGAGTGGAAGGTGGGCACCAGGGTATGGCTTGCTACCAAGTTTCTACCCCGGTGGACCCGACCGTCTAAACTTTCCCCCCGCTTCATTGGTCCTTATCCAATTGTGGCCAAGATCAATCTTGTTGCCTTCCGTTTGAAATTTCCCCCTTGCCTACATCGAGTGCACCCTGTTTTTCACTCCTCCCTCCTTCGTGAAGCTGGTTAGGGCTCGTCTGTTAGATCCCTTCCATTACGGGCTCCGCCACAGGTTGATGTAGACTACGAGGTGTCCCAAATCTGTGATTCTCGCTATAGGCGGGGTCGCCTGGAATATCTGGTGCATTGGAAAGGGTATTCTAGAGCTGGGGATTCCTGGGAACCCATTTCACATCTCAAAGCCCCGGTTTTGCTCAGGAGGTTCCATAGGGCGCACCCTGGCAAACCGGGGGGGGGTGCAGTATTGGAGGGGGGCATACTGTCACGCGCCGCCGCCTTCCATGGACCCTGTGATCCAGATTGCGGCTTGCAGGCCACCATTGAATTGACCGTCACGTTTCTCCGACGTTGACGGCAGCGGTCTAGCGTTGCGGCAACAGCGGACAGGGAGGCTTATTAGCCACGCCCTCCCTGTTCACTGTGCGTTGCAACCCGCTTCGGTCAGCCTCCCTGCGGCTGCTCTCTCTCGGTTGCTACAACGCTAGTTTATCTCTTTTCCTGTGCTTTCTCTCTGGGTACTGCCTCCTCTAGGCACCGCTACGAAATACTTTCTCTCTCTCTGGGGTCTCTACCCCGCCTCTTTCCCTCGCTCTGTTCCCGTACTTCCGCGCTTGGTTTCCATACCTCTTTCCCCGTTTGCTCTCCGGAGCTTTTGGTTGGTTCCCTTACCTGGTGCCAACACTCCGCTGGCTCCTGGCCCTGTCCACGGCATCCTTGGAGTCCGCATTCCGCTCTGCATCCTCCAAAACGGACATCAGCTACTGCTTACCTACAGTTGGGGTTTTTTGTGCCCTGCGGGCTTTGTCCCCTTCTCGTCCTTTTCGGGAGAGGGGCCACAGGCAGTGCTAGTTAACAGCATAGCACTGTGGCTTCCTTCCGGGAGAGAGACTCTTACTCAGAAAAAAAAGAGAAGAAGAAGAAGCAGGATTATCGAGCCCGTTGACCGCAGATTTCTTCAGTTCTGGACTATTTGTCAGGTGAGGAGGAGGAGGAAGAGGGAAAGTCGGAGTTGTGGGAGGTCCAGCCCCAGGGGGCTGACACAAAGGTCAGGGAAGAGAGTGGAATCCGTGGTTGATACGTCAAGGTGGATCTTGAAATCACCCACAAAAAGGAGTTTAGAGGTGGTTGTGAGGGGAGAGGACCAGAAATTGGCCCATTCAGAGAGGAACAGGGTGGTAGAGCCAGGTGGCCTGTAGATGGTGGCAATGGTCAGAGAGGAGGTGGAAGAGATGACCATTTTGAAAACTAGGCTCTCGAAAGAAGAGTAAGGCTGGGTGGGTATGAAGGAAGAAGGGACCCACTCAGGGAAGATAAGAGCAACCCCACTGCCTGCACAGTTAGGTTGGGGCTTGGAGATTATCTTAAAGCCATCAGGGAGAAGGGAGTCAAAAGCAGTGACTGAGCTGGCATTCAGCCACGTCTCGGTAAGGGTAAGGATATCGAGGTCAAGCTCTTCAAGAAGCAGGCAAATGTTGGCTGAGTGCTTGATGGCAGAACGCGTGGTAAGAATAGCTAGATGCATGGGGTCTCTGCCTCTTTGAAGGTTTTCTGAGGAGGGGTACAGGGGTGTGGTACATCTATGCCAGTAATGGTCAGTGTAAATTGCATGTATGATGCTGCTACCACCATGTATCTATGCAAATAATGGCCAATGTAAATTATGTGCATGGAGCTGCTGCCACAACCTATCTATGTCAGGAATGGTCACTTTAAATTACAGGCAAGAAGATGCTGCCACAGACTACCTAGGAGAGTAATGGTCACTTCAAATCCCATGCAGGAAGTACTTTATGGTGGTGTGCTTTGGGGAATTTAGAAGCAAGATCAAAACTAGTTTATTCACAAAACTGAGGGATGAAAACAAATTTCCATTCTTTAGTACAGCAACTGTAACGGCATTTTACCTTCTAATTTTTGGCCAATTCTTCATCTCCATTTCACAACCGAATGAGTCCTGCATGATAAATAATTGTAACTACGTGCAAAAACCAGGCATTCGCAGGTCCATTGTCATCGCTAGGGGCCTCATCACAAGTTGGCTGGAGCAGTAAAATGCAATGCTAACGCTGTTACCGCTGCATTTACCGCTCCGTCCAATCTTGAGCTGGGCAGAAAATGGGAGTTTTACCTCCAGCTTTTTACCCATTTTTGGAGCTATTAGCGCATCGGTAATAACACCAATAAACTCCCATTGGGTCCCAATTGGTATGGGGATTTACCTCCCCACTGCAACTCAGGTAATGCGCAATTAGCGCCGGCTGATGAGGCCCTAACAGCAGTTGGCCATAAGGAAGCAATGCCATCTAATGCTTCCTGAAGAACCCTTCGGCAGTAAAATAAGACTGTGACACACGCAAGTCTGCAGCCAACATCTGTTGAAGACCATAACATAAAAGCTTGATGTCCCCCTTTAACAAAGCATACACGTCCTTTGTTACTATTTAGTAACTGCATATGTATCCCTGTGTGAAGCGTGGCATCTCGAGGCAGTTCTGGTTTTGCCATTGCATTCTGACTCTTGTAGGCCAATATTTACAATGGAAAAACATTAAGCTACAAGCCCCAACATGCAACAGCAAAGACCACCCCTGGCTGAAGGTGTCATACATGAGAAAGAGCCAGCCATTTGTTTGCTTAAAAGTCCTGAATAGACTTGCAACCCATATTTTTTTCTCTCTAGCACCGTCCAGCTCTCAAGACTCATGAGTGAATGGAAAAAAATATGTTCCTATTTCTGATACCCTTGTGCCTAACAAAAGTGCATTCTCAATCACACTAGTTGTTACATTTTGCATGTCCTATCAAAACATTCTACACTCACTCACAGCTTTGATGTTTGGTTGCCTTGTCACTTGGAATTCCAAAGACAACACAGATATAAAGAGCTCATTGAATGTTTCAACTTCTTTATTTGGAAAATACCTGGGCTGCATACATTGCCAACACCTGCTGGACGACTGTCGAGCCGAATCCCCTTGTTATAAAGGCTCCAATCGCTGGTTCCCGGGTTTGGCACCATGTGAAGGAAGCAGATATTACCACAATAATTTTTAAGTCCAAATCATCTTCATCTAGGGCTATGGGCCCAGATGGGTTCTGTAATGCGGTTCTTAAGAACGACACTTAGTACTGGATGGAATTACTGCGGACCCTGTTCCTGCGCATGTGTGAGACTGGTTGTTACCCTCCCATGTAGGTGAAATCAATTCTGATCCCAGTACATAAGAAAGGGTTGCGCCTTGATCCAAATAACTACTGATTAATGGCCATGTTGGACAACAGTTCAAAGACTTTTTCACGCTTGTTGTTGGAACTGCTTTCCACATGGTCTGACTCAAAGTCCATCTTGAATTGCACACAGATGGGCTTCAGGAAGGGGCATGGTACAAGTTATGCTATTTTGGTGCTTCACACGCTTATATCGGATACCTTACGTGACCCTTGCTCAAACCCTTATATGTGTTTTGTAGACTTCAGCTCTGCTTTCGATACTGTGGACAGGGGACGATTGTGGGATAAGCTATCTGGCAGGGGTCTGGATTCTTAGCTGTTGTATTTTATCAGGCTGCTGCACAGCAACACCGTGGACAGGGTGTGGCTATCACAGGATGGCGCTCTCACAGATTCTTTGCATACTAATGTAGGTCTCACGCAGGGTTGTGTCCTTGTGCCATTGCTATAGAATTTTTACGTGGCAGACTTTGTTACTGCCTTAGAAGCAGCGCATAATTATCCACTGAGTTTCAGGGGAATGAAGATAAACTGCATCACGTACGCAGATGACACTCTCATATTGGACTGGATACCTATGGGCCTTCAGCATTCGCTTGATGCCCTGTTGGAGTATGCTGACTTACAGGCCCTCCGCGTAAATACAGGAAAGACGAAGATCATGACCATAGGCAAGGGGGCCTATTGGGGAAGAGATTTACCTGGTGATTAGGTGGCACAAGCCTGGATCAAGTTGAAACCTAGAAATACCTAGCTATGCATATTTCCCACAGACTAGACAGCAAATGTCATGCAAACATGATCTCCTCCAGGGCATGGATAAAGTGGCTGTCACAAAAAAATGTGATTGACAGACAAGGAGGAAGATTTGTGGAGGCCAAACTCTCTGCATA
Source organism: Ambystoma mexicanum (assembly GCF_040938575.1). Classification (NCBI taxonomy): domain Eukaryota; kingdom Metazoa; phylum Chordata; class Amphibia; order Caudata; family Ambystomatidae; genus Ambystoma; species Ambystoma mexicanum. The sequence continues at coordinate 1,350,650,053 of NC_090934.1, read as the reverse complement.
CAAGACATTGGTGGTACCATGGAGCTTGTATGCCTTGGAAATCCTGCCCATGGGCTTGGCTGCTTTGTTAAAGAAGGCCAGGGGTAAAATCCTAAAAATTAAAGTGAGCAGACTCATCAACAAAAGGCAATTGGATGTGACGTCGCCAGAAATTAGCATATCAAGGTGAAATATGCACATTTCATTAAATTGACTTTGCAAAATCACCCAAATAGCACAGGACGAATGGCATTTGCCTTTCATAAAATTAACACACACACAAAATCAAGAGAGGATATTTGCTTCTAATGGTGTTTTTGAAAACGTTAAAAGGTGTGCATGTTTCAAACTCCAAGAACCAATACAAACGTTTTCCCTGGAACTTCTAGTACCGAAATGGGACATTTTACCTTTAGTTGTTTGCTATTTTTCATCAGGTTATATAGTGCAGTGGTGAAGTGTCCGGCCTGCAAACCTTACAGACTGCTGTTCGATCGCTGAGGTTGGCTTTAATTCATAAATTCACAAAGGACATTCAATGTTCCTCATTTTAGCTGGGGGGGGGGACTGAGTCTACCCTCTGAACAAAGTGGGTGGACTCCGTCCACCTGCGTGTACCCTCGACTTGAGCCCTGCTAGAGGCTAAACTTCTCAGAGCATTGTTGGGTCTCCGGACCTCAGCTCCGGTTGAGGCTATTCGTCTGGAACTTGGACTGCCCTCTTTACATATACTATGGGTGTTGGCAATCTGTAAATACTGGGCTTCTATATGTTTTAGCAATCCAGGAAAAGCAAGACTTTTGAACCTAACTAGGCGTCACAGACAATGCTGTGTGCGCTGTGTATGGTTTGCCGATATGCACTGTGAGAATATAGGCATGAAGGGACTGCCGAAATTCGCAGGGGGGCAGTACATGCGACAGACTTCGAAAGGAAATCGAAGGACCTTGATCGCACCCAATCAATTGACTAACTGGCAAAAAAACTGAAATATCATCCATATTCCACTCAGGGAATGAATACAAATACTCTGTGCAACTACCAAGTCAAAGTTTTCTCCCCTCAATTGGTGCACTTTATTCTATCTTTGCACCTTGAAACCTTACCGGTTTACGCTTACACAGGGGCCTGCATTGGTCTTAAAAGGGACAAGCGCCTGTGTCGAATATGTAACCTTGCTGTTGAAACAGCGAGGCATTTGCTTACGCAATATAGCTTGCTTCATGATATGATAGTTTATCTGTATAGCACCTATACATAATGTGTTTCAAAGCGCTTCAAGGCAAGGGAGGAAACAAGGGAAAATACAATGACATTCTTACAGGCCATGAACATTAAGGATGTGAAATTAACTATCGTACTCGGTCTGACGACTTTTCAGATAGTGCAAGAGCTAAGACATAGATAAGGAAGGGAGGGGGAGAGTGGGAAGGAAATTGCAACAGGTGAGGGAGAGGGGTGCGGAAAGTGAAGGAAGGAACAAAACAGGCGACTATCGTACTAGGCCTGATGACATTTCAGATAGTGCTGGGGGCTGGGGGGTGTGAGGAAAAAAACATGGTTTCTATGAAAAGGGATACCACGCGATTGTGGATTACAAATCATACCAGTCCCGGAGTTCCATCTATGGGGCGAAATGCTTGGCTGTGACAGCCGCAGAATTTCATATTTGGCATCATATTTGGCAAAAAGTGGAAAAAAGACTGGATATACTAAAGGGTTAAATTTAAAATTGTATTATCTCTACTGATATTGAACTGGTGTTACTGCTAATTCTGACGATGCATCTCTTCTGTTCAATTGAAATGTCTTGTTTTAACTTTCATTTTATGTTTTTAAATGATCTGCTGCACGATGAATTGTTTTAATTTATGATTTGTACAGTGTAAAGTTCATGTGTTGACCATAGACACTTAATACACATTTTTTGTTTAAATGTAGTCATTTTAAAATCATTCACACACAAGCATGCACACAGAATACATACTTCAAGATGGACACTTTTTCAAGTGGTGTTTTCATAGCAGATTAAAGAAACCTGTTAGTTTGTGGTGTGCAGCATACCAACAGTCACTATTATTATATACCAAGCATCTTTATAGGTTGATGTTTTTATGATTTGATTAACCCGACAACATTTTCACTCCTAGGTGGTGACTATTTTGATATGTTCATTGCGTGGGAATTAAGCCAGCTTGAGGACCATGTGGCTGAATGACTAGCACATGATCACAGAAGGTTTTTCTGAGGTGAAAACTGCATTTCAGCTTTGCCAGCTAATTTGCCAGGTGTCCATAGTAGTCTCCCATTTCTAGTTATTGCAAGGTGAAATTTGTCTATGTTTTACTTCAAAGCTTACGTATTCGGTAGATTTAACTAGTAAACTACACAAATCACATAATAAACCATTTTGATAGTATTTGCTTGCAATTGTTTTGACAGACACGGCTATAGGAGAACGGTTGTACCTTTATCTTCTCCTACATCTCTTAAAGTATGGTACAATAGTCCCCAAACAAATATCAATTTGAGCCTAAAATATCTAATATGAGAATTACCATTGTGTTTTTTAAGTTTTAAATACACTGGACACACAAGCTTGTGGAACTTTTTTCATGATGTGAAGAACAAAAGCATAAATTGTACACAATGCAAACTGTTGCTTATGTCAGAGTCTCTCTGGGTACCAGGCTCCTCCATGACCAGTCTTCTTCACATTGCCATCTGGCCTACTGCACAGTTACGGCCGGTAACTGTAACCCCTACTGTCCCCTGTCTCCTTGTAGTTCCCAGAGCCGCTCTGCCCTGGCTGCACTTACTCAGAGCCATGCTGCCCTGATTGCACTTTCCCCCTACATTTCCCCTGCACTTCCCCCTCTCCCTTCCCCCTGAACTTCTCATTGTCTCACTTGCATGATCCCAGTGTCACAAGGCTTACTAGGATCGTTTGTCTTGTCTCCCCTCTGTCTCCCCTCCCTTGTCTTCTGGCGCCTAGAAAAACTTTTATCAAAGAAATCCACATTCTGCACTAATGAAACAGTAGCTTCCAAAGATAATGATTGGACATTGGCAAGCATGTGACACTATTTAATTGAATAATCACCAGATTGGTATCTCAAAGTGAAAGCCCTGGGGATACCCACAAAAGAATTCCCTCTGCAATGTAATGCACTATTGTGTGTGTGTGTTATGTGGGGATCCTCTTAGATACATAGCCCCAACCAACCGAATTCTCCTAACAGTTATTTTCAGGTAATGTGGGCATCAGCTCACAGCAATGGCATTGGCACAAAGTGGAGACATTGCCCATTCGACTTGGATCACGTTCAAGACATTTGTCTTCAGTGTCACTGTCTTGCTCTGGATGTTCTTCACTATGCCTTGCTTCGATTTCTTCATCGGTGTACTCTGGTTCAAATATACCTGCAAGAACATCATCCATTGTAAATTTGAACAATACTTAGTAGATATAACTGGCCGATTCTCCCTCTCCTCCTCCTTTCTCCTCTTTCGCCCTGACAATACCTGACGATGTTTCTAGACAACCCCCATCTATGAAAGTATTGTCCAATCAGGAGCTCCCCTGCTCCTCCAAAACCATCAGGGACCACATTGACACACTTGCTCCAGTCTTACCCGATTTCTGCAATCACTCTTTCGTCTCTGGTTCCTTCCCCTCTCCCCTCAAGCACTCCCTTGTGCACTCCCTCCTTAAAAAGCCTTCTGCCGACTCTACCTGTCTGGCAAACTATCACCCAATCTCTATCACTCTTTTCCTGGGCAAACTCCTGGAAAAGCTGGCCATCTCACGGATTACTCTCCACACTGAATCTGTTGGTTGTCTCCATGACCATCAGTCTGGCTTCAGAGCAGCCAGAGGCACTGAAACTGCTCTCCTGAACACCTGTGAAGACCTGCTCTCTAATCCTGATTCCAGCCTTCCTTCAGTCCTCATCCTTCTGGAACTCACCTCTGTTTTCGACATGGTCAATCACGCCATCCTGATCAATTGACTCCGCGAGAACATGGGCATCACAGATCAGTCCCTGGAGTGGTCGACCTCCTTCCTCCTGGACTGACCCTCCCAGGTCCAACTTGGGTCCTTTCTCTCTACCACCTCTCTCTCCCAGGGCTCTATTCTCGCACCCTGGCTCTTTCATGTCTATCTGGCCCATATGGCCCACCTGATCACTACCTTCTCCTCTAACTTTCAGTGTTATGCAGATGACACTCAGCTCTCTTTCTGGCTCTCCTCAGCCTCTTCTCCTCTCTTGCTTATTCCTGACTGTCTATCCGCAATTAAGGATTGGTGCACCTCAAACAATCTCTGTCTTAATGCCAGTAAAATGGAGACCCTCCTCATTGGGAACCCTGCCCTCCCTTTCCCTCTCTCACTCTGGCTGCGCTCCTTGGGTTCTCTTCCTTTGCCTTCCTGCGAGGCAAAAAACATTGGTGTCATCTTCAATTCCACTCTCCACTTCTCCCCTCACATCACGGACCTTGCCAAGTAGGCCCACTACCAGCTGCACCTCCTCAGAGGTATTCTTCCTTTTCTTACTTTCCCCCAGAAGCTCACTGTCTCCCGAGCCCTGATTCTCGCTAGGCTGGACTACTGAAACAGCCTCTTTCTCAATCTGCCTTCCTCTACTCTCTGCCCTCTGCAACTAATCCAGAACAGGACTGCACGACTTATCCTTGGCCTCAATATCAGGGATTGTATATATCCAGCCCTGAAATCTCTCCACTGGCTCCCAGTGGCTGCAAGGATCAGTTCAAGACCCTCTGCATTGTCCACAAGGCTTTCTGGGGTCAGGGCCCGCCCTACATGCAACACTCACTTTCAAAGTACCTTCCTTCTTAAGCCCTTCGCTCAGCTACCTCCAACTCTCTGAGGGTCAGACACTTCTCCAGGCAGAGAGTGGGAGGTAGATCTCTCACCTCTGCAGGGGCCTCCCTATGGAAAGGCCTCCCTGCCCCTCTCAAACTTGAGCCAGACCACCTGAAGTTCCGGAAGCTGTGCAAGACCTTCCTTTTCTCCTCTGCTTTCTCTCGCTCTCTCCCCTATTGACCTATCTGTCTGCTGAGGTGACTGGTTGCATGGCTAACCCTAGAGTCTCACTGGGTACCAGGTTCCTCCATGATCAGTCTCCCCTACACTGCCTCTGGCACTACCATGCACGCAGGGGCTGTAACTGTAACCTCTACAGCCCCTTGCCTCCTTTGCACGTACCCAGACCATGCTACCCTGGCTGCACTCACTCAGAGCAAGGCTGCCCTGATTGCACAAACCTTTCCTCTCTCCCTGGCACTTACCCCTCTACCTTGCCCTGGCACTTTTTACTCTGTAGCACTTGCACAATCTGAATGACACAAAGCCTTGTAAGATAATTTGTCTTGTCCTCCCTCTGTCTCCCCCCTTGTCTTGTCGTGCCTTGGAACACTTGTGCACAGGCGTGTTTTAAATGACATATATCATATCATAATTATGATGGTCAACAGAAGAGACTTGTTCCAAAATGTATACCTAATGCATTTATTTTTTCAAAACATATAAATGATGCAACAACGGTACTCAAAGGGTTTGTTAAAATATCAAGTGAAGAAGGAAGGATACGTGGAGAAAATGTGGAACACACAGTGGTTTCACACTATACAAGTTAATAAACCTCTATCAATCTCCAATATTGTTTGAAAATAATCTAAACAAATATATTGGTGTACACATGCATTCCTCCTTGTGCATCAGTAAAAAAATGTTAAGTACTTACTCTGACTGAAGTAGAGGATGATCCGTTACGTTGTAGATTCATCAAGATGTGGAAAGTGACTTGGAGAAGCAAAAATGCTGCTCAAAACAATGACCAAAGAACGAGACACACAGGAGAATAATAAAGGAAAAAGAGAGAAAGGCTGTGTTGAGATGTATTGCAGGAGAGAGTGTCTTCTGCTGTTCAATCGCAACACAGGGGGGGGTCATTCTGAGGTTGGAGGTAAGTAACTGTCCTTACCGGCATGGAGTAAATACCGTGTCTGTGTAGGCCAGAGACCGCAAATGAAGATGAGCTGACCATGCTCGCGGAGATCCTTGAAGAAAAAGCAGATGTCGTGTTTGCCCAAAGCCCCAAGAGGGAGGCCATAATTAGAAAGAAGGAGATCTGGGCGTGTGGCGCAAAAAGTAAGCGCAGTCGGTAACACCCTCCGCCCAATCAAGGACTGGAGGAAGAGGTGGGTTGACTTGCGCCTGCGAGTCTGCATTATCCTCTCGGCCAACAGGAGCCAGGCCATGTCAACTGGCGGAAGAGCAGGCTCTCCCATAAAGCTGTCCCAGTGGGAGGACATATGTGCAAGCCTGATCGGCATGGAGGCCATAGAAGGCGTGGGAGACATGGAGGTGAGTGTCCTAAGAAAACACTGTAATGCAGAGTCTGATGAAAGTCCACCAATATGTCTGTCTAAAGAGGCAAGCCGTGGCCCAAAACACACACATTCCCAGCAAAGTTGTCAGATGCAGCACAGACACATGCAGATGCCTGCAGCAAGGCAATGCCATACCTTACACAAACCACACTAAGATGTAAATGGCATAAGTCACACTGCATGCAGGCCCCAACAAATATGCATGTCACATACCATACGCCTGCCCCAACATGAGTGACCCCGATGTTTGCCTGCATTACCCACCCATGTAGCAAGCAACGTGATCATCCAAACTCAAATGCCTATTACCATCTATTGTGTAGATGAGCAATTATACAAATGTATGTATGATGCCTATCAAACCATCACTCATGCCGTCCCTCTCTTCGACCCCCACAGGCAAAGACCATGACAGCGAGGCGCGGGACTCACCCCCACAGCCAACCACACCCCAGAAGAGGGCCCGGGATGAGGCCAATAGGCCTTCGACCTCAAAGGCCCAACACAAGGCCCGCCATGCACCACCAAGGAAACCACCTCCAGATGCCACGGCACTGGTGCTGCCAAAGGCCGTCGAGACGGAAGCTGCAACCCCTGTCACACTGCCACAGGACACAGCTGAAGCTCCACACTCAGCAGAGTCCAGTTCAGTCGGGGAGGCGGCAGCCACAGCACCCCTGGCTGACGAGGAGGCGCAGGAAGAGGTGTGGGTGCCCATGGAGGACGCCTCCTCCGAACTGCCCCACACACCAAGTCCAGCACCATCCCCCCAGATCACATCTTTAGAGTCTGACCAGGCCACCACAGCAGTCTGGGGGGGAGTATAACCAAGGGGCTATGAGTCCTATAGTGGAGCCCATAGAAGTCAAACATGACACCCAAGCACCCTCCACCTCCACAGGTGTACTGGCGGGGCCGCAGCGCCATGAGGAGCTGACTTCCCTTGTGCGTCAATTTGTGAATGACAATGCCCAAGCGAGGCAGGAGTGGCACGAAAACACCACCTCTCTGTGCAAGATAATTGCTGATAACACCGCCTTCCTGGGCAAGATCTTTGCAGAAAATACAAGTAGACTGTGCAAGGAGGTATCCGCCCTGCCGCAGGTCCTCAGCTGCATCGCTGATGCTATGGAGGCTGAACATCCAGCACCCTAGATGGACAAGCGTCCACACCATCGTCCTCCAGCTCAATACAGACCAGCCCACTGTGCAGGTTGGCGCGCACCCTGCGCCGCCCAGACATGCCGCCACCAGGTGCAGGGAGTGGCAGAAAGTAGACTGGCCAGCCTGATGAAGGCAATGGACACTTGTTTGGGGAGTTTTGGGGGGAGGAGGAGAGGGGGTGAGGGTGTGTTGGGGAGTTTTGGGGGGAGGGGGAGGGGGGGTGATGGTGTGTTGGGGAGTTTTGGGGGGAGGCGGAGGGGGTGAGGGTGTGTTGGGAGTTTTGGGGGGAGAGGGAGGGGAGAGAGGGTGGTGGGGGTTGGTGCACTTTCTTCTTCATTGTAAATTTCAATACACCCGTTGTGTGAAAAAAAACATCTTGAGTGGACATTCATCAATGCGCATGTGTCATTTATTCATATACAGTGCATAGTGTACATTTACTCCCACACCCAGTGCCCTCTGTCAAACTGTCATGTCACCCTCTGCAGCTATGTGTGTCAGAAATATTGTGCTATCACTGACTGACGCACAGCACGTCCCTCCTGTGCATGGGCACCGCGATGATGGGCAGCCACGTCGTCTTCATCCCCTTCATCATCACCCGGTGGTAGAAGTCCAATGTCAGGGGCACGTTCCGTCAGATACACATATTGTGCAGCATGACACATGCCATGATGATCTTGGCCACCTTCTCATGCCTGTAGAGGAGTGCCCCACCCGACCGGCTAAGGCAGCGAAATCGTGCCTCCAACAGGCCAAAGGTCTGCTCAATCACCACACGGGTACGGTGTGATTGTAGTCCTCCTCATGCCTGTTCTGTGTGTTTCGGACAGGGGTGAGGAGCCACAGCTTCAAGGGATAGCTACTGTCACCGGCATGGGAGGCAACAAAGGGTACATGTCAGTGGAATCATGATGGACAACTGTACTAGTCACACATGCCTACAGATTATCGTTGGTCACATGCACATGTCCCTGGTTGTATGCATGGCATTTTCAGGCCCTCATTGTGTCCTATGCGATGGACTAAGGGTGTGGGTTGCATCTTCAAGATGATACACGGTGTGCACTGCCGTCTTGTTGCACATGCATCGTCTACGCATACAGCTGTGTTTGTATCTAATTTGTGATGTGTTGTCTTCTGTAGGAATTGCTGACTGGGAGCGTTGGCAGCAGGCTCTGCAATGTTAGGCATTCAGTGCTGAATTTTGCCATGGTGACATGCTGCATTCCTGTGGTTGTGGCGGCCCTGTGACAGACAGTGGATTCCCTTGGTGGTTTGGTTCAATGCACTCCTATGGATGCTTGTCCTGTGTGGTGATTTGCTGGAGACAGCAGCATAGTGCATATTCACTGCATGTTGCTGGATGGTGTTACGGAAGGTGAGGTCTGCTGATGAGTGGTGCACGTTAAGTGGGATGAGGGGGGGTTTACTGTTTGTCATGTTGTGATAGGTGTCCACCTTTCTTCTGTCCTATGGGATCTGGATGTCATGTTCTGTTTGGGATGCTTTGAGGCACAGTTTTTAGTGATGTGCACATCATGCTGTCACATCAATATTGACACCATGGTGGTGTGTGCATCTCTCCCCCAAATCAGTGCCATATGCCTGTTATGCAACTTACCAAGCAGCCAGGGACATCGTCCAGCATGTCGCTCCATGTAGCAGGGTAGCGTGGAGTTTCGCAGGACCATAGAGTCATGAGTTGATCCAGGATATCGGGCACAACAATGTGTTATGATCTAACTGGCGTTGCATACCATCTGCACATTGATGTAGTGGTATCGCTTGCGGTTACGGTACACCACCTCCATGGCATGCGGGACCACCAACTCCACGTAGGTGCAGTCGAGGGCACCTATACAATTTGGCATTCCTGCCAGTGCATGGAAGCCAACTTCGGTATCAAGAATCTCCTGGGGAGTCTGTGGTAGCAATATGTAGTCCCATGTGTGCTTGAGGAGGGAATCCAGCACTTGGTTCAGAATGCGAGAAAATAAGGGTTGTGATATTCCATGCATGTGCCCCACTGTGTGCTGGTAGGTGCCTGTGGCAAGGAAGTGGAGCACCGACGCTACCTTCAGAAGAGTGGGGATGGCATTGCGTATTTAAATGAGGCTGACAATGACGTCGTGTATCATGTCACGATGGTGGTGATGGTGTCCCGGTCCAGTCGTTACAGGGTGTGGATCTGCTCCGGGGTTAGGTTGAAAGGACTGGCTCTGATGCAAGGGATTGGGGGCTGCCTGCGTGGTACCGCTGGCTGCACTGGTGGGGCATGCTGGGCCTGTCTCACCCTCCTTCTTCTCCTGCGTCTCCTCTGTGGTACCTGCTGTTGCTGTTGTTGTTGTTGCTAGTGTTGCAGTGCAAGTATGTCCTCCAGCTCCAGTATTGCTACTACTATTGGAATCATCTTGGTGTGGGAAGGGGTGTGTTGTGTGGGTGTGCTCCTTTTGTACTGGCCCAGACTCCATTGCCTCCACCTGTGCTGATTGTGTGCATCTGTGGCAGTTGGGAACACTGCACATTGCATTTTGCGGTTGGTTTGAGATGCCGGTATTACCGGCATGCCGGTATCCCCTATTAGCGCCTTCATGATGCAGGTATTTGCTTGTCCGCCTGACTTGTGATTTCCTCCCATTAGAGGCATGCCGGTATTACCGGTAAGATGGGCCACGTGCCCGCGCCCATGCCGCTATTTGCGGCACCATTATTAGCATTCAATAAAACAGTTATATAGAACTTGTTGGGAGAATGACGTACCCCACTGGTATTTGTTAGAGATTCCAAATAGATTGCTAAAACTTTTTCCATAAATATCGGTGTAACCACCTGAAAACCCAAGCTGTTTGGGAGGCCTGGTATAATATCCCTCTCATTGAGCATTTATGTAGTTTGCATGGTTAGGAAGTTGAATCTGTGAAATATATATTTTAATCTGTATGAGATTAGATTACCGAAAAATAAATTAGTTTATATATATATATATATATATATACATGAGCATTCTTTTTTCAGGGCCCTATAATGCATTTAGTATAGTTTTACTTTTATAATTTTTTTTTTAAATATTACCTTTGGTACCTTTTGGTAAATGCATTACATGTACAAGGTTTCTTGTAAACTGTAACTAGACATACATTTAAAAAAAAAGAAAATTAATAATATTATCGGGCCGATTCATGGAATAAATCTGCGCCGAAATCGGTGGCGCAAGCATGAAAAAGCCAGCGCATGAGTGTGAATCGCACGCAAGAGATTCATGGAAGAGTCCGCGCTTGGCTTACCGGGGAGCTGCGCCTAATCCGCGCCTACCTCATACGTCACTGCGACATCCTGAACGCTGTGCGCGACACGCACAGTGAAAGTGCACAACGTGTAGCGCACACACCTGAAAAGGGGGCGGAACATGCGGAATCAGGAACAACGTGTGAAAATGTGAGCGTAACAAGGGCAGTACGTCTGGGAAATACACGCAACGCCCAGACGCTCGCAAGCAACACATATTCATGGAATCGAATAGGGAAAACATGCGCACGCCAAAAGACACGCACAGGCGTAAACACGTCCGCCACACGAAAGCAGGCGGAAGCGCCCCCGCACAGTATAAAAGTGCGCGCAAACAACAAACAAACATAATCAGCTACGATGAATGTCCCATTTCTCACAGCAGTGATCGTGGGACACTGCAGGAGGAGAATAGCCAGGCCCTGAATTTTCATGCCCAGGACCAGCCTTTTTGGGATGCCTGATGACCAGGTCTATGGCAGGTATAGGTTTCCACCTCATATCATCCTAGACCTGGTCACTGAGTGGGAGGATGACCTAACATCACCCACCTTGTGCTCCCAAGCACTGAGCCCCTTGGAAAAGGTGCTCAATGTACTGCATGTTTTGGCCACTGGGTCATTTCAGCGGACAACTGCCATAGTCGGGGGCGTCTCACAGCCCACGCAGTCACACTGCCTACACCAGGTGTTGGCAATCATGACTGCACGCCCCTCAGTCCGCAGGCACATATACATGCCCAGAACACCCGCAGAAAGGCAGGCCGTGGCCAGGACTTCTAGAGGGCGGCACACTTCCCCAAAGTGCTCGGTGCCATAGATTGCACCCATGTGGCCCTACGTCCACCTAGTGCCAGTGAGAACATCTACCGCAACCGCAAGCACTGGCATTCCATCAACGTGCAGGTTGTATGCGATGCCAAGGGAATCATCACCTCTGTCTATGCAGACTATCCAGGGTCCACCCATGACAGTTTCATATATCGAATGTCTGCCCTGAGCGGGGACCTGGAAGCTGGGAAGCATGGCAACACATGGCTCATTGGTGAGTACAAATGCATGTGCACATGCATGCATGTCACACACAGACAAATACACCAACCCAACTAATGACAACCATTATCACCTCCCCAGGGGACAGTGCCTACCCTCTGAGCACCTACATGATGACGCCAATATGGAAACCCACCAGACCACCCCAGGTAAGATAAAACACAGCCCATATTGCAACCAGGGCTATAGTGGAGCGCACATTCAGAGTGCTCAAGTCACGCTTCTGCTCCCTTGACCGCTCTGGCAGGCAGCTACTATATGCACCCCCAGTAGTGTGCAGGATCATTGTGGCAGCATGTGTCCTGCACAACGTTGCAACATGGCGGGGGGTACCGGTGGACATGGTGGTGCCCCTACATCCCCAACCACACGCACAGATGCTGCGCATGGGAGGGGAAAGGGCACGTGGCAAGGCAGCCACTACCCAGCTTGCTTGTGGCCACATTCTTCACCTAAACTCCCACCCCTGCGGAGTGCACACAGGCCTGACACATACCAGGTGACAATTGATGATGACAAAGGGACAGTCAACTGTCACAATCTTACCAACCTGAGAATGTGTCCATGGAAGTGCTACATTGTGTGCATCCCTAGCCACTTAAACATAACCAATCCCGTGTGACCAAAAGGAACACATGCAAGGTGCATATCCCACCAGACCCCTGCAAAACAGGGCATGAAAATACTGGTATGTCACCTAAACCCTCCCAACCCACATGACCCCCGTCTGCCACACCATGCCATGGCATGCAATGGCAAAAAAGCAAACCAAATGCACAACACATGACACAATCGTCATGTAGTGCCACGTGAGAACTGTAAACAGGCACAAGACAATTACACCTGACATGGAATCTGATGAAAAGACTGACCAAAACCTCCCACCCATAAAAGGTGTGGCACAAATGCATGCCACCAGCAGTACAAGCAACAAAAGTCAAAATGCATGTTGCCATGCACATCAGGCAATAGGAATTTGCCAATAGAAACACTGTGTGCTGCGTGTGTGTCTCCTGCAACACACCGCTCACCAGACAGCACAGTGAGTGTGCATTGCTTTGGGCAAACCCCTTGAGCATCATGAAAAATAAGTACAATCAACCAAAAGTACCCTGTGATGCATGTACACGATCAAGGAATTGAAAGTGATCATGCACTGCAGGGACACAGCATGCCTGAGAAGGCAATCTGGGTGCACGTGTGTGCATGTTGTTGTCGTTGTTGGTGTGGAGGTGCATTGTCTAAGTGTTTGTGTCAGTAGGGACATGCACTGAATACATGCATGTGAAATGAAGTGACCCTCAGTGTTCTGTACACATCACATGTGAACATTGCCCCCGTGGACCCCCCAGTGTGTTAAACCACACCAATCCCCTGACACCTCAAAAGCAAACCCAACACAGAATCATCCATTGACCAGCAGAATATATCATGTAAAGAGTACCCCACATCGACAATGTCAGACAGTGACCAATCACTGTAGCCCAAGTGTCCCAATGTGACATTGGGCCTCATTCCGAGTTTAGAGGTAGCCATGGCGCTATTAGGGCCATGGCTGCCTCCAAAACCGGGTCCGGTCTGGTTGAATGGGGACTTACCGGGACATTCCGACCTGTGCGGACCTGGTAAGACCCCATTCAACCAACCATTCCCCATTCCCATTTGAGCCCCCATAGGGCTCCCATAGGGCTTAATGGGAATGGGGAAGGCGCTAATTAGGGGTCCACGAATAGCAGGCCCGTAATTAGCGCCCTGGTCCCTTAGCGGGACCCGTAAAGGACGTGTGGTCAGACCACACATTCTTTGCGAGTTCCGCTAAGGGACCTCGGAATTGGGCGGTAAGGGTTTAACGGCACTGGTCTCCTTACCGGTGACCGTTAACCCTTATCGCCTAAGTCGGAATGAGGCCCATTGTCACCACACGGACGCCTCCCATCATCAGTGTATGTTTCACAGCCAAAGGGTGCACGGTAGCACCTACAGCAGGAAGTGCATCAACAACATAGACAGGAAAGTCATAAAAAACATCACAAGCAACACGATGAAATGCACAGTCAACAAAATACTCACCAAAATGAAGTGCAGACATGCATTGGAGAAACCATCCAGAATCCCCACTAGGGGTGTATATACACAAGAAGGACTTCAGACTGGCCACAGATATGACGGAAGCCCAATGCCCCTGTGTAAGATGCTGTCACACCGAGCCATCCTTGCGAGCCCATGGAAAGGGGAAGCAGGAGTGGTATATGTGTCAGGACCCCAAGCCACAAACACATACACGAGACAAGCCTGTATGGGCCCAGCTGGAACGCACAGTGGATGCTTTCAAATGCCACAAAGCACCACACTGTCACATGAATGCACAATAGACAAACAATAATAGAAAACAAAAATAAAAATGGCCACATACGACCTGGGGGGGCACCCAGGAGAGGGGCGGTAATGGGTGCACCTCAACACCCAAATGTGTTGATGTTGAGACTAAAAAAGAAAATCCTCCATGGGCTCAACGCCTGCATGGCCCGACCTGTGTGAGCGATAAGTCGTTGTCGTTGTCACCCTATTGATGTAAATCAGAAGGTGGATGTGGCACAGTTGCCTGACCACGCCTGTCCGCAGCAAGCCCCTCCACGGCAGCAAGCATGCAGGTCTGGTAAGTCTGGTCCTGCATGGCTATGGCACGTAGGTATGCATGCAGCACATCACGTGATACACGTGCTTCCTCCTGCAAGATCTCACACGAGTTCTGCCTGCATGGCCTCACATGACATACAGAGCACCTCCCGGCTTGCATGGAGTTCAGCCGAGATGGTGTTTTCAAGCTGCTCCATCCTCTCTTCTGACCGCGTCCTCTGGGTCATCATGAGCACACCCAGAGAAGATCTGAGGGATTGGTGTTCTTCCCTCAGGGCCTCCCTGTGTGCCTCTGCCTGAGCAGCAAGTGCTTCGGGCACAGCCACCATTTCAGCCCGGCATGCCCTGTCAGAGGCCGCCATGCCCAGCCTGAGTGAGGGGCACGTGGACCTTGTTGCCTGCTGCTGGAGCTCCACCTGCCTCTCAGTGGGGAGGATGGAATGGGCCACATTTTCCATGCCTTGAGCCATCATCTAAACAGCTCCCCCCTGTTTCTGTGCTATGGCATACATGGCATGCTCCCACTCAGTAGTCCCTGGTGGCGCACGGCCACTGCGTTTTCGGACACTACACCTGCTGGGCCCAAGGAGCTGTGGTCCTTGCTGGGTTGGCACTGCCCGTGGCTGCAGGACTGCATCCTTCTGTCGACCTGATGCCTCAGGAACATGAGCAACTGGTGTGGAGTGTGACCCTGCACCCGTAACTATGACAGGCGGATGTTCCAACACTGCCTAACCCCTTGAGGGCACTACCCTCACTGCAGGTGTCGCGGACAGAAGATCATCCACTGCAGGATCACTCATCGGCAAAGACACGTCATGATGCACATCCATTTCAACATTGTGGCTAGAGAGCTCATCAGAGCTTGACTCATAGTCAGCCCTGGAGACGATGGTCTGGAGCAACAATGGGTTTTCGTGGTCTACCACCCCACGACCACCACTGGTGCTAGTTTGTTGACGTAAACACACCACCGTGTCTGGAATCACATCCTCATCTTCTGCTTCCAGTGCCTCATCACCTGTAACTTAAACAAAAGAAACATGAGCACACATGTCAGCAGCACATACCACACACAGACATCACAACATTGACAGCCAACACATGAAGCAGACATGTCACAAACAACTCAAACTCCGACATGCATCCAGTGGCATTGCAATGCAAGGGTATCCCGAAAGCAGAAATGGATGTGTGTAAAATGTAAAGCCTACACAAGTACTGCATGTTGCATGTCACCTGCATCACACACAACCTCTGGCAGGCACAGATCCAAGGCAGAAATGAGAGATGGCAACAAAGAGATGGCACGTAGCATAAGCATGGCGGAATACCCAAATTGCCACAGCTGCAAGTGAAACCAAACACACCATGACATATGTAATATGCAGGAGAAAGGGGGGGTTTTGTTCCTGGCTATCTTGCTTTTAGGTTTCAAAGAATTGTTGTCTATGCAGCTCCAGGACGCCCATCGCGGGCACAACAAGGCCCAACTGGAGCCACTGTAACCGCAACACAAGCACCAGACTCATCAACCAGGACCCCACAGGGGGCTACATACCAGATACCAGTACCAATAGCCTTGATAAAGACCTCCGGGTCGAAACAAGTGTCGGCTGACAAGGGGACTCAAGAACCCCCTAATGTACTATATGTCCATTACAACAAAAACCAACCACTTGCACAAATAAAAGCGAAATTACATCGCAGTCAACAGCGTGTGAGAACAATTCTTTGAAACCTAAAAGCAAGATAGACAGGAACAAAAAAAAACCTTTCTCCTACTCAACAAATGAGGTGTTTGGCTAAACCTCAAACTGTTACCTGTGATCTTGCAACCTGCTTTCCTACCCCGATGCACCAAGAATACAGAGCTCAGCAAGGTCCTTTCCAAATCTAGAGCCAACTACTTTTCTAACATGTAATATGCATGTTGACTTGCAGCACTCAACAACCATCACCAATACAGAGTACATGTGTCACAGGATGCACCTTCGCTAGTGTGTTTCAATACAGTGAAGGGATAAACATGGGAACATATATGCCAGGTCATTTTGACATTGCAGCATGGTGTAGGCTTGTTGAAGGGCGGAACATGGTTCAGAAGTGGTTGGGTGCAGTGCATGTGTACCGCCTCAACTTCCAACATTAACACGTACATAGTGATGTCAATCTCTTAACATGATGGCAGTGTAAGGGCAAGGGCAGCCATCATGTGCAAAGTGCATGCACTGGGTTGCATGGATACAGTGAATCCCCCACCCTTTGGGGAATTGCAGGGAGGCAATGCATGGCAATGAAATGTCGACAGGGAGCTACTGCCATCTGCACAGTCCGAGTGAGACACACTGCACCAAGGACAAAAGATGTACATCAAAGTATGTGTTTTTCAGGTTTGCAGAGGGAAGTGTGCATGTACACAGGAACGTGGAACAGGCAATTGCAGTAGTCCAACATGTGACTCACCAGTGCCATGTTGAAATTGAGCTGCAGGGGTTTTGAGAGTCAAGGAAGCGTGCCCATGAGGAGAATGACCTTGAAGGCTGTCCACCCATACACGGCACCAACACCACAGGCTACATGCAGACATGTGAGTGAGCAGGAACATGTACCCAAGGGGCAACCGAGTGACTTGCATGTGAGTAGGGTGCATGTGTGGTGATGAAGACAGTCCTGTGTGCATCATATATCCTGCATGCATCACAACAGTCACACATGAGTGAAGCATTGTATGACTCACACATGACAACCATGTATACATAGCATGTAGTGGCAGTCAAGCACAACACATCACACAAGCAAAACGCACATGTCCTGGACAAACACGCATCAACACTCACCGGACGATGCATCATAATCCATCATCTCTCCCACTCCATGGACTAGTTCTGCCTCAATGAACTCTGCAGCAATCTCCTCGTGCGGAGTGAGTGCATCCTCCTCTGGTGCTGGCCCACTGCCAGTCACCTGAGTCATGGCATAATTGGAGGCATGCTTTTTTTTTGCACAGCGTCAGAGGTCATTCCAACGATTGTAGCAGTCTTGAGCTGTGCGCACCTGGAATCCCATGGCATTCACACCATCCACAATATGCTGCTAGTGGACCCAACGCTGGGAAGGTGTAGTATTGCACTGTGGGCACACCAGTATATCGCGTTCGTGTGCCGACACGTAGCCCACAAGGAAGTCCAGTTCCTGCTTGTTGAAAGGCTTCTTTCTCGATGTGCCGGAGGCCGGAGCCGTGTCTGGGGTCTCAGCCTCTTGTGCAGAAACACCCTTCATCCTCTTGGGCTGTGGTATGGACCCTGAGTGGCCAATGTCGCCCTGATCAGTAGGGGCAGTTGTGCTGGTGGACTGGACCAAGGGAGTGGTTGGCGGAACCAGGACGGATGGCCTGACTTGAGTCAGTGGCTGCTGGGTGCTGTTGCCAGGACCCAGCACCACATCTGCCGCAGTGCGAAGGTCTGTGACCAACACAGTCCTGGCTGGCAGACTCACAGCCGTGGTGGTGTTGGCTGCATCTGCCCATGCAGTTACCACCACCTGGCTGCTTGGGGCAGAAGATGTCACCACTGCCCCAGATACATGTGCCTCGGTCACAGCAACCCTGGTCAAACGTGGCTTGTGCTTCCTGACCACCTGGAATTCTGCCTGGGAGTCCTCAGGTGCCAACGCATTATGCGCTGGCTGACCACGAGCCTGGGTGGTGGTCGCCGCAGATGCACCTGCAGCTTCCACTACCGGTGGGCCCGTGACAGCAGATGTAACTGACTGTCGGGTCATATTGGCGCCTGGGTCGGATGCAACAGCTGCATCTCCTGGAGCCGCAGGGGCTGGTGGCATGGCTGCACCAGAATGTGGCTGGACATCCTGCCCCAGTGGTGCACCCCTGCCTCTTCCCCCTCTGCGGCCACCCTGGCCACCCTGAACTCCCTGTACTCCCTGTTCACCCCGGCCACATGCCCGACCACGCACAACACTGGGAGGACGCCCAACTTTGCCGCCCTTTACCTTTGGTGGCCTCCCAACCATGGCACGGATGTGCTAATGCCAATGGGAGGTGCACACAACAATTGTCCTGGGCAACTGGGGTGAAGAGGGCAGGGTACGTGATGTTAAACGCACCCCTGTGCTCCTGCAAGGCTGTCTGTGACCCCTGGTGTAAAATGACGGGTCACGCAACGCTCAGGCACCCCAAAAATACCATAAAAATATGCACACAACCCCCGGTAGCCCTTGTGCATGGAATAAACCTCCCGCAGTACACTGTGGCACCCAGGGACACAAAAAATGCATATGCGTGGAACACGCAGGCTACTATGACCTCGAAAACGGGTACGTGATACACAGGGGGAACCACAGTGGGAAAAATAGCATGCGCGATTCACTGTCTGCCTTGCGTGGAAAAGAAAAAAACATGCGATTGTGCGCGTAGGCAACAGCCCCGCCAAAAGAAGAAGTTCGATCTCTATCCGCTGTGAAGTAATTGCTTGTGAAACCACAAGAAGAAACACACGCGTCGGTCTACATGAAAAGCACATACAGCGAACTGCTGCCCGCGCTCACCTTTCACCTGTGCCGAGGGAAAGGCCCGTGTGCATCACATCACTTACGCGCTTACACCTTAAGGGCCTTTCCTCGAATTGCACGCTTGCATGCTTTTTTTCACGTGCTTAATCACTCTGCATCGAACTGGCCACGTGACAACACACAGAAGACCACACTCCTGCCCAGAAGGCCATTTACCTGCCCCCCAGAACCCCGAGCAGCCTCCTATGAGCCATCTGCTGCTGCCTGCCTGCTGCCAACGTCCCCTGCTATTTGGTGCCTACACATCAGCCATTGCCAGGGGTCCAGTTGCTGTGACCACCCCTACTGGAACAGAATACTCCTGACTGTTGTTCCATCGCTCCACAGCCCAGCCCCAGGACCCAGTTGCCCACCCACACCTGCCTCGGGGGTTGCCATGTCGGGCCAAACTCCATCTGGGACCAGTGGCGACACCCCGGCAGAGAGGCAGAGGACGGCCAGCTTCACTGCAAAAGAAGTTGGCAGCCTGGTGGAGCAAGTCCTGGGGCATTATGATGCCCTCTTCGGACGACCGCACACTCACAAGGATGGATGTGAGAGGATCTGTTTGGACAACATGGGTGCCATCAATGTGGAGAGGGTGGCACTACGCGACTTCAAACACGTCCGTAAGCGCTGGGAGGACTTCAAGTCCAGGACCCTCAGGAAGGCCTGGCGCCTCTTGGATGCAGTGGGGTGCCGGGTCCTGCTTGCCACCGACCAGATGAGGGTCCTGGGGTGCATTTGCCCAGCGCTTCACCACCAGGTCCTCGAGAGGCAGACCCGTCTGGAGTTGAGCGGTAAGTGTCTATGCGTTCTCATTTGACACAGTGGAGTGTGCAGCTTGGACATATGTCTGACATTACCCATGCATGGATGTGTGTGTGCAGGGACATGACCGTGCTGCATTTGAGTCCAGTCATGTGTGCTGCACATCAATGGTGTATGTGTTCCGATGCATGATGCACAACTGCATGTGAAGATGCACATATGTTTGCATGCCTATGTATGTACTCAGCTATGTTTGGGGTGTGACACATGGATGCTCGTCCCACCTTCATGTACGTACATGGTGTGCATGTGTTTGTGTCTGTTTGGTATGTGTGTGACTGAGACGCCATGGATGCATGTGACACGGACATCTAGGTACCCGATTGGCAGTTGTGACATAGTTGACGACAATTGCACTGTGACAGGATGTAGAGATGGCCATATGAATGTCTGTCTGGTGGCGTGTGTGCATGTGAATGGCATGCTCCATGATGCTTGTGACGTCATGCCACCCTTAGGATCTTTATGCAGCTTCATGTGAATGGATGCAGATGCCTGTTGCACGTTCCATGGTTGTTTGTGCATGTGTGTGGGTCCAATTGACCTGAGTGATTGGGAGTGTGATGCCGTCTGTGATGTTTGACACTGCCACTCAATAGTTATGTGTCTAGCAGCGTCGACTGATGAAGATGGCGGAGAAGGTGCTGTGAGCCCAGCGGCAGGGATGCCACCGCCAGCCGGAGACGCAAGGCCCTGCTCCCTTCCCAGGTAATAATATCGTCCGGGATTGAGGGGACTGGTGCCGCGTCCATGGCCGCAGCTGCCAAGGGGAGGTCCAAAAGGCCAAGGTTGGATGTGGACTCCTCGGCAGCAGAAGGAGCAGATGATCCCCCACAGGAGCATCCTACGGAAGATGGCATGTAGTCATCCAGGTTGGTGGGGGGTGGTTGAGGAGGAGGCTGTATCAGACCCACGCATGGGGTCTGGAGGGGGTGGTTCCACTGGTGCAAGTGGTGCAGTCCAGGGGCAGGGGCAAGAGGCAGCACAGGTCACCGTGGAGTTGCCTGTGTGTAATCCTGTCCTTGATCCTGTGACTGCATCATACTGCACCAGCAGGGATGCCTCTGTCCAGGTCTGTTTGCAGGTAGGGGATGCGTCTACATCAACTGACCTTCCTCTACCTGCGGACGTGGCAATCCGTGACAGGGTTGAGCCTGTCCTAGTCGGTGTTGCGTTGCGCACACGGGGGATTCGGGATGATGTGCGTTGTTCCAGGCAGGACATCATTTCAAACACCTGTGTGCCTGTGTCGACTTGCTAGGACAGGTCCTTGGCACAGGATTCCTCCATGTGCTGGGCGCTCTTGTGACCCCCTCCTAATCTGCACACCCTATGCGCCAGTCGTTCTCTGTGCCGTCTTCCCGCCCATATGTCATCTGGGCACCCTGTGGACCTGCCCCATCCACTGCGGCCAGGCTGGTGGAGATCACATCCCTGCCACAGTCGGGAGTCGGAGGACCAGCAGAGGTGGTCACCCCAACAACTGGACACCTGCCAATGGAGGATGTGCAAGCACGTCCGAGCAGGGCAAGTGCACGGCAGCACCGGGGGATTCCATCATCCCGGATGCCGTCATGGTGGCACTGGCAGATGGCACTGAGGCTGCAGCAGGCTCAACGTGGGAGGCGTCAGCATTCAGGGCCAACAACATCCTGGGGGCAGGCATCGGCCGACGGGCAGAAGGACCCGAGACTGAGTGTGTCTTCCATGTGGCAGCGGTTGGGCCAGCGTTTAGATGCAGAGGGGTGGCGTGCAGAGAGGGTACGGCTCATGATGGTCAGGGCAGAGAACTCCATGCGCCGGGCATTGAGGCGGGCAGCGTTCCTTGAGGAGACTCACAGGGAGTTGGTGGAGACCATGGCGATGTCCCTACGAGCCCTCGAGGACAGAGCCCAAGCCCGCTGCCGGGACATCAACATGGAGTTTGATGATGCCCTGGCCAGAGACATTAACAACAGAAGTGAGTCATAGGACTAGCCTGCCGCCGTTGTAAATAGTTCTCTAGGTATAAGTTTCCTTTTGTTTTTTATTTATTTTGGAGTTATTGGACATTGCTCCACTTTCTGTAAATAGTTGGATTTTTGATGGACCTTGTTCCTGGATTGTTCATTTTTTTGGGGATCATGGACCCTTGTGGACATTACCTGTACACAGTTGGATGTTCAGTGGATTTCATTTTTATTTTTGCCATGAGGTGATGGTTTTTTAATTTATTTTTTCCTTGTGGATATGCGGAAGTGGTGAAGGACAATGGACCATATTTTTCTTTGTCATGTTTTTCATGGATTTCTTTTCACATTCTGATTTAGTTTTCATTTACATTTTCATTATTTGTTTATTCATAGTCATGATTATTTTTCATTTTGTCATTTTTGTTTATATTTAATACATTTCATTCATGTCCAGTGTTGGTGTAGTCTGCTATTATTTGCTTGGTGCATGTGTCAGTTGTCATTGGCTCAGTCATGTGTCACTGCTGTGTGCCTATGTTGCACATGTCTAGGGGTGCATGCACGTGTGCTTCTGTGATTGACGTGGGATGGGGCATGTTCTGGGGAGTGGCAACAATGGATGGTTGTGGATTTGCATTGTGTGGGGTTGATATGGGGTTACTTTTGGGTGTGCATACAATGCTGGGGTCTGTGTTGCCATCATCGGGGTGGGGGGACATGAGTTGGGGCCTGCTGGCAGGTTGCGTCACTGGTGGGGGGACATGAGTCGGGGCCTGCTGGCAGGTTGCCATCACTGGTGGTGGTGGGGGGACATGAGTCCGGGCCTGCTGGCAGGTTGCCGTCACTGGTGTGTGTGGTTGGACATGAGTCAGGACCTGCTGGCAGGTTGCTGTTGTTGGGGGGCTCTGTTGTGTTGTGGGCTGCCTGCTGGCATGCTCACGGGTGATGGTTGGCTCCAGTGTGTTGCGGGCTGCCTGCTGGCATGCTCACCGGTGATGGGGGGCTCCGTTGTGGTGTGGGCTGCCTGCTGGCATGCTCACGGGTAATGGGGGGCTCCGTTGTGGTGTGGGCTGCCTGCTGGCATGCTCACGGGTGATGGGGGGCTCTGTTGTGGTGTGGGCTGCTTGCGAGGTGCGTTCGCGGGTGTTCCGAGCACGCGCTGACTTTTTCACATGATTTGGTTGGCGCGAGCGGGGTACGAGTATTCCGAGGGGGGCGTGAGGAATTTTTACATGTGATTTGGCTGGCGCGAGCGGAGCACGCATATTCTGAGGGGTGCGCGAGGAGTTTTACATGCGATTTGGCTGGCGCGAGCAGGGTAGGCGTATTCCGAGGGGTTCGCGAGGACTTTTTCACGTGATTTGGCTGGTGCGAATGGGGTATGCGTAATGCAAGGGGTGCACGAGGAATTTTTACACGTGATTTGGCTGTTGTGAGCGGTGTACGCGTATTCCGAGTGGATGTGCAAGGAGTTTCTCACACGATTTGGCTGGTGCGAACGGGGTACGAGTATTCCGAGGGGTGCACAAGGAGTTTTTCATGTGATTTGGCTGGCGTGAGCGGGGTACATGTATTTCGAGGGGTGCGCAAGGAGTTTTACACACGATTTGGCTGGCGCGAGAGGGGTGAATTCGCATTTTTGCTACAATTATGTTGTTGGGGGGCTGTATGTTGGTCTACTGACCTTTGCACCATATTGGGGATTTGTGCGGCTGTTTTTGGTGCAAGGGGCGGGGTTGGGGGCGTAACTGGCACTGCTGGTTGGTCGCTGCGCCACGGCTGGA
This sequence comes from Ambystoma mexicanum, assembly GCF_040938575.1. Taxonomy (NCBI): domain Eukaryota; kingdom Metazoa; phylum Chordata; class Amphibia; order Caudata; family Ambystomatidae; genus Ambystoma; species Ambystoma mexicanum. Next base: position 1,350,626,380 of record NC_090934.1, on the reverse strand, counting down.
TATGGATGTTGTAATCCATGAATAGGCGGTGTGTGGAAATGGGATTTAGCGCACGTGGCTGACTCATGCTGGCACACCCTCCCTCTCTGCGCCAGCCGCGTGCGCTACTTCTGCACAGGAATCTATGAATTACCCCGTATATAGTGAAAACCGCATCCTTTAGTTTTTCCCTTGCATTTCTGTTATCAAGCAATCAAAACCTACTGCAGCAAGGCCTCCCACAAAATATGCAGTACTATGGTTATATGTGATCTTACTGACGGAAATTTCAGAGTGGTACCCGAGCAGGAGCTATGGGGGTCCGGCTGTCAAGGAAAAATATTAAGAAGCACTTAAAAAAAACCATTAAAAAATATACTTGTCTCAGGGAGAGATAATGTAAGGCATTGAGGCAGGTCTGTATGTGAAACAAAGATATATGGAGCAAAACTGAGACAACAAGGCAATCCTGTCCTGGGGCCATATTAAAATGACATTGGGGGGAAAACTCAAGAAAATGTGGTAGTTCTGGATGAAAATGAGAGTGACAATGGGCAAATTGGGGGTAAAGATTGACAAGTAGCAAATCTCACGGCATAGCGGCAGTTCTGGAAGTAAAGGAGTGATTTATGACAAATCTTTAGGTAAGGGTGCTGTTCTGTGGGGCAAATAGAAGCGACTGGTGATACTGATTGACATGATGCAAAACTATGGACAATAAGCTTCTTGTAGTGAATGAGAGTGACATTGTGAAACATTGGGGTATTGGGGAGGCTCTAGGCCAAACATGAAAGGGCTGGGGCACAACCGGGGTCAGTGCGAGGCATGGGGTAAAACCTGAGTCAATGGTGCAGTCCTGGAATCAAATAGGAGTCACATGTAATGAATGTAGTGGTCAAAGTATGACAGAGCAAAGCTTGAGGCAAAACAGTGATTCTCGGTCAAATGAGAGAAGTGGGGCTGATGGGACAGGTCTGGTGTAAAGAGAGTGACATGCGGGCAAGTCAAGATCAATTTGGCAATTCTAGGCCAATGAGGGTTGCATGGGGCCAAGACCGGGAGCATTTGGCCAGTTTTGAGGCAATGAGGGTGACATGGGGCAGTGAGTCACATATGGGCAAATCTGGGGCGATGGGGCATTTCTGGGGGCAATGAGCATGGCATGTGGGCAAGTCATTTGGTAATGGGGCATTTCTGGGGCAATAAGAGTGGCATGGGGAAAAACTTTAGGGAAATGATAGAGGCAAGGGACAAACAGTGGAGTGGCCTTGAGAATCCAGCAGGACTTCCTAGATATAGTCGTGATTTTATTGTATTATTAAGTCACATATGTGCAAGGTAGTAGGTAATAGGGCAGTTCTGCAATGAGTACATTGATGCAAAAATGGGGACAATCAGAATGACATGGGGGCAAACAGGGGCAGGGTTTGGTATAATTCATGCCTCCTACGTTTTTGCCTGTAAATCAAATTTTGAACCACCATTGAAATGTAAATCCCCCATTTTATCTATTTTTAATAAGAATTTCATGGGAAGAGCATGCTCAGCCCCTGAAAAACACCAATGTGTGAGTTTGGGCTCACACCCCAGGATTTAAATCGGGGACACATTTGACATCCGATGATTGTTACCATTCTCTAGCCACCACTGTATGGACTGTGACGAGTAAGAGGGGCACAGTGGCAATGCTAACTGCCCAAGCGGCACATTGACTAATAGATGTCTGTTTTTCGACTTTATAATGCACTGTGTGTGCATTAGAACACTTTACACGGTAGAAACAATGCACGGTGCATTTCTTGCGAAGACAGCTTCCTTCATCACCCTGCATGTTCCTGACAAAAGCATAAACAGCAATTCAGAGTTCAGATAATCCTCCCACTATAATCCAGACAGATTTGTTTTACATTTCTCCCGGATTTCTATTATCTAGATTTAGTAAATTATTGCAGTCTGCGCACCCTAACCTTCTATGAATATTGCTCTTCTGCAAACAGCATATTTTAGTGGTCTAATAATGCTGCTTTCTTTGTTGCGGCCTTGTACTGTGCAGATTAAACAGCTGGAGCAACCTTCAGAGGGATTCTAGTAAACAAAAAAAAACAATGAACAACACTACACAGTCTACATAAAAATAAATCTATTGGAGATTAACGTCAATAGCGTCTTTCCCTGCATGGATGGAGGGGGTTTCCACAGATCAGGTATGGAAAAAGGAGATTAACTGGTGTAGATTAGTTTCAACAGATAACGTTTACATAGATAGCTTAACTGCGAAGAATTGCAAAATACCATCAATATGTACTTTGAAAGTAAACAATGCAAATTAGCAACAAGAGATCCATGATTTAGGCATTGTATTATATATGAAAAAAATGTATAAAGGTCGGGAGAAAAGGCACACATACTATGCACTTCCCAAGGGCAGCCAATCAATGTGTTGTACATGGGCCCATCAGTGCATGGCCGGGAGAGTAGCAGGCCCCCGGTGGCTACACTGTCACAGCCGGTCCACACCTTGATAATATCTGCACTCTCTGAGGTTCTAACTCTGTGCCAAGCTTTTCTCCTCAATGGATGTCTTTATCCCCCACGTGCACTAGCGCTGGATGTTCAGTGCTTGCAAAGGTGAAGGGCACTGCTCCACATTTTAGGCCTGCCAAGGGCTGCCGTTGATGCGGGCAGGTTTTATGGGGCACATTCACATCAACTCCCTATGACCGCGAGCATCATCGACACCCTTGTGAATGTGAAAAGAAATGTCCTTCCAGTGAATAGGGCTTGATTCCACCAATGTGTCATTCTCATTGCTCAGAAACGGCCCCATTACCCGCAGTCTGGCCCTGTGATACCCCCCCCCTCCACCAACCAACCCCCAGTTAAAGGGTTAACAGTGTTTGGTGCATCTGTGCGAAGTTAATTTACTCAAGGACGATGTCCTTTGGGACATTCCAGCGGCTCCTTTGGTAGCTTTCTTTTCCTCGGGGTGTCTGCGGAAGGGCAGGGGAAGTGGCAGACATGGGACACTTTCCCCAATAACTTGAATGCTGCAGCACCATGACAGTGGTGCTGCACATCTTCACCAGAAATCAACACAAATGAAGCTGTTATGCGGACACTAAGAAGAGGGATGGAGATACAAGGACATCCCGGAGTTGCACTGCTGCAGTACACACCCGCTGCTTTAAGAGCAGCCTCGTCAAAAGGATTCACTCTCTAGACTCGTTACCCGCAGTGGCTGTGCCACAGCGCTCTCTCTCTCTCTCTCTCTCTCTCTCTCTCTCCCTTATTTTGTACAACATGACCATATTAGAGGCTATTAAAGAGCATCCGGCCACCTTCCTTTTAATGTTACTCCAACACTGCATTTCTAATTGTCTGAATGCCTAATGGTGAACATTGTGTTAACCAGCTCATCGCATGCCCTGCACAGACGCCTTTGTTGTTGATGTACTCTGTCATTTTATGTTTCCCTGCCTGCAGAAAACTGGCAACAGGCATGAATGGAATTATGATAGACTTTCCATATCGACTTTGGAAGGCAGGTGCAGTAATGCCTTGTTCTGGGGATTAGGTATAGCTGGCAAAGGTGCCTTGATACTGTCACCTACTAATTGAAGCAGGATCCAGCGGGTTATGGGAAGGATCCTTTGGTTTACCCCAACCTCCCCCTAGGCACATGGCAGAGACCTGGCACTAGGCAACACGTGCAAGGCCTTTCAATTTAAGGACCCCCACGATGGCCAGACTGAATACTGCGCAGACCTCCACTATGCTACTTTGAGCCATCTATCTTGTGAGGAAAAACAAACCAGGACGAGGCATACCAGGCGGGAGGGTGAAAGTCCTGCACTTCAGCGTACATGCTTGTGAGCACAGAGGCTCAGAATCTGCTAAGACTCACACAGAATGCAGCCCACTCGGAGTAGCAGACATCGCAGATGCACAAATAACAAATCCAAGATGATGTCAGTCCCAGATACAGGGCCAGCTCATGAATCCATAAGGGTGAGGGTCAGAGCCAAACCATTGACTGGGACCGCCTGGGAATTCAACCAAACCAATAACATTTGCTAGCATACTTTGCCACACACCTGATGACTACCAGACAGAGGAGGCATGAGCTAACAGGGTCGGACCCCAATAAAAGGGAGGGAAGTTGGCAAAAGGGTTTGTTAGTCTGTGGGTAGCAGAGGAGCGGAGAAAGAGCACTGTATAGAGAAGAGAAGCTGACAGGAGGAGGCTGATATGGAGGAAGTTTGAAGTGAGGAGGTGAGGTGGAGTAGAGGGGCCGGGGTGACTTGCTTCAAAGGAGAGGAGGTGGCATCATGTAGCCGAGGGCGGTGAACTGACAGGGAAGGCCAAGCACATGTGAAACAGCAGGTGAAGGAAGAGGAGGGGACACAGAGGTAGAGTTGAAGAAACAACGGGAGGATGTGGTAGTGAGTCAGGAGGAGGTAGTGAGATCCAGAGAAAGAGATAATGAGACAACGGGAGGATGTGGTAGTGAGTCAGGAGGAGGTAGTGAGATCCAGAGAAAGAGATAATGAGACAACAGGAGGAGGTGGTAGTGAATCAGGAAGAGACGGTGACACATCCGAAAAAGGAGGTGGTGCGACAACAGGAGGATTCAGTAGTGAATCTAACATGACTGGAGGTGGCAGTGAATGAGGAGGAGGTAGTGCAAGAGTGATGGTGGTCTCCTTTTTGCTAACGGATACCAACTCCCTGGATCATAGTCCTCTTTTTATACTGTGGGCACAGCTCTGATAGCCCCAACCAGCACTCTGGTGGGTCCATTTCCAAGTTAGCCCTAAGTATTGGGATTGTTTTGGTCTTCATGGTTCCACCACCTCCCTGTATGTTTCCCCTCTCGCAGTCGAATCCGGTGTTACGTGTTCCACAATGGCCTGTGTTCACTGGCCATTTCTTGTACGAGCACACAGATCTCATCATGTCTCTTACTTGTGAATGTGTCTTGTAGCACATTCAGTCTTGTTGAATACCCACTCTCTCCACTTTGGCTGGTTAGCTTCATGGGCATGGAGCCCCTCAATGCGGATCTTTGGGTAAACTTACACTGGGGTTTACCTTGTTGGCTTGCAACCTGAAAGATTCCCTCTCTTTTCCTTAATGTTATGAAGTATCCATATTGTGGTATAAAAGGCTGTACAAGCAACAATGCATGTCGTAGCATAAGGTAACAGTCAAAGCACAGTAACACAACAGAAAAGAAGGGTGCCAGACAGTCACAGCACATGAAAAAACACACATCTGGCTCTTCTTGCACTACTTACTCTGATTGTCTCCCACATCCTCCTCTGCCTTTCACACAGTCTAATTAACTCAGTCTGTATAGGTAGCCCAGGCTAAATGTTCTCGGTACAGATGGCAATGTCTTACTACTAATACTAAGGATGGTTTGTTCACCACGTTCAATAGTGCAACATTGTATTTGTATCCAATATAAATAATTTTTACGCCATTAGTTTGTTCAACAGTGCAACTCTACATGCAGTATACACCATTTCTACTATTACCTTGATTTTACAGACAAGTGGACATCCCCGCATTCAGTATATCTTCAATATACCTGACAAATGTGCAAGTGATTTGCATGCAACTGCATGTTATCCAGTGTGCACATGTTCTGCACATACAGTATTGCAGAGCCTTCAACTGTAGACAGTTGCCTGTTTGGTTGATAGACTAATTCATTACAGTCCTTTCCCCCTTTAGCGCTGTGACCCATGACAAATTCATTCCAGCTGTCACAGTTACTTACATAGAAATCCTATCTGCAACGGGACACTGTACATTGCATGACTAGTATAGAGCCTTTAAACAAGTCATCTCTGACAGTAATTTAACAGTCGCCTTAATTCTAAATAGCCTTCACATGAAATGTAATGCTCTTTTATGTTCATGTTTGTTCAGACTACAGTCTGCTGAAGGGCCAGTCACCCCACAGAGCTTTGAGACCATAACAATGGCAGTAAGCGCTATACAAATGTCAAGTAACATAATATTATCTGTCCACATGCAGAGGGCACAAATAAGCCAGCCACCATTTTGAATCAGGCAAGAGCATAATGGTGGCTGGTCGGTTCCACATTCTGGCTCTTTGTGCTGTTGGCCACTCTACTCTTCTGCCCAAATGGTTTCCATGCTCATGTGTATACCCTGTTAGTTCTCCCATGTTCACGAGTGCCCACTTTTCCTCTGGCTGCCTTCCTTGCCCTAGTGGCTTCTCATGAGCAGGTTTGTGGACCGAGCTTGAGGAGAGCAGTAGGTTCCCAGCATGCACTGTATCCTTTACAAATCTTCTCTTATATTGGTTTTTATTTTTATTTTGCCATCTGTGATTACTTTACCAATGGTATTCCACTATGGAGGACCCTTCCATACTTCCCATGAACCCTACGAGGTATCGCATCTGGGGTGACTGTAGAGTCTGCTGCGTGTTCAGAGACGGGCGACAGGGTGGACTTTGGTGGATGCCCCATGTACAGTCTCCAAGGGTTGCAGAACCTACTGGAAAGCGTTCCCTGGACCCCAGAGATCCCCAATCACCTGCTATGGTTTCTATATTTGTCACTCACATTCCTCCTACTCTCCTCCCGATTGCCCTCTTCTTTTTGTTCCTTGGGCTTTATAATGTGCTCTTCTTAGGGAATGCGTTCCTGAGCAGCTATAAACATGGAGGTACTTTTGACGGACTGGGGTGAGTGAGGAAGTCACTGCCTGACTCTGGAACTTGAATGATGGCGGAGTCATGCCACCACCTGCTACGCAATGCTGTGCCTGTAGCACTGGGGGTAGGATATCCCGGCTGACCTCCTCGTTCATTTGTGTGTCAGGGACTTGTCATATGGAGCCTATTAGGGGTTTCGTCCCTTTAGGGGACCCTTTTCTGGTAGAATTCCCTATGCACAACAGCACCCTCGATATGGGCCCAAGTTCCCAGCTCATACTTGGTTATACAATAGTAGTAGTTTAACCAATTATACATATTACTCACGCTCTCCCTTGAATTAGCAATGCAACAAATATATCAGTGAAATATAATGGGTCCAAAGTTTAGGATTTATTGCAGTCCAATTGTCTTTTGAAAACCGCTGCACGTGTTTCGACACAAGTTCTTTCCCAATGCTGTTATTAGTACATTATTATAGTTTTGCAAAGGTAGGGGGCGCCCCTCTCTCGCAAGAACAGACATGATAACCTGTTCAGTGGTTATTAACCACTTGAGAGTTCGCAGCCACTGCTTTTACTCACTGTGCCTTTCACAGATGGGAAATATCCATTTGCATATCAGTCTTTGTCCTGCCCAGGGGCAGTCCAGCACCGAAATACAATGGCAATTCCAATCTGAACGAGAGTACCACCAGCAACCCCATACACGTGTTTCACCCTTGTTGGGGATCATCAGTGAGGTGAAGCTGATGCCTCTCTAAGCACAGTGAGAGGGAGACCACGTCTGGTTGCCCCCAGGAGACCTTGGGTTACCAATCCCAGGTTCCTTAAAAATAATTTTACAAAGGTAGCGGGCGCCCCTCTCTCGCAAGAACAGACATGATAACCTGTTCAGTGGTTATTAACCACTTGAGAGTTCGCAGCCACTGCTTTTACTCACTGTGCCTTTCACAGATGGGAAATATCCATTTGCATATCAGTCTTTGTCCTGCCCAGGGGCAGTCCAGCACCGAAATACAATGGCAATTCCAAACTGAACGAGAGTACCACCAGCAAACCCATACACGTGTTTCACCCTTGTTGGGGATCATCAGTGAGGTGAAGCTGATGCCTCTCTAAGCACAGTGAGAGGGAGACCACGTCTGGTTGCCCCCAGGAGACCTAGGGTTACCAATCCCAGGTTCCTTAAAAATAATTTTAGAAAGGTAGCGGTCGCCCCTCTCTCGCAAGAACAGACATGATAACCTGTTCAGTGGTTATTAACCACTTGAGAGTTCGCAGCCACTGCTTTTACTCACTGTGCCTTTCACAGATGGGAAATATCCATTTGCATATCAGTCTTTGTCCTGCCCAGGGGCAGTCCAGCACCGAAATACAATGGCAATTCCAATCTGAACGAGAGTACCACCAGCAACCCCATACACGTGTTTCACCCTTGTTGGGGATCATCAGTGAGGTGAAGCTGATGCCTCTCTAAGCACAGTGAGAGGGAGACCACGTCTGGTTGCCCCCAGGAGACCTAGGGTTACCAATCCCAGGTTCCTTAAATAATAGTTTTACAAAGGTAGCGGGCGCCCCTCTCTCGCAAGAACAGACATGATAACCTGTTCAGTGGTTATTAACCACTTGAGAGTTCGCAGCCACTGCTTTTACTCACTGTGCCTTTCACAGATGGGAAATATCCATTTGCATATCAGTCTTTGTCCTGCCCAGGGGCAGTCCAGCACCGAAATACAATGGCAATTCCAATCTGAACGAGAGTACCACCAGCAACCCCATACACGTGTTTCACCCTTGTTGGGGATCATCAGTGAGGTGAAGCTGATGCCTCTCTAAGCACAGTGAGAGGGAGACCACGTCTGGTTGCCCCCAGGAGACCTAGGGTTACCAATCCCAGGTTCCTTAAATAATAGTTTTACAAAGGTAGCGGGCGCCCCTCTCTCGCAAGAACAGACATGATAACCTGTTCAGTGGTTATTAACCACTTGAGAGTTCGCAGCCACTGCTTTTACTCACTGTGCCTTTCACAGATGGGAAATATCCATTTGCATATCAGTCTTTGTCCTGCCCAGGGGCAGTCCAGCACCGAAATACAATGGCAATTCCAATCTGAACGAGAGTACCACCAGCAACCCCATACACGTGTTTCACCCTTGTTGGGGATCATCAGTGAGGTGAAGCTGATGCCTCTCTAAGCACAGTGAGAGGGAGACCACGTCTGGTTGCCCCCAGGAGACCTAGGGTTACCAATCCCAGGTTCCTTAAATAATAGTTTTACAAAGGTAGCGGGCGCCCCTCTCTCGCAAGAACAGACATGATAACCTGTTCAGTGGTTATTAACCACTTGAGAGTTCGCAGCCACTGCTTTTACTCACTGTGCCTTTCACAGATGGGAAATATCCATTTGCATATCAGTCTTTGTCCTGCCCAGGGGCAGTCCAGCACCGAAATACAATGGCAATTCCAATCTGAACGAGAGTACCACCAGCAACCCCATACACGTGTTTCACCCTTGTTGGGGATCATCAGTGAGGTGAAGCTGATGCCTCTCTAAGCACAGTGAGAGGGAGACCACGTCTGGTTGCCCCCAGGAGACCTAGGGTTACCAATCCCAGGTTCCTTAAATAATAGTTTTACAAAGGTAGCGGGCGCCCCTCTCTCGCAAGAACAGACATGATAACCTGTTCAGTGGTTATTAACCACTTGAGAGTTCGCAGCCACTGCTTTTACTCACTGTGCCGTTCACAGATGGGAAATATCCATTTGCATATCAGTCTTTGTCCTGCCCAGGGGAAGTCCAGCACCGAAATACAATGGCAATTCCAATCTGAACGAGAGTACCACCAGCAACCCCATACACGTGTTTCACCCTTGTTGGGGATCATCAGTGAGGTGAAGCTGATGCCTCTCTAAGCACAGTGAGAGGGAAACCACGTCTGGTTGCCCCCAGGAGACCTAGGGTTACCAATCCCAGGTTCCTTAAATAATAGTTTTACAAAGGTAGCGGGCGCCCCTCTCTCGCAAGAACAGACATGATAACCTGTTCAGTGGTTATTAACCACTTGAGAGTTCGCAGCCACTGCTTTTACTCACTGTGCCTTTCACAGATGGGAAATATCCATTTGCATATCAGTCTTTGTCCTGCCCAGGGGCAGTCCAGCACCGAAATACAATGGCAATTCCAATCTGAACGAGAGTACCACCAGCAACCCCATACACGTGTTTCACCCTTGTTGGGGATCATCAGTGAGGTGAAGCTGATGCCTCTCTAAGCATATCAGTCTAATACAATGGCCACTGAACAGGTTATCATGTCTGTTCTTGCGAGAGAGGGGCGCCCGCTACCTTTGTAAAATTATTTTTAAGGAACCTGGGATTGGTAACCCTAGGTCTCCTGGGGGCAACCAGACGTGGTCTCCCTCTCACTGTGCTTAGAGAGGCATCAGCTTCACCTCACTGATGATCCCCAACAAGGGTGAAACACGTGTATGGGGTTGCTGGTGGTACTCTCGTTCAGATTGGAATTGCCATTGTATTTCGGTGCTGGACTGCCCCTGGGCAGGACAAAGACTGATATGCAAATGGATATTTCCCATCTGTGAAAGGCACAGTGAGTAAAAGCAGTGGCTGCGAACTCTCAAGTGGTTAATAACCACTGAACAGGTTATCATGTCTGTTCTTGCGAGAGAGGGGCGCCCGCTACCTTTGTAAAATTATTTTTAAGGAACCTGGGATTGGTAACCCTAGGTCTCCTGGGGGCAACCAGACGTGGTCTCCCTCTCACTGTGCTTAGAGAGGCATCAGCTTCACCTCACTGATGATCCCCAACAAGGGTGAAACACGTGTATGGGGTTGCTGGTGGTACTCTCGTTCAGATTGGAATTGCCATTGTATTTCGGTGCTGGACTGCACCTGGGCAGGACAAAGACTGATATGCAAATGGATATTTCCCATCTGTGAAAGGCACAGTGAGTAAAAGCAGTGGCTGCGAACTCTCAAGTGGTTAATAACCACTGAACAGGTTATCATGTCTGTTCTTGCGAGAGAGGGGCGCCCGCTACCTTTGTAAAATTATTTTTAAGGAACCTGGGATTGGTAACCCTAGGTCTCCTGGGGGCAACCAGACGTGGTCTCCCTCTCACTGTGCTTAGAGAGGCATCAGCTTCACCTGACTGATGATCCCCAACAAGGGTGAAACACGTGTATGGGGTTGCTGGTGGTACTCTCGTTCAGATTGGAATTTCCATTGTATTTCGGTGCTGGACTGCCCCTGGGCAGGACAAAGACTGATATGCAAATGGATATTTCCCATCTGTGAAAGGCACAGTGAGTAAAAGCAGTGGCTGCGAACTCTCAAGTGGTTAATAACCACTGAACAGGTTATCATGTCTGTTCTTGCGAGAGAGGGGCGCCCGCTACCTTTGTAAAATTATTTTTAAGGAACCTGGGATTGGTAACCCTAGGTCTCCTGGGGGAAACCAGACATGGTCTCCCTCTCACTGTGCTTAGAGAGGCATCAGCTTCACCTCACTGATGATCCCCAACAAGGGTGAAACACGTGTATGGGGTTGCTGGTGGTACTCTCGTTCAGATTGGAATTGCCATTGTATTTCGGTGCTGGACTGCCCCTGGGCAGGACAAAGACTGATATGCAAATGGATATTTCCCATCTGTGAAAGGCACAGTGAGTAAAAGCAGTGGCTGCGAACTCTCAAGTGGTTAATAACCACTGAACAGGTTATCATGTCTGTTCTTGCGAGAGAGGGGCGCCCGCTACCTTTGTAAAATTATTTTTAAGGAACCTGGGATTGGTAACCCTAGGTCTCCTGGGGGCAACCAGACGTGGTCTCCCTCTCACTGTGCTTAGAGAGGCATCAGCTTCACCTCACTGATGATCCCCAACAAGGGTGAAACACGTGTATGGGTTTGCTGGTGGTACTCTCGTTCAGATTGGAATTGCCATTGTATTTCGGTGCTGGACTGCCCCTGGGCAGGACAAAGACTGATATGCAAATGGATATTTCCCATCTGTGAAAGGCACAGTGAGTAAAAGCAGTGGCTGCGAACTCTCAAGTGGTTAATAAACACTGAACAGGTTATCATGTCTGTTCTTGCGAGAGAGGGGCGCCCGCTACCTTTGTAAAATTATTTTTAAGGAACCTGGGATTGGTAACCCTAGGTCTCCTGGGGGCAACCAGACGTGGTCTCCCTCTCACTGTACTTAGAGAGGCATCAGCTTCACCTCACTGATGATCCCCAACAAGGGTGAAACACGTGTATGGGGTTGCTGGTGGTACTCTCGTTCAGATTGGAATTGCCATTGTATTTCGGTGCTGGACTGCCCCTGGGCAGGACAAAGACTGATATGCAAATGGATATTTCCCATCTGTGAAAGGCACAGTGAGTAAAAGCAGTGGCTGCGAACTCTCAAGTGGTTAATAACCACTGAACAGGTTATCATGTCTGTTCTTGCGAGAGAGGGGCGCCCGCTACCTTTGTAAAATTATTTTTAAGGAACCTGGGATTGGTAACCCTAGGTCTCCTGGGGGCAACCAGACGTGGTCTCCCTCTCACTGTGCTTAGAGAGGCATCAGCTTCACCTCACTGATGATCCCCAACAAGGGTGAAACACGTGTATGGGGTTGCAGGTGGTACTCTCGTTCAGATTGGAATTGCCATTGTATTTCGGTGCTGGACTGCCCCTGGGCAGGACAAAGACTGATATGCAAATGGATATTTCCCATCTGTGAAAGGCACAGTGAGTAAAAGCAGTGGCTGCGAACTCTCAAGTGGTTAATAACCACTGAACAGGTTATCATGTCTGTTCTTGCGAGAGAGGGGCGCCCGCTACCTTTGTAAAATTATTTTTAAGGAACCTGGGATTGGTAACCCTAGGTCTCCTGGGGGCAACCAGACGTGGTCTCCCTCTCACTGTGCTTAGAGAGGCATCAGCTTCACCTCACTGATGATCCCCAACAAGGGTGAAACACGTGTATGGGGTTGCTGGTGGTACTCTCGTTCAGATTGGAATTGCCATTGTATTTCGGTGCTGGACTGCCCCTGGGCAGGACAAAGACTGATATGCAAATGGATATTTCCCATCTGTGAAAGGCACAGTGAGTAAAAGCAGTGGCTGCGAACTCTCAAGTGGTTAATAACCACTGAACAGGTTATCATGTCTGTTCTTGCGAGAGAGGGGCGCCCGCTACCTTTGTAAAATTATTTTTAAGGAACCTGGGATTGGTAACCCTAGGTCTCCTGGGGGCAACCAGACGTGGTCTCCCTCTCACTGTGCTTAGAGAGGCATCAGCTTCACCTCACTGATGATCCCCAACAAGGGTGAAACACGTGTATGGGGTTGCTGGTGGTACTCTCGTTCAGATTGGAATTGCCATTGTATTTCGGTGCTGGACTGCCCCTGGGCAGGACAAAGACTGATATGCAAATGGATATTTCCCATCTGTGAAAGACACAGTGAGTAAAAGCAGTGGCTGCGAACTCTCAAGTGGTTAATAACCACTGAACAGGTTATCATGTCTGTTCTTGCGAGAGAGGGGCGCCCGCTACCTTTGTAAAATTATTTTTAAGGAACCTGGGATTGGTAACCCTAGGTCTCCTGGGGGCAACCAGACGTGGTCTCCCTCTCACTGTGCTTAGAGAGGCATCAGCTTCACCTCACTGATGATCCCCAACAAGGGTGAAACACGTGTATGGGGTTGCTGGTGGTACTCTCGTTCAGATTGGAATTGCCATTGTATTTCGGTGCTGGACTGCCCCTGGGCAGGACAAAGACTGATATGGAAATGGATATTTCCCATCTGTGAAAGGCACAGTGAGTAAAAGCAGTGGCTGCGAACTCTCAAGTGGTTAATAACCACTGAACAGGTTATCATGTCTGTTCTTGCGAGAGAGGGGCGCCCGCTACCTTTGTAAAATTATTTTTAAGGAACCTGGGATTGGTAACCCTAGGTCTCCTGGGGGCAACCAGACGTGGTCTCCCTCTCACTGTGCTTAGAGAGGCATCAGCTTCACCTCACTGATGATCCCCAACAAGGGTGAAACACGTGTATGGGGTTGCTGGTGGTACTCTCGTTCAGATTGGAATTGCCATTGTATTTCGGTGCTGGACTGCCCCTGGGCAGGACAAAGACTGATATGCAAATGGATATTTCCCATCTGTGAAAGGCACAGTGAGTAAAAGCAGTGGCTGCGAACTCTCAAGTGGTTAATAACCACTGAACAGGTTATCATGTCTGTTCTTGCGAGAGAGGGGCGCCCCCTACCTTTGTAAAATTATTTTTAAGGAACCTGGGATTGGTAACCCTAGGTCTCCTGGGGGCAACCAGACGTGGTCTCCCTCTCACTGTGCTTAGAGAGGCATCAGCTTCACCTCACTGATGATCCCCAACAAGGGTGAAACACGTGTATGGGGTTGCTGGTGGTACTCTCGTTCAGATTGGAATTGCCATTGTATTTCGGTGCTGGACTGCCCCTGGGCAGGACAAAGACTGATATGCAAATGGATATTTACCATCTGTGAAAGGCACAGTGAGTAAAAGCAGTGGCTGCGAACTCTCAAGTGGTTAATAACCACTGAACAGGTTATCATGTCTGTTCTTGCGAGAGCGGGGCGCCCGCTACCTTTGTAAAATTATTTTTAAGGAACCTGGGATTGGTAACCCTAGGTCTCCTGGGGGCAACCAGACGTGGTCTCCCTCTCACTGTGCTTAGAGAGGCATCAGCTTCACCTCACTGATGATCCCCAACAAGGGTGAAACACGTGTATGGGGTTGCTGGTGGTACTCTCGTTCAGATTGGAATTGCCATTGTATTTCGGTGCTTGACTGCCCCTGGGCAGGACAAAGACTGATATGCAAATGGATATTTCCCATCTGTGAAAGGCACAGTGAGTAAAAGCAGTGGCTGCGAACTCTCAAGTGGTTAATAACCACTGAACAGGTTATCATGTCTGTTCTTGCGAGAGAGGGGCGCCCGCTACCTTTGTAAAATTATTTTTAAGGAACCTGGGATTGGTAACCCTAGGTCTCCTGGGGGCAACCAGACGTGGTCTCCCTCTCACTGTGCTTAGAGAGGCATCAGCTTCACCTCACTGATGATCCCCAACAAGGGTGAAACACGTGTATGGGGTTGCTGGTGGTACTCTCCTTCAGATTGGAATTGCCATTGTATTTCGGTGCTGGACTGCCCCTGGGCAGGACAAAGACTGATATGCAAATGGATATTTCCCCTCTGTGAAAGGCACAGTGAGTAAAAGCAGTGGCTGCGAACTCTCAAGTGGTTAATAACCACTGAACAGGTTATCATGTCTGTTCTTGCGAGAGAGGGGCGCCCGCTACCTTTGTAAAATTATTTTTAAGGAACCTGGGATTGGTAACCCTAGGTCTCCTGGGGGCAACCAGACGTGGTCTCCCTCTCACTGTGCTTAGAGAGGCATCAGCTTCACCTCACTGATGATCCCCAACAAGGGTGAAACACGTGTATGGGGTTGCTGGTGGTACTCTCCTTCAGATTGGAATTGCCATTGTATTTCGGTGCTGGACTGCCCCTGGGCAGGACAAAGACTGATATGCAAATGGATATTTCCCATCTGTGAAAGGCACAGTGAGTAAAAGCAGTGGCTGCGAACTCTCAAGTGGTTAATAACCACTGAACAGGTTATCATGTCTGTTCTTGCGAGAGAGGGGCGCCCGCTACCTTTGTAAAATTATTTTTAAGGAACCTGGGATTGGTAACCCTAGGTCTCCTGGGGGCAACCAGACGTGGTCTCCCTCTCACTGTGCTTAGAGAGGCATCAGCTTCACCTCACTGATGATCCACAACAAGGGTGAAACACGTGTATGGGGTTGCTGGTGGTACTCTCGTTCAGATTGGAATTGCCATTGTATTTCGGTGCTGGACTGCCCCTGGGCAGGACAAAGACTGATATGCAAATGGATATTTCCCATCTGTGAAAGGCACAGTGAGTAAAAGCAGTGGCTGCGAACTCTCAAGTGGTTAATAACCACTGAACAGGTTATCATGTCTGTTCTTGCGAGAGAGGGGCGCCCGCTACCTTTGTAAAATTATTTTTAAGGAACCTGGGATTGGTAACCCTAGGTCTCCTGGGGGCAACCAGACGTGGTCTCCCTCTCACTGTGCTTAGAGAGGCATCAGCTTCACCTCACTGATGATCCCCAACAAGGGTGAAACACGTGTATGGGGTTGCTGGTGGTACTCTCGTTCAGATTGGAATTGCCATTGTATTTCGGTGCTGGACTGCGCCTGGGCAGGACAAAGACTGATATGCAAATGGATATTTCCCATCTGTGAAAGGCACAGTGAGTAAAAGCAGTGGCTGTGAACTCTCAAGTGGTTAATAACCACTGAACAGGTTATCATGTCTGTTCTTGCGAGAGAGGGGCGCCCGCTACCTTTGTAAAATTATTTTTAAGGAACCTGGGATTGGTAACCCTAGGTCTCCTGGGGGCAACCAGACGTGGTCTCCCTCTCACTGTGCTTAGAGAGGCATCAGCTTCACCTCACTGATGATCCCCAACAAGGGTGAAACACGTGTATGGGGTTGCTGGTGGTACTCTCGTTCAGATTGGAATTTCCATTGTATTTCGGTGCTGGACTGCCCCTGGGCAGGACAAAGACTGATATGCAAATGGATATTTCCCATCTGTGAAAGGCACAGTGAGTAAAAGCAGTGGCTGCGAACTCTCAAGTGGTTAATAACCACTGAACAGGTTATCATGTCTGTTCTTGCGAGAGAGGGGCGCCCGCTACCTTTGTAAAATTATTTTTAAGGAACCTGGGATTGGTAACCCTAGGTCTCCTGGGGGCAACCAGACGTGGTCTCCCTCTCACTGTGCTTAGAGAGGCATCAGCTTCACCTCACTGATGATCCCCAACAAGGGTGAAACACGTGTATGGGGTTGCTGGTGGTACTCTCGTTCAGATTGGAATTGCCATTGTATTTCGGTGCTGGACTGCGCCTGGGCAGGACAAAGACTGATATGCAAATGGATATTTCCCATCTGTGAAAGGCACAGTGAGTAAAAGCAGTGGCTGCGAACTCTCAAGTGGTTAATAACCACTGAACAGGTTATCATGTCTGTTCTTGCGAGAGAGGGGCGCCCGCTACCTTTGTAAAATTATTTTTAAGGAACCTGGGATTGGTAACCCTAGGTCTCCTGGGGGCAACCAGACGTGGTCTCCCTCTCACTGTGCTTAGAGAGGCATCAGCTTCACCTCACTGATGATCCCCAACAAGGGTGAAACACGTGTATGGGGTTGCTGGTGGTACTCTCGTTCAGATTGGAATTTCCATTGTATTTCGGTGCTGGACTGCCCCTGGGCAGGACAAAGACTGATATGCAAATGGATATTTCCCATCTGTGAAAGGCACAGTGAGTAAAAGCAGTGGCTGCGAACTCTCAAGTGGTTAATAACCACTGAACAGGTTATCATGTCTGTTCTTGCGAGAGAGGGGCGCCCGCTACCTTTGTAAAATTATTTTTAAGGAACCTGGGATTGGTAACCCTAGGTCTCCTGGGGGCAACCAGACATGGTCTCCCTCTCACTGTGCTTAGAGAGGCATCAGCTTCACCTCACTGATGATCCCCAACAAGGGTGAAACACGTGTATGGGGTTGCTGGTGGTACTCTCGTTCAGATTGGAATTGCCATTGTATTTCGGTGCTGGACTGCCCCTGGGCAGGACAAAGACTGATATGCAAATGGATATTTCCCATCTGTGAAAGGCACAGTGAGTAAAAGCAGTGGCTGCGAACTCTCAAGTGGTTAATAACCACTGAACAGGTTATCATGTCTGTTCTTGCGAGAGAGGGGCGCCCGCTACCTTTGTAAAATTATTTTTAAGGAACCTGGGATTGGTAACCCTAGGTCTCCTGGGGGCAACCAGACGTGGTCTCCCTCTCACTGTGCTTAGAGAGGCATCAGCTTCACCTCACTGATGATCCCCAACAAGGGTGAAACACGTGTATGGGGTTGCTGGTGGTACTCTCGTTCAGATTGGAATTGCCATTGTATTTCGGTGCTGGACTGCCCCTGGGCAGGACAAAGACTGATATGCAAATGGATATTTCCCATCTGTGAAAGGCACAGTGAGTAAAAGCAGTGGCTGCGAACTCTCAAGTGGTTAATAACCACTGAACAGGTTATCATGTCTGTTCTTGCGAGAGAGGGGCGCCCGCTACCTTTGTAAAATTATTTTTAAGGAACCTGGGATTGGTAACCCTAGGTCTCCTGGGGGCAACCAGACGTGGTCTCCCTCTCACTGTGCTTAGAGAGGCATCAGCTTCACCTCACTGATGATCCCCAACAAGGGTGAAACACGTGTATGGGGTTGCTGGTGGTACTCTCGTTCAGATTGGAATTGCCATTGTATTTCGGTGCTGGACTGCCCCTGGGCAGGACAAAGACTGATATGCAAATGGATATTTCCCATCTGTGAAAGGCACAGTGAGTAAAAGCAGTGGCTGCGAACTCTCAAGTGGTTAATAACCACTGAACAGGTTATCATGTCTGTTCTTGCGAGAGAGGGGCGCCCCCTACCTTTGTAAAATTATTTTTAAGGAACCTGGGATTGGTAACCCTAGGTCTCCTGGGGGCAACCAGACGTGGTCTCCCTCTCACTGTGCTTAGAGAGGCATCAGCTTCACCTCACTGATGATCCCCAACAAGGGTGAAACACGTGTATGGGGTTGCTGGTGGTACTCTCGTTCAGATTGGAATTGCCATTGTATTTCGGTGCTGGACTGCCCCTGGGCAGGACAAAGACTGATATGCAAATGGATATTTCCCATCTGTGAAAGGCACAGTGAGTAAAAGCAGTGGCTGCGAACTCTCAAGTGGTTAATAACCACTGAACAGGTTATCATGTCTGTTCTTGCGAGAGAGGGGCGCCCGCTACCTTTGTAAAATTATTTTTAAGGAACCTGGGATTGGTAACCCTAGGTCTCCTGGGGGCAACCAGACGTGGTCTCCCTCTCACTGTGCTTAGAGAGGCATCAGCTTCACCTCACTGATGATCCCCAACAAGGGTGAAACACGTGTATGGGGTTGCTGGTGGTACTCTCGTTCAGATTGGAATTGCCATTGTATTTCGGTGCTTGACTGCCCCTGGGCAGGACAAAGACTGATATGCAAATGGATATTTCCCATCTGTGAAAGGCACAGTGAGTAAAAGCAGTGGCTGCGAACTCTCAAGTGGTTAATAACCACTGAACAGGTTATCATGTCTGTTCTTGCGAGAGAGGGGCGCCCGCTACCTTTGTAAAATTATTTTTAAGGAACCTGGGATTGGTAACCCTAGGTCTCCTGGGGGCAACCAGACGTGGTCTCCCTCTCACTGTGCTTAGAGAGGCATCAGCTTCACCTCACTGATGATCCCCAACAAGGGTGAAACACGTGTATGGGGTTGCTGGTGGTACTCTCGTTCAGATTGGAATTGCCATTGTATTTCGGTGCTGGACTGCCCCTGGGCAGGACAAAGACTGATATGCAAATGGATATTTCCCCTCTGTGAAAGGCACAGTGAGTAAAAGCAGTGGCTGCGAACTCTCAAGTGGTTAATAACCACTGAACAGGTTATCATGTCTGTTCTTGCGAGAGAGGGGCGCCCGCTACCTTTGTAAAATTATTTTTAAGGAACCTGGGATTGGTAACCCTAGGTCTCCTGGGGGCAACCAGACGTGGTCTCCCTCTCACTGTGCTTAGAGAGGCATCAGCTTCACCTCACTGATGATCCCCAACAAGGGTGAAACACGTGTATGGGGTTGCTGGTGGTACTCTCCTTCAGATTGGAATTGCCATTGTATTTCGGTGCTGGACTGCCCCTGGGCAGGACAAAGACTGATATGCAAATGGATATTTCCCATCTGTGAAAGGCACAGTGAGTAAAAGCAGTGGCTGCGAACTCTCAAGTGGTTAATAACCACTGAACAGGTTATCATGTCTGTTCTTGCGAGAGAGGGGCGCCCGCTACCTTTGTAAAATTATTTTTAAGGAACCTGGGATTGGTAACCCTAGGTCTCCTGGGGGCAACCAGACGTGGTCTCCCTCTCACTGTGCTTAGAGAGGCATCAGCTTCACCTCACTGATGATCCCCACCAAGGGTGAAACACGTGTATGGGGTTGCTGGTGGTACTCTCGTTCAGATTGGAATTGCCATTGTATTTCGGTGCTGGACTGCCCCTGGGCAGGACAAAGACTGATATGCAAATGGATATTTCCCATCTGTGAAAGGCACAGTGAGTAAAAGCAGTGGCTGCGAACTCTCAAGTGGTTAATAACCACTGAACAGGTTATCATGTCTGTTCTTGCGAGAGAGGGGCGCCCCCTACCTTTGTAAAATTATTTTTAAGGAACCTGGGATTGGTAACCCTAGGTCTCCTGGGGGCAACCAGACGTGGTCTCCCTCTCACTGTGCTTAGAGAGGCATCAGCTTCACCTCACTGATGATCCCCAACAAGGGTGAAACACGTGTATGGGGTTGCTGGTGGTACTCTCGTTCAGATTGGAATTGCCATTGTATTTCGGTGCTGGACTGCCCCTGGGCAGGACAAAGACTGATATGCAAATGGATATTTCCCATCTGTGAAAGGCACAGTGAGTAAAAGCAGTGGCTGCGAACTCTCAAGTGGTTAATAACCACTGAACAGGTTATCATGTCTGTTCTTGCTAGAGAGGGGCGCCCGCTACCTTTGTAAAATTATTTTTAAGGAACCTGGGATTGGTAACCCTAGGTCTCCTGGGGGCAACCAGACGTGGTCTCCCTCTCACTGTGCTTAGAGAGGCATCAGCTTCACCTCACTGATGATCCCCAACAAGGGTGAAACACGTGTATGGGGTTGCTGGTGGTACTCTCGTTCAGATTGGAATTGCCATTGTATTTCGGTGCTTGACTGCCCCTGGGCAGGACAAAGACTGATATGCAAATGGATATTTCCCATCTGTGAAAGGCACAGTGAGTAAAAGCAGTGGCTGCGAACTCTCAAGTGGTTAATAACCACTGAACAGGTTATCATGTCTGTTCTTGCGAGAGAGGGGCGCCCGCTACCTTTGTAAAATTATTTTTTAAGGAACCTGGGATTGGTAACCCTAGGTCTCCTGGGGGCAACCAGACGTGGTCTCCCTCTCACTGTGCTTAGAGAGGCATCAGCTTCACCTCACTGATGATCCCCAACAAGGGTGAAACACGTGTATGGGGTTGCTGGTGGTACTCTCCTTCAGATTGGAATTGCCATTGTATTTCGGTGCTGGACTGCCCCTGGGCAGGACAAAGACTGATATGCAAATGGATATTTCCCATCTGTGAAAGGCACAGTGAGTAAAAGCAGTGGCTGCGAACTCTCAAGTGGTTAATAACCACTGAACAGGTTATCATGTCTGTTCTTGCGAGAGAGGGGCGCCCGCTACCTTTGTAAAATTATTTTTAAGGAACCTGGGATTGGTAACCCTAGGTCTCCTGGGGGCAACCAGACGTGGTCTCCCTCTCACTGTGCTTAGAGAGGCATCAGCTTCACCTCACTGATGATCCCCAACAAGGGTGAAACACGTGTATGGGGTTGCTGGTGGTACTCTCCGTTCAGATTGGAATTGCCATTGTATTTCGGTGCTGGACTGCCCCTGGGCAGGACAAAGACTGATATGCAAATGGATATTTCCCATCTGTGAAAGGCACAGTGAGTAAAAGCAGTGGCTGCGAACTCTCAAGTGGTTAATAACCACTGAACAGGTTATCATGTCTGTTCTTGCGAGAGAGGGGCGCCCGCTACCTTTGTAAAATTATTTTTAAGGAACCTGGGATTGGTAACCCTAGGTCTCCTGGGGGCAACCAGACGTGGTCTCCCTCTCACTGTGCTTAGAGAGGCATCAGCTTCACCTCACTGATGATCCCCAACAAGGGTGAAACACGTGTATGGGGTTGCTGGTGGTACTCTCGTTCAGATTGGAATTGCCATTGTATTTCGGTGCTGGACTGCCCCTGGGCAGGACAAAGACTGATATGCAAATGGATATTTCCCATCTGTGAAAGGCACAGTGAGTAAAAGCAGTGGCTGCGAACTCTCAAGTGGTTAATAACCACTGAACAGGTTATCATGTCTGTTCTTGCGAGAGAGGGGCGCCCGCTACCTTTGTAAAATTATTTTTAAGGAACCTGGGATTGGTAACCCTAGGTCTCCTGGGGGCAACCAGACGTGGTCTCCCTCTCACTGTGCTTAGAGAGGCATCAGCTTCACCTCACTGATGATCCCCAACAAGGGTGAAACACGTGTATGGGGTTGCTGGTGGTACTCTCGTTCAGATTGGAATTGCCATTGTATTTCGGTGCTTGACTGCCCCTGGGCAGGACAAAGACTGATATGCAAATGGATATTTCCCATCTGTGAAAGGCACAGTGAGTAAAAGCAGTGGCTGCGAACTCTCAAGTGGTTAATAACCACTGAACAGGTTATCATGTCTGTTCTTGCGAGAGAGGGGCGCCCGCTACCTTTGTAAAATTATTTTTAAGGAACCTGGGATTGGTAACCCTAGGTCTCCTGGGGGCAACCAGACGTGGTCTCCCTCTCACTGTGCTTAGAGAGGCATCAGCTTCACCTCACTGATGATCCCCAACAAGGGTGAAACACGTGTATGGGGTTGCTGGTGGTACTCTCGTTCAGATTGGAATTGCCATTGTATTTCGGTGCTGGACTGCCCCTGGGCAGGACAAAGACTGATATGCAAATGGATATTTCCCCTCTGTGAAAGGCACAGTGAGTAAAAGCAGTGGCTGCGAACTCTCAAGTGGTTAATAACCACTGAACAGGTTATCATGTCTGTTCTTGCGAGAGAGGGGCGCCCGCTACCTTTGTAAAATTATTTTTAAGGAACCTGGGATTGGTAACCCTAGGTCTCCTGGGGGCAACCAGACGTGGTCTCCCTCTCACTGTGCTTAGAGAGGCATCAGCTTCACCTCACTGATGATCCCCAACAAGGGTGAAACACGTGTATGGGGTTGCTGGTGGTACTCTCCTTCAGATTGGAATTGCCATTGTATTTCGGTGCTGGACTGCCCCTGGGCAGGACAAAGACTGATATGCAAATGGATATTTCCCATCTGTGAAAGGCACAGTGAGTAAAAGCAGTGGCTGCGAACTCTCAAGTGGTTAATAACCACTGAACAGGTTATCATGTCTGTTCTTGCGAGAGAGGGGCGCCCGCTACCTTTGTAAAATTATTTTTAAGGAACCTGGGATTGGTAACCCTAGGTCTCCTGGGGGCAACCAGACGTGGTCTCCCTCTCACTGTGCTTAGAGAGGCATCAGCTTCACCTCACTGATGATCCCCACCAAGGGTGAAACACGTGTATGGGGTTGCTGGTGGTACTCTCGTTCAGATTGGAATTGCCATTGTATTTCGGTGCTGGACTGCCCCTGGGCAGGACAAAGACTGATATGCAAATGGATATTTCCCATCTGTGAAAGGCACAGTGAGTAAAAGCAGTGGCTGCGAACTCTCAAGTGGTTAATAACCACTGAACAGGTTATCATGTCTGTTCTTGCGAGAGAGGGGCGCCCCCTACCTTTGTAAAATTATGTTTAAGGAACCTGGGATTGGTAACCCTAGGTCTCCTGGGGGCAACCAGACGTGGTCTCCCTCTCACTGTGCTTAGAGAGGCATCAGCTTCACCTCACTGATGATCCCCAACAAGGGTGAAACACGTGTATGGGGTTGCTGGTGGTACTCTCGTTCAGATTGGAATTGCCATTGTATTTCGGTGCTGGACTGCCCCTGGGCAGGACAAAGACTGATATGCAAATGGATATTTCCCATCTGTGAAAGGCACAGTGAGTAAAAGCAGTGGCTGCGAACTCTCAAGTGGTTAATAACCACTGAACAGGTTATCATGTCTGTTCTTGCTAGAGAGGGGCGCCCGCTACCTTTGTAAAATTATTTTTAAGGAACCTGGGATTGGTAACCCTAGGTCTCCTGGGGGCAACCAGACGTGGTCTCCCTCTCACTGTGCTTAGAGAGGCATCAGCTTCACCTCACTGATGATCCCCAACAAGGGTGAAACACGTGTATGGGGTTGCTGGTGGTACTCTCGTTCAGATTGGAATTGCCATTGTATTTCGGTGCTTGACTGCCCCTGGGCAGGACAAAGACTGATATGCAAATGGATATTTCCCATCTGTGAAAGGCACAGTGAGTAAAAGCAGTGGCTGCGAACTCTCAAGTGGTTAATAACCACTGAACAGGTTATCATGTCTGTTCTTGCGAGAGAGGGGCGCCCGCTACCTTTGTAAAATTATTTTTAAGGAACCTGGGATTGGTAACCCTAGGTCTCCTGGGGGCAACCAGACGTGGTCTCCCTCTCACTGTGCTTAGAGAGGCATCAGCTTCACCTCACTGATGATCCCCAACAAGGGTGAAACACGTGTATGGGGTTGCTGGTGGTACTCTCCTTCAGATTGGAATTGCCATTGTATTTCGGTGCTGGACTGCCCCTGGGCAGGACAAAGACTGATATGCAAATGGATATTTCCCATCTGTGAAAGGCACAGTGAGTAAAAGCAGTGGCTGCGAACTCTCAAGTGGTTAATAACCACTGAACAGGTTATCATGTCTGTTCTTGCGAGAGAGGGGCGCCCGCTACCTTTGTAAAATTATTTTTAAGGAACCTGGGATTGGTAACCCTAGGTCTCCTGGGGGCAACCAGACGTGGTCTCCCTCTCACTGTGCTTAGAGAGGCATCAGCTTCACCTCACTGATGATCCCCAACAAGGGTGAAACACGTGTATGGGGTTGCTGGTGGTACTCTCGTTCAGATTGGAATTGCCATTGTATTTCGGTGCTGGACTGCCCCTGGGCAGGACAAAGACTGATATGCAAATGGATATTTCCCATCTGTGAAAGGCACAGTGAGTAAAAGCAGTGGCTGCGAACTCTCAAGTGGTTAATAACCACTGAACAGGTTATCATGTCTGTTCTTGCGAGAGAGGGGCGCCCCCTACCTTTGTAAAATTATTTTTAAGGAACCTGGGATTGGTAACCCTAGGTCTCCTGGGGGCAACCAGACGTGGTCTCCCTCTCACTGTGCTTAGAGAGGCATCAGCTTCACCTCACTGATGATCCCCAACAAGGGTGAAACACGTGTATGGGGTTGCTGGTGGTACTCTCGTTCAGATTGGAATTGCCATTGTATTTCGGTGCTGGACTGCCCCTGGGCAGGACAAAGACTGATATGCAAATGGATATTTCCCATCTGTGAAAGGCACAGTGAGTAAAAGCAGTGGCTGCGAACTCTCAAGTGGTTAATAACCACTGAACAGGTTATCATGTCTGTTCTTGCGAGAGAGGGGCGCCCGCTACCTTTGTAAAATTATTTTTAAGGAACCTGGGATTGGTAACCCTAGGTCTCCTGGGGGCAACCAGACGTGGTCTCCCTCTCACTGTGCTTAGAGAGGCATCAGCTTCACCTCACTGATGATCCCCAACAAGGGTGAAACACGTGTATGGGGTTGCTGGTGGTACTCTCGTTCAGATTGGAATTGCCATTGTATTTCGGTGCTTGACTGCCCCTGGGCAGGACAAAGACTGATATGCAAATGGATATTTCCCATCTGTGAAAGGCACAGTGAGTAAAAGCAGTGGCTGCGAACTCTAAAGTGGTTAATAACCACTGAACAGGTTATCATGTCTGTTCTTGCGAGAGAGGGGCGCCCGCTACCTTTGTAAAATTATTTTTAAGGAACCTGGGATTGGTAACCCTAGGTCTCCTGGGGGCAACCAGACGTGGTCTCCCTCTCACTGTGCTTAGAGAGGCATCAGCTTCACCTCACTGATGATCCCCAACAAGGGTGAAACACGTGTATGGGGTTGCTGGTGGTACTCTCGTTCAGATTGGAATTGCCATTGTATTTCGGTGCTGGACTGCCCCTGGGCAGGACAAAGACTGATATGCAAATGGATATTTCCCCTCTGTGAAAGGCACAGTGAGTAAAAGCAGTGGCTGCGAACTCTCAAGTGGTTAATAACCACTGAACAGGTTATCATGTCTGTTCTTGCGAGAGAGGGGCGCCCGCTACCTTTGTAAAATTATTTTTAAGGAACCTGGGATTGGTAACCCTAGGTCTCCTGGGGGCAACCAGACGTGGTCTCCCTCTCACTGTGCTTAGAGAGGCATCAGCTTCACCTCACTGATGATCCCCAACAAGGGTGAAACACGTGTATGGGGTTGCTGGTGGTACTCTCCTTCAGATTGGAATTGCCATTGTATTTCGGTGCTGGACTGCCCCTGGGCAGGACAAAGACTGATATGCAAATGGATATTTCCCCTCTGTGAAAGGCACAGTGAGTAAAAGCAGTGGCTGCGAACTCTCAAGTGGTTAATAACCACTGAACAGGTTATCATGTCTGTTCTTGCGAGAGAGGGGCGCCCGCTACCTTTGTAAAATTATTTTTAAGGAACCTGGGATTGGTAACCCTAGGTCTCCTGGGGGCAACCAGACGTGGTCTCCCTCTCACTGTGCTTAGAGAGGCATCAGCTTCACCTCACTGATGATCCCCAACAAGGGTGAAACACGTGTATGGGGTTGCTGGTGGTACTCTCCTTCAGATTGGAATTGCCATTGTATTTCGGTGCTGGACTGCCCCTGGGCAGGACAAAGACTGATATGCAAATGGATATTTCCCATCTGTGAAAGGCACAGTGAGTAAAAGCAGTGGCTGCGAACTCTCAAGTGGTTAATAACCACTGAACAGGTTATCATGTCTGTTCTTGCGAGAGAGGGGCTCCCGCTACCTTTGTAAAATTATTTTTAAGGAACCTGGGATTGGTAACCCTAGGTCTCCTGGGGGCAACCAGACGTGGTCTCCCTCTCACTGTGCTTAGAGAGGCATCAGCTTCACCTCACTGATGATCCACAACAAGGGTGAAACACGTGTATGGGGTTGCTGGTGGTACTCTCGTTCAGATTGGAATTGCCATTGTATTTCGGTGCTGGACTGCCCCTGGGCAGGACAAAGACTGATATGCAAATGGATATTTCCCATCTGTGAAAGGCACAGTGAGTAAAAGCAGTGGCTGCGAACTCTCAAGTGGTTAATAACCACTGAACAGGTTATCATGTCTGTTCTTGCGAGAGAGGGGCGCCCGCTACCTTTGTAAAATTATTTTTAAGGAACCTGGGATTGGTAACCCTAGGTCTCCTGGGGGCAACCAGACGTGGTCTCCCTCTCACTGTGCTTAGAGAGGCATCAGCTTCACCTCACTGATGATCCCCAACAAGGGTGAAACACGTGTATGGGGTTGCTGGTGGTACTCTCGTTCAGATTGGAATTGCCATTGTATTTCGGTGCTGGACTGCGCCTGGGCAGGACAAAGACTGATATGCAAATGGATATTTCCCATCTGTGAAAGGCACAGTGAGTAAAAGCAGTGGCTGCGAACTCTCAAGTGGTTAATAACCACTGAACAGGTTATCATGTCTGTTCTTGCGAGAGAGGGGCGCCCGCTACCTTTGTAAAATTATTTTTAAGGAACCTGGGATTGGTAACCCTAGGTCTCCTGGGGGCAACCAGACGTGGTCTCCCTCTCACTGTGCTTAGAGAGGCATCAGCTTCACCTCACTGATGATCCCCAACAAGGGTGAAACACGTGTATGGGGTTGCTGGTGGTACTCTCGTTCAGATTGGAATTTCCATTGTATTTCGGTGCTGGACTGCCCCTGGGCAGGACAAAGACTGATATGCAAATGGATATTTCCCATCTGTGAAAGGCACAGTGAGTAAAAGCAGTGGCTGCGAACTCTCAAGTGGTTAATAACCACTGAACAGGTTATCATGTCTGTTCTTGCGAGAGAGGGGCGCCCCCTACCTTTGTAAAATTATTTTTAAGGAACCTGGGATTGGTAACCCTAGGTCTCCTGGGGGCAACCAGACGTGGTCTCCCTCTCACTGTGCTTAGAGAGGCATCAGCTTCACCTCACTGATGATCCCCAACAAGGGTGAAACACGTGTATGGGGTTGCTGGTGGTACTCTCGTTCAGATTGGAATTGCCATTGTATTTCGGTGCTGGACTGCGCCTGGGCAGGACAAAGACTGATATGCAAATGGATATTTCCCATCTGTGAAAGGCACAGTGAGTAAAAGCAGTGGCTGCGAACTCTCAAGTGGTTAATAACCACTGAACAGGTTATCATGTCTGTTCTTGCGAGAGAGGGGCGCCCGCTACCTTTGTAAAATTATTTTTAAGGAACCTGGGATTGGTAACCCTAGGTCTCCTGGGGGCAACCAGACGTGGTCTCCCTCTCACTGTGCTTAGAGAGGCATCAGCTTCACCTCACTGATGATCCCCAACAAGGGTGAAACACGTGTATGGGGTTGCTGGTGGTACTCTCGTTCAGATTGGAATTTCCATTGTATTTCGGTGCTGGACTGCCCCTGGGCAGGACAAAGACTGATATGCAAATGGATATTTCCCATCTGTGAAAGGCACAGTGAGTAAAAGCAGTGGCTGCGAACTCTCAAGTGGTTAATAACCACTGAACAGGTTATCATGTCTGTTCTTGCGAGAGAGGGGCGCCCGCTACCTTTGTAAAATTATTTTTAAGGAACCTGGGATTGGTAACCCTAGGTCTCCTGGGGGCAACCAGACATGGTCTCCCTCTCACTGTGCTTAGAGAGGCATCAGCTTCACCTCACTGATGATCCCCAACAAGGGTGAAACACGTGTATGGGGTTGCTGGTGGTACTCTCGTTCAGATTGGAATTGCCATTGTATTTCGGTGCTGGACTGCCCCTGGGCAGGACAAAGACTGATATGCAAATGGATATTTCCCATCTGTGAAAGGCACAGTGAGTAAAAGCAGTGGCTGCGAACTCTCAAGTGGTTAATAACCACTGAACAGGTTATCATGTCTGTTCTTGCGAGAGAGGGGCGCCCGCTACCTTTGTAAAATTATTTTTAAGGAACCTGGGATTGGTAACCCTAGGTCTCCTGGGGGCAACCAGACGTGGTCTCCCTCTCACTGTGCTTAGAGAGGCATCAGCTTCACCTCACTGATGATCCCCAACAAGGGTGAAACACGTGTATGGGGTTGCTGGTGGTACTCTCGTTCAGATTGGAATTGCCATTGTATTTCGGTGCTGGACTGCCCCTGGGCAGGACAAAGACTGATATGCAAATGGATATTTCCCATCTGTGAAAGGCACAGTGAGTAAAAGCAGTGGCTGCGAACTCTCAAGTGGTTAATAACCACTGAACAGGTTATCATGTCTGTTCTTGCGAGAGAGGGGCGCCCGCTACCTTTGTAAAATTATTTTTAAGGAACCTGGGATTGGTAACCCTAGGTCTCCTGGGGGCAACCAGACGTGGTCTCCCTCTCACTGTGCTTAGAGAGGCATCAGCTTCACCTCACTGATGATCCCCAACAAGGGTGAAACACGTGTATGGGGTTGCTGGTGGTACTCTCGTTCAGATTGGAATTGCCATTGTATTTCGGTGCTGGACTGCCCCTGGGCAGGACAAAGACTGATATGCAAATGGATATTTCCCATCTGTGAAAGGCACAGTGAGTAAAAGCAGTGGCTGCGAACTCTCAAGTGGTTAATAACCACTGAACAGGTTATCATGTCTGTTCTTGCGAGAGAGGGGTGCCCCCTACCTTTGTAAAATTATTTTTAAGGAACCTGGGATTGGTAACCCTAGGTCTCCTGGGGGCAACCAGACGTGGTCTCCCTCTCACTGTGCTTAGAGAGGCATCAGCTTCACCTCACTGATGATCCCCAACAAGGGTGAAACACGTGTATGGGGTTGCTGGTGGTACTCTCGTTCAGATTGGAATTGCCATTGTATTTCGGTGCTGGACTGCCCCTGGGCAGGACAAAGACTGATATGCAAATGGATATTTCCCATCTGTGAAAGGCACAGTGAGTAAAAGCAGTGGCTGCGAACTCTCAAGTGGTTAATAACCACTGAACAGGTTATCATGTCTGTTCTTGCGAGGGAGGGGCGCCCGCTACCTTTGTAAAATTATTTTTAAGGAACCTGGGATTGGTAACCCTAGGTCTCCTGGGGGCAACCAGACGTGGTCTCCCTCTCACTGTGCTTAGAGAGGCATCAGCTTCACCTCACTGATGATCCCCAACAAGGGTGAAACACGTGTATGGGGTTGCTGGTGGTACTCTCGTTCAGATTGGAATTGCCATTGTATTTCGGTGCTTGACTGCCCCTGGGCAGGACAAAGACTGATATGCAAATGGATATTTCCCATCTGTGAAAGGCACAGTGAGTAAAAGCAGTGGCTGCGAACTCTCAAGTGGTTAATAACCACTGAACAGGTTATCAT
This sequence comes from Ambystoma mexicanum, assembly GCF_040938575.1. Taxonomy (NCBI): domain Eukaryota; kingdom Metazoa; phylum Chordata; class Amphibia; order Caudata; family Ambystomatidae; genus Ambystoma; species Ambystoma mexicanum. Next base: position 1,350,596,342 of record NC_090934.1, on the reverse strand, counting down.
GTCTGTTCTTGCGAGAGAGGGGCGCCCGCTACCTTTGTAAAATTATTTTTAAGGAACCTGGGATTGGTAACCCTAGGTCTCCTGGGGGCAACCAGACGTGGTCTCCCTCTCACTGTGCTTAGAGAGGCATCAGCTTCACCTCACTGATGATCCCCAACAAGGGTGAAACACGTGTATGGGGTTGCTGGTGGTACTCTCGTTCAGATTGGAATTGCCATTGTATTTCGGTGCTGGACTGCCCCTGGGCAGGACAAAGACTGATATGCAAATGGATATTTCCCCTCTGTGAAAGGCACAGTGAGTAAAAGCAGTGGCTGCGAACTCTCAAGTGGTTAATAACCACTGAACAGGTTATCATGTCTGTTCTTGCGAGAGAGGGGCGCCCGCTACCTTTGTAAAATTATTTTTAAGGAACCTGGGATTGGTAACCCTAGGTCTCCTGGGGGCAACCAGACGTGGTCTCCCTCTCACTGTGCTTAGAGAGGCATCAGCTTCACCTCACTGATGATCCCCAACAAGGGTGAAACACGTGTATGGGGTTGCTGGTGGTACTCTCCTTCAGATTGGAATTGCCATTGTATTTCGGTGCTGGACTGCCCCTGGGCAGGACAAAGACTGATATGCAAATGGATATTTCCCATCTGTGAAAGGCACAGTGAGTAAAAGCAGTGGCTGCGAACTCTCAAGTGGTTAATAACCACTGAACAGGTTATCATGTCTGTTCTTGCGAGAGAGGGGCGCCCGCTACCTTTGTAAAATTATTTTTAAGGAACCTGGGATTGGTAACCCTAGGTCTCCTGGGGGCAACCAGACGTGGTCTCCCTCTCACTGTGCTTAGAGAGGCATCAGCTTCACCTCACTGATGATCCCCAACAAGGGTGAAACACGTGTATGGGGTTGCTGGTGGTACTCTCGTTCAGATTGGAATTGCCATTGTATTTCGGTGCTGGACTGCCCCTGGGCAGGACAAAGACTGATATGCAAATGGATATTTCCCATCTGTGAAAGGCACAGTGAGTAAAAGCAGTGGCTGCGAACTCTCAAGTGGTTAATAACCACTGAACAGGTTATCATGTCTGTTCTTGCGAGAGAGGGGCGCCCCCTACCTTTGTAAAATTATTTTTAAGGAACCTGGGATTGGTAACCCTAGGTCTCCTGGGGGCAACCAGACGTGGTCTCCCTCTCACTGTGCTTAGAGAGGCATCAGCTTCACCTCACTGATGATCCCCAACAAGGGTGAAACACGTGTATGGGGTTGCTGGTGGTACTCTCGTTCAGATTGGAATTGCCATTGTATTTCGGTGCTGGACTGCCCCTGGGCAGGACAAAGACTGATATGCAAATGGATATTTCCCATCTGTGAAAGGCACAGTGAGTAAAAGCAGTGGCTGCGAACTCTCAAGTGGTTAATAACCACTGAACAGGTTATCATGTCTGTTCTTGCGAGAGAGGGGCGCCCGCTACCTTTGTAAAATTATTTTTAAGGAACCTGGGATTGGTAACCCTAGGTCTCCTGGGGGCAACCAGACGTGGTCTCCCTCTCACTGTGCTTAGAGAGGCATCAGCTTCACCTCACTGATGATCCCCAACAAGGGTGAAACACGTGTATGGGGTTGCTGGTGGTACTCTCGTTCAGATTGGAATTGCCATTGTATTTCGGTGCTTGACTGCCCCTGGGCAGGACAAAGACTGATATGCAAATGGATATTTCCCATCTGTGAAAGGCACAGTGAGTAAAAGCAGTGGCTGCGAACTCTCAAGTGGTTAATAACCACTGAACAGGTTATCATGTCTGTTCTTGCGAGAGAGGGGCGCCCGCTACCTTTGTAAAATTATTTTTAAGGAACCTGGGATTGGTAACCCTAGGTCTCCTGGGGGCAACCAGACGTGCTCTCCCTCTCACTGTGCTTAGAGAGGCATCAGCTTCACCTCACTGATGATCCCCAACAAGGGTGAAACACGTGTATGGGGTTGCTGGTGGTACTCTCCTTCAGATTGGAATTGCCATTGTATTTCGGTGCTGGACTGCCCCTGGGCAGGACAAAGACTGATATGCAAATGGATATTTCCCATCTGTGAAAGGCACAGTGAGTAAAAGCAGTGGCTGCGAACTCTCAAGTGGTTAATAACCACTGAACAGGTTATCATGTCTGTTCTTGCGAGAGAGGGGCGCCCGCTACCTTTGTAAAATTATTTTTAAGGAACCTGGGATTGGTAACCCTAGGTCTCCTGGGGGCAACCAGACGTGGTCTCCCTCTCACTGTGCTTAGAGAGGCATCAGCTTCACCTCACTGATGATCCCCAACAAGGGTGAAACACGTGTATGGGGTTGCTGGTGGTACTCTCGTTCAGATTGGAATTGCCATTGTATTTCGGTGCTGGACTGCCCCTGGGCAGGACAAAGACTGATATGCAAATGGATATTTCCCATCTGTGAAAGGCACAGTGAGTAAAAGCAGTGGCTGCGAACTCTCAAGTGGTTAATAACCACTGAACAGGTTATCATGTCTGTTCTTGCGAGAGAGGGGCGCCCCCTACCTTTGTAAAATTATTTTTAAGGAACCTGGGATTGGTAACCCTAGGTCTCCTGGGGGCAACCAGACGTGGTCTCCCTCTCACTGTGCTTAGAGAGGCATCAGCTTCACCTCACTGATGATCCCCAACAAGGGTGAAACACGTGTATGGGGTTGCTGGTGGTACTCTCGTTCAGATTGGAATTGCCATTGTATTTCGGTGCTGGACTGCCCCTGGGCAGGACAAAGACTGATATGCAAATGGATATTTCCCATCTGTGAAAGGCACAGTGAGTAAAAGCAGTGGCTGCGAACTCTCAAGTGGTTAATAACCACTGAACAGGTTATCATGTCTGTTCTTGCGAGAGAGGGGCGCCCGCTACCTTTGTAAAATTATTTTTAAGGAACCTGGGATTGGTAACCCTAGGTCTCCTGGGGCAACCAGACGTGGTCTCCCTCTCACTGTGCTTAGAGAGGCATCAGCTTCACCTCACTGATGATCCCCAACAAGGGTGAAACACGTGTATGGGGTTGCTGGTGGTACTCTCGTTCAGATTGGAATTGCCATTGCATTTCGGTGCTTGACTGCCCCTGGGCAGGACAAAGACTGATATGCAAATGGATATTTCCCATCTGTGAAAGGCACAGTGAGTAAAAGCAGTGGCTGCGAACTCTCAAGTGGTTAATAACCACTGAACAGGTTATCATGTCTGTTCTTGCGAGAGAGGGGCGCCCGCTACCTTTGTAAAATTATTTTTAAGGAACCTGGGATTGGTAACCCTAGGTCTCCTGGGGGCAACCAGACGTGGTCTCCCTCTCACTGTGCTTAGAGAGGCATCAGCTTCACCTCACTGATGATCCCCAACAAGGGTGAAACACGTGTATGGGGTTGCTGGTGGTACTCTCGTTCAGATTGGAATTGCCATTGTATTTCGGTGCTGGACTGCCCCTGGGCAGGACAAAGACTGATATGCAAATGGATATTTCCCCTCTGTGAAAGGCACAGTGAGTAAAAGCAGTGGCTGCGAACTCTCAAGTGGTTAATAACCACTGAACAGGTTATCATGTCTGTTCTTGCGAGAGAGGGGCGCCCGCTACCTTTGTAAAATTATTTTTAAGGAACCTGGGATTGGTAACCCTAGGTCTCCTGGGGGCAACCAGACGTGGTCTCCCTCTCACTGTGCTTAGAGAGGCATCAGCTTCACCTCACTGATGATCCCCAACAAGGGTGAAACACGTGTATGGGGTTGCTGGTGGTACTCTCCTTCAGATTGGAATTGCCATTGTATTTCGGTGCTGGACTGCCCCTGGGCAGGACAAAGACTGATATGCAAATGGATATTTCCCATCTGTGAAAGGCACAGTGAGTAAAAGCAGTGGCTGCGAACTCTCAAGTGGTTAATAACCACTGAACAGGTTATCATGTCTGTTCTTGCGAGAGAGGGGCGCCCGCTACCTTTGTAAAATTATTTTTAAGGAACCTGGGATTGGTAACCCTAGGTCTCCTGGGGGCAACCAGACGTGGTCTCCCTCTCACTGTGCTTAGAGAGGCATCAGCTTCACCTCACTGATGATCCACAACAAGGGTGAAACACGTGTATGGGGTTGCTGGTGGTACTCTCGTTCAGATTGGAATTGCCATTGTATTTCGGTGCTGGACTGCCCCTGGGCAGGACAAAGACTGATATGCAAATGGATATTTCCCATCTGTGAAAGGCACAGTGAGTAAAAGCAGTGGCTGCGAACTCTCAAGTGGTTAATAACCACTGAACAGGTTATCATGTCTGTTCTTGCGAGAGAGGGGCGCCCGCTACCTTTGTAAAATTATTTTTAAGGAACCTGGGATTGGTAACCCTAGGTCTCCTGGGGGCAACCAGACGTGGTCTCCCTCTCACTGTGCTTAGAGAGGCATCAGCTTCACCTCACTGATGATCCCCAACAAGGGTGAAACACGTGTATGGGGTTGCTGGTGGTACTCTCGTTCAGATTGGAATTGCCATTGTATTTCGGTGCTGGACTGCGCCTGGGCAGGTCAAAGACTGATATGCAAATGGATATTTCCCATCTGTGAAAGGCACAGTGAGTAAAAGCAGTGGCTGCGAACTCTCAAGTGGTTAATAACCACTGAACAGGTTATCATGTCTGTTCTTGCGAGAGAGGGGCGCCCGCTACCTTTGTAAAATTATTTTTAAGGAACCTGGGATTGGTAACCCTAGGTCTCCTGGGGGCAACCAGACGTGGTCTCCCTCTCACTGTGCTTAGAGAGGCATCAGCTTCACCTCACTGATGATCCCCAACAAGGGTGAAACACGTGTATGGGGTTGCTGGTGGTACTCTCGTTCAGATTGGAATTTCCATTGTATTTCGGTGCTGGACTGCCCCTGGGCAGGACAAAGACTGATATGCAAATGGATATTTCCCATCTGTGAAAGGCACAGTGAGTAAAAGCAGTGGCTGCGAACTCTCAAGTGGTTAATAACCACTGAACAGGTTATCATGTCTGTTCTTGCGAGAGAGGGGCGCCCGCTACCTTTGTAAAATTATTTTTAAGGAACCTGGGATTGGTAACCCTAGGTCTCCTGGGGGCAACCAGACGTGGTCTCCCTCTCACTGTGCTTAGAGAGGCATCAGCTTCACCTCACTGATGATCCCCAACAAGGGTTAAACACGTGTATGGGTTTGCTGGTGGTACTCTCGTTCAGATTGGAATTGCCATTGTATTTCGGTGCTGGACTGCCCCTGGGCAGGACAAAGACTGATATGCAAATGGATATTTCCCATCTGTGAAAGGCACAGTGAGTAAAAGCAGTGGCTGCGAACTCTCAAGTGGTTAATAACCACTGAACAGGTTATCATGTCTGTTCTTGCGAGAGAGGGGCGCCCGCTACCTTTGTAAAATTATTTTTAAGGAACCTGGGATTGGTAACCCTAGGTCTCCTGGGGGCAACCAGACGTGGTCTCCCTCTCACTGTGCTTAGAGAGGCATCAGCTTCACCTCACTGATGATCCCCAACAAGGGTGAAACACGTGTATGGGGTTGCTGGTGGTACTCTCGTTCAGATTGGAATTGCCATTGTATTTCGGTGCTGGACTGCCCCTGGGCAGGTCAAAGACTGATATGCAAATGGATATTTCCCATCTGTGAAAGGCACAGTGAGTAAAAGCAGTGGCTGCGAACTCTCAAGTGGTTAATAACCACTGAACAGGTTATCATGTCTGTTCTTGCGAGAGAGGGGCGCCCGCTACCTTTGTAAAATTATTTTTAAGGAACCTGGGATTGGTAACCCTAGGTCTCCTGGGGGCAACCAGACGTGGTCTCCCTCTCACTGTGCTTAGAGAGGCATCAGCTTCACCTCACTGATGATCCCCAACAAGGGTGAAACACGTGTATGGGGTTGCAGGTGGTACTCTCGTTCAGATTGGAATTGCCATTGTATTTCGGTGCTGGACTGCCCCTGGGCAGGACAAAGACTGATATGCAAATGGATATTTCCCATCTGTGAAAGGCACAGTGAGTAAAAGCAGTGGCTGCGAACTCTCAAGTGGTTAATAACCACTGAACAGGTTATCATGTCTGTTCTTGCGAGAGAGGGGCGCCCGCTACCTTTGTAAAATTATTTTTAAGGAACCTGGGATTGGTAACCCTAGGTCTCCTGGGGGCAACCAGACGTGGTCTCCCTCTCACTGTGCTTAGAGAGGCATCAGCTTCACCTCACTGATGATCCCCAACAAGGGTGAAACACGTGTATGGGGTTGCTGGTGGTACTCTCGTTCAGATTGGAATTGCCATTGTATTTCGGTGCTGGACTGCCCCTGGGCAGGACAAAGACTGATATGCAAATGGATATTTCCCATCTGTGAAAGGCACAGTGAGTAAAAGCAGTGGCTGCGAACTCTCAAGTGGTTAATAACCACTGAACAGGTTATCATGTCTGTTCTTGCGAGAGAGGGGCGCCCGCTACCTTTGTAAAATTATTTTTAAGGAACCTGGGATTGGTAACCCTAGGTCTCCTGGGGGCAACCAGACGTGGTCTCCCTCTCACTGTGCTTAGAGAGGCATCAGCTTCACCTCACTGATGATCCCCAACAAGGGTGAAACACGTGTATGGGGTTGCTGGTGGTACTCTCGTTCAGATTGGAATTGCCATTGTATTTCGGTGCTGGACTGCCCCTGGGCAGGACAAAGACTGATATGCAAATGGATATTTCCCATCTGTGAAAGACACAGTGAGTAAAAGCAGTGGCTGCGAACTCTCAAGTGGTTAATAACCACTGAACAGGTTATCATGTCTGTTCTTGCGAGAGAGGGGCGCCCGCTACCTTTGTAAAATTATTTTTAAGGAACCTGGGATTGGTAACCCTAGGTCTCCTGGGGGCAACCAGACGTGGTCTCCCTCTCACTGTGCTTAGAGAGGCATCAGCTTCACCTCACTGATGATCCCCAACAAGGGTGAAACACGTGTATGGGGTTGCTGGTGGTACTCTCGTTCAGATTGGAATTGCCATTGTATTTCGGTGCTGGACTGCCCCTGGGCAGGACAAAGACTGATATGCAAATGGATATTTCCCATCTGTGAAAGGCACAGTGAGTAAAAGCAGTGGCTGCGAACTCTCAAGTGGTTAATAACCACTGAACAGGTTATCATGTCTGTTCTTGCGAGAGAGGGGCGCCCGCTACCTTTGTAAAATTATTTTTAAGGAACCTGGGATTGGTAACCCTAGGTCTCCTGGGGGCAACCAGACGTGGTCTCCCTCTCACTGTGCTTAGAGAGGCATCAGCTTCACCTCACTGATGATCCCCAACAAGGGTGAAACACGTGTATGGGGTTGCTGGTGGTACTCTCGTTCAGATTGGAATTGCCATTGTATTTCGGTGCTGGACTGCCCCTGGGCAGGACAAAGACTGATATGCAAATGGATATTTCCCATCTGTGAAAGGCACAGTGAGTAAAAGCAGTGGCTGCGAACTCTCAAGTGGTTAATAACCACTGAACAGGTTATCATGTCTGTTCTTGCGAGAGAGGGGCGCCCCCTACCTTTGTAAAATTATTTTTAAGGAACCTGGGATTGGTAACCCTAGGTCTCCTGGGGGCAACCAGACGTGGTCTCCCTCTCACTGTGCTTAGAGAGGCATCAGCTTCACCTCACTGATGATCCCCAACAAGGGTGAAACACGTGTATGGGGTTGCTGGTGGTACTCTCGTTCAGATTGGAATTGCCATTGTATTTCGGTGCTGGACTGCCCCTGGGCAGGACAAAGACTGATATGCAAATGGATATTTCCCATCTGTGAAAGGCACAGTGAGTAAAAGCAGTGGCTGCGAACTCTCAAGTGGTTAATAACCACTGAACAGGTTATCATGTCTGTTCTTGCGAGAGAGGGGCGCCCGCTACCTTTGTAAAATTATTTTTAAGGAACCTGGGATTGGTAACCCTAGGTCTCCTGGGGGCAACCAGACGTGGTCTCCCTCTCACTGTGCTTAGAGAGGCATCAGCTTCACCTCACTGATGATCCCCAACAAGGGTGAAACACGTGTATGGGGTTGCTGGTGGTACTCTCGTTCAGATTGGAATTGCCATTGTATTTCGGTGCTGGACTGCCCCTGGGCAGGACAAAGACTGATATGCAAATGGATATTTCCCATCTGTGAAAGGCACAGTGAGTAAAAGCAGTGGCTGCGAACTCTCAAGTGGTTAATAACCACTGAACAGGTTATCATGTCTGTTCTTGCGAGAGAGGGGCGCCCGCTACCTTTGTAAAATTATTTTTAAGGAACCTGGGATTGGTAACCCTAGGTCTCCTGGGGGCAACCAGACGTGGTCTCCCTCTCACTGTGCTTAGAGAGGCATCAGCTTCACCTCACTGATGATCCCCAACAAGGGTGAAACACGTGTATGGGGTTGCTGGTGGTACTCTCGTTCAGATTGGAATTTCCATTGTATTTCGGTGCTGGACTGCCCCTGGGCAGGACAAAGACTGATATGCAAATGGATATTTCCCATCTGTGAAAGGCACAGTGAGTAAAAGCAGTGGCTGCGAACTCTCAAGTGGTTAATAACCACTGAACAGGTTATCATGTCTGTTCTTGCGAGAGAGGGGCGCCCGCTACCTTTGTAAAATTATTTTTAAGGAACCTGGGATTGGTAACCCTAGGTCTCCTGGGGGCAACCAGACGTGGTCTCCCTCTCACTGTGCTTAGAGAGGCATCAGCTTCACCTGACTGATGATCCACAACAAGGGTGAAACACGTGTATGGGGTTGCTGGTGGTACTCTCGTTCAGATTGGAATTGCCATTGTATTTCGGTGCTGGACTGCCCCTGGGCAGGACAAAGACTGATATGCAAATGGATATTTCCCATCTGTGAAAGGCACAGTGAGTAAAAGCAGTGGCTGCGAACTCTCAAGTGGTTAATAACCACTGAACAGGTTATCATGTCTGTTCTTGCGAGAGAGGGGCGCCCGCTACCTTTGTAAAATTATTTTTAAGGAACCTGGGATTGGTAACCCTAGGTCTCCTGGGGGCAACCAGACGTGGTCTCCCTCTCACTGTGCTTAGAGAGGCATCAGCTTCACCTCACTGATGATCCCCAACAAGGGTGAAACACGTGTATGGGGTTGCTGGTGGTACTCTCCTTCAGATTGGAATTGCCATTGTATTTCGGTGCTGGACTGCCCCTGGGCAGGACAAAGACTGATATGCAAATGGATATTTCCCATCTGTGAAAGGCACAGTGAGTAAAAGCAGTGGCTGCGAACTCTCAAGTGGTTAATAACCACTGAACAGGTTATCATGTCTGTTCTTGCGAGAGAGGGGCGCCCGCTACCTTTGTAAAATTATTTTTAAGGAACCTGGGATTGGTAACCCTAGGTCTCCTGGGGGCAACCAGACGTGGTCTCCCTCTCACTGTGCTTAGAGAGGCATCAGCTTCACCTCACTGATGATCCCCAACAAGGGTGAAACACGTGTATGGGGTTGCTGGTGGTACTCTCGTTCAGATTGGAATTGCCATTGTATTTCGGTGCTGGACTGCCCCTGGGCAGGACAAAGACTGATATGCAAATGGATATTTCCCATCTGTGAAAGGCACAGTGAGTAAAAGCAGTGGCTGCGAACTCTCAAGTGGTTAATAACCACTGAACAGGTTATCATGTCTGTTCTTGCGAGAGAGGGGCGACCGCTACCTTTCTAAAATTATTTTTAAGGAACCTGGGATTGGTAACCCTAGGTCTCCTGGGGGCAACCAGACGTGGTCTCCCTCTCACTGTGCTTAGAGAGGCATCAGCTTCACCTCACTGATGATCCCCAACAAGGGTGAAACACGTGTATGGGTTTGCTGGTGGTACTCTCGTTCAGTTTGGAATTGCCATTGTATTTCGGTGCTGGACTGCCCCTGGGCAGGACAAAGACTGATATGCAAATGGATATTTCCCATCTAGAAAGGCACAGTGAGTAAAAGCAGTGGCTGCGAACTCTCAAGTGGTTAATAACCACTGAACAGGTTATCATGTCTGTTCTTGCGAGAGAGGGGCGCCCGCTACCTTTGTAAAATTATTTTTAAGGAACCTGGGATTGGTAACCCAAGGTCTCCTGGGGGCAACCAGACGTGGTCTCCCTCTCACTGTGCTTAGAGAGGCATCAGCTTCACCTCACTGATGATCCCCAACAAGGGTGAAACACGTGTATGGGGTTGCTGGTGGTACTCTCGTTCAGATTGGAATTGCCATTGTATTTCGGTGCTGGACTGCCCCTGGGCAGGACAAAGACTGATATGCAAATGGATATTTCCCATCTGTGAAAGGCACAGTGAGTAAAAGCAGTGGCTGCGAACTCTCAAGTGGTTAATAACCACTGAACAGGTTATCATGTCTGTTCTTGCGAGAGAGGGGCGACCGCTACCTTTCTAAAATTATTTTTAAGGAACCTGGGATTGGTAACCCTAGGTCTCCTGGGGGCAACCAGACGTGGTCTCCCTCTCACTGTGCTTAGAGAGGCATCAGCTTCACCTCACTGATGATCCCCAACAAGGGTGAAACACGTGTATGGGTTTGCTGGTGGTACTCTCGTTCAGTTTGGAATTGCCATTGTATTTCGGTGCTGGACTGCCCCTGGGCAGGACAAAGACTGATATGCAAATGGATATTTCCCATCTGTGAAAGGCACAGTGAGTAAAAGCAGTGGCTGCGAACTCTCAAGTGGTTAATAACCACTGAACAGGTTATCATGTCTGTTCTTGCGAGAGAGGGGCGCCCGCTACCTTTGTAAAATTATTTTTAAGGAACCTGGGATTGGTAACCCAAGGTCTCCTGGGGGCAACCAGACGTGGTCTCCCTCTCACTGTGCTTAGAGAGGCATCAGCTTCACCTCACTGATGATCCCCAACAAGGGTGAAACACGTGTATGGGGTTGCTGGTGGTACTCTCGTTCAGATTGGAATTGCCATTGTATTTCGGTGCTGGACTGCCCCTGGGCAGGACAAAGACTGATATGCAAATGGATATTTCCCATCTGTGAAAGGCACAGTGAGTAAAAGCAGTGGCTGCGAACTCTCAAGTGGTTAATAACCACTGAACAGGTTATCATGTCTGTTCTTGCGAGAGAGGGGTGCCCGCTACCTTTGTAAAATTAGTACATTATTATAACAGTGGTAAAAAATAATAACGATGCCAAATTAGAAATAAAATGTACATACCAAAATCATGGTTTCGTGCAGGAAGACAAGAAAGAGAAAAAGGAGGAATCGAAACAAAAATAAAAGGGTACGCAGAATTGAACAATACTGTGATTCAGTCATCAAAAACCTAACTGAATGGTATTCCATGTATCGATGTTGCTCTGCATCATCTTGGTATGATACTGTGAGTAACCAGTAACATAAGATTAAATTCAATTTTGCTGTTGTGGATGAGGTGAAGCACCCAAAATCATACCAAATAGTGGTTGACTATAATCCCATATGTGGCCATGCATAATGAAACCTTTGAACATGTTATTTACAGGGCATGAACTATCTAGTTAATTATAGGTTGATCATTGTGTTCATGCATGTGTATCCATGATATACTGTGTGCATTGGTCCCGTGATTGGTGCGTTGAAATAAAATTGAACACTTGTTGAAATAAAATTGAACACTCACCATAGAATTCTATTCGATTTAGCCTGCTGAATACACTGGGTAATAGCATATCAAATCAGTCTTGCAATGGTCGTTTGAGGTTCATCATTACTAATACTAACTAGTAATACATGTGGCACTTACCCATGTGCCGTATCTAATTCTTCAAGCAGTGTCTCTGTTCTCTCATACTGATTTGGCAAAATAGTCTTCTCTGGGTGCAAAATGTCAATTTACCTGCTATTAGGCTTATTAGTTGGGTGTACCTGTTTATTCACTACGAGTCATAAATCCCTGCACTCACATATAAGTCCTCAGTTTTTCATGAATTACGGCAAAATTGCTGTGGGTTAGCTCTGTTATAATATATAATCCTGAAAGAATCAGGATAATCAAATGAGTGAAAGGCGCTGTGCCATGTCTCCATATAATATTTGATATCATAGTTGATAAGTAACATGTTTAATAGTTGGCAACTAACATAATGGTAGTTGCTGGTAATATCTACTAATCCAGAGGTAATGATTCAAATATACTAAATACCTCCAAAAAACGAACATTAGTAGTTCTTACCTCTTAATGGATAGAGTGCCTGGTTAAAGCATCCTCGACAGGCGGCCCGCGTGTTTAGTGCGCGTGGGTGCCATTTTGGTTCTGATGTTAAAAGTAACGGCGTGCGTGTGACATCACAAGTGATTTGCATGTGACATCACATACACTGTTGGAAATGTAAACAAGATGATGCTTAGTAGCATGGTATGGCCCATTGTGGTGGTCTTGCCAATTACCCCTTTGAGTATGCAATGCCTATTATGTCAATGGCCGCTTATTCCAAGAACTGAAATACTTCTTGTGTGAGTAGCAAGAAACTGGATAGAATAGTGACTTAGAAAATGGACTATCACTGGTGAACGTGTAAGTCCCTGTTAATAATGTTAATTGATAATACTGTCATAATTTCAAAGCGGGTTGTCTAGTAGCAGCTATGTTTGCCAATGTCCCTAACTGTGTAAACGCATTTGGAGTACTTCGCCCATCCGGCATCAAAATATACAATTACTTCCATTGTTAATATCATATGTTGATAATCAAATATTGAAACAAAACAAGTCTTCAATCGATGTTCATCCATTAAAGATTGTAGATATACATGAGAGTTCAGTAATGATTGTGCAGTTGATCTATATCAGCTCCTGTAATATTTTGGCATCATAAGCCATAATATATAACATTGGGAGGTCATAGGTATGTGAAGAAGTGAACGACATGTGTAATTAGCCTATTCCAGTACTTTATATGCTCAAAAAATCATTGTGTCAAACATCCCAAAAAGTCCAACTAGGTCTTTAGAGCATACACATTGTGGATGACATGTTATTGCTCCGTGCAGACACACCAATGTCAACTCATAATGTATATATAAGAGTCACATTGATCTAATCCTTGAATAGGACACTGGTGTAAGTGCGTAATTAGATTGCCATCATTGTTAAAGGAACACGTGCATTTTATGTTCCGTGTTGAGTCCTTCAAATATACTTCGTAGATTACAAATACATTTGGATTCCAGTCGTCTCAGAGTTAGTTTGAGATCTCCCCCACGTTTACCACACTTGGCTTTCATGAGGCCAATAAATGTAAGGTCTCCCTTATTGCACATCTGGTGGGATCTTTGCCAATGATATGCCAGTGGTAACGTGGGGTCTTGACTATTCATGCTAGCAAGATACTCCCTGAAGCCAATTCTCAGGTGTCTAATAGTGCTTCCAATGTATAATTTATTGCACACACATATGATGGCATATACAACATGTGTTGTTTGGCAATTGGTAAAGTCTCTGATGATAATCTGTGCTCTCCCTACAGAAGAATTTATCACAATCTTTGTGTGCATATTTGCACATGCTACATGTCCCGCATTTGTGGAAACCTGTCAGAGTTCTCAGCCATTCACTACCCACTGTTGACGTTAGAGCAACTAGAGCAGCTGGTGTTCAGAAATGGGGGACATAGCATGTTTCTGATGGTCAGCGCCCTTGTGAATACAAATGTGGGTGTCCAATCTATGAATTATTTAAGATCATTGTCCATACACAGGAGGTGCCAGTGTCTCTGCACTATACTGTACAGGATATGACAATCCTTGGAATATTCTGTAATGATGTCATTATTGTTGTATTTATTTGAATTCAATTTAGGAGTTGGAAATATCAAGTCTGTTCTTACCAAATTCTTGATCTTATAAGATTTGTTGGCCACAATGGTCGAATATCCTGTTGCCAGAAATCTCCTAGATAATAGTTCACATTCTTTTAAAAAAAATATAGCCTCACAATTGTTCCGTCACGCCCGATGGAACTCTCCTGCAGGTATATTATTTACAGTAGCCTTCCTGTGGCAACTGGTAGCATGTAATGTGGAATTGACTTCAGTTGCCTTCCGAAATGTGGTGGACTCTATTTTACTATTAGTAATGAACATGTGTAATTCCAGAAAATCAATACTTCTTTCATCACGGTGGCCGGTCAAGGGAAGACCACATTTGTTATTGTTCAAGTATTGAGTGAATTTCTCAAATAGTTCTGGTGTTCCATTCCATATTATAATAATGTCATCAATGTTTCTCCTTCAAATGATGACATTATCAAGAAATTAATTGTTGTCGAGAGCATGAGTTTTTTTGAGTTTTTTCATATTGTGCCATAAAGAGATTGGCCAAAGATGGAGTGTATTTGGCTCCCATCATGACTCCTTTTGTCTGCAAGTAATAAGTCTCATCAAATATAATGATATTGTTTGTCAATGTGAATTTCAAGAAGGTCTTTATCATTTCCAAATGTGAGAGGTTGGATCTGAAAAATCTTGAGAAGTATAATACATAGTTTTGATTGCTAAATCATGATCAATTGAAGTATAAAGGGCTGTCACATGTAATGTGGCCAGTAAATATTGTTCCTTCCAAGGTACATTCTGCAGAAACTGTAGAATGTGGGTACTACCCCTGATGTAAGATGGTAACTTCCAAACATGATCCTTTTTTTTTTAATACAACATTTTATTGTTTTTCTGCACACAGAGAAAACATACAGCCTCGCATAGCGAGGTAACGGTTATTTCCCTTTCCCACCCAACAACAACTTCACACTGTGTATCCACTTCAACTGAGTCTCTTAACACATCTAATTAAATTTGTTACGCTAGTATCACATAGTTTTTAGGTTCCTGTACATGTCTTTGGGTGTTAGCCCGATTCTTGGCGGAGGCTACTTCTCAGTGTGCGTCTTCCCACTTTTGCCAAATTTTGGGGCCTTTCTCAGGGCATCCCCTAGCCGTGTAGACTCTCTTCTCCATTGCAATACAAATGTCCACATCCGTGGTCCACTGCTCATAGCTTGGAGCCGTTTCAGAGCCCCAGAATTGTGCTATATTCCTCTTGATAATCGCAGTGGTAGTAAATAAGAGCAGTTTTTCGTAGCGTGACAGTTCAACCTCATCTTCTATCCCCAACAGTAGCTGTTTTGCACTTCTATGAATCGTTTTGCCCAATACCCTTGAGAGATCATCGCAGCACTGCTGCCAGTATTGTTGGATTATGGTACATTCCCATCGTATGTGGTAATACGAGCCTTCTTCTCGTTTGCATCTCAAGCAGGATGGAGTGGTGGTCTTGCCCCATTTGAATAGTGCTACCCTCGGGTAATATATTCTATGCAATATTTTTAATTGGATCAGTCTGAGCCTGGAGGAGATCGCCGTTTCTCTGGGGAACATCAGGGCAGTTACCCATTCTTCTGGGAGTATGTCAACCACGTCCCCCTCCCATTTGGCTTTCAGACTCGACAACTCCCCGGTGGCAAAGGATGTTATGGCACTATACATGGTGGATGTAACTTTGTTTTTAATCATGCCTGGGAATAGGTTACGTTCTAAGAGGGTGTAATCAGGCATGTCAATCATTTCAGGAAGATGGATCTGTAGTGCATGCTTCAGTTGTGTGTAGTGATACTGCTCATTTGTTGGAAGTGCAAAGGCAGTGATTAATTCTGTAAATGGTATTATTTTGTTTCCCCTCACTACGTCCCCAATTTTGGTAATGCCTAGTTGGGTCCAGGAGTGACATTTTGGTAATTTGTTCACTTCCAGGAGTAGTTTATTATTCCACAGCGGTTGTGCTGGAGTTAACTTTTTGTCCCAGCCTAAGTATTTGTGGGTGTCTGTCCATATTAGGGATATGTGCGTCATCATGGACGGGGCAGCAGATCGGTCTTTTTTACGGTAAAGGTGCCTTATAACGGATCTTTCATATTGGTTGGGATCTTGTTCTCTGTTGTGCGGTAGTGTTGTGTCCTCATGAAGTCTATCATTCACTATTGCCATTTGACTGGCCCAGTAGTAGGTTTGCAATCGGGGGAGTCCAATTCCACCTTCCCATACAGATCTTTGTAGTGTGGCTAGTGCTAAGCGAGGGTGACCTCCGTTCCATAGCAATTTTCTAAGCGTCTGATCTATTTTATGGAATTCGCTGGGCGCTATAGGTAGTGGAGCATTTTGAAGTATGTAGAGAAAGCGGGGGAGCGCCATCATCTTAAAGAGTGCAGCTCTACCCAATAGTGTTAGTGGCAAGGACATCCAGTGACGGAAGTCTTCCTTGAATCTCGTTGTTATTGGGTGTAGGTTCTTGGGCACATAGTCTGTTAGGTTATTCGTAATTTAGATGCCTAAGTATCTGAACTGCTCCTTTTCCACACAGTATGGACACTCGTCCGGCACCGCGTTATCTATTTGCTTCAGTGGGAACAGTATGGATTTAGTCCAGTTGACACGGAGGCCACTAAACGTGCCGTACCTTATTAGTAATCGCGTCACTATGGGGCAGGATTCGCGTGGGTCTTTCAGGTATACCAACAAGTCCTCTGCATATAAGGACACTCTGTCCTCCCAGTCATCTGACCACCTGAAGCCGCTCCATGTTTGTGTGGATCTCAATAGAATTGCTAAGGGCTCAATTGCTATTGCAAAGATTAGGGCTGAGTAAGGGCAGCCCTGTCTCGTGCCTTTGCCTAGCTGGAAAGGATTCGAAACATGTCCGTTTACCTTGGTAGCTGCTTCTTGGCGGTTGTATAGCAGTTTGACCCAGCTCATAAAGTACGGTCCTATGCCCATGCGCTGCATAATAACTCATACTGCCTCCCAGTAGATAGAGTCGAAAGCTTTTTCTAAGTCTATGGCGAGTAGAGCCAGGGGGTCCTGTATCTCAGGTAGTTTTTCCAGTGCTGTGTCTAACCTGTATATGTTCTGCCTAGTGGACCTCTGTGGCATGAATCCACACTGGTCTGGATGTATCAGTGTGTGTATGACTTGTTGCAGGCGGTTGGCTAGTACCTTTGCCAGTAGTTTGACCTTGCAGTTTATAAGAGAGATGGGCCTGTAGGAGCTACATTTATCGGGTGGCTTATCTGCTTTGGGCAGAACTATTATTGTGGCTTTTCTTAGGTCTGGGGGGAGACAGCCCTGCGAGTGTGGGTGTTGTAGTAAGCGAAGTAAGTGTGGGGAAATTACATTCGTGCCTATTTCTTTCCACATTTCTATGGGGAAGCCGTTCGGGCCTGGGGTCTTGCCTGATTGGAGTTCTGACATGGCTTGGGTCAGGTCTTCCTCAGTGATTACTTGTTCTAGTAGATTAGACTGTTCTGTGTTTAGAGTAGGGAGGGTAATCTCCTCCAGGATGTCCATTACAGGTGGTGAGGTTGGTGCCTTATATAGCTTCGCGTAGTATTTTGCAAAACCTTCCACTATATCCAGGTCTGTCACTAATGGTTCCGATTCTTCTGTTGTCAGCTGCCTGACTTGGTTGAGACCTAGGTTTCTTCGTTCTAGCCATGCCAGTATCTTCCCGGCTTTGTCCCCTGTTTCATATATCTTTGCTCGCATTGCAGTATGTGCCTGCTTTGCATTGTCTAGGGCTATGTGATGAAGTTGTGTCTGCGCTAATTGTAGTGCGCGATGTGTTTCCGATTTGTCATGGGTTAGGTGATCAGCCTCTGCTTTTTGCACTTTCGCTTCGGCATCACATATTGCTTCTAGCTGTTTTTTCTTATGGGCTGTGGTCCAGGCTATTATTTCCCCTCAGAGCACTGTCTTGAATGCCTCCCATAACGTTACCGGGCTGTCTACTGAGTCGGTATTCATCTCAAAATATTCCTCAGTGGTCTTTTGGACGTGTTCAACTAGTTCTGGGAAGCCTAGGTAGTAGCTGTTCAATCGCCAGCTGGGTGGGGGGATCGATCTGTTGGTTTTGATTGTTATAATGAGTGGGGAATGGTCCAATATACCTCTGGGGAGAAATTGTGCCTCGCATGCCTCATGCATGTTATTTAGTGGCAATAGAAAATAGTCCAGCCTAGACAGCGAGGCGTGTGCTCCGGAGTGGTATGAGTATCCTCTTGTGTCAGGGTGTAGCATCCTCCACACGTCTCGCAGCCCCAATGCGTCAGTGAATGTGGCAAGTTTGGTGCTTGTGTTTGGGTTTCTGGATCTTATATGCGTTCTATCAAGGTCTACAATCATTACTTCATTGAAGTCTCCCCCAATTAGTGTAAGGTCTGCAAGGTTATATAATTAGAGGCGAGATGTCATTGGTCAGGGGGGTTAGTAGGTTGGGAGGTGCATATACAGCTAGCATGGTTACAGAGCGTTCCCAGAGTGTTCCTGTCATGAGCACAAACCTCCCTCCCGTGTCTTGTGTAATGGACGTGGGCACAAAGGGAAGTCTTTTGTGTACTAGGATTAGTACCCCTCGTGACCCCCTGGTAAAACCGGCGTGGAATGCTAGTCTGTAGTTGGTGCGCCTGAGGAATGTGCAATTGGTACCGGCTAGATGTGTCTCCGTGAGGAATGCCACATCTGGGGAGTGTCTGTTCAATGATTGCAGTACTAGTCGTCTTTTAATACAGTTGCCGAGCCCATTCACATTCCATGTCAACACTCGGATTGTTCTGTTTTTGTTCACGTTAGTAATTCCCACTATTTGAAACGTGTGTGGATGACAACTGTATGCGTCGGGTTACTGAGGGTGCTGTGTGGTTTCGCACTTTGGTAATGTTTGCCATGATTAAGAATAGGTTGGTTTCCCATCGGGACATGCTCATCCATTTGTGTTACGTGGGCTGCTAGCAATAGTAGTGTGACAATGATTGTGCTAGAGACGGTGTGATTCTTAACATTATAAATAGTATGACCTCCTGGGAGGTAACTAACATAAAACAAATTCTTATGCCCCCTCTCCATACTACTCCACAACATGAAGTATCTGTCGCCCTAACACTACTGGTGCCTAACAACTATGTCGCCAGATTAACTTAGTATGAACTGTTTACACCTTCCCCCCGACTTACTGCTCCTTAGCGGGTCTGGTGTCTCAAGTCTCAAGTCTCAAGTCTTAAGTCGAGGGCGTGGCGTTGGCCGTTACAATGAGTGCATCCGTGCCTCGCGGGCCGCCCGCCACACTTATGCCGAGGTGGTATGATAACCCATTAATTGGGTCGCGGCAGGGTAGTACTCCTTGTTAGTGTTACTGTTTCAGCCCATTTCCTTTTGTTGTGGTGGTTTCTGCATCGGAGGATGTGGGGCTGGGCGCCTTCTGTCTGGTGGTTCATGTCGGTTCCTGTTTCTGTTCCTGTTGCTCCCTTGTCTCCAGTCGCCTTCAATGTGTTTCTCGGCCCAGTTCCACGCTTTTTTTGGGTCAGTGAAGTGCACCGTTGTTCCTCCATGATAAATCTTGAGCTGGGCCGGAAATAGTAAGCCATATTTCACGTGTAGGGTCTGGAGTTGTCTTTTGAGCTGATCGAACGACTCCCTGGCCTTCTGCACCTCCCTTGTGTAGTCAAGGAAGAATGTCACTCTGGACCCATTGATGGTCAGTGTGCCCTTGGCCCGTGCCGTCTGGAGCAACGCATCTCTATCTCTATAATTCCACAGTTTTGCAATTATTGTGCATGGAGGTGCTCCGGGTATCGGTCTTCCAGTGGGCACCCGATGTGCGCGCTCAATTGAGAAGAACCTCGAGAATGTCTGGGGCTCAAACGTATCGGTTATCCATTGTTCAAGGAACAGCTCCATGGAAGGGCCTTCTGTTTTTTCCGGTACACCCAGGATGCAGACGTTATTACGTTGATCTCCCTTCACTGTCTTCTGCCCTCTCCTCCAGTGTTTTCAGACGTGTCACAACCCCAGCTATCCTTTGTTCCATAGTGCGCAGTCCGTCCTCAGTCCCAGAGATCCGTTGCTCCGCTTCCCCTGTTCGGGAGGTCAGTTTCTGTAAATCATGGTGAAGGAGTGAGACGTCTGTACCGATGTTATCCATTTTTTGTTCCATGGAGGTTCTGGAGTCTGTTATTGCAGCCATGATGTCCTTCAGGGATATAATGTTCTCTGTTTCCACCATGGTGTCTGGTTGCTCGTGTTCCGATTGGGTGCTCGCCATGGTCGTGGTGAATTGGCCCATTTTGCTTTGACTTGTCAATTTTTTTGTTTTATCCTTCCCCATAGCAGCTGGCATGGTCTGTGATGCCAATCGGTGGACAGTTTGTTGCGGATTCCGCCTGCTTATCCGGGGTGGGTTGCGGGGCGATTACTATCCTGGGTCATATGACCGTGACTGTTATGGGAGCGGCTGCCCCATTGTGTGGAATTTCACCGCGGCCCAGGTGTGGTCTGCTGGATTCCGTGCTGGGTTTAGCGGTCGGTTTATTTTTGCTTTCAGGGGGCTTGTGTCTTATCCCCTGAGTGCTCATGGATCTGCGCCCACACAGTATGGGTAGTGTTTTGTTTTCTGGTCCACTTTACTTGCCTACACGAGGACGGGTGCACCGTATTGTCCCTGTGCACGGTAGCAAAGCACCAGGATTTCGGTGTCCCACGTGTGCTGTAGGCGGTCACCCTTCTATATTTATGGATTAGATGGGGCCACTGAAGGAGTTCTTGTAGTGGGGCCCTCAGGCGATGAGCCGCTCCGCGGGAGGGGGAGGTATAGGTGTGTTGCGCAGGGGGTTCACTCTGATCTCCCGTCCCCCCTTCTCCTTACCGCAGGATTCATCCGCCGGCAGGCATCCGGAGATGAGCGGGGCCGCGCCAGGAGTCTAGCAGGCGCTCGACGCTGAGCGGAGCGCCCGGGGTGCCACCACTGCTCCGGGCGGCCTGATAGCGTTATGTCTGTTTTCTTCGGGGCAGGCGGCAGCAGTGTATGGGCGTGTACACCGTCGTGATAATGCAGGATTGGGTGTCTGCGGTCGTCAGCCGCAGGTGCCACCTCCAAGGATGTCTCCCCTCCGCGATCTGTCGCTGGAGGGAAGGAAACCTTCACAGCTCTGGGGATCCCGCAGGCGGGAGGCGGGAGGCGGGGAGGCACTCGGTGGGATCCGCTCCCCGCAGTCCGGGAGCAGCGCTGGGGGCAATTCGCCTTTCCCTTCACTCGCTGTGCAGCTCGACCCAGCTCCTCTCACCCCGCTAGTTTGCCACCAACACACGGGCAGGGTTTGGCAATGGCGCGCGGCGTCCTTCGCTCATCCGCGGTCTGCAGCGGCTATTTTGTTCGTCTTACGGCGCGTGGGCTCGCGTTTTGCAAGTTGTGCCTAGTGGGTCTCCCGGCACCGATTTGCTCCGGAATGAGGTAGGGGTGTGCAGCAGAAGTTTCCACGTCGAATGAGGCGCTTTGGGTACTTTCAGTCAGGCAGGAAAAGCAGGATTATTTCAGGATCTAGCTGGCGGCCCGGGAGCAATGCAAGCTCACGTTCTCATCGTTCGGCTGCTGGCCACGCCCCCCCAAACATGATCCTTGATGACATTGTCGATGTATTCTAACAGTTTATTTTGATACTGGATGGACGAAGCACCCCAAATCCTTTAATACAGTAAGGGACATTGGCAAACATAGCTGCTACCAGACAACCCGCTTTGAAATAATTACAGTATTATCAAATTAACATTATAAGCAGGGATGTACCCGCTCCACTGGTGATAGTACATTATTTAAGTCACTATTTTATCCAGTTGCTTCCTACTCACACACAAGGTATTTCAGTTCTTGGAATAAGCGCCAATCAACATAATAGTCCTTGCATACTCAAAGGGGTAATTGACAAGGCCACCACAATGGGCAATAACATGCTACTAAGCATCATCTTGCTTACATTTCCAACAACGTATGTGACGTCACATGCAAATCACATGTGATGTCACATGCACGTGCTCAATGGGGATATTCAGGGATATAATGTTCTCTGTTTCCACCATGGTGTCTGGTTGCTCGTGTTCCGATTGGGTGCTCGCCATGGTCGTGGTGAATTGGCCCATTTTGCTTTGACTTGTCAATTTTTTTGTTTTATCCTTCCCCATAGCAGCTGGCATGGTCTGTGATGCCAATCGGTGGACAGTTTGTTGCGGATTCCGCCTGCTTATCCGGGGTGGGTTGCGGGGCGATTACTATCCTGGGTCATATGACCGTGACTGTTATGGGAGCGGCTGCCCCATTGTGTGGAATTTCACCGCGGCCCAGGTGTGGTCTGCTGGATTCCGTGCTGGGTTTAGCGGTCGGTTTATTTTTGCTTTCAGGGGGCTTGTGTCTTATCCCCTGAGTGCTCATGGATCTGCGCCCACACAGTATGGGTAGTGTTTTGTTTTCTGGTCCACTTTACTTGCCTACACGAGGACGGGTGCACCGTATTGTCCCTGTGCACGGTAGCAAAGCACCAGGATTTCGGTGTCCCACGTGTGCTGTAGGCGGTCACCCTTCTATATTTATGGATTAGATGGGGCCACTGAAGGAGTTCTTGTAGTGGGGCCCTCAGGCGATGAGCCGCTCCGCGGGAGGGGGAGGTATAGGTGTGTTGCGCAGGGGGTTCACTCTGATCTCCCGTCCCCCCTTCTCCTTACCGCAGGATTCATCCGCCGGCAGGCATCCGGAGATGAGCGGGGCCGCGCCAGGAGTCTAGCAGGCGCTCGACGCTGAGCGGAGCGCCCGGGGTGCCACCACTGCTCCGGGCGGCCTGATAGCGTTATGTCTGTTTTCTTCGGGGCAGGCGGCAGCAGTGTATGGGCGTGTACACCGTCGTGATAATGCAGGATTGGGTGTCTGCGGTCGTCAGCCGCAGGTGCCACCTCCAAGGATGTCTCCCCTCCGCGATCTGTCGCTGGAGGGAAGGAAACCTTCACAGCTCTGGGGATCCCGCAGGCGGGAGGCGGGAGGCGGGGAGGCACTCGGTGGGATCCGCTCCCCGCAGTCCGGGAGCAGCGCTGGGGGCAATTCGCCTTTCCCTTCACTCGCTGTGCAGCTCGACCCAGCTCCTCTCACCCCGCTAGTTTGCCACCAACACACGGGCAGGGTTTGGCAATGGCGCGCGGCGTCCTTCGCTCATCCGCGGTCTGCAGCGGCTATTTTGTTCGTCTTACGGCGCGTGGGCTCGCGTTTTGCAAGTTGTGCCTAGTGGGTCTCCCGGCACCGATTTGCTCCGGAATGAGGTAGGGGTGTGCAGCAGAAGTTTCCACGTCGAATGAGGCGCTTTGGGTACTTTCAGTCAGGCAGGAAAAGCAGGATTATTTCAGGATCTAGCTGGCGGCCCGGGAGCAATGCAAGCTCACGTTCTCATCGTTCGGCTGCTGGCCACGCCCCCCCAAACATGATCCTTGATGACATTGTCGATGTATTCTAACAGTTTATTTTGATACTGGATGGACGAAGCACCCCAAATCCTTTAATACAGTAAGGGACATTGGCAAACATAGCTGCTACCAGACAACCCGCTTTGAAATAATTACAGTATTATCAAATTAACATTATAAGCAGGGATGTACCCGCTCCACTGGTGATAGTACATTATTTAAGTCACTATTTTATCCAGTTGCTTCCTACTCACACACAAGGTATTTCAGTTCTTGGAATAAGCGCCAATCAACATAATAGTCCTTGCATACTCAAAGGGGTAATTGACAAGGCCACCACAATGGGCAATAACATGCTACTAAGCATCATCTTGCTTACATTTCCAACAACGTATGTGACGTCACATGCAAATCACATGTGATGTCACATGCACGTGCTCAATGGGGAAAATTCACGCTCTTATCACCGGCGCATTTCCCGCCGGCGGTAATAGCGTGAATTTTCGGCGGATGTCCCCCCAGCTCAGAGCTGGGGCGAAATCCACCAAAGTCCTGATTTGGCGGACCCTTAAATCCAGCGGTAATAGCGCTACCGCCGGATTTAAGGGTTACCGCCAAAGTCGTGATGAGGCCCAATGTATTCAACAGGCTATATCCAATAAACTCCTCTGGTGAGTGTTTAATTTTAACAACACATCGATCATGGGACCATTGCACACGGTATATCATGGATACACATACATGAACACAATGATCAACCTAAAGTTAACTAGCTAGTTCACACCCTATAAATCACATGTTCATAGGTGTCATAATGCATTGCAACCTACGGAACTAATCAACCACTTTTTGGAATGATAGGGTTTTGGGTGCTTCACCTCATCCACAACAGCAAAATTGAATTTAATCTTATGTGTCATGGCCACAGGCCCCAGAACACAAAACCATTACCATCTAGTGATGGAGGCAATGGGTCTCTTGACTCACTTATGTCCCTTTGGGACCCATAAACACAGGGGCCCTGGCTAGACTCAGTTGCAGGCTCATATCGAGATGTGAGCAGGAACACTTTATTTCAGTGCAGGAGTGCTTTCACTTTATTTCGGTGCAGGAGTGCTTTTATTTTACAAGAACTTTCCAGGAGCTAAAAGCCTTTATTCCAGAGATCATCCTCATGTGCTGATGAATCGGGTGTGGCTCCCTATGCATGGTCTTCATGTGCTGACTCATCGGGTGTGACAGGGTGTTGCAGGCAGGCTGAACCTGGTGGACGTGGCTTCAGAAGCTCAGCTATATAAGCTGCTCCATCCTTAAGGCAGTGCTTCGCGTTACTGTGCACACGCGTACAATGTGACGCTCACCGCCGCTTGAACCAGTTTACTTACCTTTGAAACCAGGTGTTCTCCTGCATACTCACCTCCAGGAAACTGGTGCTTCATCGCTTAATCTGCAGACTCATCTCCTGACATTCAGTGACCTTGATCCTGATGCTGCAGCAATGCACTCCGCATCCACTAACTCGGACCCTGTGAAGAAGAAGAAAGACAAGGTTAGAACATCCATCCTAGGGCCGCGCCAAATTTGAACCCTGTACGCCCCCCTTGTTAACAATTTACCAGCTACTGTACGGCTGAAGCTTCATTCCTCATTCCCTCCGGCTGCAGCCTCGAGCTCCACAGCTTCTGTCGGGCCGGCACATCCCCTGCAAGGGAAGAAAGCAAAAGAGCAAACATCAAAAGTGGAACGGACAGCAATACAAGGCAACAGACTTTACAATACAACAAAAACAGACGAGGAAAGACAAAGGCAAACAGGAAACCTTACCTGAAGTATAGTGGCTTAGTCACAGCAGGACTGGACTGCCACGTGCAAGGGACCAGTGAAGGAACTCAGTCCAGATCATACAAGTGCCCCTGCCAGAAGCAGCAGGGCGGAGTGCTTGCCAAAAGTAATCAACAGGAGCAGTCTCGAGCAGCATCACCTATTACCATCAGTCACCACATATGAGCAGAGGGCGAAGTCGGACCCGAGC